>NC_087344.1:28922785-29547785 GCF_030014295.1 Loxodonta africana
ACCTTCAGCAGTAGTGGTGTTAACTCTTCTCTGAAAGTTTGGTAGAACTCTGCAGTGAAGCCTTTCAGATCAGGGCTTTTTTTGCTGGGAGTTTTTTGATTACCTTTTCAATCTCTTCTTTTGTTTTGGTTCTATTTAGTTGTTCTCTGTTTGTGTTAGTTTAGGTAGGTAAAGTGTTTCTAGGAATTCATCCATTTCTCCTAGGTTTTCAAATTTGTTTCAGTATAGTTTTTCATAGTAATCTGATATGCTTCTTTTCATTTCAGTTGGGTCCATTGTAATATTGCCCATTTCATTTCTTATTGGTTTTTTTGCTTCCCTTCCTGTTTTCCTTTTGTCAGTTTGGCCAGTGGTTTGTCAATTTTGTTGATTTTTTTCAAAAAAGCAGCTTTTGGTCTTGTTACTTCTTTAAATTGTTTTTCTGTTTGCTATTTCATTTAGTTCAGCTCTAATTTTTATTATTTGTTGTCTTCTTGAGCCTGTGGGTTTCTTTTTTTGCTCCCTTTCTATTTGTTGAAGTTGTAGGGATAATTCTTTGATTTTCGCCCTTTCTTCTTTTCGGATGTGTGCATTTATTGATATAAATTGACCTCTGAGAGCCGCTTTTGCTGTGTCCCAAAGGTTCTGATAGGAAGTGTTTTCATTCTCATTGGATTCTATGAATTTCTTTACTCCATCCTTAATGTCTTCTATAATCCAGTCTTTTTTGCTCAGGGTATTTTTCAGTTTCCAAGTGTTTGATTTCTTTTCCTGTTATTGGTTTCCACTTTTATGGTCTTATGATCAGAGAAAATGCCTTGTAATATTTGAATGTTTTAGATTCTGCTAAGGCTTGCTTTATGACCTAATATGTGGTCTATTCTAGAGAATGTTCCATATGCACTAAAAAAGAAAGTATAGTTGGTTGCTGTTGGGTGGAGTGTTCTGTATATGTCTACTAGGTCAAGTTGGTTGATTGTGGCATTTACATCTTCCGTGTCTTTATTGAGCTTCTTTCTGGATGGCCTATCCTTCACCGAAAGTGGTGTGTTGAAGTCTCCTACTATTATTGTGGAGCTGTCTATCTCACTTTTCAATGCTGATAGAATTTGTTTTAGGTATCTTGCAGCCATGTCATTGGGTGCATAAATATTTAATATGGTTATATCTTCTGGTAAATTGTCCCTTTAATCATTATATAGTGTTCTTCCTTATCTTTTCTGATGGATTTAACTTTAAAGTCTTTTTTTCAGAAATTAATATTGCCACTCCTGCTCTTTTTTGATTGTTGTTTGCTTGATATATTTTTTTCTATCCTTTGTGCTTTAGTTGTTTTGTGTCTGTAAGTCAAAGGTGGGTCTCTTGTAGGCAGCATATAGACAGATCTTATTTTTTAATCTGTTCTGCCACTCTCTGTCTCTTTATTGGTGCATTTAGTCCATTTACATTCAGAGTAATTATGGACAGGTATTAATTTAGTGCTATCATTTTGATGTCTTTTTTTGTGTGTTGACAGTTTGTTTTACCCACTAGATTTTATGTGCTGAGTAGATTTTCTTTACATATTGTCCTTTCCTCATATTTGTTGTTGATGATTTTGATTCTGCTGAGTCTCTATTTTTCCCTTGTATTTTATTTTGATGAGTAGGATAGTTTGTCTCCTTTGTGGTTGTTTTATTATTTACCCCTATTTTTCTAGATTTAAAACTAATTTTGATTTCTTTGTATCGCCGTATCTTCCTCTCCGTATGGAAGGTGTATGATTACATTTCTTAGTCCCTTTTAGTATTTTAATGTTGTCTTCTTTTATGTAATGACATTGCCATTATGCTGTGTTGGGCTTTTTTTTTTTTTTTAATTTTACTTTCTTCTTTTGAATTTCCCTGTCTGGGCTGACTTGTGATTGCTCTGCCCAGTGTTCTAGTCTTGGATAGATACCTGATATTACTGATTTTCTAACCAAAGAACTCCCTTTAGTATTTCTTGTAGTTTTGGTTTGGTTTTTACAAATTTCCTCAACTTGTGTTTATCTGGAAATGTCTTAATTTCACATTCATATTTAAGAGACAGTTTTGCTGAATATATGATTCTTGGCAGGCAATTTTTTTCTTCATTTTTTTAAATATGTCATCCCATTGCCTTCTTGCCTGCATGGTTTCTGCCGAGTAGTTTGAGCTTATTCTTATTGGCTCTCCTTTGTAGGTGACTTTTCTTTTATCTCTCACTGCTCTTATAATTCTCTCTTTATCTTTGGTTTTGGCAAGCTTGAATATAATATGTCTTGGTGACTTTCTTTTAAGATGTACCTTATTTGGAGTTCGATGAGCATGTTGGGCAGATATCTTCTCATCTTTCACAATATCAGGGAAGTTTTCTGCCAACAAATCTTCAACAATTTTCTCTGTATTTTCTGTTATCCCTCCCTGTTCTGGTACTCCAATCACTCAGAGGTTATGTCTCTTGATAGAGTCCCACATGACTCTTAAGGTTTCTTCATTTTTTTTTAATTCTTTTATCTGATTTTTCTTCAAATATATTAGTGCCAAGTGATTTATCTTCAAGTTCAGAAATTCTAGCTTCTACTTGCTCAATTCGGCTTCTCTGACTTTCTATTGAGTTATCTAATTCTGTAATTTTATTGTTAATCTTCTGAATTTCTGATTGCTGCCTGTCTATGAATTTTTCCAGCTTATTAAACTTTTCATTATGTTCCTGAATAATCTTTCTGATTTCTTCAGTTGCTTTATCTGTGTGTTCCTTGGCTTGTTCTGCTTATTGCCTCATTTCCTTCCTGATGTCTTGAAGGGTTCTGTATATTAAACTTTTGTATTCTGCTTCTGGTAATTCCAGGAATTCACTTTCATCTAGAAGATCCCTGGATTCTTTGTTTTGAGAGCCTGTTGAGGTGATCATGGTCTATTTCTTTATGTGACTTGATATTGAGTGCTGTCTCTGAGCCATCTATAAGATATTGTATTATTTTAAGCTTGCTTACTGTGTCGTAGCTGCTTCCTTTGTTTTGTTTTGGTATACCCATATGGGTTGCTTGAATGAGCTAGCTTGATTATTTTCACCTTTGGAGCTCTGGTGTCCTGTCTCCTGCTGGCTAGAGCTGTTATCAGTTATGTCAGTCTAGGAGTCCATTTGGTTTTCTTGTACGAATTCAGCTCAGGTTTCCAGGTAGCTGATATCAAGTGTGTGGTACAGGCTCTGTCCTATAGTCTTAGAGGGGCAGGGGTGATTGGCGTATATATCGGTATCTTATTGCAGCAGGGGGTCATGCTCTGAACAAGGCAGGGGGCTGAGAACTGACCCCCAAGTGTCTCTGAGGAGAACGTGTCTCTGTTCCCTACAGCATGCTGGTAGGTGGGTTCTGCAGAGGGACCATGGGCACCCAAAGTTTTTGGTTGTAAGGACTGGGAGGTACCAGTTATCTTTGGACCCCTGTCGCAGGTGGCTGGGTGACCTGAGTGGAGCTACCAGTCCTTAGGTCCCTGATGTCGGTAGGTGAGGACCTTGTTTAATAGGCATAGCAATGTCAAACTTCAAACACCCACCTCTCCACCGCACAGCTGAAATGGTTGGCGTTTGCCGACAAGGGCCTATTCTTCCAAAATAGGCCCACACAGGTCCATGCAGAAGGGAAAGGTGCTCAAGGTCCATGGATGGTTTATGCCTGGACAGAAGCTGCTTCTGTCCTGAGCTCCCCCTGTTAATGGAGGTAGCAAATTATCTTTTCCCCCCAGTTGCAAATTTTTTCCTTCCCTAAGGCCGGGAGGATGGCTCTAGGTGCTCACCAGGGTCTATCTCAGGCCCAGGGATTCAGCCACTAAGCTGGCTTGGGGTGGAGGGGCACAGTAAAATAGATGCAGTTAGTTAGCTTTTACCGGGAGCACCGTTCTCCTCAGGTTCCAGAGGTGTGAGTGCGCTGTGTGGCTGGCTGCTTCTCCCTGAGGAAATTGCAGCTGAATGCTAGTACCAGCCCTCCGCTGCTGCCGCCGCTGCCGCCGCCATCACTTGGGAATGATGCCTGAGGGCTCCCCGTGATTCAGGTCCAGTAACTCCTCTCCACTTCCTCCCTCGCCCCTCAATTCGTTGTCTAAGCTTACCTTTGATGCTTAGGGCTCCCAGCTTGTCACAAATATACTTGCTTCACTTGTTTTTTCAGATCTTTGTTGTAAAGAGGGCTTGACGGAAGTGTCTGCCTATTCTGCCATCTTGGCTCCACCTCTGAATGTTCTTATACATATCTTTTCTTGAACATATGTGTGTGAACGTAAGTATATAGGAACATAGAAAAAATTGCTGAATAATGAGGTATGCATATGTTTAGCTTTAGGACATACTACCAAACATTTTCTAAAAAGGATCGCACAAATTTACATTCCCATTGGCAGTTTGCTACGGCTGCGAACCAAAGGGTCAGCAGTTCAAATCCACCAGGCGCTCCTTAGAAACTCTATGGGGCAGTTCTTCTCTCTCCTATAGGGTCGGAATGAGTTGGAATCGACTCGACGGCACTGGATTGGCAGTTTAGGAAAGTTCCGTTTGCTCTTGCCAATGCTAAGTAGTTTTCATTTCAGCCATTTTAGTAGGTGTTACATTGTGGCCTTAATTTGTAATTCTTAGATGACTAATGATGTTGAGTTCCTTTTCACAAGCTTAATGACCATTTAGATAACTTCTTTTGTGAAGTGTCTTTTTGAGATATTTTGCTCATTATTCTTTCAGGTCGTCTTTATTTTCTTGTTGATTCGTAGTAGTTCTTTATTCTGGATACAAATCTTTTGATTTTTTTATTTTAACGTAATTCATTTTATGATCTTTCTTTCTGTGGTGAGTGCTAATTTTGTGTCCTGTTTAAGAAATCTTTGCCTACCTCAAGATAAGGAAGATATTTTCCTTTATCTCATCTAAAAATATTGTTTTATCTTTACCATTCAAACCTACAATACATCTGGAGTTTATCATTGTGTACAGTGTGAGGTAGGGATCAAAAATTGTTTTTTTTTTCCTTTCTGAATATCCACATGATCCAGCAGCATTTACTGAAAAGACCATTCTTTCCCCATTTCACTGTAGGATCAACTTTGTCATAATTCTGGTGACTATGTATGCATGGGATCCCTAGTGGCATAGTGGTTACCAGCTCATTTGCTAACCAAAATGTCGGCAGTTTGAATTCACCAGTCACTCCTTGGAAACTCTATGGGTCATTTCTACTTTGTCCTATAAGGGTCACTATGAGTTCGAATAGAGTCGATGGGCAGCAAGCTTGGGGTTTTGTTTTGTTTTGTTTTGTTATATATGCATGAAGGAGCCCTGGTGGCACAGAGGTTAAGTGCATGGCTGCTAACTGAAAAGGTTGGCAGTTTGAACCCATCAGTCACTCCATGCGAGAAAGGTGTGGCAGTCTGCTTCCATAAAGATTACAGCCTTGAAAACCCTATGGAGCAGTTCTACTCTGTTTTATAGGGTCACTATGAGTCAGAATAGACTCAACGGCAACGAGTTTGGTTTCGGGTTTTATGTATGCATGGGTCCCTTTCAGGACTTTTTTCCATTGATCTACTCGTTTATAATTTTACCAATTCACACTTACTTAACTATTGTAGCTTTATAATAAGTCTTCATATTTGGTAAGTCCTCCAGCTTCGTTTTTCTTCTTTAGGAGTCTACAAGGTTTCCATATAAATTTAGCAACCAGGTTCTCAATTTCCACAAAGAAGAAACAAAACAAAAACAAAAAAACCCACAAAACCCGCTGAAGTTTTTTTCTGGGATTGTATTGAATCTATAGATCAATTTTACATCCTTATAATGTTGAATAGTCCAACTCATGAATGTGGCATACCCTTCTATTTACTTAGGACTTCATTAATATGTATATTGTTTTTTTCTGTACATGTTTCATTAGCTTTATTCCTATATATGATTTTTCAAAATGCTTGTATAAATTTTTTATTTTCTACTTGTTTGTTGCTGGTATAGAGAAATAAAATTTACTTTCATATACTCATTTATTAATTTAGTTTGTCTTTGAGTTCTTTTAGATTTTCTGTATGCACAATCATGCAATCTGTAGATAATGACAGTGTTTTTTTTCTTCCATTCCAATCCTTTGGCCTTTTATTTCTTTCTCTTGACGTATTTTGCTGACTAGAACCAGGTGTACAATGGTTAATAGAAATGTATTAGTTCACATTTTTGTTTCGCACCCAATATTAGGGAGGAAGTTTTCAATATTTCACCATTAAGTATGACATTTTTACTGAAGGTTTCTTTCTTTCTTTTTTTAGATAATTTTTATCCAATTAAGAAGCTTCTGTTCTATTCTTATTTTGTTAAGAGATTTACTTCTAATTGTAAATTATTGTTGAATTTTAGCAAATGCTTTTTCTTCATCTATTGAGATAATCACATAATAATTCCTTCCCTGGCTCTGTCTCTTTATAATTTATTTTATTTTTGTTACTGTTGTTGAGAATATACACAGCAAAAACATATACCATTCAACAGCTTCTACATGTATAATTCAGTCACGCTGACTATATCCCTCGAGCTGTGCAACCATCCTCCCCGTCCTTTTCTCAGTTGTTTCTTCTCCTTTAACATAAACTCACTGCCCCCTAAGATTCCTATCTAGTCTTTACAGTTGCTGCTGTCAGTTTGATCCCTTATAGATAGATCTTGAAAGACCACAATGCTCAAGCAGACATTTTTTACTAGTTGAGCTAAATTATTGTTTTGTTTTAAGAAGACTTCAGGGACTATTTTTGGTTTAAGGTTGAAAGATTATCTCAGGGCAATAGTTTTGGGGGCTCATGCAGCCTTCATGATTCCAGAAAATTTGGATTCCATGAGAATTTGAAATTCTCTTCTGTATTTTTCCTTTTTGATCCGGATTCTTCTAGAGAATCTTTCATCAAAATGTTCACTGATGATAGACAGCCACCATCCAGTTCTTCTGTTCATGGCAAAGGGGGCAGTTGTTTATGGAGGCAGTTAGTCTCATATTCCACTTCCTCCTCCTATTCCTGACTCTCCTTCCTTTGGTGCTCCAGGCAAATAGAGACCAATTGTTTTGCCTTGGATGGGTTCTTGCAAACTTCTAAGACCCCCCAGAGATTAGGCAAGGACTAGGAGCTACAGTAGAAGCACTAAACACATTATTAGGTCAATTAACTGGGATGTTCCATGAAACCACTACCCTAAACCTCCAAACCAAGGAATAAAATCCCATGAGGTGTTTTGTTGTACATAAGCAGCCTCAGGAGTTACTATTTTGTTTTTGCCATTGTTATAACTGCTTCTATCACACAACTTTTGCCATTTCAACTTTTTACAAGTGCACAATTTATTGATAGCGATTATATTAATCGGCTGTGTAACCTACCCTTAATCAATGTGATTTTTCTATCACCGTAAACCAAAACTCAGTACTCCATGAGTAATAACGACCCTTTCCACCCCCTGCCCGTGGTAACTGCTAACAAATTTTGGTCTGTATACCTTTGCTTTTTCTTATCTTTTTCTGTAAGTGACCTATTGCCATCGAGTTAATTCTGACTCATAGTGACCCTATAGGACAGAGTAGAACTGTGCACAGGGTTTCCAAGGAGGGCCTGGTAGATTCAAACTGCTGAACTTTTGGTTAGCAGCTGAACTCTTATTCAGGGTTTCCTTTTGCATAAGTGAGGTCATACAATATTTCTCCTTTAGTGAGTGACTTATTTCACTCGGCATAATGTCTTTGAGCTCCAACCATATCGTAGCATGTATCAAAACTTCATTTCTCTTACTGATTGAGTAGTATTTCAATGTATGCATGTATCACACTTTGTTCATTCATCTACTGACTGGCATTTAGGTTGTCTTCACCTTTTAGCAATTGTGAATAGTGCTGCAATGAACATTGGTGTAGAGGTATCTGTTTGAGTCTCTGCTTTCCTTGAGTTTTCTCATGTAATTCCAGCATTTACTATTAAATTATCTGGGCCTTAACTTTTCTTTCTAGAGAAGGTTTTAATTATGGATTCAATTTTTTGAAAGATATTGAATTTTTCTTACTCTTGTTTCTTCTTGTGTCAGTTTTGGTAATTTGTGTTTCTCAAGACATATATACGTTTTATTTTATTTAAATTGTCTAATTTATTGGCATAAAGTTGTTTGTGATGCTTTTCATTGTCTTTTAAATGACTGTAGGATCTGTAGTAATGTTCCCATTTTCATTCCTGATATTGGTTATTTGTGTTTTATTTCTTTTCCTTAGTAAGTCTTCTAAGGACTTATCAATTAATTTTTCAAAAAACCAATATTTGACAAATTAAGATTTTTTTTAGTGTAAATTTGTTTTCCATTTACTCATTTTCTGTTCTCTTTTTTATTTCCTATCTTCAAGTTTCTTTTGGATTTGATTTGCTGTTCTTTTTCTAGTTTCTTGAGAAGGAAGGTTATTTGATTGATTTTCAGCTTTTTAAATTCTAATATATGCACTCAAGCCTATATATTTCCCTCTAAACATTGGCAATGTTTTCTTTTCATCATTATTAACTTCAAAATATATACTAATTTCCATTTTGATTTTTCTTTGTCCCATAGATTATTTATGAGTGTATTTATTGCTCATTTTTAAAGGAGTTAGGTACTTTCTATTATACTAATTTTGAATCTTATTTCTGCCTTATTTCACTCTAATCAGAGAATATAATCTAAATAATTTCTATCCTTTGAAATTTTTTTGAGCTTACATATGGTTCATCATATGGTCAATTTTGGTAAATGTTTCACAAAGCTATAACATGTTTCTTTTGGTTAGTTTTTGCATGGTGTATTTTCTCTCATTCTAGTGTTTCTATGTCCTTCTTTAAGGTATGTTTCTTGTAAGCAATATGCAGTTTTTTTTTAACCCAGTCTGAAAATATAACTTTTTAATTAAAATACTTAATCCATTTATAATTAAAGCAGTAACCTATATAATTAAGTTGATATTTACAACTATTTTCTATTTGATCTGCTTGTTTTATATTTCCTCTCTCTCTTGTTTGCATTCTTCGGATTAATAAAGAACACCACGAGTCAGAATCGACTGAATGGCACCTAACGCCAATTATCTTTATTTGTCCATTTTCTCCTATTTTGCCTTGTTAGTTATCCATTCTTTATTCTTTTCATGATTTCCCTAAATTTTAAAACATAAATATTTGACTTATTACAAAAACCAAAACCAAATCTGTTGTTGTCTAGTCAATTCCAACTCATAGCAACCCTATAGGACAGGGTAGAACTGCCCCATAGAGTTTCCAAGGAGCTCCTTGTGGATTTGAATTGCCAACCTTTTGGTTAGCAGCCGTAGCACTTACCTAGTATGCCACCAGGGTTTCCTGAATTATTAGTTTTACTACTTCTCTAATTATGCTAAATATTTAGAAGACTTTAACACAACTTACCCCTTCCTTTGGCATAATATGCTACTGTTGTCATATTCCTTAATTTTTAATTTGTTTCAAATTCCAAAAGACCTTATTTTTGTTTTGTACAGCCAATATTAATTTATATTTACCCACATATTTATCTTTTCACTGAGGGGCTCTTCATTCTTTTTGTGTTTCTGTCTGGAATAATTTTCTTTCTGCCTGAATAACTCCCATCAGACTATGTCATTTTTCTTTGTCTGAAAAAGTTTTTATTTCACATTTAAAAAAGTTTTAATTTAAATATATCTTTCTTTTGAAATAACTTCAAACTTATAGAATAGTTGAAAGAATAGTATGAAAAAGTCCTGTGTACTCTTTTACTTAAATTCATCAATTTTTAACATTTTGCCACATTTGTTTTCAGTTTTTCTGGCTATGTAAACTTATTACTGCTGTTGTTGTCATAATTTTCTGAGGCTTTTGAGAACAATTTGCATGTATTCCTTTATCCCTTAATACTTTCATAAATATTTCCTAAGTACAAGGATTTTCTCTTACATAGTTATCAAATTTGGGGTATTTAACATTGATACAATACTCTTTCCAATTCATATTCCAATTTTATCACTTGTCACAATGATGTTATTTATGATACTTCCCTTCCCCCAGGATTACATATTGCATTAGTTGTTATGTCTTTTTAGTCTCCTTGCATCTACTGTAGCTACTCAGCATTTCTTTGTCTTTCATTATTGCAGTGCACACATGCCACATCTGTAAGGCACTCACTGGTTATTTAAAAAATGCAAATGTACTATTGTGGTGCACACACCGATTCTTCACTACTAATATCAAGTTCACTGATCAGAGCCAGAACACAACACATCAGAATGTTCTCCCAGAGCATTAGCACATGAAAAGTAGATAGCAAACAATACATAAATAACAGTTTCATGATGGGGAATTGATGTTTACTCTTCTGATACTGGGCTGGCACGTCTCTTGGCTCTGCCCCCTTTGCTGTTGATCCAGCTCTCAAACAGTAGTCTCAGGACAGTCCTGGACAAGATTCTTTTAAAGCAGAGTCGCTCTGAGTGCAACCACGGTGTGGGGTGTACCTATGCATGTCCGGCAGTCCCCCTAAGCTTTGTTTAGGCCCATAGGTTTCAGACAGACCTCCTGCATCTCCTCTGGGCCTCTTGGTCTCTGCTACTGTCCAGGCCAGCTCGTGGTTGCCCAGGCTTGCTTTGGCCTCAGCTGCACCTGTATTACTGCAGCCCCAAGTGTGTTACAGTTCTTGACCCATTTCTCTCAGACCACTCTGCTGCCACTTCTCTGGTCAGCAGACACTGGCTTCTGCTTCCCCTAACCTCTGCTGCTGTTTTTTCCTAGCAGGAAAAACAGCTGGGAAAAAAACAGCCTTTTACAGCTTCCAGGGTTTCTGCTGCTTCTGGTGCCAGTCCTTTCAGATGAATCTTGCAATTTCTTTTTCCTCAGCTGACATCTCTATCCTGGGACAAGGACTTGTGGTAGTGGTGCGGCGGGGAGGGGTGGTGTTCTTCAGCCCAGAGCTCCTGTGTCCTCAGGGGATATGCTCACCCTTCCTCCAGCAGCTGAATATTCACAAGCTCCAGTAAGCCTCCATCCTCCATCTCACCCTAGCTCTCCTGAGGTTTAATTCGCATCAGACCACAAGGTAGTCCCTCTTACTGGCCTCAGTTGTGGTCCTACTCTCAGAACAAGGACCAAAGGCCAAATCATTCACTGCAAAGGGGTTCGATACCCAGTAATTATATTGACATTTTTGAAAATTTGTTATTGTTGTTGTTAGGTGCCATTGAGTAAGTTCCAACTCATAGTGACCCTATGTACCACAGAACGAAACACTGCCCGGTCCTGTGTCATCCTCACAATCGTAGTTATGCTTGAGCCCATTGTTGCAGCCACAGTATCAATCCATCTCACTGATGGTTTTCCTCTTTTCTGCTGACTCTGTACTTTACCAAGCATGATGTCCTTCTCCAGGGACTCATCCTTCCTGACAACATGTCCAAAGTATGTAAGACACAGTCTTACCATCCTTGCTTCTAAGGAGCATTCTGGTTGTACTTCTTCCAAGAGAGATTTGTTCATTCTTTTGTCAGTCCATTGTATATTCAACATTCTTCACCAACACCACAATTCAAAGGCATCAATTCTTCTATGGTCTTCTTTATTCATTGTCCAGCTTTCACATGCGTATGATGCAATTGAAAATACCATGGCTTGGGTCAGGCACACCTTAGTCTTCAGGGTGACATCTTTGCTTTTCAACACTTTAAAGATGTCCTTTGCAGCAGATTTGCCCAGTGCAATGCATCTTTTGATTTCTTGATTGCTGCTTCCAGGGGTGTTGATTGTGGATCCAGGTAAAATGAAATCCTTGACAACTTCAATCTTTTCTCTGTTTATTAAGACTTGGCTTATTGGTCCAGTTGTGAGGATTTTTGTTTTGTTTTCTTTTTTTTTTAGGTAACTTGAAATTGGCATATTTTATTTTAAATGTATATATATTTTATTGAACTTTAGATGAAGTCTTACAGAACCAGCTAGTTTCTCATCAAACAGTACACACATTGTTGTATGGCATTGACTAACAACTCCACGACATGTCAGCATCCTCCCTTCTCAACCTGGGTTCCCTATTACCAGCTTTCTTGTTCCCTCCTGCCTTTCAGTCCCTGCCCCAGGGCTGGCATGCCCCTTTAGTCTTGATTTGTTCCATGGGCCTCTTGAATCCTTGGCTGAAGGGTGAACCACAGGAGTGGCCTCATTACTGAGCTAAAAGGATGTCCGGGGGCCATACTCTTGGGATTTCTCCAGTCAGGCCAGCAAGTCTGGTCTTTCTTTTTTCAGTTAGAATTTTGTTCTACATTTTTCTCGAGCTCTGTCCTGGACCCTCTATTTTGATCCCTGTAAGAGCAGTCAGTGGTGGTAGCTGGGCACCATCTCATTGTACTGGACTCAGTCTGGTAGGGACCATGGTAAATATGGTCCATTAGTCCTATGCACTAATCTTTCTCTTGTGTCTTTAGTTCTCTTCATTCTTCCTTGCTCCTGAAAGGGTGAGACCAGTGGAGTATTCTAGATGGCCACTTACAGGCTTTTAAGACCCCAGACACTACTCACCAAAGTAGAATGTAGAACATTTTCTTCATAAACTCTGTTATGCCAATTGAGCTAGGTGTTCCCCGAGACCATGGTCCCCACAGCCCCCGGCCCAACAGTTGCATCCCTCAGGAAGTTTGGATGAGTCTATGGAGCTACCATGGCCTTGCCTTGTACAGGTTGTGCTGGCTTCCCCAGTATTGTGTACTGTCTTACCTTTCACCAAATTTACTGCTTATCTTTTGTCTATCAAGTGTTTTTCCATCCTCACCCCTCCCCTTCCTCATAACCATCAAATATTGTTTCTTATTGTATGTAAATCTTTTCATGAGTTTTTACAGTAGTGGTCTCATGCAATATTTGTTCTTTTGTGATTGACCTATTTCATTCAGCATAATGTCCTCCAGATGCATCCATGTTATGAGATGCTTTACAGATCTATTGTTGTTATTTATTGTTGGGTTTATTATTGTCATTTTATAGTGCTTTTTTTCTGGTGATGACGTTTTCTTTGTTCCTCTTAGTCTCCTGTGCTGAGTTCCTTTTGTTTGTGGATTTCTTTTTCATTTCTTTTGTTTTTGTAGATTTTGTTTTTATTGAGACTTTATGTTTTTCTTCTTTATTTTGATGAGTAGGTTTGTTAACTTTGTGGTTACCTTGAAATTTACCCTTGTTTTCCTAGGTAATATGTCCCTAATATTACTTGATATCGTCTTGCCTTCCTCTCCGTTAGAAAGTTCTTTACCTATACCGTTCATTCCCTCTTTTATTGTTCTGATGTTGTTGTCATTTACAGATTAACCTCTCTTGTTCTCTGTTGCAATTGTTTTGGTTTTGGATAGTCCTTGAGAGTTCATTTCCTAGGTTGGTATCTGGCTGGTACAATCTTGCCTCCTAGATTAAAGCTGTGGTTTGATGTTGTTTGTTCTCAGACCAAAGGACTGCCTTTAATAATTCTTGTAAATTTGGTTTGGTTTTTACATATTATCTGAATTTCTGGTTACCTGGAAATGTCTTAGCTTCACCGTCATATTTGATTGAAAGTTTTGCAGGATACATTATTCTTGGCTGGCAATTTTTTTCTTTCAAGATTTTATATATGTCATTCCATTGCCTTCTTGCCTGCATGGTTTCTGCCAAATAATTAGAGTTTAGTCTTATTGTTTCCCCTCTGTATGTGACTTTTTGTTTTTCTCAAGCTGCTCTCAGGACTTTTTTCCTTTATCTTTGGTTTTAGCGAGTGTGATTATGATATGCCTTGGTGTTTTTCTTTTCAGGTCTATCCTATACGGGGTTTGTTTGCTTCTTGGGTGGTCAGTTTTTCATCATTCATGATATTAGGGAAGTTTTCGGTCAGCAATTCGATCCTTTTTGTGTTTTCCATTTTCTCTCCCTGTTCTGGAACTCCAATCACTCAGAAATTTTTGCTTTTGATTGTACCCCAGATAATTCTCAGGGTTTCTTCATTTTTCTTCATTCTTTTTTCTGATTTTCCCTCAAACAGAGTTGTATCCAAGTGTTTGTCTTCAATATCACTGATTCTGTCTTCCATCGTTTCAAACCAGCTCCTCAGCCCTTCTGTGATACTGCCCGTTTCTGAAATCTTGTTTATCTTTTGGATTTCTAATTGTTGTTTTTGTATGATTTCTAGTTGTGAATTTGTTTTGGCATTTTTTTCCTCATTACTTTCCTGAATCGTACCATTTTTTTGGTCTGTATTTTCCATGCTTTTGTCTGCCTTTTCCAAAACTTTGCCTACTTTTTCCTCATTTTTGTCTGCTTTTTGTTTCAACTCTTGAATTGCTCTGAATATTAGAGATTTGAAATCCCTGTCAGGTAGTTCTAGTGCCTTTTCTTCTACTGGAAAGTCATCTGGTGTTTTATTTTGGATGCTTACTGGACCCATCCGTCCTGATTTTTATATGTTTTGATACCCTCTGCTGTCTTTGGGACCCTCAGTAGTTATTTTCTTCATTTCTTGATTGTAGATTTGTTTGTTTTGTCCTGCTTTTTTGCTTTATTTGGTTGTGTCTGAGCAGGTGGGCTGTGCTCTCTTTGTTGTTTGCTTGTCTGTAATCATGGTACCTTTCACCTCCTTGTCCAATAGGTAAAGCTAGTTATTCAGCTATGGTGCAGCAGGGCATGTCCAGCTGAAGGGGAGCAGCTGGGATGGGTTGTTTATGGCATGTACTAGGGACGACAGAGCAAGCCAGGAATCAGTGCTGGGCAGGCTCCAGTAAGCTGTGCCTGTGCTGCTTGGAGGTGTGGTGTTCAGTATACTCTAGAGGTAAGTAGGAAAGAGGGGGGAGATTGTGGTGTGTGGAGGTAATAAAGGCATGGGAAACAAGAGAGAGAGGAGAGAAAAACAGGAGCCAGAAACAAACAAGCAAAGAAAGAGAGAGAGAGAGAGAAAAAAAGAGCCATAAAGGAGCTTGCCATTGGAGTGGAGAGACGAGAAACTGAGAAATGGAGAAAAGCAAAATGGAAATTAAAAAAAAAAAAAAATAGAAAAAAGAAAAGGGGAGGGAAGAAAAAAAGAACTAGATAAAAATTTGGAAAAGAAAAAAAGAATGAAAAGCCCCCAGGAGTCCTGGAGTCCCAGCAGTGGGGCTGCTAAGACTGTGGAATTGGCTCCCAGGCTGGGCAGTATAGCCTGGCTAGAGGGGGTATAGATGTCACACAGCACCAGGTATTCAGGAGACAGGAGAAGAAGATAAGTGTAGAGAGACAAGAACTGAGAAATGATGACAGACAGAAAGGGAAAAAGAGAGAGAAAAGGGAAAAAAGAGAGAAAGAAGAAAAAAGAAATGCCTCCAGGGATCCCACCTACATAGCTGTGCAGAGTAGGGGAGAGTCTCCTAAGCTGTACAGCGCAGCCTTCCTAGAAGAGGATCCCAAGGTGTGAAAAGAAAAAGAAAACAAAACAGAACAGAACAAAGCAAAACAAGGGGAAAAAAATCCAGCGTGGTAGATATATATTTATATTATATGTATGTTGTATATTTAGTTGTCATTTCATCTTTAGCTTCTCTTGACTGTGATGGTTTTTCATACTCCCCTTATTTTTGATGGCCTTGATAGTTTTGAGGAGTACTGGTCAAGCATTTTATAAAATGTCCTCCAGTTAGTATTTGTCATATGTTTTTCTCATAATTAGTCTCAGCTTCTGTGTTTTGGGGAGGAAGACCACAGAGGAATACCCATTGCCATCGAGTTGATTCTGATTCATATCAACCCTATAGGACAAAATAGAACTGACCCATAGGGTTTCCAAGGAGAGGCTGGTGGATTTGAACTGCCAGTCTTTTAGTTAGCAGCCTGATCTCTTAACCACCATGTCACCAGAGCTCCAACAGAGAAATAGTGCCACTTTTATCACTGTCTTTGTTTCCTAGGGCTGGTGTAACAAAATACCACAAAGTGGGTAGCTTTCACAACAGAAATGTATTGTCTCAGTTCTGGATTACAGTAGCCTGCCTTCAGGGTGTCAGTAGGACCATGTTCTCTCCAAAGACTCTGGGGGAAGATCTTTTTTTGTGTGTGTGTCTTTCTCATCTTCTTGTAGCTGCAGACATTCTTTGGCTTGTAGGTACATCTTCACATGGCCTTTATCTCTCTGTCTATCTTTCTGTGTCTCTTCTCTGTTACCAGGACACCACTCAGATGAAATTAGCTCCTATCCTATGCTTTTATAACCTAATGTAATTTAGCTGATAACATCTTCAAAGACTCTGTTTCCAAACAAGTTCGTGTTCACAGGTACCTGGTGTTAGGAATTATTCTGGTGGACACAATTCAATTCGTAACAGGTGCAAACTATCGACATGACTTATCATTGTTGATGTTCACCTTGATGACCTGGCTGAGATAGTGCTTGTCAGATTTCTGCACTGTAAAATTACGCCTTTCTCCTCTTTCCATACTGTACTCTTCACAAGGAATTAACTGCAACCCACACTTCAAGAGTAAATAGATACGCTCCATCTCCTTGAAAGATGAACACCTACATAAATTATTCAAATTCTCCTGCACAAGGGAGTCTCTTCTCATTTATTTTTATTTATTTATCCAATCATTTATATCATCATGGACTCCTGGATATTTATTTTATACTTTGGGTATAATCCAACACTACTTCATTTATCTTTATACTCAAATTATTGCAGCTTTGAGCATTGTGAGTCCTTTCAGTGGGCTCTTATGTCCCTTTGACATATTCCCATCATTTTAATTTTTTTTTAAGAACTACATTACTTTCAGGTAATACAAGATGCCTGTTTCCTCTTATGTATTTCTTGCCCCAGTCCTAGAATCAGCCATTTCTCCAAAGAGCCCTGGTTCCTTTTATTGGCGAATTGTATAAGAAACAAAGAGCTGAGCA
The DNA here is from genome assembly GCF_030014295.1 of Loxodonta africana. Taxonomy (NCBI): domain Eukaryota; kingdom Metazoa; phylum Chordata; class Mammalia; order Proboscidea; family Elephantidae; genus Loxodonta; species Loxodonta africana. The sequence goes on from NC_087344.1 coordinate 28,939,709, forward strand.
CTAGATCTGCCCATTTTCTACTAGGATCTCATGGTCCTCTCATCTGACAGACCAAAGAAATACATATTTGTATAGTAATCTTTGTACATACCCATAAAAAAAAAAAACAAACAAAAAAACCCTTTGCCATCCAGTCGAATTCCGACTCACTGCAACCTTATAGGACAGAGTAGAAGTGCCCCATAGGGCTTCCAAAGCTATAATCTTTACAGAAGCAAACTGCTACATCTTGCTCCCATGGAGCAGCTGGTGGGTTCTGATTGCCAACCTTTTGGTTAGTAGCCACAGCTCTTAACCACTGCGACACCAGGTACACATATATCTACATATTTCTGTATGCAACCATCTGCATCTATATTACACTAAGTTCTCATTGATGTGTCCAAGTCTAATCTATTGACACATGGATCATTCTAGCCTTCTTTGTTTGATTGCCTGTAAACTCTCACTCCAAAAACGAGAATTCTGATTCCCACCATCTTCCACCCACTTATCTAGTTGTTCAATTCCAGTATACATGTAATGAAGTATCAGAATTTTTTAATCTACACCTCTGAGGGATATAGCTTTCTCAACTAGAGTACAGTATTTGTGTACAGTTTCTTCTGCCTTTAGTTTTACTGACTCCACTTGCTTTCAGAATTAGTTCAGTACCTTCCACTTCCCACCCCTGTAAACAGGGTTGTTTCAGGCATTTGCAACACAGTTAAATTGTTTTCCACATTCTGCATTTCTTTGTGGGATTTCTAAACTTCTTAAATAATTTTCTTAAATTTATCTATATTAAAGTTTACTCATTGTGCTGTAAAGTTCAACGAATTTTGACTAATGCATAATGTCATGTATCTGCAAAACAGTATCACATAGAATTTTTTCACCACTCTAAAAAATCACATGTGCTTCACTTATTAAATCCACCCTCCCTGTCAAACACTGATGCTTTTCTTGCTCTACAATTTTGCTTTTTTTTGGTAAATGTTTTTGTATTTTCTACATGGACAAGCATGTCATCCCTGAACAAAGACAATTTGATATCTTCAGTTCCAATCTATGTGCCTTTTATTTCTTTTTCTTGTCCTTTTTCACTAGCCTTGACTTACAACATGTTGCTAATAGGAGTGGTGAAAGAAAGCATCCTTGACTTGTTTTGATCTTAGGGAGAAAATGTGTTTTTTTCATCATTAAGTGTAATGTTAGCTGTTGGCTTTTTTTGTAGATGGACTTTATCAAGTTTAGGACCAACCAGTTGCAGTCAATTCAACTCCTATTCATGGTGACCTCGTGTGTGTCAGAGTAGAACTATATTCCATAGGGTTTCCAATAGCAAAATTTTTGGAAATAGATGACCAGACCTTTCTTCTGAGGTGCCTCTGTGAAGACTTGAACCTCCAGTGTTTTGGCTAGCAGCCAAATGAGTTAACCACTTGCACACCCAAAGTCTCCCAAGTTTAGGAAGTGATCTTATATTCCTAGTTTTCTGAGAGTTTTTTTATCTTGAATAAGTGTTGGATTTAGTCAAATTATTTTCTGCATCAATTGACATGATCATATGACTTTTCTTTATTCCATTGATTTTTGAACGTTGGACCATCTTTGAATTGAATTTTTGAATGTTGGACCAACTTCGTACACCTGGATTAAATTACAATTGGTGCATGATTTCTAAAAATATCTCATTGGGTTCCATTTGCTAATATTCTTGAAGAGTTTTGCATCAATGTTCATGAAAATATTGATCTGTAGTTTTCCTTTCTTGTAATGTCTTTACCTGGTTATGGTAATAGGGTTATGCTGGTCTCCCAGAATAAGTTAGTAAGTGTTACTTCTGCTTCTATTTTTTTAAAAGATATTATGGAGAATAGATATCATTTCTTCTTTAAATGTTTTTTTAAGAATTTACTAGCATTTCCAAAAAATTTTTTAAATGACCGTTTTCTGTATCAAAATATTTCAAAAACTCATTAAATTTTAGAAAAAAATGATTGGAAGTCTTTTGTTTGAATTCTGTTAATTTTTTACGTGTTTTCACTTTTTATTGATGTACATTTGTAAGTTGATAGTGTGAGGATATGAATCCTTTTCTGCCATAAATATTGGAAATATTTATTTAGTTGAGTATTTCTACTATTTTTTTCCTGGGCATTCTGGAACTATAATTTGAACCCATAATGCTGTCAGCACCCAGTCTCTCACTGATTCCCCAGCGCTCTGTCTCAGAATTCTATGCAGTCTTTTATCTCTCCTTCTTTTTGTATTTACTTCTATCTTCTTTTCTTGTCTGTAAACTGACTTTCTATCTTCCATGCACATGCCATAAGATCACCACATCAATCCTCGAGATCGCCAAAGCCATTGCTACTCAGCTGGGATCCCTGAATTATAAAACTCAATTCTCAGAAGACAGTGAAGCTGAACGACTCATCTTATAGGGTGTCCTTCTCTGGTTCAGTCAGCTATACCTCACTCAGTTTAGCCCATGCACAATAACACATCCTGGTTTTGTGTGTGTCGGGAAATGAGTAGGTGGGTGTGTGTTGTTGTTGTTAGGAGCTGTTAGGTTTGTTCCAACTCATAGTGATCCTATGTACAACAGAATGAAACACTGCCTGGTCCTGAACCATCTTTACAATTATTGCTATGTTTGAGCCCATTGCTGCAACCACTGTGTCAATCTACCTCGTTGAGGATCTTCCTCTTTTTTGCTGACCACCTACTTTACCAAGCATGATGTCCTTCCCTAGGGATTGGTGCCTCCTGATAATATGTCCAAAGTATGTGAGATGAAGTCTTGCCATCCTAGCTTCTAAGGAGCATTCTGGCTGTACTTCTTCCAAGACAGATTTGTCTGTTCTTCTGACAGTCCATGTTATACTCAATATTCTTCACCAACACCATAGTTAAAATGCATCATCAATTCTTCTTCAGTCTTCCTCATTCATTGTATATCTTTCACATGCATATGAGGCGACTGAAAGTATCATGACTTTGGTCAGGTGTACCCTAGTGCTCAAAGTGACATCTTTGCTTTTTAACACTTTAAAGAGGTCTTTTGCAGCAGATTTGCCCAAAGCAGTATGTTGTTTGATTCCTTGACTGCTGCTTTCTTGGGCATTGATTGTTGATCTAAGTAAAATGAAATCCTTAACAACTTCAATATCTTCTCCATTAGGATCAGTATGTGTCAGAATGGACTCAATGGCAATGAGTTTTTAGATGGGTGTATAAAGAGTTGGAAAAGTTATCAGTGAAGATAAAATAGTTTTATCAGATCCCCCATGCTGAAACTGTTCTATAATCTAAATGCAGATTTTAGACAAAATGGAAGTTGGAGTGTAGTTTATAGAGGGATGAATTATGTTTCTTTTCTATACATTTTATATAATATATACAGCAATATACATAATAAATAATACACATATATAAAGAACAGCAATTGAACTGTGGGATATCATGTGTTAGGAGCTTTGTCCTTTTGCTACCTCTCTGATCTTACCTCCAACCTATACCCCAGTTGTGTTACTTAAGCCAGTCACACATTCTTCTTGCTGTTCCATGCTGGTGCCAGGAATGTTCTTGTCTTGGGGACTTTACCTTGGCTATTTCTCTGCCCTAATTGCTCTTCTCATAGTTGCCAGCTTGGCTCACTTCCCCACTGCTTTCAGATTTTCTGCCCAAAATCCCCTCATTAAAGGTGGCTATATAAAAAGCATTTCCTCTTCAGACAATGACTTTCTTACCCTATATTATTTTACTTAATTCACTGCTTTTTCCCAGTGACTTCAGTGATGCTTGGCACCAAATAAATGGTAAAAAATATTTGATGAATGAATAAAAGAATGTATCAGAAAATTTTTAGAGGAAAATATTGCCTTGAGATAGTGGCTAGTCAGTTTCAGCATCAAGAAGAAGATGGAGCATTTGGGATTCCATGAAATTTTCAGGTAAAGGGCATTAGATCTATAGATAATATATTGCATTAATTAATTAAACATGTTTCAAATACAAGCAACACATTTGTTAAGGCGCTGATCACTATGCTTAATTTGCATTGCACTTGTCTCTTTCCCAGAAATTTCATCAGCTACATGGAACCAAGAAACCAAACAGGTACTTCAGAATTTATCCTCCTGGGACTCTCAGAAGAGGCAGAAGTGCAGCCTCTCATCTTTGGGATATTCCTGTCCATGTACCTGGTCACCTTTATTGGGAATCTGTTCATCATTCTGGCCGTTATCACCAACTCCCATCTCCACACACCCATGTACTTCTTCCTTTCCAATCTATCTTTTGCAGATATCTGTTTCACCTCCTCCACCATCCCGAAGATGCTGCTGAACATTCAGATGCAGAGCAAGGTCATAAGCTATGAAGGTTGCCTCAGCCAGATATATTTTTTCATGGTTTTTGGAAGATTAGACAATTTCCTCTTGACAGTGATGGCCTATGACCGGTTTGTGGCCATCTGTTACCCACTGCACTATACTGTCATCATGAACCCCAAAATTTGTGGCCTCTTACTTCTGAAATCTTATTTATTGAGTGTTCTGGACTCTCTATTACATGACTTAATGATTTTGAGACTGTCTTTTTGTACACAGTTGGAAATTCCCCACTTTTTCTGTGAACTTAATCAGGTGGTCCAACTTGCTTGTTCTGACACATTTCTCAATGACCTAGTGATGTACATTGCAAATGGATTTCTAGTTATTATTCCACTCACTGGTATCATCTTATCATACTCTAAGATTGTATCCTCTATTTTGAAAATTTCATCAGCTGTGGGCAAGTATAAAGCCTTTTCCACTTGTGGGTCTCACCTCTCAGTAGTTTCCTTGTTCTATGGTACATTTCTTGGAGTATATCTTAGTTCTGCTGCTACTCAAAGCTCCAGGAAAACTGCAATAGCCTCAGTGATGTACACTGTGGTTACACCCATGCTGAATCCCTTTATCTACAGTCTTAGAAGCAGGGACATAAAGTTAGCCCTAAAGAAACTCTTCAGCTGCAAAACATTATCTATATGACAGAATCCTTTGTCTCAAAATTAGTTATTCATGAGTAGCAGAGCTCAAAACCATGAAGACTTAAAACATCATACTTCTGTCAGTCCATAGTAGAAAATCTACAACCTTTTCTTATTTTCAAAGTTCAATCTAACTTTCTTTTTTTTTTATAAGCAATTATTTTGCTATATTTCATTTAAACTTTTTTCACCTCTCTGATTGTGTATCATGGATTTAGATTAGAAAACAGAATCAACTACATGACTTTTAAGCAGTAAAATATTTGATATAAGGAAATAGATACTTATAAAATTATACAAAGAACTGAAGGCATGAAGGTGTACTGCTATCTCTGCCAGATGAAAGCAACTGCCTCTTGTATTATCTGCTTTTGGAGAAAAATCATTTGTCATATCATAGGCTGTTCTCCACTTGCCTGGGTTTATTTTATTAAACTCCAAAAAGAGATCTTACCTGGACCAGCAGAAACATTTCTTGTCAGCACCTGATTAAGTTTATAATAATCCTCATTCACTTTCCAAGGCCTTGTTTTCTTCTGTATAGCCTTAACATAAATTAAGTGGAGATATAATACAAATTACAAACTCTGTTCCATCCAACATTGATGTTGTCACTAATCTCTTTGATTTATTCAGGGACATACTGTTGCTTTTTAAAAGATATTTTTACAGGAGGGACACTTTCAGGAGATATTCCTTGATACTTCCTACCACAATAGCCTCACTTACAGATCACAAAAGCAATGTGGGCATTCTACCAATTGCCATCTATATCATTTCCAATTATGCACCAAAAAAATGGGAAATAATAAGAGGATACATTTGTGGATCTACTGTATATGCATGTGAAAGCTGGACAATCAATAAGGAACACTGAAGAAGAATTGATGCCTTTGAATTGTGCTGTTGGTGAAGAATATTGAATATACGATGGACTGCCAAAAGAATGATCAAATCTGTCTTGGAAGAAGTACAACCAGAATGCTCCTTAGAAGCAAGGACGGCGAGACTGCATCTTACATACTTTGGACATGTTGTCAGGAGGGATGAGTCCCTGGAGAAGGACATCATGCTAGGCAAAGTGCAGGGTCAGCGGAAAAGAGGAAGACCCCCCATGAGATGGATTGACACCGTGGTTGTAACAATGGGCTCATGCATAACTACGATTGTGAGGATGGCACAGGATCAGGCAGTGTTTCTTTGTGTTGTGCAAAGGGTGGCTATGAGTTGGAACCGACTCGACAGCACCGAACAGCAACAACAACACTGTATATTGTGAAAGAGAAAAAGGCTAATGCTTCATCACCTGACCGAGAATCCACCATTTTGATTGGTAAGATATAGTGGAATTTTGGGATTAGTGTTAGTTCAGCATTGGTATCCAAATTTCAAGAAAGTGATCTAGTTATTTCCTTTTACTCATTTCACAGTGTTCCAGGTAGAAGGCCGCAAATTCCACTGAGTACTAGTGTTCTGGTAAATATTTAACTCTTTCTAAGAAAGGACGAAAGAGAGAAATAAACATACACACAGAAGGAGGGAGGGAGAGAGAGAGAGAACAAAACGTACAGAAGAAATAAGACTTTGTGGCAGTTTTATAGTCCATCCATAAGGGTAACTGGCCTCATCACTTGAGGGTCTGTGTCAGTATGCAGTCTCAGGTCTGAGAATCAAGTGTGAGATAGTGATACTTCATTTTGGCAATTCAAGTCAATTTTCTTTTCACCGTAACTAGAGTATTTTTAGTTACACAGATTGGATAAGACCTTAATAGGCTGCCCATTTTTTAAATCATGGAGTTGCCATGAACGATTTGCCATTTCCAAAGCTACCTGTGGTTTAATCTCTATGGATTAACATGTTGTTCCTGCTGCTTGTTACATTAACCATGAATACCATACCTCTGGTGGCTTAGTGATGCCAGTTCAAGATGCCATTATCCCCAATGAATTCAGAGATACTGATTTCAGTGTCAGCATCTCCCACCTTAACTCTGTCATATAGAGGACAACCACTACAGAGCTTTCTGAGGAAGCTGTTGCAACCCTCACCAATGTATATCTCAATCCCATGGTAAGCACAATGTCCTCTGAAGCCCTTTCCTAGTGTGCACTTGCAAAGCAAGTGATTAAGTCACACTCGGTAAATCCAGAACATCTCTTTTCCTTTCAATTTTAATTCCTTACCTATATATATTTTTTTATTAAGTAAGATATTTGTCACTGAACTTCCTTTAGAGCAAGACGCTGTAAAATCCAAGCTTTCGTCAATTATCTGAGAAAAAATTGAGAATTTTGCCCATTTGCTTAAGCTGGCATGTGGAACTCAGAATCTCTGTTATTCTTGCCATGCTTTAATTTTTTTTTTTTTTTGTTCTTCATGAACTGGTACCTGTACAAGTCATTGTCTGCCATTTTTTCTGTTTTTATAGTAAAAATTAGGAACATTTTGAAATTATTTTTATACCGTAGTTTTCTTTCTCTTATTGAGACTCGCATTTGTCTCTCTGTGGCATCCTGGGACCTGAGTTCAGATCTCAGTCTTGAGGTAATGAGAAGGGAAGGGAGAAATCATGGAAACCACTCTAATCCTCTTGCAAGGTGAACATACCTTAGGGAAAAGCATTATAGGATCTTCAGATGAAGTAGTACTTGTCTCATTAGACAGGTAAAGATGTACACCCTGGGTAGCATTGAATTTTATGTGTATTTTGGAGAACCAGAGTAGTATGATTCATCTAAATCCACCCACTTGTACCCACTGTTTTTCTCAAGTGTCTCTACAAATAATGCCTTAAGTTTTACTCAAGACATTTGGCAAGGCTACTGATTCAACTTATTTTGTTATTCACCAATCTGTAGGATTAGGCAGTTTTCTCAGGCTGTTTACCCACCCACATCAGACCTGCAGCTTTGAGAAAGAGATTGGTTCATGCAGTCCAGGGAATTTCCTGGTTCATTTAAAATCCTCAGCTTCCCATGATCTTTCTGAAAAATCTCTCATGCCCTCAAAAACTCCTAGCCCATTCTGCATTCCGAGGATTCTTATTCCAAACAAAACCATTTATCGTATCAGTTAGTCAGTCTGCCAAAATATTTTGCTCAGTATGCATTTCCTTCTGGGTGACCCTAGATGATACATTATGAAACAGCATTGCCACTGCTATCCATGGACTACCAGAATACCATTAACCAATGGTAACAATATCTTCAATGCCCTCAAACCCAATAATTTATAATATAAATTTTGAGATTCCTATCATGGAAGATCTGTTTTTTGCAATCAGCTCTGATATCAAATGGCCTACCTGTCTGGGTTATTTTATTTAAACAGAGCTCTGCTTCTGTTTAAGTATTTTACGAAGAAACTTTGTAAGTGTGTACTTATAACATTTTGAAAGGGTTGATAGTATGTCCTTCAAATACTGAAAATGACTCCTAAAACAACACTGAAAACCAGGCAGATTAGGAAAGTTGATATCTCTGCTCTCATTAGAAAGGTGGGGGAATCAAGACTCCACTGAAATGACTGGCTCCACCCACATGTTGCATTTTCTGCAATCCAGGTAGTAGAAAGTTCTTGCTGTAAGTGCTAGCTAAAAACACACTGTACCTGCTAGATCTGCACTTGTTTCACAAAGGGTATGCCTATCACTTCTTGACAACCAGGTATCTGTTGTTGTCATTGTTGTTAGGTGCCTTTGAGTTGGTTCTGACTCATTGGGACCTCATATACAATAAAATGAAACATTGTCTGGTCCTGCACTATCCTAATCATCGTTGTCATGCTTAAGGCCTATTGTTGCAGCCACTGTGTCAGTCCATCTCATTGAGGGTCTTCCTCTTTTTCACTGACTCTTTACTTTACCGAGCACGATGTCCTTCTCCAATGACTGGTCCTTCCCGAAAACATGTCCAAAGTATGTGAGATGAAGTCTCACCATCTTTGATTCTAAGGAGCATTCTGAAACTACTGATATGGAAATTTGCTTCCACCCTTTCCAAAAAATCCCAATGCCTCTCCAGTTATGGTTGGCAGCAGAATTGGCAGAAACAAGGCATTTACCTCTCTTTTGCCTTCTGAATTGCCCATGTTTACGTCTGATCAATATTCTGGAAATCACATCTGAACCTTTAGTTCAGTGACTCGTGGAAATATAGTTTTCCACTTACCATCCTCTGCAGTATAGGAACAAAAACCAGAAAAAGGAGAAATGGGTGCTGAGTACCAGTCAACCCTACTCCCCTCACACTGATAATGTATAGACTTAATGGTGGATGCCAAACTTTATTATAATCTGTATGTGTTTTAGAAGAGTAAATGTATATCTCTCAACATTCCCTAAGACTTTTCCCTGTTTCTTTTTCATAACTTCTTTAGACAATATTTGTAGAGCACAAACTGGGTGAATGATACTCTCATAACTCTACTGTATATTTTAGATCTTTTCGTAGCTCACCATTCCTATTCACTAGTTACCTCAGAAGAAGTATTTTTCTGAATTCTATCACTACAGACTTACTGTGCTTTAGAATTCCAAAATATGCAGTAAAAATAATAACTCACTGTGACCTGAGGGAATAAATTTGTTCCCATGGAAAACTTAATTTTATTCTATAACTATCTGTAATTGGCTACAAGAAAGGAGACAAAAGAGAAAGACCTCTTCTATTAGGTAAACTTATGCACAAAAGGTGTAACTTTACTAATGCCAATAAATTTCCGTTAGTCCTCAAACTAGCCCAAATCAGATTTGGCCTGCCCCACATGTGCAGAAGGACCAGCTGTGACCACTAATTGACCTCAACAGAGGATGCAGAACAGGAGTAACAAATCGGAAAATCATCACCTGGACCCTATTTCAAAGCGAGAGTTTGGACAAGAACCATGTCACCTCCTGTTTCCTGGTGCTTTGTAGAGTTTTCTCTCCCCAGAACATCTGCACAGCTGCCATCTTGCTGCCCAGATCTCATATAAGCCCTGCTTCCCCGTAGCTTGGTGAGCCGGATCTGAGAAACTTCCTCCTGGGTCCTTGCTCTGTGCATTGCAATAAAGTTACTTTGTCTTTCTCAAAGGCTTGTGTCCAGATAATTGGCAAGTCTGAGTGCACGGGACAAGGACCCACATTTCCAGATTCGGTAACACGTGTTATATTTGAAGAGCAAACTTGGACGGTCATTAAAATGTGGATTTCAGCTAAAAAAGCTTGACAAAGATTGTGCAAGGTACATGCATCAGGTTACAGCAGGATATAGTATGTTTTTTTTCTGGAGAAATATGGGACATGATGATCACTGCCTTAAAACCATTGGAGGCATACAATGTGAAAGAGGAGCAGATTCCTATTGTTTGAGATTTCTTCTGTTCAATCGTATTCTATTGTTGTTGTTAGGTGCCGTCGAGTTGGTTCCAACTCATAGCAACCCTATGTGCAACAGAATGAAACACTGCCTGGTCCTGCACCATCCTCATAGTCTTTGTTATGTTTGAGCCCATTGTTGCAGCCACTGTGTCAATCCATCTTGTTGAGTGTCTTCCTCTTTTTCGCTGACCCTCTACTGTGCCAAACATGACGTCTTTCTCCAGGGACTGATCTCTCCTGATAACGTGTCCAAAGTATGTGAAACGTAGTCTCACCATCCTTGCTTCTAAGGAGCGTGTGTTGTATTACAGTAATTTAAATTCAGAAATCATTTACTGTTATACTTCAACGCGAAGTTTTAGAAAAGTTGACTTCTTTCCCTTAGGACTTGAATTGTGTAAAGAAGTCACAAAACACGGAATAAATACCCTTAAGATCAAGGAGCCCCGATTGACCTAAGACACAGTAGAGAGAAGTTACAGAGTTCCTTTCCTGTAATCCATAATAATGTTGCCAGGGTCAAAGTGTGACTGTGTAAAAAAATAGGGGATTATTACCCCTTTCCCCACCCTCTGGAGTTGAAATTGTTAGAGAAGAAAATGATGGGTATAATTTAGAAAAGTTTGGGGTCTCCCCTAAGATTGGATTCCCAGGAGTCATTAACATTCAAGCTGGTTCACACCCTGCTGCCAACCTTTGCCAAATACTGTTTGTGTTCTTACCAGCTTTGGGCTCCAGCTTCTTATGGTCCCATTAAGTTGTGATTCTCCTGTATTCATGTGTCTCTCCAGTTTTGGGGGAGGTGGTTTGCCCTGGGACCTCAAGTGTCTGAATTATCTACGACAAGTTGTTAACTTTCAATTTGTTCCATTTTTTTCTTCTGACTATATGAGTGATGACTTCAAGCTCTTCACATTGTAAATCAAAAACTGAATGTTCTCCTTCTAATAAACTATTCATTTGTTATTGTAATTTTCATCTCTAAAATTTCTATTCGAGTCCTTTTTATAATTTTTATCTCTTTATTGATATTCTTTAGTTGAGTGAGGCAGCATTCTCTGGTTTCCTTTACTTCTTTGTCAGTACTTTTCTCTACCTCTTTGAGCATATTTAAGAAAATTATTTAAGTTTTAATTCCAATGATTGCACTTTCTCAGGGACAATTTATTAAACTTTTTTTTTCTCCCTGACAATGAGCCATATTTTCTGACTTCTTCCATGTCTCGTAATTTTTTTTTGAATATTGGACATTTTTAATATTATGATGTGGTAAATCTGGAGATTGAATCTCCTCATGCTGCAGGATTTGTTTCTTTTCTTTTTTTTTTTTTTTTTTTGCTATGGGTTGTACTTGTTTATTTGCTTAATGACTTTTCTAACCTATTTCTTAAAAATCTGAATTTTTTGTCATATGTAAAATCTGAAGTTTCCGTTTCTTTATCTTAGTGGTCAGCTAGTGGTTTTTCAGAGACCACTACAAGTGTGGAGCCAAAAGAAAACAAACAAAAACCATAAAGAAAGAGAACAGAGGGAGAAGAAAATGAAAAAAATTCTACTGGTCATTACAGATTGACTGTTTTGGGACACTCTTTCAAAGATTCACGTAGAAATTCTAGGGATGAAAATTACGATAACAAATGAATAATTTATTAGAGAGAGGACATTCAGCTTTTGATTTACAATGTAAAGAGGTCAGGCTGTTTAAAACTCTGCCTCAGCCTTCACTTTCTGCTTAAACACATCTTAGATTTTAATTAATCCCACATTTTATTCCCTGTTGCTTCTTCTTGGAGTGTTCTCACCACTTCTCCACCTGGAAGAACTAAAATCCTCTTTCAAGTTTCAGTACAATTATCATCTTATCTGTGACAGTATCTTGAACTTTCCCAGGAAGTGTTGATTACTTTTTGGATCCAATTCAATGAGACTGCACTGCAACCTCTTTGCATTTATTTGTTTTCATCTCTCTTCCTTTGTTTAAACTGTGGGGCCCTTGAGAGAAGAAACAATGTCTTACTCTTCGTCAGCCCCAGAGCATAGTTTAGTACCTACCATACAGCAATTGCTGAATGAATATTTGCTGAACAACTGAAAGAAAAAAATTGCTAGATGAAGTTAAAGGGATATGTCCAACAGTGAGGGGAAAAAGACGAAACATTGAAATAAAGGGAAACAATGAGAGAGGGAGATCCTAGGATTGGTAGCCAACACCAGAGAAATCAGATCAAAGATAGGAGATATTTTATTGTGCCCAGAATCTCCCTTCAGAATCAGTGGTGGGGCCATCGTAATGGGGTACCCTGCAACACTAGAATCCACATCTAAAGAGAAGTAACCTCCTCCTGGAGAAAGTACTTCATTGGGATAAGAGATGTACATTGAGCTCTATAGCTGTCTCCCAAGGGTTAAATCTGGCACAAGATTGAATTTTGTTTTCCTCTCCTAGCTCAAGAGAACTAAATCTCTCAGGGAGATAAAAGAATTCGTCATTAATGAGACTTATGGGGGTTTAAACCTTAAACCCACAGATATAGCTACTTCTATACTTTTCAAAAAAACAGTACTGCTGTCGAGTCGATTCTGACTTAGAGCAACCCCATGGGGTTTCCAAGGCTGTGAATTTCTACGGAAGCAGAATGTCACCTCTTTCTCCTGTGGAGCCACTGATACTTTCAAACCGCTGGCCTTTCTGTTAGTAGTCACTTTAACCATTGACCCACCAGGGTGCCTTATCTCAGGTGATTAGAGAACACCTGAAAATGAGTGACGTCTACCAGAGGTCTCAAAAGTGGTTCCCTCTCCCTGCCTTTCTTGGTGTAGAGCTCCTGGTTTAATCCATCATCCAAGGAAGAACCTGCTTCAGTGAATCCAGAGTCTTCTTTGATAATATCTGAGTGAGCCACGACATCTTCACAGTTCCCGGGAGATGTGATATAGTGCATAGAACTTGTCTTATTATTAATAAAGTTAGGGTCATTAACAAAGATAGCAAATTAAAGAAAGCTAAATAATACAGTCTTGCCAAGTTAAAGTCCCTGATTCTGGAGGGTGATTTTGGATACACTAAAATATCTTGTTTCTCTGATCTGTTTCTTCTAGTGTTGGTTCTGAATCGTGGAATCTCTATCTCAGCAGTGTTTCTCCTTGTTTCACTGCTTCTCCTTTCTCTCCCATTGTTGGAAATACCTATTTAACCTTCTTCAACTATTTGTTCTTTTAGTCATCCAACAAACATTTATTCAGCAAATACTGGGTGTTAGGCACTCAGTTACATTCTGAGGATAAAAAAAAAAGAGTAAGATATTCTTCCTTGTCTTAAGGCGATCACAATCTAAACAGGGAGCAAGACATGGAAATAATTAAATGTAATACCCAGAGGTGGCACTGCAATCCTGGAAGATTGGGTGTAAAAGTTGTCACTTCTTCCTTTGGAGGCTAATAAAGGCTTCACAGAGAATGTTATAATTGTATTGAGCCCAAAAGAGGGGTTAGAGTTCTTCCAGGTAGAGAATGGCTCACAGTACTCCAGAAAGGAGGAAGCAGGCAAGTAAGTGCAGGGATTAATTGAACTGTAAGGGATGCTTAAGGAGCCATTGTGGTGCAGTAGTCAAGTGGTTGGCTGTTAACCAAAAGGTTGGCGATTTGAACCCACCAGGTACTCTGTGGGAGAAAGATGTGGCTGTCTGCTTCCACAGAGATGACTCAATGACAATGGGTTTTAAGGGGTGTTTAGGAAATTGCACACGTTTCTTAATATCTGACCACCAGTGAGGGATGAAGAGTGACACATGAGTTTGGCTATGTAGGCAAGAGCTAGATAATAGGCAGCCTTATGTTTGGGCTTTAGGGTTGATACTCAATTCTGAAATTAGTGGAGATTCAAGCAGGGTTTATATCTGGGAAAAAATTACCCCAGGTCAATGTAAGGAACGTACTCTTGCCCTGGTTGCTCAGTGGTTAAGAGCTCGGCTGCTAACCAAAAGGTCGACGGTTTGAATCCACCAGCTCGTCCTTGGAAGCCCTATGGAGTGGTTCTATTGGGGTCGCTAGGAGTCAGAATCAACTCAACGGCAACAGGTTTATTGCTCTTGCTAAAGCCATAGAGAGATGAAGAGATGACTCGCCGTTTGGTTAGTGGCCAAGCTCTTAACCCACTGCACCACAAGGGCTCCACAGAGAGATGAAGAGGGATGGACACAGCACAATGGAAGTGAGGGTGCAGAGCTGGTGAATAAATCTGTGAGGAATTGGAATATGATGTGTCAAAAAATTCACTGACTAAAAACAGGTACCTAAAAACAAATAGTAGGCATAAGCCAGATATTTTGTGTATCATTTTATTTAATTCAATTGTTGTTGTCGTTAGGTGCTTTTGTGTTGGTTCTTAGTGACCCTGTGTACAACAGAATGAAACACTGCCTGGTCCTGCATCATCCTCACAATTGTTATGCTAGAGACCACTGTTGCAGCCACTGTGTCAGTCCATCTCATTGAGGGTCTTCTTCTTTTTCAACGGCTGTATACTTTTTGAAGCATGATGCACTTCTCCAGGAACTGGTCACTCCTGATAACATGTCCAAAGTATATGAGACAAAGTCTTGCCATCTTTGCTTCTAAGAAGCATTCTGGCTGTACTTATTCCAAGACAGATTTGTTTGTTCTTCTGACAGTCCATGGTATATCCAGTATTCTTTGCCAAAACCATAATTCAAAGGCATCAATTCTTCTTAGGTCTTTCTTATTCATTGTCCAGCTTTCACATGCATATGAGGTGATTGAAAATAGTATGGCTTGGGCCAGGTGCACCTTAGTCCACAAAGTAACATCTTTGCTTTTTAACACTTTAAAGAGGCCTTTTGCTGCAAATTTGCCCAATCCAATAATATGTTGTTTGGCTTCTTGACTGTAGCTTCCATGGGTGCTGATTGTGAATTCCAGTAAAATGAAATAATTCAATTATTCTAATTTAATTCAATCACTCTATGAAATTGGTATCATTATTCTGATTTAATGGATTAAGAATGTGAGAATTACATTACAACAGTGATATTTTTTTTCCAGGCAGTGTTCCCTGCTTCCAAGGCTTTTGCATTTGACTAATACATATATTTTAAATTTTATCGTGGTGAAAATATACATAACAAAATGTACAACATTCCAACAATTTCTACATGTACAATTCGGTAACGTTGATTACGGTCTTCAAGGTGTGCAATCATTCTCTCTGTCATTTTCCAAATCATCCCACCATCATTAACATAAAGTTAGTGCCCTCTAAGTAAAACCTCCTCCATTCCCCCTCCCTCCCACCTTTGGTAACCACGAATAATCTTTGGTTTCTATGTATTTGCTCATTTCATGTAAGTGAAAGCATTTAATATTTGTACTTTGTCAATGACATTTCACTCAGCATGATGTTTTCAAAGTTCGACCATGTTGTGAAATGTATCAAGACTTCGTTTCTCTTTATGGCTAAGTAGAATTTTATTGTGTGTATGTACCAAATTTTGTTTATCCATTCATCTGTTGATGGACTTTTTGGTTGTTTCCACCTTTTGGCTATTGTGAAAAGTGCTGCAATGAACATTGGTGTACAGGTTTTTGTTTGCATTCCTGCCTTAATCTTTTCTGGGTATACACCTAGATTTGGGATTACTGGATCATATGGTAGTTCTATGTTCAATTTTTTCCCCCCCTCTCCTCAGCCTTTTTTTGGGGGGAGTCAGAAATCATTTTTAAAATTAATTTTTATTGTGCTTTAAGTGAAAGTTTACAAATCAGGACAGCCTCTCATCCAAAAATATACCTATACCTTACTATACACTCCTAATTGCTCTCCCTCTAATGAGATAGCACAGTTCTTCCCTACCCTCTCTCTCCTCATGTCCATTTGGGTAGCTTCTAATCCCCTCTGCCCTCTCATCTTCCCTTCAGACAGGAGATGCCAACATAGTCTCATGTGTCTACTTGATCCAAGAAGCTCGTTCTTCACCAGTATCATTTTCCATCCCATATTCCAGTCCAATCCCTGTCTGAAAAGTTGGCTTTGGGAATGGTTCCTGTCTTGGGCTAACAGAAGGTCTGGGGACCATGGCCTCTGGGGCCCTTCTAGTCCCAGTCTGACCATTAAGTCTGGTCTTTTTATGAGAATTTGGGATCTGCATCCCACTGCTCCCCTGCTCCCTCAGGGGTTCTCTGTTGTGTTCCCTGTCAGGGCAGTAATTCGTTGTGGCCAGCCACCATCTAGTTCTTCTGGTCTCAGGCTGATGTAGTCTCTAGTTTATGTGGTCCTTTCTGTTTCTTAGGCTCATAATTACCTTGTGTCTTTGGGCTTCTTCATTCTTCCTTGCTTCACTTGAAATGAGACCAATTGATGTATCTTAGATGGCTGATTGCTAACGTTTAAGACCCCAGATGCCACTCTCCAAAGTGAGATGCAGAATGTTTTCTTAATAGATTTTATTATGCCAATTGACTTAGACGTCCCCTGAAACAATGGTCCTCAAACCTCTCCCCCCACCCCGCTATGCTGGCCTTCGAAACATTCAGTTTATTCAGGAAACTTCTTTGCTTTTGGTTTAGTCCAGTTGTGTTGACTTCTCTAGTATTGTGTATTGTCTTTTCCTTCACCTAAAATAAAACTTATCTACTACTTAATTTTTTTTTACGGGTTTACTACCTAATTAATGAATACCCCTCTCCCTCCCTCCCTCCCTGCCCCCTCTTATAACCATCAAAGAATATTTTCTTCTCTGTTTAAAGTATTTCTCGAGTTCTTATAATAGTGGCCTTATACAATATTTGTCCTTTTGCAACTGACTAATTTCACTCAACGTAATGTCGTCTAGATTTCTCCATGTTATGAAATGTTTCATGGATTCATCATTGTATTTATCATTTGTTAAAAAGATTTGTCTTTTCCCCCATTTAACTGACTTTGGGCCTTTGTCAAATATCTGCTACTTATATGTAGATGAATTTATGTCTAGATTCTCAATTCTGTTCTACTGGTCTATGTATCTGCTATTGTACCAGTACCAGGCTATTTTGACTACTGTGGCAGGTAGAGTGAGGCCTCCCACTTTGTTCTTCTTTTTCAGTAATGTTTAATTATCCAGGGTCTCTTTCCCTTCCATATGAAGTTGGTGATTTGTTTCTCCATATCATTAAAAAAGTCATTGGAATTTGGATAGGAATTACATTGTATCTATAGATGGCTTTTGATAGAATAGACATTTTTATAATGTTAAGTCTTCCTATCTATGAGCAAGGTATGTTTTTCCACTTATGTAGGCCTCTTTTGGTTTCTTGCAGTAGTGTCTTGTAGTTTTTCTTTGTCTATGTCTTCTAGGTCTCTGGTAAGAGTTATTCCTAAGTATTTCATCTTCTTGGGGGCTACTGTAAATGGTATTGATTTGGTGATTTCCTCTTTGATGTTCTTTTTGTTGGTGTAGAGGAATCCAACTGATTTTTGTGTGTTTATCTTGTGTCCTGATACTCTGATGAACTCTTCTGTTAGTTTCAGTAGTTTTTTTGAGGATTCTTTAGGGCTTTCTGTATATAAGATCATGTCATCCACAAATAGAGATACTTTGACTTCTTCCTTACCAATCTGGATGACCTTTATTTCTTTATCTAGCCTAATTGCTCTGGCTAGGACCTCCAACACAATGTTGGATAAGAGTGGTGATAAGGGGCATCCCTGTCTGGTTCCCATTCTCAAGGGGAATGCTTTCAGAATCTCTCCATTTAGGCTGATGTCAGCTGTTGGCTTTGTATAAAAAATAAATAAAAATTCTTTGTATAGATGTCCTTTATTATGTTGAGGAATTTTCCTTCTATTCCTATTTTGCTGAGAGTTTTTATCATGAATCAATGTTGAACTTTGTCAAATGCCTTTTCTGCATCAATTGATAAAATCCTGTGATTCTTGTCTTTTGTTTTATTTATATGGTGGATTACATTAATTGTTTTTCTAATGTTGAACCATCCCTGCATACCTGGTATGAATCCCACTTGGTCATGGTGAATTATTTTTTTTGATATATTATTGAATTCTATTGGCTAGAATTTTGTTGAGGATTTTTGCACCTAAGTTCATGAGGCATGTAGGTCTGTAATTTTTTTTTTTTCGTGGTGTCATTGGCTGATTTTGGTATCAGGGATATGTTGTCTTCATAGAATGAGTTTGGGAGTATTCCGTCCTTTTCTATGCTCTGAAATACCTTTAGTAGTGGTGGTGTTAATTTTTCTCTGAAAGTCTGGTAGAACTCTGCAATGAAGCCGTCAGGGCTAGGGCTTTTTTTTTGTTGGGAGTTTTTGATTACCTTTTCAATCTCTTTTTTTGCTATGGGTCTATTTAGTTGTTCTGCCTCTGTTTGTGTTAGTTCAGGTAGGTAATGTGTTTCTAGGAATTCATCCATCTCTTCTAGGTTTTCAAATTCGTTAGAGTACAGTTTTTCATAGTAATCTGATATGATTCTTTTACTTTCAGTTGAGTCTGTGGTAATATCGCCCATCTCATTTCTTATTTGGGTTATTTGTTTCCTTCCCTGTTTTTCTTTTGTCAGTTTGGCCAATGGTTTATCAATTTTGCTAATTTTTTCAAAGAACCAGCTTTTGGTCTTGTTAACTCTTTCAATTGTTTTTCTATTCTCTAATTCGTTTAACTCTGCTCTAATTTTTATTATTTGTTGTCTTCTGGTGCCTGAGGCTTCCTTTTGTTGCTCTCTTTCTATTTGTTCAAGTTGTAGGGATAATTCTTTAATTTTGGCCTTTCTTCTTTTTGGATGTGTGCATTTATTGATATAAATTGGCCTCTGAGCACTGCTTTCACTGTGTCCCAAAGGTTCTGATAGGAAGTGTTTTCATTCTCATTGACTGCTATGAATTTCTTTATTCCATCGTAATGTCTTCTATAACTCCGTCTTTTTTGACCAGGGTATTGTTCAGTTTCCAAGTGTTTGGTTTCTTTTTCCTGCTTTTTCTGTCATTGATCTCTGCTTTTATGGCCTTATGGTCTGAGAAGATGCTTTGTAATATTGCCATGTTTTTGGTTCTACGAAGCTTGCTTTATGACCTAATATGTGGTCTATTCCAGAGAATGTTCCATGTGCACCAGAAAAAAAAAGTATACTTTGCAGTTGTTGGGTGGAGTGTTCTGTATATGTCTGTGAGGTCAAGTTGGTTGATCGTGGCATTTAGATCTTCCATGTCTTTATTGAGCTTCTTACTGGATGTCCTGTCCTTCACCAAAATGGGTGTGTTGAAGTCTCCTACTATAATTGTGGAGCTGTCTATCTCACTTTTCAATGCTGTTAGAGTTTGTTTTATGTATCTTGCAGCCCTGTCATTGGGTGCATAAATATTTAATATGATTATATCTTCTGGTAAATTGTCCCTTTAATCATTATATACTGTCCTTCTTTATCTTTTGTGGTGGATTTAACTTTCAAGTCTATTTTGTCAGAAATTAATATTGCCACCCCTGCTCATTTTTTGAGTTTCGTTTGCTTGTTTTATTTTTTTCCATCTTTTCAGTTTTAGTTTTTTTGTGTGTCTAAGTCTAAGATGTGTCTCTTTTAGGCAGCATATAGCTGCAGTATTTTTTTTTATCCAATCTGCAACTCTCTGTCTCTTTATTGGTGCATTTAGTCCTTTTACATTCAGTGTAATTATAGATAGGCTAGAGTTTTAGTGGTGTCATTTTGATGCCTTATTTTGTGTGTTATTGACAATTTCATTTTTGTGCTTTTTTGTGCTGAGAAGTTTTTCTTTGTAAATTGGTTGTTCTTCTTTTTTGTTGTAGTTGAATTTGTTCTTGCCGAGTCTTTGTGTTTATCCTGGTTTTTATTTAGAAGTATGGGATTGTTAGTCTTCTTTGGGATTACCTTGATATCTACTCTACCTCTATTTTTCTAAGTATAAACCTAACTTGTAACTCCCTATATCGCCTTGATTTTCTCTCCATATGGAAGATCTATGCCTCCTGTATTTAGTCCCTCTTTATTGATTATTGTCATCTTTTACATAATGACATCAGTGATTCCCTGTTTTAAGTGTTTTTTTTTAACATTATTTTTTTTTGTGATTTCCCTATCTGAGTTGATATCAGGATGCTCTTTTCTGTGTCCTTGTGTTGTGTGATATCTGATATTATTGATTTTCTAACCAAAGAATTTCCTTTAGTAGTTCTTGTAGCTTTGGTTTGGTTTTTGCAAATTTTCTAAGTTTGTGTTTATCTGTAAATGATTTAATTTTGCCTTCACATTTGAGATAGAGTTTTGCTGGATATATGATTCTTGGCTGGCAATTTTTCCCCTTCAATGCCCTATATATGTCATCCCATTGCCTTCTTGCCTGCATGGTTTCTGCCAAGTAGTCTGAACTTATTGATTCTGCTTTGTAAGTGATTTTCATTTATCCCTGGCTGCTTTTAAAATTTTACCTTTGGTTTTGGCAAGTTTGATGATAATATGTCTTGGTGATTTTCTTTTGGCATTTACCTCATATGGGGTTCAATGAGCATCTTGGATAGATATCCTTTCATCTTTCACGATGTGAGAGGTTTTCTGCCAACAAATCTTTGACAATTCTCTCTGTATTTTCTGTTATTCCTCCCTGTTCTGGAATTCCAATCACACGCAAATTATTCTTCTTGATAGAGTTCCACATGATTCTTATCATTTCTTCATTTTTTAAAATTCTTGCATCTGATTTTTTTCAAATATATTGTTGCCAGTTGCCTTATCCTCCATCTCCCCAATTCTGCATTCCAGTTCCTCAATTCTGCTCTTCTGACTTCCTATTGAGTTGTCTAATTCTGTAATTTTATTGTTAACCTTTTGAATTTCTGAATGCTGTCTATGGATTCTTGCAGATTAAATTTTTCATTATTTTTTTGAATAATCTTTTTAATTTCTTCAACTGCTTTATCTGTGTGTTCCTAGGCTTTTTCTGTACATTGCCTGATTTCATTTCTAATGTCCCAGATGTCTTGAAGCTTTCCGTATATTAATCTTTTGTATTCTCCATCTGGCAATTCCAGTAATATAGCCTCATCCCAGAGAGATCTCGATTCTCTGTTTTGGTGGTCTGTAGAAGCAATCATGGTCTGCTTCTTTATGTGATTTGATATTGACTGCTGTCTCTGAACCATCTATAAGTTATTGTAATAATTTATTTTATATTTGCTCACTGAGTCCTATCTTCTTGTTTTGTTTTGTTTCAACATACCCAGATAGGCTACTAGAGTGTGCTAACTTAATTATTGGAGACTTTGAAGCACTAAGGTCCTGTTAAAAGATGGTTAAGCTGTTACCAGGTATATGAGCCTAGGAGTGCATTCACTATTCTTGAATAGAATCAGCTCAGATGTCCTGATAGTCAGTCACCTAGTCTGTGGTGTAGGTTCTCACCTACTATCTTAGAAGAGTAGTGGTTATGGTTGTATGCACTAGTTTCTGGTAGCGGCAGGGTGTCACACTCTGGAGGGCAGGGTGCTGACAACCTTCCCCCAAGTGCCAGTGAGGAAGGAGCATCTCTGTTCTCTAGAATGCTCTGGTGGGTGGGCTCTGCAGCTGTACCTTAGCCACCCAATGCTTATACCTATAAAGACTGGTAGGCACCACTATCCTCAGATCCCTTTCGTGGGTGGCTAGGTGGTATGGATGGAGCCTCTGCCCTGAGGCCACTGCTGTGGGTAGGTGAGGGCTCTGCTTACTAGGTAGAGTCGTATCAGACCTCAAAAACCTGCCTCTCCACTGCTCAGCTGAAACAATTATAGTCAGACTTCTAACAGATTTGCCTTTGCATTATAATAGCCACCTGGTTCTTGTAGGCGTGAAAGCCAAAGTCTGTGGATCTCTTAAGCCTGGACTGGAGCTGCTTCTGCTCCGATCTTCCAGTTTAGGGGAGTCGGAAAAGTATTTTTCCCCTGTTTGTTAATTTGCTACTTCTCCCAGGTCAGGAGAGTGGATCAGAAAAAGCACAGCACTTCTATCTCAGACCCAGGGAATTCGAATGTTAATGAAGCCAGCTGGGGCAAGGAGGGGAAGGATCAGATAGATAGGAGAGAGTAATGTGGTAAAATAGACAAAATAACTTGTCTTGTGTCGAGAGTGCTGTTTTATCTCAAATTCCAGAGGTGTGTGTAGCCTGTGTGCACTGGCTGGGTCCACACTGAGATTGCCCCAGAGGATTAGGGCTGAGTCCCATGCTTGCCGTGTCTCAGGAAACCACCACGAACCCCACCACATTCATGCCAAAGAAGAGTACCAAAGAATTGACGCTGAGATACTGAGTGTGTTTGGCAATTAGTTGCTGCTTCTGCGTGGTCTCTTGTTCCCCTGTCACTCAGGTCAATTCCTTAGATCTCTGTTAGATGGCCAGGGTTCGTAGATTGTAATCTATGTATGTAATCAATTCACTTGTTTTGGGGGGCCTTTGTTGCAAGAGGGTTCATTGGAAGATTTACCTAGTCAGCCATCTTGGCCCTGCCTCTGTGTTTAATTTTTTGAGGAACTGCCCAACTGTTTTCCACAATGGCTATATCATTTTACATTCCCATCAGCAATGGATGAGGGTTCCAGTTTTTCCACAATTAACTAAAATTTTCAATATTTGATGATCTCTGTTTTTAAGACTGTTTTATATTTACAGGACAATTGCAAAGATAGTAAAAAAAATTCTTAAAAATTATACCTTCCATTTCCCCTGTCATTAACATCCCTCATCCAGAATACCCCAATACCTTTAGCAGAAATTTCTTCTTAGGCTCCTCTTGGCTCTGACAATTTCTCATACTTTCCTTGTTTTTGATGATCTTGATAGTTTTGAAGAGCATCGGTCAAATATTTCATAAAATGTTCTTCCACTGGGACTTTTCTGATGTTTTTCTTTTGGTTTAGACTGGAATTTCATGATTTGGGGAGGAAAACCACAGAGGAAAAGTACCATTTTCATCCCATCATATCAAGGGTACATACAATCAACATGACTTATCATTGTTGATGTTGACCTTGATGGCCTGGCTGAGATGGTGCTTGTCAGATTTCTACACTGTAAAGTTACTCTCTAAACTCACATCCAACAGTGAGAAATCTGGGTCTCACCATCTACCATTCATTTACTTAATTCTTCACTTCCACTATACACGTAAAGAAGTATGAGAATTGTTAACCCATACCTTGGAGGAATATTGTGACAACCTGTATGTTAGGAGCTCTGGCCTCTATCCTGATTGCCTTACCCAAACCAGTCATGCTATCTTCCTTGCTCTTCCCTTATGCTTTGAGGAATGCTCTTATTCCAGGAACTTATCACTGGCTATTTCTTTGTCCTAAATGCTCTTTCCACAGATATCTGCTTGGATAACATTCTCATTGCCTTCATTTTTTTTTTTTCCCAAAGTCCTCTTATCAGAGGTGACTGTATAAAGAAGAAATTCTAATCCACTCTATAATTTCCCAATTCTACATTATTTAATTTAATAATAATAACTACCCCATGCAATGTTATTTACTAACTTATTGATATTTATTACCCCATCAGCACACAAATATCCTGGAATAAATTTAAGGGCAATGATTTTAAAAATTAATTTCACTGCTCTTTTTCAGGGCCTTTAATGATACCTGGCACAAAATAATTGGTCAAAAATATCTGTTGAATGAACAAAAGATGGTCTCAGGGAATTTGGAATGAATAATATTGTCTTGGGATAATGTTTCAGACTAGGAGCAAGGATGGCTAGTCAGTTTCAACATCAAGGAGAGAATGGACTCTTTGGGATTCCATGAAGTTTTCAGCATCAGGGCACTAAATCTATAGGTAATATATAGACATTAACTAATTAAACATATTTTGAAAACAACAGCACTTTTATTAAATTGTTGATCACTGCTTATGGCTAAATTACATTGCTCTTGTCTCTTTTCCTGCAAGTTCATCAGTTATGGAAACAGGAAACCAAACAAGTGTTTCAGAATTTATCCTCCTGGGACTTTCAGAAGAGGCAGAATTTCAGCCCCTCCTTTTTGGGATTTTCCTATTCATGTACCTGGTTATGTTCATTGGGAATCTTCTCATTATCCTGGCCATTATCAGTGACTCCCACCTTCATACACCCATGTACTTCTTCCTTTCCAATCTCTCTTTTGCAGACATCTGTTTCACCTCCACTACTGTGCCAAAAATGCTGCTGAATATCAAGATGCAAAGCAAAGTCATAACCTATGAAGGCTGCCTCAGCCAGATGTATTTTTACATGGTTTTTGGACAATTAGACAACTTTCTCTTGACAATGATGGCCTATGACCGATTTGTGGCCATCTGTCACCCACTGCTCTACATGGTCATTATGAACTCCAAGTTCTGTGGGTTTTTGCTTTTGGTATCCTGGCTATTGAGTATTCTAGACTCTCTAATTCATGACTTACTAATTTTACAATTGTCCTTTTGTGAAGAGTTAAAAATTCCCCACTTTTTCTGTGAACTTAATCAGGTAATCCAACTTGCTTGTTCTAACATCTTTCTCAATGAACTAGTATTGTATTTTGCAAATGGACTTCTGGGTGTTATTCCACTCATTGGTATCATTTTATCTTACTCCAAGATTGTATCCTCCATTTTGAAAATTTCATCTGCTAGGGGCAAATATAAAGCCTTTTCCACCTGTGGGTCCCACCTCTCAGTAGTTTTCTTCTTCTATGGTACATTTCTTGGGGTGTATTTTAGTTCTGCTGCTATGCAAAATTCCAGGAAAACTGCAATAGCCTCAGTGATGTACACTGTGGTCACACCCATGCTGAACCCATTTATCTACAGTCTTAGAAACAAAGACATAAAGCAGGCCCTAAAAAAACTCTTCAGAGCAGCCATCTAAGATGCATCAATTGGTCTCAATCCACCTGGAGCAAAGGAGAATGAAGAACACCAAAGACACAAGGAAAATAATAGACCAAGAGACAAAGGACCACATCAACCAGAGACTCTATCAGCCCGAGACCAGAAGGACTAGATGGTGCCTGGCTACCACCAATGACCACCCTGACAGGGAACAAAACAGAGAATCCCTGATGCAGCAGGAGAAAAATGTGGTGCAGAACTCAAATTCATGTAAAAAGACCAGACTTAATGGTCTGGCTGAGACTAGAGGAACCCCAGAAGACATGGCTCTCAGACTCTCTGTTAACCCAGAACTAAAACCATTCCCAAAGCCAACTCTTCAAAGATTAGACTGAACTATAAAACATAAAATAAATACTTATGAAGAATGTGCTTCTTAGTTCAAGTAGATACCTGAGACTAAATGTGTAGCTCCTGCCCACAGGTGAGATGAGAAGGCAGAAAGTGATAGGAGCTGGTTGAATGGACACAGGAAGCCTGGGGTGGAAAGGGGGAATGTACTGTCACATTATAGGGATTACGACTAGGGTCACATAAAAATATGTGTGTGGATTTTTGTATGGGAAATTAACTTGAGCTGTGAATTTTCGCCAAAACACAATAAATAAAGTAAAAAAAAAAAAAGATTACAGCCAAAAAAATTTCTTTAGCTGAGAAGCATTCTCTACATAAGAGAATCTTTTGTCTCAGGTTTAGAGAGTTCATCATGAGTAACAGACCTCCAAAAACTGAAGAACTAAATTATGATACATTTATCTGTTTGTGCAATGAGAGTCTGAAATTTACCTTATTTACAGAGTTTAATATCATAAATTTTATCTTTTATACATTAAAAGCAACAGTATATTCTGTATTTTCAATAAAAATTTTGAACTCTGTTATTGTATTCTCTGAGTTTAGTGTAGAAAATAGATTCCACTGAATGAAATTTAACATTAAGTGTCTTAGACTGGGTTCTCTAGAGAAGCAAAACCAGTAGAGTGTATAAATATATACATATATGTAGAGAGAGAGATTTATATCAAGGAAACAGCTCACGGGATTGTAAGGGCTGGAATGTCCCAAGTCCGTGGATAAGGATAGACGTTCCTCTTGATTCACATAGCCACAGGGGCTGGTGAATCCAAGATCATTGAGAACAGGACTCTTGCTCACAGGCTGTGAAGATCAACAAATCCCAAGATAGGCAGGTAAGCTGCTAGCTCAAGTCCCAAGAACCGGAAGTCAGATGAACACGAGGCAGCTACAGAATCCAGAACAAGCCAAAAAACCTTGGCAAGGCCAGCAGGAAGGATCTAGGTGGAGGGTGGAGAGATGAAGGGTGAGGGGGTGGTGAGCAGCCACAAGTCCTGCCCCCAGTGGTACCATTCAGCAGATTCCATCACGAGGATGATCACATATCAAATTTCACCAAGGAAGTGATCACAACAGTATAAAAAAATTTCACCAAGGAAGTGATCACAACAGTATACAACTGCCAAAACACTGAGAATCATGGCCCTGCCAAGTTGACCATCACAGACAATCTTAACCATCGCAGGAAGATTGTCCATGATCTGAGAATTTAAAATCCTCAGTTTGCCATGTACTTCCTGAAAGCTCTCCAGCTCACTCAAATCTCCTTGAATCTTGATTCCCTAAAATATATTTCATCACATAAGTCATTCTGCCTATGTCTTCCCTTTGGTAGGTGGTTCTTTTGGGTTGACTTCAGATCATATATTATGAAAGACATTTGCCACTGCTGTCTATTCCTATCAGCATACCATCACCCAAAGGAAACTGGTATCATCATTGACCTCAAACCTAACAAGATGAAATATCATTTGTCAGATTTTAATTTTGGAAGGTCTTTTTCTTGCAGTCAGTTCTGCTATTGAATAACATACCCATTTGGATTATTTTCTTTAAGCAGAAATCTCTGGCAGTATTTTGAGCAGAAAATGTATAAGCATGTACTTGCAAAACTGTTGAAAGAATTGATGGTATGTCCTTCAAGTACTGGAAATGACTCCCAGAATAACACTGAAAAACAGACCAGCTAAGAAAGTTGGTACTTCTATTATCAGGAAGGTGGTGGAATCAAGAAGTCTCCACTGAAGTGACTGACTCCGGAAACACACTGCATTGTCTGAAATCCAAGCAGTAGGAAGTTCTTGCTGTAAGGGTTGGGTCAACACTCACTCACCGCAACTACTAGATCTGCAGTTGTTTAGCTAAGCGTATGTACATCACTTCCTGACACCATGAAGCTACTGATGTTCAAGTTTCCTTTAATTCTTTCAAAAATACACAGTGCTACTCCAACCACGGTTGGCAGCAGAACTGTATGAAATGTGGTGCCTACCTCACTCTTACCTTTTGGATTTCTCATGTGTACATCTGATCAATAACCCAGAAATTGGCTTTGGAACTCTAGGTTTCAGTGAACTTGGGAAATCTAGTTTCCCAATCACTACCTTCTATAGAACAGGAACTCAAACCAGAAGGAGGGAGAAAGAGATGCTGAGTGTCGCTCTTCCCTACCCTCTCTCAAACTGATAACAAGTAAGCTTCATGGTAGAACGTAAATTTCCTTATAATCTGTGTTTTGGGAGTGGATTATTGTATCTTTTTCAAAATTCCCTAGGACTTTTCCTTGGGCCTTATTAAGATACCCAGCTAATTCATCACTTCCTTATAAAAGATGATTTATAGAGCATGAAGTAAGTGAATGACAGAGAATGATACAATTCTGCCCTGTATTCTTGCATATCTTCTTAACTCATCATTCCTGCTTTTCCTCCCTTTCTCTCAGAGTAAAAATCTTATTGGATTTTATCACTACAGTTTTACTCTCCTCCTGAATCCCTAAAATATGAAGTAACAATCATGATTCACTTACAGTGAAAGAATAAATTTGTTCTCATGAAAACTTAATTTTATTCCAGACAAAAATCTATAAATGGCTACAAGAAAAGAGAAAAAGTTACCAAGTTCTCTTCTGTTGGTTAAACACATGCATAGTTTTGAATCTTTTTGAAGGGCAAACTTGGAACAAGCTATTAAAATATGGATTTCAGCTAAAGGAACCTGACAAGGATTGTGAAAGGGACAAATATCAGGTTACCAACGGAAATAGTATGATTTTTCCTGGAGAAATGGGGGACATGATCGTTTTCTTCAAATTACCAGAGACACATACAACGAAGAAGGAGGAAAAAAAAAAAAAAAACAAAACCCATTGCCATGGAGTCGATTCTGACTCAGAGCCACCCTATGGCGACTCTATAGGACAGAGTAGAACTATCCCATAGAGTTTCCAAGGAGCGCCTGGTGGATTCAAGCTGCCGACATTTTGATTAGCAGCCATAGCACCTAACCACTACACCACTAACATTTCCGTGGAAGGAGGAGTAGACTTATTTTGAGTGAACTCTTTTCTGTTCAATTATTTTACATTAAGTTAAATTCTGTAATCATTTTCTGGAATCCTTCAATGCAAAATTCTAGAAAATATTATTGCTTTTTCCTAGGAGTTGAATTAATTGTCCAGGGAGTGAGGGACAAGCCAGAACAAACACATTCAGGATGAAGGAGCTCAGTTATTCTGAGACACAGTAGAAAGCAGTTATAGAACCCTTACCTATAATCCGTAATAATGCAGCCAGAGTGAAAATGCGTCTAGTCAAAGATGGGGAAAATGACTCCTTTCCCCATCCTTAGGAGTTGAATTACCCAGAAAAGAAAATGAGGAGGTAAACCTATGTTACAGGAGAAAATCCGGAAAATCATTTCCAGGTGGTCTCCTCCTCAATGTTAGTATTCCCCTCTTCCCCTCACCTCCATCTCACATTTTTTGGGTGGTTTCCATGTACCTTTCATAAGCATCACTCAACTCTATGACTGTATGCTTATTTCAATTCTTTTGAGTTTCCAGGGTGCAAAAGTTTTGCATTTGTCTACCATCCTGGGAGGAGGCAGAGTCAGTGGAACAACGACAAAAAAGAAAACAAACTACCCGAATTAATCCAGAGAAATTAAACAAGTGCTGTGGGAAAGGAATATGGTGGGAGGTAATCTTTTACCAGCAGTAACTCAGTAACAACCTACCATATGCAGATGACACAACCTTCCTTGCTGAAACTAAAGAGGACAATGAATAAAGAAGACCTAACCAGAACTGATACCTTTGACTTATAGTGTCGGCCAATAATATTGAACATACCATGGACTATCCTTTTTTTATCAGAAGAACGAACAAATCTGTCTTGGAGGAAGTACTGCCAGAATGCATCTTAGAAGCGAAAATGGCAAGGCTTGGTCTCATGTACTTTGGACATGTTATCAGGAGGGACCAGTCCCTGGAGAAGGACATCATGCTTGGTAAATTAGAGGATCAGTGAAAGAAAGGAAGACCTTCAACAAGATGGATTGACACAGTGGCTGCTACAATGGGCTCAAGCATAACAATTTTTGTAAGGATGGTGCAGAATCAGGCAATGTTTCATTCTCTATTAGGGTTGGGCTAATTGGTGGCACCTAAGAACAACTTCAGGGACACTTAGGCAAAGGCAAGGATAGGGAAGCTTCCAAATTATAAACATCTGTTATATTATAACTCCTGCTTCTTCAGGGGGATTTGGTTTCTCTTGCAGCCCATTCTCTTTCAGCCCTGCTTCCACTCTTTATTTAGACTTTGGCTCAGTTTCTTTTTTTTTTAAGTAGATCATTTTTTTTTTTTAATTGTGCTTTAAGTGAAAGTTTACAGTTCAAGTTAGTTTCTCATACAAAAATTTATACACACATTGTTATGTGACCCTAGTCACTCTCCCTGTAATGTGACAGCACACTCCTCCTTTCCACCCTGGATTTCCCATGTCCATTCAACCAGCTCCTGTCCCTTTTTGCCTTCTCATCTCTTCTCCCGACAAGAGTTGCTCATTTAGTCTCATGTAGATACTTGAGCTAAGAAGTACTCTCTTTACGAGTATCATTTTTATGCTTTATAGCCCAGTCTAATCTTTGCCTAAAGAGTTGGATTTGGGAATAGTATTTAGTTCTGGACTAACAGAGAGTCTGGGGGCCATGTCTTCTGGGGTCCCTCCAGTCTCAGTCAGACCATTAAGTCTGGTCTTTTTGTTAGAATTTGAGTTCTGCATCCCACTTTTCTTCTGCTCCATCAGGAACTCTCTGTTGTGTTCCCTGCCAGGGTGGTCATTGGTGGTAGCCGGGCACCATCTAGTTCTTCTGGTTTCAGGCTGATGGAGTCTCTGGTTTATGGGGCTGTTTCTGTCTCTTGGGCTAATATTTTCCTTGTTTCTTTGGTGTTCTTCATTTTCCTTTGCTCCATGGGGATTGGGGCCAATTGATATATCTTAAATGGCCACTCGCTGGCTTTTAAGACCTTGAATACCACTCAACAAAACAGGATGCAGAACATTTTCTTAATAAACTTTGTTATGCCAATTGGCCTAGATGTCCCCAGAAAACATGGTCCCCAGACCCTGCCCCTGCTACTCTGTCCCTCGAAGTATTTGATTGTATTCAGGAAACTTCTTACGTTTTGGTTTAGTCCAGTTGTGCTGACTTCCCCTGTATTGTGTGTTGTCCTTCCCTTCACCTAAGGTAGGTCTTATATACTATCTAGTTAGTGAATACCCCTCTGACTCTCAGTTTCTGACGTCTCTTTATATAACTTTCAAGCACCAACCATTGGGTACCTTGGCCCCATAACCGAGAACTATACTTGATGCCCCTGTGTTAGTGCATCTTTACAGTTTGACTGGTTGTTACAAGAATGATTCCTGGTGTTATGTGACTTCAGGAATTGCTCCACCTTCTCCTTTCTGATGGTTCTTTCCCTGGTGTTAGATAATTTCCTCTTATATGTTAACTAGACCAGTCTGCAGTCTCTGAGGCCTCTGTCTGTGTGCATACCCCTGTGATATTTTGCTTTGTAAATAAATTATAGCAGCCATGGTCTCTCCCTAAAATTCAAACTCTGTTTTCTTAGCAAAGCTGCCAGGCTCTTTCTGTTCCCCTTCCCTGCACTGATGCCTGTGATTTCTCTCCAGGAGGTAAATTGGAGAAATTATAGAGCTCTCCTAATTTGTTTCCTATTTTCAGGGATCACCATCTTGTCCTACCAGTTAACCAAAATCTCTCAAATACTGTTTCCATATACTTCCTGTACGTTTTAGTTGTTTAACACGGTAGGTAAATCAGTCTCTATTATTATATCACGGTTGATGGTGGAAGTACCATACCAAACATTGTTTTTAAATATCCTGAAAACCAGTTTATGCAACTATAAAATTTAGATCATTTATATTTATAGTGATTGCTAACCTATCTAGATTTATTTCTACCATAGTACATGTCTTAGTTATCTAGTGCTGCTATAACAGAAATGCCATAAATGGGTGGCTTTAAAAGCCAGAAATTTATTTTCTCACCACTTTTGTTGTTGTTGTTAGGTGCCATCGAGTTGCTTCTGACTCATAGCAACCCTATGTACAACAGAAGGAAACACTGCCCAGTCCTGCTGCATCCTCACAATCTTTACTATGTTTGAATCCATTGTTACGGCCACTGTGTCAACTCATCTCCTTGAGGGTCCTCCTCTTTTTTGCTGATCCTCTACGTTACCAAGCATGATGTCCTTCTCCAAGAACTGATCCCTCCTGATAGTATGCCCAAACTACATGAGATGAAGTGTCACCATCTTTGCTTCTAAGGAGCATTCTGGTTGTACTTCTTACAAGACAGATTTGTTCATTCTTCTGGCAGTCCATGGTGTATTCAGTATTTTTTTGCCAATACCATAACTCAAATGCATCAATTCTTTGTTCTCCTTTATTTGTTGTCCAACTTTTGCATGCATATGACGTGATTGAAAATACCATGGCTTGGGTCAGGTGCACTTTAATTCTCAAATTGACTTCTTTGCTTTTTAACACTTTAAAGAGATCTTTTGCAGCAGATATGCCCAGTACAATACATCATTTGATTTCTTGATTGCTGCTTCCATGGGCATTGATTGTGGTTTCAAGTAAAATGAAATCTTTGTCAGCTTCAATCTTTTCTCCATTTATCATGATGTTGCTTATTCTCCCAGTTGGGAAGAATTTTGTTTTCTTTATGTTGAGGTGTAATCCATTCTGGAGGCTGTAGTATGTTTCTAACAGTTTAGGAGGTTAGGAGTCTGAATTCAGGGTGCTGGCTCTATCGGAATGTTTTCTCTCTCTCGGCTCTGGAGAAAGGTACTTGTCTTTTTGAGCTTCTGTTCCTGGGCGATCTTCATGTGGTTTGGCAGCTCTCTTCCCAAATCTGTGCTTCTTTCACTTGCTTGTTTAGTTTCTTTTATATCTCACTTAAGACACACCCTACACTAATCTTGTCTCATTAACATAACAAAGACAACCCATTTCCAAATGAGATTATAATCACAGGTGTAGAGGTTAGGGTTTACAATATGTATTTTTGAGGGACACAATTCAATCCATAACAGTACAAGTTTTATATTTCTCATTTTTTTTCTTAAACTTTCTCCTTTTTTATCCACAGTATGTCAGTTTACTGGTTTGTCTTGTTATTTTACAATACATATTTTAAAATACTTATTTTATAAAGACCAAAGATAAATCAACATCTCTACTCACTCGTTGAAAAATGCAAGGATGCTTTTATTCTGATCACAATATTTTAGTTCAAACCTGTTCTTTCTTCCATATTAAAAATTGTTGTTTTACATAGTCATTGATTATACTGAGGTAACTACATATTTATCAATATAATTTCTCTTTTTAAGCCTTTCTTATATTTGAAATTTCAAATAATTTTCCTTTTTCATAAATTACATTTAAATGTACTATAACAAGAACCTTTTATTAATAAATTACCTCAGTATTTTCTTCAATGAAAATATTTTTATTTCAAAATCATTCTTGAATGATAGTTTCACTGGGTACAATATCCCTGGTTGACATTATTTAATATAGGCACAATGAAGGTAACATTCCACTGAATTCTGTTTCTCATTGTTGCTATAAGACATTAGTAGTCAGTCTAAATCCTGTTTCTTTGAAGCTAATCTGTTTTCCTTTCTGGTTGCTATTAAGATCTTTTCTAATTCTGTGGTATTCTTGATATTCTTCATTTCCATTATGAAAGCTATAGAAGTTGCATATTTTTTACTAGGTTGTCTAGGATTTGTTAGGCTTCATAAATTTGAGAATTGGTATCATTCAGCAATTTTAGAAGATTTAAGCCATTAAAATGTTTGAATATTACATATTCAGTCTAAATTTTTTCCCATCTGAGACAGTTTTAAAACACATTTTAAACCATTTCACTCTCTCCTTCATGTCTCTTAATTTCTAATATCTTCATATTTTTCATCTGAAGACTGCTTTATGAATAATTTCTAAGTCTGTATTCCATTTCACCAATTTTTTCTGTATATATCTCTAAATGCTGGTTAATACACTCACAGAATTTTAAATTTTCATCGTTGCATATTTTATCTCTCAAGTTTTTATTTGATTCTTTCCAAATATGCACATGACCTTGTATATATTGTCAAGACTTTCTATAATTTTGTCAAACTTATTTAAAAGAGTTATTTCATTTTCCATGTCTGATAATTCCAATATCTGAAATAGTAAAAGCCTATTTCTACTGTTTCTTTCTCTCCTGGCTTTTACTCACGGTACCTTGTTTTCTTAGTGTTTTCTCTGATCTTTTAAAAATTGTATTCTATTTATTTTCTTTGTATTCTTATTTGTAAGAACTCTTTGGGGCAAAGTTGAAAGATGCATTTCTACTGGTAGGATTAACTCTTCATTTCATTTTGTTACTACCTAGCCAGGATGATTTAAAAGTAAGTTTTCCCATACAAAAATCACTTGGATTCCTCTACATCAACAAAAAGAACATCGAAGAGGAAATAACCAAACCAAAACCATTCACCGTAGCCCCCAAGAAGATAAAATACTTAGGAATAAATCTTACCAAGGATGTAAAAGACCTATACAAAGAAAACTACAAAGCTCTACCACAAGAAATTAAAAAGGACATTCTTAAGTGGAAAAACATACCTTGCTCATGGATAGGAAGACTTAACATAGTAAAAATGTCTATTCGACCAAAAACCATCTTTACATACAATGCACTTCCAATCCAAATTCCAATGTCATTTTTTAAGGTAATAGAGAAACAAATCACCAACTTCATATGGAAGGGAAAGAAGCCTCGGATAAGCAAAGCATTGCTGAAAAAGAAGAAGAAAGTGGGAGGACTCACTCTACCTGATTTCAGAACCTATTATACAGCCACAGTAGTCAAAACAGCCTGGTACTGGTACAACAACAGACACATAGACCAGTGGAACAGAATTGAGAACCCAGATATAAATCCATCCACATATGAGCAGCTGATATTTGACAAAGGACCAGTGTCAGTTAATTGGGGAAAAGATAGTCTCTTTAACAAATGGTGCTGGCATAACTGGTTGTCCATTTGCAAAAAAATAAAACAGGACCCATACCTCACACCATGCACAAAAACTAACTCCAAGTGGATCAAAGACCTAAACATAAACACTAAAATGATAAAGATCATGGAAGAAAAAATAGGGACAACCCTAGGAGCCCTAATACAGGGCATAAACAGAATACAAAACATTACCAAAAATGATGAAGAGAAACCAGATAACTGGGAGCTCCTAAAAATCAAACACCTATGCTCATCTAAAGACTTCAGCAAAAGAGTAAAAAGACCACCTACAGACTGGGAAAGAATATTCAGCTATGACATCTCCGACCAGCGCCTGATCTCTAAAATCTACATGATTCTGTCAAAACTCAACCACAAAAAGACAAACAACCCAATCAAGAAGTGGGCAAAGGATATGAACACACATTTCACTAAAGAAGATATTCAGGCAGCCAACAGACACATGAGAAAATGCTCCCGATCATTAGCCATTAGAGAAATGCAAATCAAAACTACGATGAGATTCCATCTCACACCAACTAGACTGGCATTAATCCAAAAAACACAAAATAATAAATGTTGGAGAGGCTGCGGAGAGATTGGAACTCTCATACACTGCTGGTGGGATTGTAAAATGGTACAACCACTTTGGAAATCTATCTGGCGTTATCTTAAACAGTTAGAAATAGAACTACCATACAACCCAGAAATTCCACTCCTCGGAATATACCCTAGAGAAATAAGAGCCTTCACACAAACAGACATATGCACACCCATGTTTATTGCAGCTCTGTTTACAAAGCAAAAAGCTGGAAGCAACCAAGGTGTCCGTTAACGGATGAATGGGTAAATAAATTGTGGTATATTCACACAATGGAATACTACGCATCGATAAAGACCAGTGACGAATCTGTGAAACATTTCATAACATGGAGGAATCTGGAAGGCATTATGCTGAGCGAAATGAGTCAGAGGCAAAAGGACAAATATTGTATAAGACCTCTATTATAAGATCTTGAGAAATAGAAAAAACGGAGAAGAACACATACTTTTGTGGTTACAAAGGGGGGAGGGAGGGAGGGAGGGAGGGTCTTTTATTGATCAATCAGTAGATAAGAACTGCTTTGGGTGAAGGGAAAGACAACACTCAATACAAGGAAGGTCAGTCTAATTGGACTGGACTAAAAGCAAAGAGGTTTCCGGGATAAAATGAAAGCTTCCAAGGTCAGCGGAGCAGGGGCTGGGGTCTGGGGAACATGGTTTGAGGGGACTTCTAAGTCAATGGGCAAAACAATTCTATTATGAAAACATTCTGCATTCCACTTTGAAATGTGGTGTCTGAGGTCCTAAATGCCAACAAGCGGCCATCTAAGATACATCAATTGGTCTCAACCCACCTGGAGCAAAGGCAAAGGAAGAACACCAAGGTCACACGACAGCCAAGAACCCAAGAGACAGAAAGGGCCACATGAACCAGAGACCTACATTATCCTGAGACCAGAAGAACTAGTTGGTGCCCGGCCACAATTGATGTCTGCCCTGTCAGGGAGCACAACAGACAACTCCTGAGGGAGCAGGAGACCAATGGGATACAAACCCCAAATTCTCATAAAAAGACCATACTTAATGGTATGACTGCGACTAGAGGAATCCCGGCGGCCATGCTCCCCAGACCTTCTGATGGCACAGGACAGGAACCATCCCCGAAGACAACTCATCAGGCATGAAAAGGACTGGTCAGCGGGGGGGAGAGAGATGCTGATGAAGAGTGAGCTAATTAAATCAGGTGGACACTGGACAGTGTGTTGGCAACTCTTGACTGGAGGGGGATGGGAAGATAGAGAAAGAGGGAAGACGGCAAAATTGGCACGAAAGGAGAGACTGAAAGGGCTGACTCAATAGGGGGAGAGCAAGTGGGAGAAGGGAGTAAGATGTATGTAAACTTACATGTGACAGACTGATTGGAATGGTAAATGTTCACTTGAAGCTTAATAAAAATTAATTAAAAACATGTTGCATAAACAGAATCATAAAGTAAAAAAAAAAAAAACAACTCAAGCACAAGAAGACAAACAACCCAATCAAGAAGTGGGCAAAGGATATGAACACACACTTCACTAAAGAAGATATTCAGGCAGCTAACAGATACATGAGAAAATGCTCTCGATCATTAGCCATTAGAGAAATGCAAATCAAAACTACGATGAGATTCCATCTCACACCAACTAGACTGGCATTAATCCAAAAAACACAAAATAATAAATGTTGGAGAGGCTGCGGAGAGATTGGAACTCTCATACACTGCTGGTGGGATTGTAAAATGGTACAACCACTTTGGAAATCTATCTGGCGTTATCTTAAACAGTTAGAAATAGAACTACCATACAACCCAGAAATTCTACTCCTCGGAATATACCCTAGAGAAATAAGAGCCTTCACACAAACAGACATATGCACACCCATGTTTATTGCAGCTCTGTTTACAATAGCAAAAAGCTGGAAGCAACCAAGGTGTCCGTTAACGGATGAATGGGTAAATAAATTGTGGTATATTCACACAATGGAATACTACGCTTCGATAAAGAACAGTGACGAATCTCTGAAACATTTCATAACATGGAGGAACCTGGAAGGCATTATGCTGAGCGAAATGAGTCAGAGGCAAAAGGACAAATATTGTATAAGACCACTATTATAAGATCTTGAGAAATAGTATAAACTGAGAAGAGCACATACTTTTGTGGTTATGAGGGGGGAGGGAGGGAGGGTGGAAGAGGGTTTTTTACTGATTAATTAGTAGATAAGAACTGCTTTAGGTGAAGGGAAGGACAATACTCAATACATGGAAGGTCAGCTCAACTGGACTGGACCAAAAGCAAAGAAGTTTCTGGGATAAAGTGAATGCTTCAAAGGTCAGCGGAGCAATGGCAGAGGTTTGGGGACCATGGTTTAAGGGGACTTCTAAGTCAATTGGCAAAATAATTCTATTATGAAAACATTCGGCATCCCACCTTGAAATGTGGCGTCTGGGGTCTTAAAAGCTAACAAGCGGCCATCTAAGATGCATCAGTTGGTCTCAACCCACCTGGAGCAAAGGAAAATGAAGAACACCAAGGTCACACGACAACTAAGAGCCCAAGAGACAGAAAGGGCCACATGAACCAGAGACCTACATCATCCTGAGACCAGAAGAACTAGTTGGTGCCCGGCCACAATTGATGACTGCCCTGACAGGGAGCACAACAGAGAACCCCTGAGGGAGCAGGAGATCAGTGGGATGCAGACCCCAAATTCTCATAAAAAGTCCATACTTAATGGTCTGACTGAGACTAGAGGAATCCCGGCGGTCATGGTCCCCAAACCTTCTGTTGGCACAGGACAGGAACCATCCCCGAAAGACAACTCATCAGACATGAAAGGGACTGGACAGTGGGTAGGAGAGAGATGCTGATGAAGAGTGAGCCAATTATATCAGGTGGACACTTGAGACTGTGTTGACATCTCCTGTCTGGAGTGGGGATGGGAGGATAGAGAGAGTTGGAAGCTGGCAAAATTGTCACGAAAGGAGAGACTGGAAGGGCTAACTCATTAGGGGGAGAGCAAGTGGGAGTACGGAGTAAGGTGTATATAAACTTATATGTGACAGTCTGACTTGATTTGTAAACGTTCACTTGAAGCTCAATAAAAGTTAAAAAAAAAAAAAAATAAGTTTTCCACATAGTTTTACAGGCTCAGTGGTAGTGTGATTTTAGACTTGTAGGGCTGGCTTATCGTTCAGAGTCTGTTTCCCATCTTTTAGCATGGGGCCAGACAAGCAGGTATCTTGCTGCCCTCTTTTGGGTAATGAGCTTATTTACTGTTAACCATTAGAATCCTGGTGTTATCTTAAGAATATCACTTTTATATGGGAATTTCCTACTAGAGTTTCCACTTGGGCAGGACTGGACTTCATTCCACCCTAACCCACTTTTGTACTATACAATCTGACGTTCTGCAGTGTTGACAGATACTTTCAAAGCTACAGCCTGCATGGGAACTCACCTATCCAACAGGGATTCCTATTTTTTTTTAATTTATTTTGAGGCCCAATTAATTTCTTATTTTTAGACCAGGTTAGAAATGAATTTAAAATAATGATTTTTAAAATTAGCTTTTCTAGCCTTTTATTTGTCAGAAAAAAGCAGTGGCCCTTAAGTAATGGAAGTGGCCCAAAGTAATCAATGTATTCCCCATAGATAATGGCACTACATTGGGTGTTCAGTGATCATCTCTGCTACTGTCAGATTGGGCACTCAGCAGTGAATATAGTCAGAACTTCCTGTGAGTCTAAGGCCATATTCTTGAGCCCATGCATGACTGCCATCCCTGCCACTAAGGCCACTCTGATCATAAACCCATTAAGCCAGGACACCACTAGCTGGTGTAAAAGGTTGACTGACATCTACAGGATGGCTCAGTTTGTCCATTGATGGCTATGATATTTCCCCACTGAAGTTACTCTTTGGTGAACATTCACACAGAGCACAAATATCTTCATGCTTAGTGCCCACTCAGAAAGATTAATACACAAACTTCTTCCCCAGACCTTCTTATTACCAATTATCTTGTGTATATATCTTTTCTTCCAAGTCTCTGACCATCACCCAAACCATTAACACTGCCCACGAATCAATGTCAATCTATACTTTACCTCTGGTCACCTCTCCTTCCAGGCAAAAAAGTAGCCTTCTGAGCTATTCAGAGTTTTGCTTCCCTTGGAGGATTTTCCTTCATCATTGTCCTTTAGGGCCACCACTGAGTGGGGGTGTAA
The DNA here is from genome assembly GCF_030014295.1 of Loxodonta africana. Classification (NCBI taxonomy): domain Eukaryota; kingdom Metazoa; phylum Chordata; class Mammalia; order Proboscidea; family Elephantidae; genus Loxodonta; species Loxodonta africana. Next base: position 28,979,288 of record NC_087344.1, read on the forward strand.
TGCTGCAGGTCTACCTTTTTGGATATTGCCTGAATATCAAGCAGAGGAATCTATCAACCAGGCCTGAACTTTGTCTTGCCCAGTCAACTGATCTTAGGGACCTACCCTCTGAGGTCAAAGGTATAGGTTGAGGTTTCTGAGTCAAAAGGAATCTGAACCACATTCTCATGCAGCATACTTGTGCCTTCAGGACAAGCTCGTGCCTGATCATGCATATTCTGTTTTCATTTGGAGCGCTGTTTTCATGTCCAAATATATTGCTTGGTGAGTTAGGAAGGGAAGCTCAGATTGTATGGCATGTTGCTGGCCCAAGGTTAAGTATTTCATCTCTATTAGGTCTAGCAGCAAGCAAGAAACTATTTCTAAAATAAAGAATATTTATCTACAAAGGATGATATAACATTGCTCCAGAATCCTCAAGATTTTCTTTGTTATTCACCTATAAGTGAATGTCAAAAGCTCCGTACAGTATCCCTATCTGTCATAGACACTTCTAACTACTATAGATGTGAGCAGCATGGACAAATGAGGTATATGTTGCTTCCAAAATATAAAGAAGACAAGCAGAAATTGTGCCTTTTCCTCAGTGGTAGGAAAGCTCAAAGGCAGCAGCTTGACTTCTTTTTGGAGGTATATTGTAACATGCTGCAGGTCATTGGAGCACTGAAATTTCACCAAGGTGGCAATACACTGATTTTATGTAGAATGTATTTCCCACCCTCTGGAACACATATGTCTTACTAAGATGTCCACAGTAGTTGCTATTTCCTGCCCAATACCCTGTTCCTGTTGGCCTTTATTGATAGATACAGAGAGAATAAACATTTGTTAGATCAATAACCACATGCCAAGTGTCAGAAAATGTACTTATGTGTTCCAGTGATGAAGTCATGCCTGAAACAGAAACTGAGATTGGAGCCAGCAACTGATTACGAGTTGTTCTTGGGTCTATTCCAACTCAATGCAATCACATGTGTGTTGGAGTAAAACTGTACTCCACAGAGTTTTCAATGGTTGAGTTTTGGGAAGTAGATCACTAGGCCCTTCTTCCCAGGTACTCCTGGGTGGAAGCAAACTTCCAACCTTTCAGTTAGCAGCCAAGAACAGTAGCCATTTGCACTATCCAGATTTATCACCTGACTAAGTTTTCAAAAATCTGGGGTAATTTTCTAAGCCTTTTGAGTCAGAATTGACTGGAAGGCAATGGGTGTCAATATTCTGCGTGAAAAAATATGCAGGAGGAAATGGCATGAATCAACATATATCTTTCAAGTCTTTGATGGTGGCACTAATCTCTTCTTGCTTGGTTGCTTGCTTGCTTTTGAAGTTTTTTAGCTTTATGTTTTCTTACATGGATTTTGACCTGGGAATTTAAAGCCATTTCAAGTCACGAGCTCACCATTTTCCTTCTCCGAGTCCTTCAGTGCTCTTAGAAGCAACCCACTAACCCATATACTACTTACTCTCACTAAAATTTGCTTCTATGGTAGCAAATGCTTGTTCACTCAGTGTCCTATCTTTACAGGCATTTGATTACACATGGCTGTTGTCGTTGTTAGGTGCCATCGAGTTGGTTCTGACTCATAGCGACCCTAAGCACAACAGAAACACTGCCCGGTCCGGAGCCACGCTTACAGTCGTTGTTATACTTGAGCTTATCTTTCCAGCCACTGTGTCAATCCACCTCTTTGAGGGTCTTCCTCTTTTCTGGTGACCCTGTACTCTGCCAAGCATGATGTCCTTCTCCAGGGACTGATCCCTCCTGACAACATGTCCAACGTGTATGAGACACAGTCTCATCATCCTTGCTTCTAAGGAGCATTCTGGTTGTACTTCTTCCAAGACAGATTTGTTCATTCTTTTGGCAGTCCACGGTATATTCAACATTCTTCACCAACAACACAATTCAAGGGCGTCAACTCTTCTTCGGTCTTCCTTATTCATTGTCCAGCTTTCATATTGCATGTGATGCAATTGAAAATAACTTGGCTTGGATCGGGCACACCTTAGTCTTCAGGGTGACATCTTTGCTCTTCAACACTTTAAAGAGGTCTTTTGCAGCAGAGTTACCCAATGCAATGCGTCTTTTGATTTCTTGACTGCTGCTTCCATGGCTGTTGATTGTGGATCCAAGTAAAATGACATCCTTGACAACTTCAATTTTTTCTCCATTTATCATGATGTTGCTCATTGGTCCAGTTGTGAGCATTTTTGTTTTCTTTTTATGTTGAGGTGTAATCCATACTGAAGGCTGTGGTCTTTGATCTTCATTAGTAAGTGCTTCAAGTCCTCTTCACTTTCAGCAAGCAAGGTTGTGTCATCTGCATAGCGCAGGTTCTTAATGAGTCTTCCTCCAATCCTGATGCCCTGTTCCTCTTCATATAGTCCAGCTTCTCGGATTATTTGCTCAGCATACAGATTGAATAGGTATGGTGAAAGAATATAACCCTGACACACACCTTTCCTGACTTTAAACCAATCAGTATCCCCTTGTTCTGTCCGAACAATTGCCTCTTGATCTATGTAAAGGTTCCTCATGAGCACAATTAAGTGTTCTGGAATTCCCATTCTTTGCAATGTTATCCATAATTTGTTATGATCTACACAGTCGAATGCCTTTGCATAGTCAATAAAACACAGGTAAACATCCTTCTGGTATTCTCTGCTTTCAGCCAGGATCCATCTGACATCAGCAGTGATATCCTTGGTTCCACGTCCTCTTCTGAAACCAGCCTGAATTTTCCGCAGTTCCCTGTTGATACACTCTTGCAGCCGGTTTTGAATGATCATCAGCAAAATTTTGCTTGTGTGTGATATTGTTCTAAAATTTCCACATTCAGGTGGATCATCTTTCTTGGGAATAGGCATAAATATGGATCTCTTCCAGTCAGTTGGCCAGGAAGCTGTCTTCCATATTTCTTAGCATACATGAGTGAGCACCTCCAGGGCTGCATCTGTTTGTTGAAACATCTCAACTGATACTCCATCAATTCCTGGAGCCTTGTTTTTTTGCCAATGCCCTCAGAGCAACTTGGACTTCTTCCTTCAGTACTATTGGCTCCTGATCATATGTCACCTCTTGAAATGATTGAACATTGACTAATTCTTTTTGGTATAATGACTCTGTGTATTCCTTCCATCTTCTTTTGATGCTTCTTGCATCGTTTAATATTTTCCCCATGGAATCCTTCATTATTGCAACTCGGGGCTTGAATTTTTTCTCCTGTTCTTTCAGCTTGAGAAACACCGAGTCTGTTCTTCCTTTTTGGTTTTCCACCTCCAGCTCTTTGCACATGTCATTACAATACTTAACTTTGTCTTTTTGAGCTGCCCTTTGAAATCTTCTGTTCAGTTCTTTTACTTCATCAATTCTTCCTTTTGCTTTAGCTGCTCAACGTTCGAGAGCAAGGTTCAGAGTCTCCTCTGACAGCCCTCTTGGTCTTTTGTTTTTTCCCTGTCTTTTTAATGACCTCTTGCTTTCTTCATATCTGAAGTCCTTGATGTCATTCCACAACTCGTCTGGTCTTCGGTCACTGGTGTTCAATGTGTCAAATCTATTCTTGAGATGGTCTCTAAATTCAGGTGGGATGTACTCAAGGTCATATTTTGGCTCTCATGGACTTGCTCTGATTTTCTTCGGTTTCAGCTTGAACTTGCATATGAGCAATTGATGGTCTGTTCCACAGTTGGCCCCTGGCCTTGTTCTGACTGATGATATTGAGCTTTTCCATCATCTCTTTCCACAGATGTAGTCAATTTGATTTCTGTGTGTTCCATTTTGCGAGGTCCATGTGTATAGTCTCTGTTTATGTTGGTGAAAGGAGGTATTTGCAATGAAGAAGTCGTCGGTCTTGCAAAATTCTATCATTCGAACTCCAGCATTGTTTCTATCACCAAGGCCATATTTTCTGACTACTGATCCTTCTTCTTCATTTCCAACTTTCTCATTCCACATGTGTACAAGTGATTATTTAAGTTGCTGTTTTACCATGGCGTGCCAGGAACTATTGGTGTTTCCTTTACCACAATAAATAGGGTTATTCACACCTTTAAATACAACCATATTACAGGGCCAATTCCAGATTCCCATTTTTCACTTTTGGAACCAATAATTATAAATGTTAAGGTTCAATCATGAAACTAGACCCACTATGAATTATGGGATAATGGATTTATTTTAGAAATTAGATTTCATATCATTGTGGGAACATCTTGGGAAGGGAAGATTTGAAATGGGGAGTTTGGAGTCTGAATTTTCAGCCATATCTTTGGGAGAGTTATGGAGGCAAAACAGATATCTGAAAAAGAGAAATTGGAGAGGAAGAAGTACATGGGCATGTGGAGGAGGGAGTCAGCGATGGTTCCAGGATGATGAGTAAGTTCCCAATGAAGGTGACCCGGTACATGGACAGGAACACCCCCAAAGAGAGAGGGCTGCAGCTTTGCATCTTCTAAGAGACTAAGGATGATAAATTCTGAAACCTGGTTTTGTGTAGCTATAGAGACTGCTGGGAAAGAGGAAAATTTCATTTATAGATCAACAAATTCAGAAGAATACAGATTCTACCTTCTCCTTGTTACTGTCACTTGTGAGCCATCCTTGTCTCTATCCCCAGCCCTTTTCCCCAAACAATCTTTTCTGGGGGAGTCTTATACAAATTCTCTGGGGGAAGTCTTCATTCATTGCAGAAATATTTTGAATACTAAATATGTACAAAATCCTATTCAAGGTATCAAGGAATAAACTTCAAGTTTATGACAAAAGATAAATGCATGCTCTGAAGGATGTTGCATTCCAGTGTGAGGGTGAGGCAATAGACTGTCGATAAATCAATAAAAATATTTTAGGTGGCTGTAACTATGCTTGCAAACCGTGGTGGTTTAGTGGTTAAGTGCCATGGCTGCTAACCAAAAAGTCAACAGTTGGAATCTAGCAGGTGCTCCTTGGAAACCATATGGGGCAGTTCTACACTGTCCTATACAGTCGCTATGAAATGGAATCAACTCGATGGCAATGGGTTTGGTTTTTTTTATAACTATGCTCAAGCAAAATTATGCCTGGTAGGTAGTAATGAGATACCCTTCGTCTCTCAACTGATGTGGTGTCAGAGGAATTTTAGTGCAAAGTAAAAATTTTCATCACTGTTCAGCAGTAACATGGACACCCTGCCTCATTCATTGTAATAAAAACCACGTGGGTGCAGGAATGAGGATCCCCTCTCCCTCTCAGCCAGAGTAGTATTAGCAAAGATAAAGGGGGAATCTGAACTCCCACATTCACCCAGCTAAAGAATGCCCTCTAGCTGTCAACAAAGGCCTAGTGGGGGAACTGGACTTTACCCCCACCTGGAAGTAACAGTGCAGCACCCTCATTCATTGAAAGGAGCGGTGTCGGAAGAAGTCTAAAACATAGTTCAGATAAAGTATTAAATCTTATAATATCCTAATGCCCAGGTTTCATAGTTCAGATCCTATAGTGAACATCCACAATAGCCAATTTGCCCCTTTCTCATTACACTTTTGTGCAAAATCCCTTAAAATAGACTAAATATCTAGTTGAGTAAACTTATGGCTTGCAGTGTCTGTCTCTTGCCTGATCCAGATCATCTTTACCAGTTGAATATTCACTGGGTGGACCCCCAGTGGGGGCAGTGATAGTGAAATGGTAGAATTCTCACTTTATGTGCAGAACACCCATACTGATCTCCAACCAATGCACCTGGTGTGCAGCCATCACTCTCTGTCAGTGGAGGCTTACATGTTGTTATGATGTTGAATAGGTCTCAGCAGAGCTTCCAGACTAAGTGGGACTAGGAAGAAGGGCCTGGTGAGCTACTTCTGAAAATCAACCAGTGAAAATTCAATGGATCACAATGGCCAGTCCCATTGTGCATGGGGTCAGGGATGACTCAACTGCAGCTAACAAAAACAGACCCCTGGTGGTTCCCCTTTGCTCTACTCATATTCCAGTGTGTCCTAATTGACCTTGGAGGGCTGCAGTCAGCATCCAGAAAACCTCTCCACTAAAAATAGAAGAGAAAGAGAAGTTTTATTATTGAATAAGCATTAAACCAGAATGTGATGTGTCACAGGCAATTCATTAAATAGACAGACAGAAGGAATTTTATCCTTTATATAGCTGAGTGTCTACAAGTCATTACATTCATGTTTAAGATGAAATTGCTACAGACATATGTATCAATGCTCATGATCATTAGCCATTAAAGAAATGCAAAATGAAGCTACGATGAGATACTGTCTCACCCCAAAAAGGCTGGCACTAATTCAAAAACAAAAAATAATAAATGTAGAAGAGGTTGTGGAGAGATTAGAACACTTACACACTGCAGGTGGGAAAGTAAAATGTTATAACCACTTTGGAAAATGATTTGGAGCTTCTTTAAGAAACTAGAAATAGAAGTACCATATGATCCAGCAATCCTACTTCTAGGAATATATCCTACAGAAATAAGAGTCATCACATGAATAGACATATGTGTACCCATATTCATTGCAGCACTGTTCACAATAACAAGAAGATGCAAATAACCTAGGTGCCCATCAACAGATGAATGGATAAATTATGGTACATACACACAATGTAATACTGTGAAATGATGAAGAACAGTGATGACTCCATGAAATATCTCACGACATGGATGAATCTGAAGGGCATTATGCTGAGTGAAATTAGTCAGTCACAAAAGGACAAATATTGTATGAGACCACTATTATAAGAACTCAAGAAAAAGTTTAAACACAGAAAAAAGCATTCTTTGATGGTTACCAGGGTGAGGAGGGAGGGGGAGAGGAACTCACTAACTAGATAGTAGACAAGAATTATTTTAGGTGAAGGGAAGGACAATACACAATACACGGGAAGCCAGCACAACTGGACCAAAGCAAAAGCTATGAAGTTTCCTGGACACATTCAAACACTTTGAGGGACAGAGTAGCTGGGCCTGGGGCCTGGAGACCATAATTTTGGAGGACATCTAGGTCAATTGGCATGACAAAGTTTATTAAGAAAGTGTTCTGCATCCCACTTTGGGGTCTGGGGTCTTAAAAGCTTGCGAGCAGCCATCTGAGATGCATTAATTGGTCCCATCCCACTTGGAGCAAAGGAGAATGAAGAAAACCAAAGACACAAGGAAAGTATTAGCCCAAGAGACTAACGGGCACATAAACCAGAGACTCCACCAGCCTAAGACCAGAAGAGCTAGATGGTGCCTGGCTACTACCAATTACCATCCTGACAGGGAACACAACAGAGTTCCAGATGGAGTGGGAGAAACTTGTGGAGCAGAACTCAAATTAAGGTAAAAACATCGGGCTTAATGGTCTGACAGAAACCAGAGGAATCCCTGAAATTATGGCCCCTGGATGCTCTGTTAACCCAGAACTGAAACCATTCCCAACGCCCACTCTTCAGACAAAGATTAGACAGGGCTGTAAAACAAAAAACAATACACGTGAGGAGTGTGCTTCTTAGTTCAACCAAATACACAAGAGCAAATGGGTGGCTCCTCTCTGGAGGCAGAATGAGAAGGCAGAAAGGGACAGGGACAGGGACTGGCTGAAAGAACACAGGTAACCCGGGGTGGAAAGAGGGAATGTGCTGTCACATTGTGGGGATTGCAACTAATGTCACAAAACAATGTGTGTATACATTTTTATATGAGAAATTAACTTGAGTTGTAAACTTTCACCTAAAGCGCAATAAAAAATGCAAATGTAACTGGAAAAAAAAAGGTGAAATTGCTAATTTTCCAGTATTTTTTTTTTTTTAACTCCAGATACCTAGTTATGCTAATCTCCTTCTAGGAAAATGGAAGGCAGAGATGTGATCTCTCTTGATGATTACATTTGAAAAGAGATGGCTCCCAGATCCTTGAGGAAACATCCTTGATTTACATTCTTTTCAGAGACAGAGAAAAAATTTACTATTACAAGCTATCTAAAGTGAATTTGAAGGAACAGACTTAATTCTCTCAATTTTCAGCAGAGAGAATTAAAATCTCTTATTTTCAATTTGTGTCTGTCCTTAGAGTGTGGATGTTAAAACGTCATATTACAGAAGCTAGAAAATATAGTTAATACAGGGAGGTCTTATGATTGAGAGCCAATACCAGGAGAGACAGATCAGATAATAAAGATGTTTTAGTGTACTCGGAATCCAGATTCTGGGGTGAGACCATCATTATGGACTCTGCAACACTATAGACACACCTTAAGAAAGTGGCCTCCTCCTGGGAGGAAGGAGTCCAATGGGATAAAAGACGTACATGGAGCTGCAAAGCTGTCTCCCAAGGGTCAAAACTGGCACAAGTTTGCAGTCTATTTTTCTCTCTTAGTTCAACTAAGCCTCTCAGGTAGTAGAAGGTTCAAAAAATACTTCATTAATGAGGCTCATGGGAATTCAGCCCCTAAACTCACAGAGATTGTAAATACTTCCTCTACACCCTCTCAAGTCCAGGTAATTAATCTCAGGTGATGAGAAAACACGACCATATCCTCCAGAAGTCTCATGAGCAATTCCACCTCCCTGCCCTCCCTTGAGATTGTGCTTCCAACTTCCTCAATTGTCAGAGGAAGAAACTGCATCAGTGAACTCAAGTGGTTCCCTTGATAATATCTGGGCCAGCAATACAGATAGCTTTTCTTCACAGGTACTAGGGAATATGGTATGGTGTGTGGGACTCACTTTATTTTTAGTAACTTTAGGGACATCACCAGGGAAAACAAGAAAGCTTAATAATGGAAAGTTCTGCCAAGTTAAAGTCCCTGATTTTTCCTTTGGAGGTTAGTGGAGGTTTCACAGAGAAGCTTATAATTGTGTTAAGCCTTGAAGGAGAAGTTGGAGTTTTTCCAGGTGGAGAAGGGGTAGGAGCACTCCAGGAAGAAGCAGCAGGGGAGTAAACATAGGTACTAATTAAACTGTGAGGTGTGCTTAGGAAATTACAAATAATATCTAATAACTGGAAAACAATGAGGGCAGGTGGTGAAATCTAAAACATCTACCTGGTCAGGTAGACAGCAACTATATAACTCAGAGCCTTACATTTTTGCTAGAGGATGGATAATTTTTTATTTTTATTGTGCTTTAGATAAAGGTTTACAGAGAAAATTAGTTTCTAATTAAACAGTTACTACGCATATTGTTTTGTGACATTGATTGCCAATTCCATGAAGTGTCAACAAGCTCCCCTTCTTGACCTTGGCTTTCCCATTTCCATCCATCTAGCTTTCTTGTCCGCTCCGGCCTTCTCGTCCTTGCCCCTGGGCTGGTGTGCCCGTTTAGACTCGTATACGTGGTTGAGCTATGCGTATTATTGTTTGTTTTATGGGCCTGTCTAATCTCTGCATGAAGGGTGAACCTGAGGAGTGACTTCAGTACTGAGTTAAAAGGATGTCCAAATTTACTGCTGTGACAGAGACTGGAGAAACCCCAGTTTGGTCTTTTTTGTGAGTTTGAATTTTGTTCTACTTTTTTCTCCAGCTCTGTCCAGGACCCTCTATTGCGATCTCTGTCAGAGCCGTTGGTGGTGGTAGCTGGGCACCACGTACTTGTGCTGGACTCAGTCTAGAGGAGGCTGTGGTAGTTGTGGTCCATTTCCATCAGTCCTTTAGACTGATCTTTCCCTTGTGTCTTTGGTTTTCTTCATTCTCCCTTGCTCCAGATGGGGTGGTACCAGTGGAATATCTTAGATGGCCACTCACAAGCTTTTAAGAACGCAGACACTACTCACCAAAGTAGGACGTAGAACATTTCCTTTATAAACTGTTATAACAATTGAGCTATATGTTCCCCGAGACCATGGTCTCCAGTCTTCAGCCCAGTAATTTGGTCCCTTAGGGAGTTTGGAAGTGTTTATGAAGCTTCTGTGACTTTGTCTTGGTCAAGTTGTGCTGACTTCTCCAGGATTGATAATTAATTTCCAAATTAGTGGAGAGTTAGTGCAGAGTTTATGGCAGAGGATGTCTACAATCAGGGTCACCCTGTAGAAAGGTCACCCCGGTCAATGTGAGGAATAGGCTATTGCTGCTGTCAAAGCCAGAGAGTTAATAAGAAATGGAAATGGCACAGAGAAAGTGGGGGGTGCAGAGGTGGGGGAATAAATCTGTGAGGAGTTGAAACATAACGTATCAAAAAATTTGCTGTTTAATACTAGGCATATGCTGAATATTTTATATTCATTATTTTATTTAAATCTTTTAATAACTCTGTAAAGTTGGTATCATTATTCTCATTTTTAGGGATTAAAAATGTGGGACTTTCAGCAGTGATATTGCTTGTCCAAGGCTTGTAGTGGAGTCTGGAATCAAGCTCAGAACTCACTGTGTCTGTGACTTTTGCATTTGATTAGTATTTTACGTTTTAATAAACTTTAATATTGGAACAGTTTTAAATTTACTGAAAAACTGTGAAGATGGTAGAGACAGTTTCCATAAGACCACACCCAGCTTTCCCTATTACTAATAGCTACCCCCCAGAATGATGGAATTTACCCCCCAGATTCCATCATTACATTTAGTGGGCATCTCTCTTTGTGCTCCGCTTTGCTGTGACAGATTCTCAGACTTTTCTTGTTTTTGATGACTTTGATAATTTTGAGGAGTACTGGTCAGGTATTTTATAAAATATCCTTCCATTGGGATTTGTCTGATGTTTTTCTCATGATTAGACTAGGGTTGTATGTTTGGGAAGAAGACGACTATCTTAGTCATCTAGTGCTGCCATAACAGAAGTACCACAAGTGTATGGCTTTAACAAAGAGAAATTTATTTCCTCACAGCAAAGTAGGCTAAAAGTCCAAATTCAAGGCATCAGCTCCAGGGGAAGGCTTAATCTCCCTGTAGTTTCTGGAAGAATGTTCTTGTCCTCAGTCTTCCCATGGTCGAGGAGTTTCTCAGGAACAGGGACCCCAGGTCCAAAGGATGCACTCTGCTTTTGGTGCTGCTTTCTTGGTGGCTTGAGTTCCCCACTCTCTGCTTGCTTCCCTTTCTTTTTATCTCTTGAGAGATAACAGGTGGTGCAGGCCACACCCCAGGGAAACTCCCTTTGCCTTGGATCTGGGAGGTGACTTGAGTGAGGGTGGTGTTACAATCCCACCCAAAAACTCTCAACAAAAAATTACAATCACAAAATGGAGGACACAGGGAATCATAGCCTAACCAAGTTGATACACATATATTTTGGGAGACATAATTCAATCTATGACAACCACAAAGGAAGTACCATTTTCATCACATCATAACAAGGATGCATACAATCAACCTGACCTATAACTGTTGAAGCTGGCCTTGATAGCCAGGCTGAGAAAGTGTTTGGCAGGTCTCTACCCTGTAAAGTTATTATTTTCCCTCCTTCCCATGCTGTAAAAAAGTCACTTTGTGCAGCCCACACTAGAGGAGTGGGGAGTTATGCTCCACATTCTTGAGGGAAGAATATCTACATAAATTATGGAAATTCTGCAGAAGAGATTTCTCCTGATTCACTTATTTATTCAATTATATATGTACACAAACATACATATATGTGCATACATACATGCATGTCTGCATATACGTATGTATGTATGTACATATGTATGTATGTTGTTGTTGTTAGGTGCCATCGAGTTGGTTCCAACTCATAGGGACCCTATGCACAACAGAACGAAACACTGCCTGGTCCTGAGCCATCCTTACAATCGGTGTTATGCTTGAGCTCATTGCTGCAACCACTGTGTCAATCCACCTTGTTGAGGGTCTTCCTCTTTTCCGCTGACCCTGTACTCTGCCAAGCATGATGTCCTTCTCCAGGGACTGATCCCTCCTGACAACATGTCCAAAGTATGTAAGACACAGTCTCACCATCCTTGCTTCTAAGGAGCATTCTGGTTGTACTTCTCCTAAGACAGATTTGTTCGTTCTTTTCGCAGTTCACGGTATATTCAATATTCTTCACCAACACCACAATTCAAAGGAGTCAATTCTTCTTCGGTCTTCCTTATTCATTGTCCAGCTTTCACATGCATATGATGTGATCGAAAATACCATGGCTTGGGTCAGGCACACCTTAGTCTTCAGGGTGACATCTTTGCTCTTCAACACTTTAAAGAGGTTCTTTGCAGCAGAGTTACCCAATGCAATGCATCTTTTGATTTCTTGACTGCTGCTTCCAGGGCTATTGATTGTGGATCCAAGTTAAAATGAAATCCTTGACAAATTCAGTCTTTTCTCCGTTTATCATGGTGTTTCTCATTGGTCCAGTTGTGAGGATTTTTGTTTTCTTTATGTTGAGGTGTAATCCATACTGAAGGCTGTGGTCTTTGATCTTCATTAGTAAGTGCTTCAAGTCCTCTTCACATTCAGGAAGCAAGGTTGTGCCATCTGCATAATGCAGGTTCTTAATGAGTCTTCCTCCAATCTTAATGCCCCGTTCTTCTTCATATAGTCCAGCTTTTCGCATTATTTGTTCTGCATACAGATTGAATAGGTATGGTGAAAGAATATAACCCTGACACACACCTTTCCTGACTTCAAACCAATCAGTATCCCCTTGTTCTGTCCGAACAACTGCCTCTTGATCTTTGTAAAGGTTCCTCATGAGCACTATTAAGTGTTCTGGGATTCCCATTCTTTGCAATGTTATCCATAATTTGTTATGGTCTACACAGTCGAATGCCTTTGCATAGTCAATAAAACACAGGTAAACACCCTTCTGGTATTCTCTGCTTTCAGCCAGGATCCATCTGACATCAGCAATGATATCCCGGGTTCCACGTCCTCTTCTGAAACTGGCCTGAAGTTCTGGCAGTTCCATGTCAATATACTGCTGCAGCAGTTTTTGAATGATCTTCAGCAAAATTTTGCTTGCGTGTAATATTAATGGTATTGTTGTATAATTTTCACATTTGGTTGGATCACCTTTCTTGGGAATAGGCATAAATATGGATCTCTTCCAGTCAGTTGGCCAGGAAGCTGTCTTCCATATTAATACAACTATTATTCAAATTTACACACCGACCGCTAGAGCCAAAGATGAAGAAATAGACGATTTTTTTAGCTGCTGCATTCTGAAATTGATCAACCATGCAATCAAGATTCATTGATAATTACTGGCAATTGGAATGGGAAAGTTGGAAACAAAGAAGAAGGATCAGTAGTTGAAAAATATGGCCTTGGTGATAGAAACAATGCTGGAGATCGAATGATAGAATTTTTGCAAGACCATTGACTTCTTTATTGCCAATAATTTCTCACACCAACATAAACGGCGACTATACATGTGGACCTCACCGGATGGAACACACAGAAATCAAATTGACTACATCTGTGGAAAGAGATGATGGAAAAGCTCAATATCATCAGTCAGAACAAGGCCAGGGGCCAACTGTGGAACAGACCATCAATTGCTCATATGCAAGTTCAAGCTGAAACCGAAGAAAATCAGAGCAAGTCCATGAGAGCCAAAATATGACCTTGAGTACATCCCACCTGAATTTAGAGACCATCTGAAGACTAGATTTGACACATTGAACACTATTGGCTGAAGACCAGACGAGTTGTGGAATGATATCAAGAACACCATACATGAAGAAAGCAAGAGGTCATTGAAAAGACAGGAAAGAAAGAAGAGACCATGATGGATGTCAGAGGAGACTCTGAAACTTGCTCTCGAACGTTGAGCAGCTAAAGCAAAAGGGAGAATTGATGAAGTAAAAGAACTGAACAGAAGATTTCAAAGGGCCTCTCGAGAAGACAAAGTAATGTATTATAACGACACGTGCAAAAAGCTGGAGGTGGAAAACCAAGAGGGAAGAACAGGCTCGGTGTTTCTCGAGCTGAAAGAATGGAAGAAAAAGTTCAAGCCTCGAGTTGCAATAGTGAAAGATTCCATGGGGAAAATATTAAATGATGCAGGAAGCATCAAAAGAAGATGGAAAGAATACACAGAGTCATTATACCAAAAAGAATTAGTCAATGTCCAATCATTTCAAGAGGTGGCATATGATCAGGAACCGATGATACTGAAGAAAGAAGTCCAAGTTGCTCTGAAGGCATTGGTGAAAAACAAGGCTCCAGCAATCGATGGAATATAAATTGAGATATTTTAACAAACAGATGCAGTGCTGGAGGTGCTCACTCGTATGTACGTATGTGTGTGTGTGTCTGTGTATGTATATATATATATATACACACACACCCAGCCTGTTGCTGTCGAGTCGATTCTGACTCATAGCAACCCTATAGGACAGAGTAGAATTGCCCTATAGGGTTTCTAAGGAGCAGCTGGTGGATTTGAACTACCAAACTTTTGGTTAGCAGCCTGGGCTGTTTAACCACTGTGTCACCAGGAAAAATCTGTCTTGGAAGAAATACACCCAGAATGTGCTTTAGAAGCAAGATTGGTGAGACTTCATCTCACATACTTTGGGAATGTTGTCAGGAGGTATCAGTTCTTCAGGAAGGACATCATGCTTAGTACAGGATCAGTGAAAACGAGGAAGACTCTCAACAAGATGGCTTGACATAGTGACCACAACAATGGGCTCCAGCATAGCAATGATGATGAAGATGGTGCAGGACTGGGCTTTGTTTTGTTCTGCTGTGCATAGGGTCACTATGAGTAGGAACTGACTTGACGGTACCTAACAACACCAATATATATCCATACCAACATAGTCGATAAGGGCTTGGAACCAGTTCATTTTGGTTTAACTCCCTGCGAGAATTTGCATTTCTACCCCCAGATATACTGAATCAGAATCTAGGTTTTAACAAGATCCCCAGGTGATTCTTATGTATCCCCAGATGATTCTTATGTAAACTTAAGAATCATCCTGGGGATCTGGTTAAAATGTAGATTCTCATTCAGTACATTTTGGTTGGAAATGCAAACTTTCAGTAGGGAGTAGAACTAAAATGGACCGTTTCGAAGCCCTGCCCCAAACTCAATGATCTATATCTATCTATACCTATACCTATCTATATATATCTGTGTGAAGCTATTGATATTTATTTTATACTTTGGGTTCCAATCCAGTATTAATTTACTTATGCAGTTGCTCAAAGAGTCCCATCTTTGGCCATTAGGAACTCTTTGAGTTGGCTCCTATGTCCTTTTGACATATCTATATCATCATGGGATTTTTTGGACACTGTATCACTTTTTACACTACAAGCTGCTCCAGACTCATCAGACCTAGATCCATCATTTCTTCAAAGAGCTGCGATTCCTTTTATTGGAGAATGGTATTAGAAAACAAGGTATGAGCTCCAGGTGTGCTTATTGCTATAGCACCTGTATGCCCTCTCAGCTGACAGAGCAAGCAAACATATGTGTGTATACTCATCTGTTTATATACACATATCTATAAACATTTCTGTATGTGACCATCTGAATCTATATTAACCTAAACATGAGTTCATACTCGTGTTTCTAACTCTATTTCTACATAGATAATTCTAGGCTCCTCCTTGCTTATCTGTATATTCCCACACCAAAAGTGAGAAACCTGGTTCCCACCATATGCCATACATTTATTTAATTATTCAATTTCAGTGTACGTGTATAGAAGTATCAGAATTGTTAATCCATACCTTGTGGAATACAACTTTATCAGCTTATATACATTTTCTATTGCCTTTCATTTTAAACACTCTACTCATTTATAAAATTACTTGGTTCATACCTTTTTACCTGACTCCCTTTGGTGAGGTGGGTTCACACACTTATAATGCATTTATATTGTTTTGTCATATTATACTTTCCATCCTTGGATTCCCTTGATCTCCTAGTTTTTTGTTTTTGTTTTTACTTACATACACTAAGCTTCAGCCTTTGTTCTGCAAAGTTCAATGGGTTTTGCCAATGCACTGTATGTCATCTGTCCAAAATTAACAGTGTCATACACAATAGTTTTACCACTCTAAAAATTCCCTATGCTCCCTCTGTTCAATCCTCTCTTCCCTCACCCAAACCCCTGGCAACCACTGATTTTCATTGTCTCTCTAGTTTTGTTTTTCCATGATGTTGTAGAATTAGAATCATATAATATGCAGCCTTTTTTTGCTAAATTAGGCTGGCTTATTGCTAAATTAGACTGGCTTGTTTAATTTAGCAATAAGTATTTAAGATTCATTCACGTATTTTTTGCTCTGACAACTCATTTCTCTTTATACCTGGAACGATATTCCATTGTATAAATGTATCACAGTTTATCCATTCTCTTGTTGAAGGATATCTTCTTGGTTACTTCTAGTTTTTGGCAATGATGAATAAAACTTCTATAAATATTCACCTTCAGGTTTTTGTGTGGATATATGTTTTCAAATCAGTTGGTTAAATATTGATGGATCATATGGTAAGATTATGTTTAGTTTTATAAAAAACTGTCTTCCAAAGTGGCAGTATACATGTTAGTTTAACAGTTTTGCACTTCCACCAGCAAAGAATGAGGGCTTATATTACTCTACCACATCCTCACCAACAATTGGTAATGTCAGTTTTTTGTTTTTAATTTTAGTCGTTCTAATAGGTATATGGTGATATATCATCGTTTTAATTTGTGATCCTTGAATGACTAAGGATGTTGAGTATCTTTTCATACGTGAATTTGCCATCTGTATATCTTCTTGGGTGGAGTCTGTTCAAATCTTTTGCTCATATTTTAGTTAAGTCGTTTGCTCACTTATTGTTGAGTTTTGAGTTCTTTATTTTGTATGCAAGTCCTTTATCAGACACATGTTTTGCAAATACTTTCTCCCATGCTGTGGCTCATCTTTCTGGTTCTCTTAACAGTGTCTTGCACAGAGCAGAAGAATTTTTTTAATGTTAATAAAGCCCACTTATCAATTTTTTTCTTCACGTATCGTGCCTTTGGTGTTGTACCTAGAAACTCATCACCAAACTCAAGATCACCTGAATTTTCTCCTATGGTTTTACTAAGAGTTGTATAGTTTTAAGTTTTACCGTTTGGTCTAAGATTCATTTTGAGTTAATTTTTGTGACTTATGTAAAATGTGTCTAAGTTTATTAATTTTCTTTATGAATGCCCAATTGTTTGGATGTATGGCATTGTTGAAAAAACTCTTCTTTCTCCATCCAATTGCCTTTGCTCCTTTGTCAAAGATCAATTGACTATATTTGTGTAGATCTATTTCTGGGCTGTCTACTCTCTTCCATTGATCTGTCTGCTTTGGCCAGTACTACACTGTTCTGATTACTATAGCTTTACAGTGAGTTTTGAAATCAGGTAGTATGAGTCTTCCAGCTTTGTTCTTCTTTAATATTGTGCTACCTACTTTAGGGGTTTTATCTTTCCATATTAACTTTATAATGAGTTTGTGGGTATTTATGAAATAGCCTGCTGGGATTTTTATTTGGGTTACATTGAATGTATAGATCAAATTGAGAAGAATTGATCTCTTAACTACAATTAGTCTTCAGACCCACAAACATGGACTATCTCTGCATTTATTTAGCTCTTCTTGATTTCTTTCAGCAGAGTTTTGTTCTTTCCACATATTTTAGACTTATAACTAAGTATTTTATTTAGGGGGTACTTTATTTTCTTTTTTATTATAAACAGCATAAACAGCATTTTAAAAAATTCAAATTCCAATTGTTTATATATAGTAAAGCAATCACATTTACATATTTCTCTTGTATCCTGAGAGCTTACTATACTTTTTTATTAATTCCAAAAGCTTTTTGTTGAATTTATTAGATTTTATAAGTAGACAATCATGTCACCTGTGAACAAAGACAGTTTTATTTCTTAATGTACACAGCTTATTTTCTTTTTATGTTTTATTGAACTAGCTAGGACTTCTCGTATGATGTTGAATACGAGTGATGAGAGAGAACGTCCCTATCTTGCTCCTGATCTTGGAGAAAACATCAGGTTTCTCACCATTAAATATGATATGATATCAGCTGCACTTTTTTTTTTTTAATAGATGTTCTTTGTCAAGTTGAGCAAGTTCTCTTCTATTCCTAGTTTGCTGAGAGTTTTTTTTTTTTTTAAATCATGAATGGGTATTATATTTTGTCATGTGCTTTTTCTGTATCAGTTGATAAGATACTATGAATTTTCTTCTTTTCCTGCTGGTGTGGTGGGTTACACTGATTGATTTTTGACTATTACACCAACATGCATACATAGAATTAATCCCACTTAGTCATAGTGTATAATCTTTTCATACACATCGGATGTGGTTTGTTAGGATTTTGTTTAGGATTTTTGTGTCTTTGTTCATGAGTATCTTTGTTCATTGGTCTGTAATTTTCCTTTCATGTAATGTTTTTATCTAGGTTTGCTAATAGTGTAATGCTGGTCTCATAGAGTGAATTAGGAAGTATTTCCTATGTTTCAATATTCTGGAAGAGATTGTACAGAATTAGTATTATTTCTTTCTTAAATATTTTGTAGACTTCACATGCACTTCACTAATATTTTTAAAAATAGCTGTTATGTCTACCAAAACATTTCCCAAACTCTTGGGATTTTGAAAAAAGGAATTGGAAATCTTTTGTTTTAATTCTTTGTCAATTTTTCTATAGATATTTTCACTTTTATTGATGTATATTTTAAGTTATCTTCATGGAATTAGGCTGTATATCCTTTTATGTCATAAAAGTTGAAAATATTTAGTTAGGTAATTCCATGATTAAATTTTCTGGGCAACATGGAGACGTAACTAGAGACTATAATGTTGCCAGCACCCAAGGAAATTGATTCTCCATTACACCTTTTCTAAATTCTATGCAGGCTTTTATCTATTTTTCTCCCTTTATGTCTATTTCATTCCTCTCTCCCTCTATGTATATGGCTTTTTCTCCCTGTCCATGCTCATGGGAGACGATCACCAAATCAATCCCTGCCCCAGAGCTGTCAGGTCCTTGAGATTACTGCAGCCATGACAAACTACCCACAATCTCTGAATTTCATATCTAAATCCTCAGAGAAGAACAGAGTTTATTGGTTTATCTTGTAGGGTGTCCTCTGCTGGCCCAATCTGATTCTGAAGTATGCAATACTGCAATCATGGTTCTCTCTGTCTCTGTCTCTTTCTCTCTCTTTGTGTGTGGAGGGGGAAGGGATAGGGAAACTTATCAGTGAAGAAGACAGTGGTTAATCTGATATCCCAAGCTGAAGCTGTCTTCTGCAATCCAAAATACAGGATTTAAAGGACATGGAATTTGAAGAGGAGAAAGTATAGCTTATGAAGGGATAAATTATGTTTAACTTATATACATTATCTATAAAATATACAATAATATACAAATATAAATAACAGCAACTGAACTGTGGGCTCCCAAGTCTTAGGGCTTTCCACAGCAGCAGGATGTTGTGGCCTCCTGTTACCTCTCTGATCTTACCTCCAAAATCTACCCCCATTGTGTTACCCTAGCCAGTGACACCATCCTCCTTGCTGTTCCATCATGATGTCAGGCATGGTCTTGTCTTGGGAACATTGCAGTGGCTATTTCTCTGCCCTGAATGCTCTTCTCATTGATATCTTCTTGGCTTACATCCTCACTGTCTTCATACTTTCTTCCTAATAGCCACTTACCGGAGGTAACTATACAAAAGAAGGATTTCCTCTTCACTGTATAATGTCCATATCCTGCATTATTTTACTTAACTTGAAAATCATTTATTGATTTATTGATATTATATTGCCCCTAAACACGCATATAAACCTGAAACCAAAACCGTTGCAGTTGAGTCAAGTCCAACTCATAGAGGACACAGTAGAACTACCCCATAGGGTTTCCCAGAAGTGGCTGGTGGATTTGTACTGCTGATCTTTTGGTTAGCAGCTGAGCTCTTAACCACTGAGCCACCAGGGCTCCAAAAACACATATACCATAGAATAAAACTTAAGGATAAATAATTTTTAAATTAATTTCATGACTGTTTCCCAGTGACTTCAAAAAACCTTGGCACAAAAATAATTGGTCAAGAATAATTATTGAATGAACAAAAGAAATTCTCAGGGAATTTGTAGAGGAAAACGTTAACTAGGGAAAAATTTGGGATTAGACGCAAGATCAGCTAGTCAGTTTCAAGATCAAGAAGAAGATGGAGCCTTTGGGATTCCCTGAAATATTTAGCTATAGGGCACTAGATCTGTAGTGACCCTCAAGAACAGAGTAAAACTGCCGTATAGGGTTTCCAAGGAGCAGCTGGTGGACTTTAACTGCTGACCTTTTGGTTAGCAGCTGAGCTCTCAACCACTGTGCCACCAGAGCCCCGTAGATAATATATAAGAATTAAGGAAACATTTAAAATATGAAAAATCACATTTTTCTTACATTGTTGACAATGCTTTTGTAAATATGTCTTGCCCTTGTTTTTTTTCCTGCAGTTTTTTTCAGCTACATGGAATCAAGAAACTAT
The DNA here is from genome assembly GCF_030014295.1 of Loxodonta africana. Classification (NCBI taxonomy): domain Eukaryota; kingdom Metazoa; phylum Chordata; class Mammalia; order Proboscidea; family Elephantidae; genus Loxodonta; species Loxodonta africana. The sequence goes on from NC_087344.1 coordinate 28,999,684, forward strand.
ACACGTGTTTCGGAATTCTTCCTACTGGGACTCTCAGAAGAGACTGAAATGCAGCCCTTCCTCTTTGGGCTGTTCCTGTCCATGTATTTGATCATCTTCATTGGGAACCTGCTCATCATCCTGGCCATTATCACCGACTCTCACCTCCACACACCCATGTACTTCTTCCTCTTTAACCTCTCTTTTGCAGATATCTGTTTCACCTCCACCACTGTCCCAAAGATGCTGTTGAACATCCAGATGCAGAGTAAAGTTATAACCTATGAAGGCTGCCTCAGCCAGATGTACTTTTTCATGCTCTTTGGAGTATTAGACAACTTCCTTTTGACAGTGATGGCCTATGACCGGTTCGTGGCTATCTGTCACCCCCTCCACTACACTGTCATCATGAATCCCAAGTTCTGTGGCCTTCTGCTTTTGCTATCTTGGGTATTGAGTGTTCTGGACTCTCTATTACATGGTTTAATGATTTTGCATCTGTCATTTTGTGCAGAGTTGGAAATCCCCCACTTTTTCTGTGAACTCAATCAGGTAGTCCAACTTGCTTGTTCTGACACCTTCCTCAATGACTTAGTGATGTATTTTACAACTGCGATCCTGGTTGTTATTCCACCCACTGGTATTTTTTTATCTTATTCAAAGATTGTAGTCTCTGTTTTGAGAATTTCATCAGCTGGGGGCAAGTATAAAGCATTTTCCACTTGTGGGTCTCACCTTTCAGTAGTGTCTTTATTTTATGGTACAAGTGTTGTGGTGTATCTTAGTTCTGGTATTACCCAAAGCTCCAGGGAAAGTGCAATAGCCTCAGTGATGTACACTGTGGTCACACCCATGCTGAACCCCTTTATCTACAGTCTTAGAAACAAGGACATAAAGCAGGCCCTAAGAAATCTTTTCAGCTGAGAAACATTCTGTACGTGATAGGATCATTTGTATCAAGATTAGAGAATTACTTATAAATAACTGAACTCAAAAGCATAAAGACATAAATTATGGTATTTTGTTTGTTCATAGAAAGATAATCTGCAGTTTACCTTATTTCTTGAGTTCAGTCTCTTTAATTTTGATACATTATAAGCAATGCCCACTTCTGTGTTTCTTTTTACAATTTTTGACCTCTCTGGTTTTATACCCTGGGTTCAATGTAGAAAACAATCTCCTGCATGAATTTTCAGCAGTAAAATATTTAATACAAAATATTGGGAATTGATAGCACTGTAGGAAGAGCTGGAGGAATGAAAAAATACAGCTGGCCCTGCCAGATGAAAGCAAATGGCTCTCCTATTATCTACTTTTGGAGCAAAATCATTTGTCATATCAAAGACTTTGAAGCTGCTGCCAGAAAGATCACATCCAGATTTAGCAGAAGCATTTGAAGTCACCACTTGATTAAGATTACAACAATCCACACTTGCTCTCCAATATTTATTTTTCTTCTGCACAGTCCAACATATAAATTAAATTAAGATATAATAGAAATTGTAACCTCTGTTCCTTCAAACATGGATGGTGTCACTAATTTCTGTGATTTCTCCAGGGATGTGTTGGTGCTTATTAAAAAATATTTTGATAGGCAGGAATGCTTTCAGAAGATTCTGCTTGGCACATCCTACCATAATTGTCATCACTTACAGATTATAACAGTGATGTGGGTACACTGTCAATTACCAGCTATCTCTTTTCCAACTATGCATTCCAGATATTAGGGAACAATAAGAGGGTATAATTTTTGATTTACTGTATACTTTGTGAGACAAAGTAAGCTGAATTCTTCGTTTATCACCTGGCCTCAGAAGCCACTGCTTTGATTGATAAACCATAGTGAGATTTTGGGATTAGTGTTAGTTCATGGCCAGTGTCCAATTTTCAAAATGTCTGGTTATTTTCTTTAACCAGCTCACAATTTTCCAACTAAGAGACCACAGGTCTGTTTGAGCACTAGTATTCTGGTGAATGAATAAGAAAGACCATAGAAGAATTGACCTTTGAATTATGGTGTGGGTGAAGAATGTTGACTATACCATGGGCTGCCAGAAGAACAAACAGATTTATCTTGGAAGAAGTACAGCCAGAATGCTCCTTAAAAGCAAGGGTGACAAGACTACATTTCGGTACTTTGGACATATTATCAGAAGGGACCAGTTCCTGGAGAAGGACATCATGCTTGGTAGAGAGTCAGCAAAAAAGAGGAAGACCCTCCACAAGACTGATTGACACAGTGGCTACAAATATAGCAATAATTTTGAGAATGGTCCAGGACCGGGCAGTGTTTTATTCTGTTGTACATAGTGTCACTATGATTCAGAACTGACTCGACAGCACCTAACAACAACAATAACATTCGGATAAATAATTGAATCCCTCTCTAAAAAAAAAGAAAGAAAGAGAGGAAGGCAGGAAAGAAGGAAGGTAAGAAGGAAGGAATGAAAGAGAAAGCTAGAAAAGAGGAAGGAAGGAAAGAAAGAGACACAGAGAGAGAACGGAAGGAAGAAATGTGATTATTGGTAATATTTTCCACTTTACATGACCAGTTTCAAGCTACCAACATGATATCATGGAAAGAGTTGGGGAAAAATGACCCTTATGACCTATTAGGAGTAGGGTTAGAAGGAAAACGTATGGCATACATCTGTGGCAGTTTTATAGGCCAGCTTCAAGTGTATCTGAACTCATCGTTCAAGGGTCTAGGTCAGTGAACAGTTTCAGGTCTGAGAATCAAGTGAGACATATTTCTTTTTGGTGACTCAAGTCAAGCTTCTTTTCACCAGAACTAGAGTATTTTCAGTTACACAGATTGCATAGGACGTTGATAGAATACCTATGTTGTTTATTTATGGAGATATCATGATGAAGTGGCCATTTCTAAAAGATCCCTGTGGTTTAATCTATTTGGAAAAAATGGCCCTGCTGTCTGTTACATTAACCATGAATACCAAACCTGTGGTGGTTTAGTGATGCCAGTTCAGGATGCCATTATCTCCATCGAACTCAGAAGGCACCCATTTCAATTTCAGCATCTTCCATTTTAGCTCTGTCATACAGAGGACAACCACTACAGCGCTTTCCAAAGAAGCTATCAGCCTCCCCACAATGTATTTCTAATGTCCTGGTGGATGTAATGGCCTCTGAACCTTTTCCTACAGCATACTTGGGAGTGAGTGACTGAGTCACTTATTATAAATCCTTCAAAACATCCCTGTTTCTTTGCAATTTAAATTCCTTCCTGTATAGTCTGTTGTTGTCAGGTGCCATTGAGTCAGTTCCAACTCATAGCAGCCCTATGTACAACAGAACGAAACACTGTCAGGTCCTGCTCCATCCTCATGACTGTTGCTATGCTTGAGCCCATTGTTGCAGCCACTGTGTTAATCCCTCTCATCGAGGGTCTTCCTCTTTGTCCCTGACCCTCTGCTTTACCATGCATGGTGTTCTTCTCCAGGGACTGATCCCTCCTGATAACTTGTCCAAAGTATGTGGGGTGTAGTCTCGCCATCCTTGCTTCTAAGAAACATTCTGGTTGTACTTCTTCCAAGACATATTTGTTCATTTTTTTGGCAGTCCGTGGTATATTCAATATTCTTCTCCAACATCACAATTTAAAGGCGTCAATTCTTCAGTCTTCCTTAGTCATATGTATATTATAGTAAGGAGTTTATGGCACTGAACTTCTAGAGCAGACCACTGGTGAATCAAAGCTTCAGTAAACTGATAAAAAAAAAAAAAATTAGAACTATTCCAATTTGCTCAAACTGGCATGTCAAACCCGTAATTTCTAATATCACTATATTAAGGAGCCCCAGTGGCATAGTGGTTAAGTGCTCAGCTGCTAACCAGAAGGTGAGAGGTTCAAACCCACCAGCAACTCCATGGAAGAAAGATATGGCAGTCTGCTTCCATAAAGATTACAGGCTTGGAAATCCTATGGGACAATTCTACTCTGTCCTATAAGGTCACTATGAGTTGGAATAGACTCAATGGCAACTTTTTTTTTTAATCACTATATTCGTCTCACTTTAGTACTTTTTCTTCTTCCATTGACTGGCACTTACAGAATTCATTCTCAGACATATTCCCCAAGTTTTTAGAAAGATCTTGCAATTATTTTGATACCTTAACATTCACTTTCTTATTCAGTCTTTGTGTTTGTCTCTCTGTGACATCCTGGGATCTGACTGTAGATCTTATTCTGGAGTTAATGAGAAGAGAAGAGATGAGACATGAGATGCGTTGGAAACCACTTGTCAGGTGAATATACATTAAATGCATTAACCCATTGCCGTGAAGTTGATTCCAACTCATAGCGACCTTATAGGACAGAGTAGAACTGCCTCATAGGGTTTCCAAGGAGCAGCTGCTGGATTGGAACTGCTGATCTCTTGGTTAGCAGCTGAACTCTTAACCACTGCACCACCAGGGCTCCGAATATACATTAGGTGAAGTCATTCCAGGGCTTCAGGCAAGGTCTAGGATAGCACTGAAACTTCTGGGTAGTCTGTAGAATCAGAATATTATGATTTACCCAGATAGACTCATTCGTACCCATTACTTTTCTAATTTGTCTCTTGCCATATAATTCCTTGAATTTTACTTAAGACTTTTGGCAAGATTGTGAAGTCAACTTATCTTGTAATTCATCAACCCACAGGATACGACTCTATTTTTGAGTCATACCCACCTCTGAGCTGCAGTTTTGAGAAACGAGAGATTTGATTCATTGCAATCCTGGGAATTCTTCTGGTTCTTTGATTGTGCCATGATCTGATCACTTAAAATCCTCAGCTTGTTATGTTTTTTTTTCTGAAAGTTCTTTCTTGTACTCAAAAACTCTCCGAGCCCACCCCACATTCCTTGAGTTCTGATTTCCAACAAAATATTTTTATCATGTAATCCGGTCTGCCAAATCTTTGTTCAATAGACAGACTCTTCATGGTGAAACAGATTTGCTACTCTTTTTCACAGACTACCGGAATACCATTATCCAATGGAGCAACAACATTGTTGTCCTTAAGCCTAACAAGTTGAGATGTTGTGTTTTTAGGTGCCGTTGAGTTGGTTCCAATTCATAATGACCCTATGTACAACAGAATGACACATTGCCCGGTCGTGCACTGTTTTTATAACCACTGTTACACTCGAGTCCATTTTTGCAACCACTGTGTCAATCCATCTCGTTGAGATATCAATTCCCATATTTCTACCTTGAAAGTCTGTTTATTGTGATCAGTTCTGGTATCAAATAGTGTACCTGACTGGAATTTTTCTTTGAACAGAAATTCCACTAATTACCTTGAGTGGAAACTTTGTAAACATGTACTTAAAAGTTGTTGAAAGATTGGGTAATATGCCCTTCAAGTATTGTAATGACTCCAAAAAAACACTTAAAAACAGGCCAAACAAAGAAGCTGATATTTCTGCTCTCATCAGGAAGGTGGTGGAATCAAGATTTCACTAAAGTGTTGGCTCCATGAATATACTGCGTATTCTGCAATCCAGGTAGTAAGAAGCTCTTGCCTTAAGTGTTGGCTCAAGACTCATTGTGCCTGATAGATCTGCACTTTTTTAACATTTGCAGTCTTTTCAGAATGGCTTTCTGCTTGGGCAGCCCATAATCAGTCTTACACTGAGCCAAGAGACAACCCCCCACCCCCAGTGAGAAAGTTTAGGATTATCTATGGTTTTCTGGGCATTTTTTTTGCTCTGGGCATGCCAGTGGCTGTCTGAATTATACACACTCGGTGCCTTTAAATGGTCCGATTTCCTAAAGAAATTATCTATTTGGGGTTTTGACTAAATTGCCCCAGATGGCCATGGTTGCCTCAGTTCACCTTATAGTTTGTCAGGCTATGCCTCCCCCTCCTCAACCCTGAGCAACCTGCAAGATAGTAAAACAGAGACGAGCACTTTGCTTTAGCCCTTGAGGTAGTCGCTCAACTGATTCAAACACTCAGATGCTATACTGTCTTAATAAGGTGCCCTCTACTTATTCCTGAACCAGGGACCGAGATCCCAAGCAGGGGACATGCTGGCTGCTTCAAGCTGACTGTCAAGTGGGAACAGGAGTGGTGCTCAAGCCAGTATCAAGAACAGCCTCTGAGTCTGGCTACCACTCTGCCAAGCCTTCACCTAGCTGCCATTATCCCTTGATTGTTCACCAGCGTTCTGACAAGGCTAGTACTATAATTTTCTGACATATATTTTTTTCCGCTATGGGAGAATGGGAAAGTAGAGCTTCTTATCCGCCGTCTCGATTCTGGTCTTCATCAAGGATTTTTATAAAATATTTTATTTTTCTCTTCCTCACTAACCTCAATTTATTCCCCACCTCTCCATCCCAATTTCTATCCATCATTATTTCTCTATTGCTTTAACATCAGTAATATTCTATTTCTCATGTTAACCCAGGGCTACATTCTCACAGTACAAGCTTGAGAGTGGATATCAACTGCCATAACATTGTATCGATTCTCCATTAATTTTGCAATTAAATATCAATCCTGTTGCTAAAATACAAGACTCTGTGTTTTCTAGCCACTGCCTACTTGCCCAGGCTTATTTTCCACTTTTGAATCCATGACTTTCATTATTCATCAGATATTAAACTTTATTTGTAATGTCCTAAGAACACTTCACAATTCAGTTAGCACCACATTTTCTTCCCTACTGTTTCTTGGTGATTGCTTTCACTTCTTCCCCACCTATGAGAACTCTAATTCCTCTTTCAAACCTCACACTACAGTTATTAGCTTCTTTATGAAGTCAACATTAACTTTCACAGGAATAATTGATTGCTTTTTGGATCCACTTCTATAGGATTGCCATGTCACCTCAGCATATTGCATTTATTTATTTTCATGTCTCTTCCCATGTTAGGCACTTAGCGCCTTGAGAGAAGAACAATATCTCACTCTTTCCTTCACCACCAGTTTAGTGCCTACCATACAGTAATTGCTGAATGAATTTTTGTTGAATGATTAAAGCACAAATGGCTGAATGAGGTTTAGCAAATATTTCCAACAATGGGGATAAAGAAGCAGTGAAACGAAATGCTATCGAGAGAGGGAGGCTCCATGATTGACAGCCAACACCAGAGGATACAGATCAAAGATAGAAGATGTTTTAATGTGTACCCAGAATATACATCCAGAATCAGGAATGGTGCAATCATTTTGGAGCACCCAACAATACTAGAGAGCACACCTAAATAGAGGTGACCACGTCCCGGAAGGAAAGAGTACAACAGGATAAGAAATAAACATGAAGCTCCAGAGCTGTCTCCCAAAGGTCAAAACTGGCACAAGCCTGCAGTTTTCTTTCTCTCCTAACTCCACAGAACTAACCTCTGAGGGAGCAGAGAGACAAAAGAATACTTCATTAATGAGGGTCATGGGAATCCAGCCCCTAAAGTCACAGAAACTATAAATGCTTCGCCTATACCACCTCGAGACTATTTTATTAAACTCAGGTGATAAGAAAACACAATTATATCTTCCAGAGACCTCATGTTTGGTTCCATCTCCCTGCCTTTCCTTCAGGCATAGCTTCCAATTTCATCCATCATCCAAAGAAAAAACCGCATCAGTGAGCTTGGAGTCTTCCCTGATAATATCTGGGTGAGCCACAGCATCTTTATAGGTGCTGAGAAATGTGGCAAGCTGCGTGGCTCCTTTAATTGTTAATAACTCTAGAAGACAAATTAAAGAAAGTGTAATGACACAAAGTCTTGCTGAATTAAAGTTCCTAGTTCTGGAGGGAGATTCTGGATACACTAAAATATTTCCATTCTCCAGGTAACTCCTCCGTTGTTGGTTCTAAATCATGGGGCCCCTCTCTTTCAATAGCATTTCACCTTGTTTCACTGCACCTGATTTCTCCATCATTGTTGTAAATATCTATTTAACCTCATTCAACCATAGGTACTTCCAGTTTTTCAAACCCATTAAACCCATTGCCGTCGAGAGGATTCTTGACTCATAGTGACCCTATAGGACAGAGTAGAACTGCCCCATGGGGTTTCCAAGATTGTAATTACCACCAACCTTTTGGTTAGCAGCTGAGCACTTTAACCACTGTGACAGCAGGGCTCATTGCTGAATATTTATTCACCAATCACTCTGTGGTAGGCACTGAATTATATTTTACGGATAAGAAATGATAGGACATTTTTCCTTATCTCAAGTATCTCACAGTCTAAACTGGGGAAAACACACAGAAATGAATAAAAGTAATACCCTGAGGAGCCACTGCAATCCAGGTGAAGTACATTGACTCTTTCTTTGTAGGTTAGTGAAGGCTTCGCAGAGAATCTTATAATGGTACTTAGGCTCGAATGAGGCATTCTTCTGCCACTAGGAGAAGGGGTGAAAGCACTCTAAAAAGAGGCAGCAGGAAAGGAAATACAGGATTAACTAAACTGTAGGTGTTCTTAACATCTGACCAACAATGAGGGGCAGGGGATGAAAAGTGAAACATGAACTTGGCCAGGTAGGCAGCAGCCAGATAACAGAGAGCATTATATCTTGGCTGAAGGGTTGACACTTAATTCTGTAATTAGTGGAAATATTAGTGGAAGCAGGGTTTACGGAAGGGGATGTCCATGACCAGGCTTGCTCTGTGGAAAGGTCACCTAGGTCAATGTGAGGGACAGACTATTGTTCCTATCAAAACGGTAGAGAGATGATTAGGGGTGAAAATTGTACAGGGAAGTGGGGACATAGAGGAGGGGATGAATCCATGAGATGTTGAAATGTAATGTATGCAAAAATTCACTGATTAGGTGCAATAGCAAAGACTTTATACTCATTTTATTTCTTTCAGTAACTCTGTGAAATTGCTTTCATTATTCTGATTTTAAGGATGAAGATGTGAAACTTACAGCAGTGATATTACTCTTCCAAGGCATGTAGTTGAATGTGGCGTCAGGCACAGAACTCGACATTTCCAAGATTTTTACATTTCCCTAATATTTTAAATTTATAATAAACTTTGTTAGGCCAGTTTTATATATACAGAAAAATTGTGAAGATAGTACAGATAATTCCCACAAACTCCTCACCTAGTTTCCCCTACTATAAGTGTCTGCCATCCAGGACACCACGTTGTATTTAGTCATTTCTCCTTTTGCTCCTCCTGTTGGGACAATTTCTCAGACTTTCCATGTTTTGGTGGCCTTGATAGTTTTGAGTAGTATTGTTGGTCAGGTATTTTGTAAAATGTTCTTCAGTTGGAATTTGTCTGATGTTTTTCTTGTGATTTGACTGGGGTTATGTGTATTTGAGGGACAATGCTTAAGTGCTTGGCTGCTAACTACAAGGTTGGCGGTTCAAACCCACCATCAGCTCTGTGGGAGAAAGAACTAGCAACCTGCTTCTACAAAGATTACAGCCTTGGAAACCGTATAGGGGAGTTCTACTCTGTCCTATAGCCTCACTATGAACTGACTCAACTGCAACTGATGTTTTTGAGAGGAAAAGTGCCATTTTTATCACATTATACCAAGAGTCCTTACAATCACATGAGTTATCATTGCTGATGTTGATCTTGATGACATGGCTGACATAGTGTTTGTCAAGTTTCTCCACTCTCTCTACTGTAAAATTTCTTCTTTCTCCCCCTTTCCATACTATACTCTTTACAAGAAAGTCACTCTATAGCCCATGCTTCAAAAGTGGAGAGCTATTGTCCACCCCCCTGAAAACAAAATATTTACATAAATTACTGGGATTCTTCTGCACAGATTTGTTTCTTCCTATTTATTTATTTAATCATTTATTTATATCAATATGAACTCATGTGTGTTCATTTTATACTTTGGGCATAATCCAATGCTACTTCATCATTGTTATTTTTTGTTCTACTCCTTCCAACTTTGGCCACTGAGAGCTCTGTCAGTTGGTTCCTGTGTCCCCTTGACATACCCCCATATCTATTGATTTATTCAATTTTTGTCTTTTAGGAACTTCGTTACATTCTGGCACTGCTAGAAGCTCCAGGCTGTTTTGTATATTTCCTGCCCCAGGCCTAAAATCAATCATTTCTCCAAGGAGCCCTGATCCCTTTTACTGGAGAATGGTATTAGAAACCAAGAGCTGGTCACTAGCTGTGCTCATTGCTACTAAGCCCACTCACAGACAGCAAGGAAATACGTATTTGTATAGAAACCCGTGCACGTACACATATCTATAAATATTTCTATATGTAACTTTCAGCATTTGTATTCCTCTAAATGAGTTCTGCATTCCACCCTCAGATTACCTTAACCTCCTGAATGATTTTTTTTTAAATCTATACATTTTAAGGTTTACTGTCTATACTGTAAAGTTCAATGGGTTTTGACTAATAAAAAAAAATTTTTTTTATAATGTTATGTATGCACAATTACAGTTCACACAGAATCTTTTCACTGCTCTAAAAATTTCCCTGTGCTTCAATTATTTAACCCTTACCCTGTCCCTCCAAATCCCTGGCAATCTTTTTATTGTCTCTATTTAAAACAAAAGAAAAACTTCCTCATGAGAAAAATTAAGTGTTCTGGAATTCCCATTCTTCACAAAGTTACCCATATATGTTATGCTTCACACAGTTGAAAGCCTTTGCATAGTCAATAAAACACAGGTAAACACCTTTCCAGTACGATTGCAGTTCATGGTACATTTGTCATTAGGAATTACAAATGAAAGTAGTAACGACATAGTGCTAACCACCTATCTCACCACCACCATTTGCCCTTGAGTTGACTCTGACTCATGGAGACCCCATGGGTGTCAGAGTAGACTTGTGTTGCACAGGGTTTTCAATGGCTGATTTCTTGGATGTAGATCGCTAGACCTTTCTTCTGCGGTACCTCTGGGTGGGCTAGAACCTCAAACCTTTCGATTAGCAGTTGAGCACATTAACCATTTTCACCACCCAGAGATTCCACACACCTTTTAGAATGGTTTAAGTTTTTAAAACACAACATCAATTGCTGCCAAGAGCGTGAGGATAGTGCAGAACTGGGCAGTGTTTCATTCTGTCGTACATAGAGTCACTATGAGATGGAACTGACTCTATGGCACCTAACAACAACGACAATGATAAATTATATTGAACTTCTTTCATATGTTTGTTAGCAGTGTATGTATCTTCTTTAGTCAGTGGCTATTGAGATCTTTCACTGGCTTCTTTAAATTGGGTGGTTTGTTTTCTTATTGTTGAGTTTTAAGGGTTCTTTTTATATCTTGGACACAAGGCCCTTAGGGGATATGTGTTTCACAAATATTCTATTCCATTCTGTAGCTCAACTTTTAATTACCTGCATCTAGAACTGGGTAGAGCGGAGTAGAAAATTTTAATATTAATAAAGTCTATCACAAATTTTTTCATTCATGGATCATGCTTTTGGTGTTGTATCTACAAAATTCATAACAAAATGCAAATTCAAAAGCATCAATTTGTCTTTGGTCTTCTTTATTCATTGCCAGCTTTCGCATGCATATGAGGTGATTGAAAACACCACGGCTTGGGTCAGGTATACCTTAGTCCTTAAAGTGACATCTTTGCTTTTTAACACTTTAAAGAGGTCTTTTGCAGCAGATTTGCCCAATGCAATGCATCATTTAATTTCTTGACTGCCGCTTCAATGGGTGTTGCTTGTGGATTCAATTAAAATGAAACCCTTGACAACTTCAATCTTTTCTCCGTATATCATGATGTTGCTTATTGGTCCAGTTGTGAGGATTTTTATTTTCATTATGTCAAGGCGTAATCCATACTGAAGGCTGTGGTCTTTGATCTTCATGAGTAAGTATTTCAAGTCCTCTTCACTTTCAGCAAGCAAGGTCGTGTCATTTGCATACTGCAGGTTGTTAATGAGTCTTCCTCTGATCCTAATGCCCCATTCGTCTTCATATAGTCCAGTTTCTCGAATTATTTCCTCAGCATATAGATTGAAAAAGTGTGGTAAAAGGATACAACCCTAATGCACACCTTTCCTGATTTTAAACCACTCATTATCCTCTTGTTCTGTTTGAACAATTGCCTTTTGGTCTATGTACAGGTTCCTCATGAGCACAACTAAGTGTACTGGAATTCCCATTCCTCACAATGTTATCCATAATTTGCTATAATCCACACAGTCAAAGTTAATAAAACACAGGTAAACATCTTTCCAAAATTCTCTGCTTTCAGCCAAGGTCCATCTGACATCGGCAATGATATCCCTTCTTCCATGTCCTCTTCTAAATCCAGCTTGAATTTCTGGCAGTTCCCTGTTGACATACTGCTGCAGCCGCATTTGAATGATCTTCAGCAAAATTTTACTTGTGTTATATTAATGATATTGTTTGACAATTTTTCCACTCTGTCCCATCACCTATCTTTGGAATTGGCCAGGTAACTATCTTCCAAATTTCTTGGTATAGATAAGTGAGCACTTCCAGCACTGCAGCCATTTGTCGAAGCATCTCAATTGGTATTCCATCAATCCTGGAGCCTTGTTTTTCACTAATGCCTGCAGTGCAGCTTGGACTTCTTCCTTCAGTACCATCGGTTCCTGATCATATACTGCCTCCTGAAATGGTTGAGTGTCAATCAATTCTTTTTGGTACAGTGACAGACTGTGTATTTCTCCATCTTCTTTTGATGCTTCCTGCATCATCTAATATTTTCTCCGTAGAATCCTTCAGTACTGCAACTCAAGGCTCGAATTTTTTCTTCAATTGTTTCAGCTTCAGAAATGCAGAACGTGTTCTTCCTTCTTGGTTTTCTAACTCTAGGTCTTGCACATTTCATTATAAAAATTTACTTTGTCTCCTAGAGCCACCTTTTGAAATCTTCTGTTCAGCTCTTTTACTTCATCATTTCTTCCAATTGGTTTAGCTACTCTACATTCAAGAGCAACTTTCAGAGTCTCTTCTGATGTTCGTTTTGGTCTTTTCTTTCTTTCCTGTCTTTTTAATGACATTTTGCTTTCTTCATGTATGGTGTCCTTGATGTCATTCCACAGTTTGTCTGGTCTTCTGTCATTACTGCTTAATGAGTCAAATCTATTCTTGAGATGATCTTTAAATTGGGGTGGAATTTAGGATAGGCATGTCTTATTGTTCCAGTTTTTGAAGACTTTCTCTTTTCCCTTACTTTTGTTTGCTACTTTGTGAAAGATGAGCTGACTATATTTGTAAGAATCTTTTTTGTGTGTGATCTATTCTGTTTATTAATCTATGTGTCTACTTTGTGCTTATACAATGCTATCTTGATTACCGTAGATTTATAGTAAACTTTTAACTGGAGTAGTGTGAGTGCTCCAACTTCTTCAGCATCACGTTGACCACTCTAGATCTTTTGTCTTTTTATATAAACTTTGTTATTGGTTTGTTGGTAGCAACAAAATATCTTGCCAGGATTTTAGTTGGGATTGCATTAAGTGTATAGATCAAGTTGAGAAGAATTAACCTCTCAAAAATATTGTCTTCCAAAGCATGGACACAGAATTTCTCTCCACTTATTTTTAAGATCTTTAGCCAGGATTTTGTCATTTTCTGGATATAAGTACTATGCATATTTTGTTAGATTTATATATATTTACTTAATTTTTTGAATGCTATTGTAGAGTTTTTTTTTTTTAATTTTGAATTTCACTTGTTCATTGTTGATATGTAGGAAAGCAATTCACTTTTGCATATTTATCTTGTGTCCTGTGGCCTTGCTATACTTGCTTATTAATTCCAGTTTTTTTTTTTTTTTTTTTGTCAATTCTTTGGGATTTTCTGCATAAACAATCATGTTGTTTCTGAACAAAGACATTTTCATATTTTTCTTGCAAGTCTTTTTACTTTTTATTTCATTTTTTTAATCTAACTACCTATGACTTCCAGTTTGATTTTGACTAGAAGTGATAAGAAAGAGAACAGTTGACATGTTCTAATTTTAATGGTAAAATATTTATATTTTCATCATTGTGATGTTATCTGTAGATCCTTTGTAGATTTTAAAAATCAAGTTGAGGGTTTTCCATTCTATTACTAGTTTGCTTACAGTTTTTTAAAATCACGAATAGATTAGTGATTTTGTCAAATTCTTTTCTGCGACAATTGACATGGTTTTTCTTCCCTGGCCTGTTGATGTGTTGGATTGCTAGGACTGATTTTTGAATGTTGAACCGCTCTTGCATACTTGGAATATATTCCACTTGGTCATGGTGTATAATTCTTCTTATACATTGCTGAATTGATTTGGTAATGTTTTGTTGAGGATATTTGCATGTATGTTCATGAAAGGTATAGGTCTTTAGTTTTCTTTCCTTGTCATGTCTATATGTTCTCTTCAAATTAGGTCAATGCTGGCCTCACAGAATGAGCTAAGAAGTGTTCCTTCTGCTTTTGTGTTTTAGAATATATTATGAAGAATTGACATAATTTCTTCCTTACATGTTTTGTAGGATTCACTAGCATTTCATTAATTTTTTAAAAAAGTAACTCCTTCATGTAACAAACATTTCCAGATTCATCAGATTAAAGAAAAAAATGTATGGGAAAACTTTCACTTGAATTCTGTAAGTTTTCTACAGAAAAAACATATCTACAGAAAAAATTCTGTGTGTTTTCACTTTTTTATTGATATCATTTGTAAGTTATTGTGATAGTGTAAGGATATAAATCTTTTTATGTTATGAAGATTGGAAATATGTATCTAGTTGGGTGTTTCCACTATTATTTTTCTGGTCATTGTGGGACTATAACTTGGAACTGCAGTGCTGACAGTGTTCTGACAGTATTCTGTCACTGGGTTGATTCCCCATTACTCTCTCACAGTTCTATGCAGTCTTTTATCTCTGCATATCCCTTTTAGTTCACTTCATTCTTCTCTCCATTTCTGTAGACTGGCTTTCTCTCCTTCTCCATACACATGGCATAAGATCACTAAATCATAACCTGCCCCAAGGCTGACTGGTTCTTGAGATCCTCACAGCCATGACTGCCCAGTTGGAATTCCTGATTTATAAAATCTAATTATGAGAGAAGAACCAAGTTGAATGGCTCATCTTTTAGAGTGCACTTTGTTGGCTCAATCAACTGCACTTCGGGTGCAGTGATGCAATATTATAATCATGGTTGTGCATGTGTATGGAGTAGGGGAAGCTATTAATGAAAGAATCAAGGCTGAGCAGATATTTCCCAACTGAAGATGTATTCTACAATAAAAAATTTAAAATTTAGGTTAAATGAAAAATGAGGGAAAGAAATTGTAGTTTGATGAACTATGTTCATTTATGTACTTTATAAATGATAAAACAAAAAAAGTGTCCTTATAAATGATATATATAATTATATGCATAATATAAATATGTAAATATAAAGAACAGCAGCAGAACTGTGGGATCCCATGTGTTAGGAACTCTGCCCTCTTGCTGCCTCTGTGATACCCTCACCAGTCACTTCGTCCTCCTCACTGTTTTGTAATGGTTCCAGGAATGCTCCTGCCTTGGGAACTTTGTACTGGCTGCTTCTCTGCCCTAAATACTCTTCTCACAGATATTGCCTTGGCTCACATCCCCACTGCCTTCAGATATTCTACCCAAAGGCTCTTTATCAGAGGTGACTATACAAAGAAGCTTTCCTTTTTCATTCTATAACTTCCTTATTCTGCATTATTCTACTTAATAATAATGATTGCCACATGAAATGTTGTTTACTATTTAATTGATATTCTATTGCCCCCTCAACACACAAATATTCTGGAATAAAACTTAAGGGCAAATATTTTTGAAATTAATTTCACTGCTGTTTCCCAGTGCTTTTAACAATACTTGGTACAAAATAATTAGTCAAAAATATTTATTGAATTTAAAAAAAGGAAGTCTTAGGGAGTTTGTAGAGAAAAAATATTGCCTTGGGAAAATGTTTATGACTATGGGCAAGGATCGCTAGTCAGTTTCAACGTCAAGGAGAAGATGAAATCTTTGGGATTCCATGATATTTTCAGATACGGGGCACTAGATCTGAAGGTAATATATAGATATTAATAAAGTAAACATTTTAAAAATACAACTGCCGCCTTTTTGTTCAGTTGTTAATCAATGCTATGGCTAAATCACATTGCTCGTCTTTTTTCCTGCAGTTTGATCACCAATATGGAACAAGAAAATCAAACACATGTTTCAGACTTTATCCTCCTGGGGCTCTCAGAAGAGACAAAGATGCAGCCACTTCTCTTTGGGCTGTTCCTGTCCATGTACCTGATCACCTTCATTGGGAATCTTCTCATTATCCTGGCCTTTGTCACTGACTCCCACCTCCACACACCTATGTACATCTTCCTCTCTAACCTGTCATTTGTTGACATTTGTTTCACCTCCACCACTGTTCCAAAGATGCTGCTGAACATTCGAATGCAGAGCAAAGTCATAACCTATGAAGGCTGCCTCAGTCAGATGTATTTTTTCATGTGTTTTGGACAATTAGAAAACTTCCTATTGACAGTGATGGCCTATGACCGATTTGTGGCCATCTGTCACCCACTGCAGTACACAATCATCATGAACCCCAAGTTATGTGGCCTTTTGCTACTGATATCCTGGTTATTGAGTGTTTTAGACTCTCTTTTACATGATTTAATGATTTTGCGACTATCTTTTTGTACAGAGTTGGAAATTCCCCACTTTTTCTGTGATCTTAATCAAGTTGTCCAACTTGCTTGTTCTGACACCTCCCTCAATGAGCTAGTGATGTATTTTGCAACTGGACTTCTTGGAGTTATTCCCATCACTGGTATCTTTTTTTCTTATTCTAAGGTTGTATCTTCCATTTTGAAAATTTCATCAGCTAGGAGCAAGTATAAAGCATTTTCCACTTGTGGGTCTCATGTCTCAGTAGTTTTCTTGTTCTATGGTACATTTGTTGGCATTTATCTTAGTTCTGCTGCTACCCAAAACTCCAGGAAAACTGCAATAGCCTCAGTGATGTACACTGTGGCCACACCCATGCTGAACCCCTTTATCTATAGTCTTAGAAACAAGGACATTAAGCAAGCCCTAAAAAAACTCATCAGCTAGAGACATTCTTTATATAAAAGAATCAGCTTTTCAGGTTTCAAGAGTTGGTCATGAGTAGCAGAGCTTGAAAACCTAGAAGACCTCAATTATGATACATTTATCTGTTCATAAAGATAGTCTTAATTTTATCTTTTTTACAGAGCCCAATATCTTAGATCTTAATTTTTTACATTATAAGCTGTATTTCCATTAAAAAAAAATTGACCTATGTGATTGTGTTCTCAGAGTTTAGTGTGGAAAACAGAATCTACTGCATAAATATTTAGCAATAAAATATTTAATACCGATATTGTGAACTTACTAAATTATGACGAGAGCTGAAGGGAAGAAGGTGCACTGCTGTCCCTAACAGATGGAAGCAACTGACTCTTGTATTATCTGCTTTTGGAGAAAAATGATTTATTATGTTGTCTTAGTCACCTAGTGCTGCTGTAACAGAAATACCACAAGTGAATGGCTTTAACAAACAGTTTATTCTCTCAATCTTCCCCCAGACTAGGAGCTTCTCTGCATAGGAACCCTGGATCCAAAGGAAGCTTTCTGCTCCTGATGCTGCTTTCTTGGCGGTATGAGGTCCCCCTGTCTCTCTGCTGGTTTATCTCTTTTATATATCAAAGAGATTGCCTCAAAACACAATCCAGTCTTGTTGATCGAGTCCTGCCTCATTAACATAACTGCTGCCTATCCCCCCTCATTATAAAAAAAAAAAAATTTTTTATCCCCCCTCATTAACATCATAGAGGCAGGATTTACAACACATAGGAAAATCATATCAGATGACAAAATGGTGCAAAATCACACAATACTTAGAATCATGGCCTAGCCAAATTGAGACACATATTTTGGGGGGACATGATTCAATCCATGACACTTGTCAAATCTTTGTACTGGTTGCCAAGGTTTGTGGTAATTTACTCCAGGAAAAAATGAAGTTGTCAAAGTTTTTTTCTATTTGGATCAATAACCAACACCCATGGAAGTAGCAGTCAAGAAGTCAAATGACATATTGTGTTGGCTGAATCTGCGACAAAAGACTCCTTTAAAGTTATAAAAAGCAAAGATGTTGCTTTAATGACTAAGGTGTACCTGACCAAAAACATGGTCTTTTCAATTGGCTCATATGCATGTGACAGCTGAACAATGAAAAGAGAAGACAGACGAATTGGTGCATTCAAATTTTTGTGTTGTTGAAGAATATTGAACATTCCGTGGAATGCCAGAAAAATGAACAAATCAGTATTAGAAGAAATAAACCAGAATGCTTTTTAGAGATGAGGATGGTGAAACTTTGTCTTGCTTACTTTGGGGAAGTCAATAGGAAAGACAAATTTCTAGAAAATGTTTGGTAGAGGATCAGTGAAAATGAGGGAAAACATCAATAAGATGGATTGACAGAATAGCCACAACAATGGGCTCAAACACACAAACAATCATAAAGATTTTTAAAAGTACTGAACAAGGTGTTTTTTTTTTAAGCCAGTTCACAATTTTCCAGGTAAAATGCCACAGGTTTCTTAACTGGTTTTCTCCAAAAAACTGAGAGGGAACAAAGAAAAGAGATGGAGAGAGAGAGAGAGAGATTTTTGCAAAAATTCTAAAATTTGTGGCAGTTTTACAAGCTTCTTTTCACCAGACTTAGATTTGGGTTTTGGGGGATTTCTTGTTTTGTTTGGTTATACAGAATGGACGGGACTTTAGTAGGCTGCCCATCTTTTTTATTTATGGAGGTACTATGAAAAAAAATTTATTTTACTTCCTAAGATCCTTATGGTTTGATCTATGTAAACTAACATGCTGGCCATACAGCCGACTAACCATAAATACCATACATCTGGTGATTTAGTGATACCAATTCAGGATGCCACTATCTAAACTGAGTTCAGGAAGCACCCTCTGTCATACAGAGGACAACCACTATAAAGCTTTCCAACAAAGCTGTTGGATTTCTCACCAATGTATTTCTAAATCACAGTAAATGCAATGGCCTCTGAACCTTTTCTTAGGACATGCTTGGGGTTTGCATGATTGAGTCACACACAATAAATTCAGCACAGTATACTTGTCTCCTTGCACTTTGGACTTCTTCCTTTATATCGCAGTAAGGTATTTGTGGGCATGAACTTCATTTAGAACAAGCCAAAGTTATTTCAGTCAATTGAGAACAACTTTAGAACTATGCTTATTCTTATTCCAACGCGAATATTGAACCCAGAATCATTCATATCACCATATCACAGGCATTGCCATATTTGTCTTACTCAAGAGCACTTTCCATGAACGGGCACTCATCAAATTTTCTTCACAATATGCCCCCAAGTTTTTATAATAAAAGTTAGAAGGATCTGGCAATAATTTTTACATCTTAGCCTTCTCCTTCTTCATCATATTTTGCATTTGTCTGGTGGTGGCAACACGGGTTCTGACTCTAGATTTTGGTCTGAAGACAATGACAAAGGAGAGAGATGGAGAATGTCCTGAGGTGGCATGCTATTTCAAGAAAAATACGCATTAAGCAAAGTCATTATGGGCTTTTCAGGCAAGGCAGTACCTGCCTCTTCCGATAGGTAAAGGTGTACTGCCTAGACTAGCACTGAAGTCTGTCTCTGAATTTTGGAAAATTAGAGTATTCTCATTCATTCAAATCCACTCACTTGCATACTTTGTTTTTATAAAGTACCTCTTCCAATAATATCATTATTTTACTTAAGACTTTTAGCAAAGTCGTGACTTCAACTTGTTTTGTAATTCATCAATTCATAGGAGTAGGCTCAGTTTTTCAGTCATATCTACTTTAGACCTGTGGCTCTGAGAGATATGAGATTCAGTTCATATCAATCCTGTAATTTTTCTGTTCTCTGATTTTGCCGTGATCTGAGAAATTAAAATCCTCACTTGTAATTTTCTTTCTGGAAGTTCTCCAGTGCAATAAAAAGCTTTCCCAGTCTGCTACACATTCCTTGAATCCTGATTCATAAGATATTCAGTCTGCCAAAAATCTTCGCTTCAATAGGTGGTTCTTTTTGGTTGACTGTATGTGATATGTTATGAAGCAGATTTTCACCTGCTATTCATGAACTACCAGCAAACCAAAACGCAAAGGAAACAATATCATCATTGCTCTCAAACCCAAGAATTTGAAATATCAATTCCCAGATTTTTATTTTGGAAGGTCTTTTTTTGTGTGATCAATTCTGGTATCAAATAGTGTGCCTGCCAGGCTTATTTTCTTTAAATACAAATTCCTTGAATTATTTTGAGCAGAAAAACTGTAAGCATGTTGTTGTTGTTGTTAGGTACCACAAAGTCAGTTCTGACTCATTGCAACCCCACTTACAACAGAATGAAATGCTGTCCTGTGCATTCCTCACAATCCTTTTCATGCTTGAGACCATTGTTGCAGCCACTGTGTCAATCCGTCTCGTTGAGGGTCTTCCTCTTTTTTGATGACCTCTACTTTACCAAGCATGATGATCTTCTTCAGGGACCAGTCCCTCCTGATAACATGTCCAGAGTATGTGAGACAAAGTCTTGCCATCCTTGCTTCTAAGGAGCATTCTGGTTGTACTTTTTCCAAGACAAATTTGTTCTTCCTTTTGGCAGTCCATGATATATTCAATATTCTTCACCAACACCATAATATATGTTGATATATGTCTATGAGTTCAAGTTGCCTAGTTTGGACCTTTAGATCTTCTGTATCTTTGTTGAGTTTCTTTCTAGATGGTCTGTCCTTTACCGAGAGTGGTATGTTGAAGTCTTCTACTATTATTGTGGAACTATCAATTTCTCTTCTCAGTGCTGTTAGAATTTGTTTTATGTATTTTGGAGTCCTGTCATTGGGTGTGTAGATATTTATAATGGTTATGTCTTCATGATGGATTGTCCTTTTAATCATTATATAATGCCCTTCTTTGTCTTTTATGGTGGATTTTGTTTTAAAGTCTTTTTATCTGAGATTTGTGTTGCCACTCTGGCTTTTTTTTGGTAGCTGTTTTCTTGATATATTTTTTCCATTGTTTGATTTTTAATAAATTTATACCTTTGTTTCTAAGGTGTGTCTCTTGTAGACAGTGTATTGATGGATCCTGTTTTTTAATTCATTCTGTCACTCTGTCTTCTTATGGGTGCATTTAGGCCATTTATGTTCAGTACGATTATTGACAAGTGTGAATTTATTGCTGTCATTTTGTAGTGGTTTTTTTTTGTACTTTTTTTTTTTTGTGGTACTGATGTTTTCTTTGTTCCCCTTACTCTCCTGTGCTGAATTCCTTTTGTCTGCAGATTTTTTTTCCTTTATTTTGTTTTTGTAGATTTGTTTTTACTAAGACTTTATATTTTTCTTCTTTACTTTGATGATTAAGTTTGTTAACTTTCTCTGTGGTTACCATGAAATTTACCCTTATCTTCCTAGGTTTGAACTAGTCTGTTATTAGTTGGTATTGTCTTGACTTCCTCTCCTTTAGAAAGTTTTATACATACACCATTTATTCCCTCTTTAATTGTTCTGATGTTGTTGTCATTTACAGATTAACCTCTCCAGTTTTCTGTTGTAAATCTTTTGGTTTCGAACAGTCCTTGGGAGCTCATTTCCTAGGTTGGTATCTGGTCAGTGGGATCTTGCTTCTTAGATTCAGGTTGTTGTCTGATGTTGTTTGTTCTCAGACTGAAGGACTTCCTTTAATAATTCTTGTAAGTTTGGTTTGGTTTTTACTTATTCCCTTAATTTCTGTTCATCTGGAAATGTCCTAATTTCGCCATCATATTTGAATGAGAGTTTTGCAGGATATAGTATTCTTGGTTGGCAATTTTTTTTTCTTTTAAGGTTTTATATATGTCATCCCATTACCTTCTTGCCTGCATGGTTTCTGCCAAGTAATCAGAGTTTAGTCTTATTGTTTCCCCTCTGTATGTGACTTTTCATTTTTCTCCAGCTGCTCTCAGTATTCTTTCTTTGTCTTTGGTTTTAGTGAGTGTGATTATGATATGCCTTGGTAATTTTCTTTTGGGGTCTATCCTACATGGGGTTCATTGAGCTTCTTGGATGGTCAGCTTTTCATTATTCATGATATTAGGGAAGTTTTCTGTCAGCAATTCTTCAATGATCCTCCTTGTGTTTTCTATTTTCTCCCCCTGTTCTTGAATTCTGATCACTTGCAAATTTTTGCTTTTGATTGTATCCCACATGTTTCTCAGGGTTTCTTCATTTTTCTTTGTTCTTTTTCCTGACTTTTCCTCAAAGTAGTATCCAAGTATTTGTCTTCAACTTCACTGATCCTGTCTTCCATTGTCTCAAACCTGCTTCTCAGATCTTCTATGATGCTGTCCATTTCTGAAATCTTGTTGTTTATCTTTTAGATTTCTAATTGTTGTTTTTGTATGATTTCTAGTTGTGAATTTATTTTGACATTTTGTTCCGTATTATTTTCCTGAATTCTTCCATTTTTTGTCTGTATTTTCCATGAATTTGTCTATTTCTTCCTCATTTTTTTCTGCTTTTGCTTCAACCCATGGATGGCTCTGAATACTAGAGATTTGGATTCCCTATCAGATAATTCTAGTGCCTTTTCTTCTACTAGTAAGTCATCTGGTATTTTATTTTGGACCCCTATTGGAGTCCTCCTATCCTGTTTTTTTTTTTTTTTTTAATGTGTTTTGATATCGTCTGCTGTATTTGGGACATTCAGTAGTCATTTTATTTGTTTATCAATTGTAGATTTATCTGTTTCATCCTGCTTTTTTGTTTTATTTGGTCATGTCTGAGCAGGTAGACTGTGCTTTCCTTGTTGTTTACTCATCTGTGGGCACAATATTTTTCACCTCCTTGTCCAATGGGCAGGGCCAGTTGCTCAGGTATGGTGCAGCAGAACAGGTCTAGCTGAAGGACAGGGGCTAGGATGGGTTGTTTCTGCGGTGTAATGGGGCCAACAGGGCAGGCTGGGGGTTGGTGCAGGGCAGATTCTTGCAGGCTGTGCCAGTGCTACTTGGCGGTGTGATGTTCAGCTCACAGTGTAGGTAGGCAGGAGAGAGGGGTCAGATTGTGATAAGTGGAGCTAAGATGGGTATAGGAAAAAAGAGACAGAAACAGGAACCAAACCACACCAAACAAAAAAGTGCTGAGGGATCCTGCCATTATAGTGGAGAGACAAGAAGCCAAGAAATGAATAAAAATAAGGAATAATGAAAAAGAGAAAAAATAAATTAAAATTAAATTAAAAAAGGAAATGCCCCCCAGGGATTCCACCAGAGACTGGGGAAGTGGCTCCCAGGCCTTGAGGCACAGCCCATTTAGAATGGACAGAGATGGCACATAGTGCCAGGTGTTTAGGAGTCAGGGAAAGAAGGAAAGTGCAGAAAGAAATGAAGAAAAAGAGAAAAGAAAAAAATTAAAAAAGAAAGGCACCCAAGCATTCCACTGGCACAGCTGCTCAGCCGAAAGAAGTGACTCCCAAGTCGTGCAGTACAGCCTGGCTAGAAGGGGCAGAGATGGCACACTGCACTAGGTATTCAGGATATAGGAGAAGAAAGTAAGTAGAGAGAGATGAGAAACTGAGAAATGAAGAAAAACAAAAAGAGAAAAAGAAAAAAAAAAAAAAAAAGAAAACAGGGATCCCACTGTCATGGCTGCACAGACCAGGGAAGTGGCTCCCACACCACACAGTACAGCCTGGCTAGAAGGGGCTCCCAAGCTGAGAAAAGAAAAAGAAACAAACAAATGAAACAAACAAACAAAAAAATGCCCCAGGGATCCAACCAGTTTGGTGGAGCAGACCAGGAAAGCATTTGCCTGGCTAAGTGGTGTTTCACAGCCTGTCAAGAAAAAGCAGAGATGGCACTCAGAGCCAGGTGCTTGAGAGGGGAGGAGGTGAGAGGCAGGGAAGAAACCAAAAGAAGTAAAAAAAAAAAAGCAAAACCAGAAAGAAAGAAATGGCACTGAAGGAGCCAGCTGGTGTGGGTAGAGTGAATCCAAGCAGCACAGAGCTGGTGCCTCCCAGACCTGGGTCACTTGGCCCACTGGGAAGTGGTGGATCAGCCTGCTGGGAAGCAATGGAGGCCAAGCAGGGGGAAGAAGAATAGGGAGTGGGAAAGCATATCTTGCTGGCTATGGAGTGCTCCAACTCCTGCTGGGAACTCCTTGAAGCTGCTTTCCTATACTCCCTGTCCACTGATCTCTGACAGCAGTCCAAGATGGCAAATCCATGCTGCGTTAGCTGATAGGAGACCTCTGCTAGTATCTCTATTAGCTCTCTGTTCTCTGTCAGTTTCTTATTCCATTCGGTGCTTGGTTGAGATCTTTATCCCTTTATTTGATGCTTAGTGTTCCAGGACTGACATTTGTCTCTATTTTGCTTTGTTTTTTAGGTCTTTGTTGTGGTGGGATGGCGTGGTGCTTCCGTCTATAGTGCCACATTGGCTCCACCTGGAAAAACTGCCTCTTGATATATGTACAGGTTCCTCATGAGCACAATTAAGTACAAGCATATACTTACAAAATTGTTGAAAAAGCTAGTGATTTAGGCTTCAAATATTGGGAATGACTCCCAGAACAACACTGAAAAATAGACCATGTAAGAATGTTGACACTTTTGCTATCATCGAGAATGTAGTAAGATCAATGGTTCCATTAAAATCACTGACTCCAGAAACACACTGTGTTATCTGCAATCGTGGTAGTAGGAAGCTCTTGCCAGAAGTGTTGGCTCAAGACTCATTGTGCCTGTTAGATCTGCACTTGTTTAGCCTAGAGTATGCACATCACCTCCTTACATCATGAAGCTACTGAAGTGGAAATTTACCTCCACTCTTTCCAAAACATCCAATGACTCTTCATCTACACTTGGTAGCAGAATCAAGTGAAATATGACATTTACCACAGTTTTACCTTCTCAATTTTTCATGTGCACTTCCAATCATTATCTCCATAATCACATCTGTAGGTTTCAGTGAGCTTTGAAAATATGGTTTCCCAATCACCACCCTCTGTGGTGCAGGAACACAAACCACAAGGAGAGAGAAATGGATGCTGAGTGCCCCTCCATCCTACCCTTTTCACACTGATAACGTTAGAGTTGATTCTGGATGCCAAACTTCCTTATACTTTGTGTGTATTTTAGGAGAGTGTCTGAGTTTGTTAGTGCTGCTGTAACAGAAATATCACAAATGGGTGGTTTAAAGAAAAAAAATTTATTTTCTCACAGTTTAAGAGACTGGAAGTCCTAATTTAGGGCACTAGCTCTAGGGGAAGGCAAAGAACTAGAGTAGCTAAAACAAATTAAAAAAGAATAGAGAGGAAAGACTCATTCTACCTGATTTGAAGATACATAGTTTCAGAAATGGCAGAGAGTTAAATGGAATGGAGTAGAGAACCCAGAATTAGCCTCACACATGTGGGGTCAATTGATTTCTGACAAAGACTCAAAAGAAGGGCAGTGACTTATGGTTTTAATGCATACATATAAAGACATTGGATGTCTTCACTACCATCCTTACAAGCAAAAAATGTGAATAAACTTAAACTCAATTACTTTTTTTCAGACCTATTAAAGAATTGAGCTCACAGGGCAAACCACCATCCCAAAATCTATATAGGCAGGCAAACACAGAGAATCACAGCCCAGGCCACCTTACCTGGAGCAGAAAACCTGGAGGAATGAATTCGCAGGAACACTTAAATGGTAACTTTGGTGAATTGCTAGAGGGACAGTGCGCACTACCATGAGAGTGAGAAATTCCTGGGGGCTGCAATCTTGGTGGTGACTCCAAACATTTGTGTGTATTAACCCCAGGAGTACCATCGGGCTCTCAAGGTGAGGACCCAAAAACAAAAACCAAAAAAACCCTTATGTTTCTGGCATGGAGGGGAAAATAACCAATTCTCCATAAAAAAAACCCTACACAGCAGAGGAAAAGATTTTATCAGAACTTATTCAACAAGACGAAGAAGGGAAATTATCCAATTCTGGCCACCCTTTAGCCTTCCTATTTCACCTAAGGGTGGTGGGGGAGGGGAGGTGGAGAGAAGGAAAGTGTTTACAACAAATAGTGCTGTAAAAATTGGATATCCACAGAGGGAGAAAAATTAACTTTGACCTAAACCTCACACCTTGTAAAGAAAAAAAAAAAAATGAACATGATCTGGGGGTAACATAGACTTTTGAAAATCATCAGCACATGGGTGAAAATTGAAGTCAAGGGCAGAGTTTACATGGCCAAAGAAAACTACATAATGAAAAGAAAAGGGAGTTTTGATAGAATCCAACACGAGCACCAATGATCCTCGCCTCCTGGTATTCACTCCCTAACGTAGCCCCAACTCACACTGAATAAAGGCCAGCCTGTGTGACAAATACAAAGCTATAGAAGTAACAGTGAAGCCTGGTTATACAAGATATTGCTTTGGACTCCTGGATAGCTTGCACTGGGAGATGCTGGCTGCTTTTCCCTGAGGAAACTCAAGCAGTCCTATACAGGGGACCACATGAAGAGAGGCCAAGTCTCCTCTCTCCAGTAGTCAGCATCAGCTTGCCAATGTTGTAGAGGAAATCCATTCAGTCCCTGAAATAAGCTTAAGAGGATTTAGTCAGTAAAATAAAAAAAAAAAAATACATTTGAATACAGAAAGATACAAGCTCACATAAGTGAAAAACTAATGGCTCCAGTTAGAGAGTTTCTAACGGGAACAGATATAGTCCAAGGAACAAAGAAATTAGAATCATTTGTTTGGTTAGTTCTTGGTGGAGGTCACAAGAAGGGTGAGTTAGAAGGTGGGGAATGAGCTTCTATTGGATAATTGAGTACACGGGGAAGGCTTACAGTGTTGGGTTTCAGGAATAAATTACAAAGGTCTTCAATGAACCACAAATGTTTACATTGCGTATCCTTCAGGAGGGGTCATAAAAACATCACCAAAAAAAACCAAACCTGTTGCCGCCAAATAGATTCTGACTCATAGCAACCCTATAGAGCAGGGTAGAACTGATCCATAGGCTTTCTAAAGAGCAGGTGGTGGATTCGAACTGCCAGCCTTTTGGTTAGCAGCAAAACTCTTACCCACTGCACCTGTCCTAACCAGATGTCTCAGAAATTTTTGCAAACCACTTGGTACCAAGATCTCATTTTCCAGAAATAGCTTGTTAAACCAAAATCCTTTTAAATTTCCAGAGAAACTTTTATTATTATTATTATGTGCTGTTGAGTTGGTTTAGACTCATAGAGACCCTATGTACAACAGAATGAAACACTGCCCAGTCCTGCACCATTCTCACAATCATTGCTATGACTGAGAAACTTCAGATAAGACTAACTCCACGGCCCTTTCAAAATAACTTTTATTACATTACTGTCATAAATAAAACATCTCTTGGTCCACTTTAAAGAGAAGACACCTGTGTAAAGATTTCTCTCCTTAGATCATATTTCTTTTACATCCTGTCTTTACGGCAGAGATGGAAATGCTTCCTCAGTTACTAGCAATTAGGTGACTAAATGGCAGGCCTTTGTCAAGAAGTCTGAGCTGTCTCCATTGAAAACCAGCTAGGCAATTAATTCCGTGTCTAATTTCTGGAAGTAACCTGAAATTAGTTCCAGAAAGAAATATAAAGGACCACTTTAACCTAGAATTTCAAAGCTTTATGAGTTTCTCTTCTGAGAGTTTTTTTTTTTTTTTTCCTTTTACCTGTTTTGATTACAGAGAAAACGTAAAATATATTTTTCCTTGATTCCCATGGTAGCTAACTCAGGGAGCTCAATGATACATAGTTGTGAAAGTTCTGAGCTAGTGTCAACAGAGCTGAGTAAATAATGGGCCCAAAGACAGACATCTGGAAAGAAAAACTTTAAACTGATGCTACTGCTGAAAGCAACGGAGACAAAGAATCTAGCTTTTAGACATTTCACTCTGGTTAAAAGGTTTACTGGAAATTTCTCTTCTATGCCATTCATGTGAGCAAGCCACCTTGGAAGTAGATCAACAAGCTCCAGCTAACACCTGACTGCAACCTCATGAGAGATGCTGAGTCAGAACTATCCAGCCAAGCTGTTCCAAAATTCCTGCCCTACAGAAACTATTAGAGAAAATAAATGATTGCTGTTTTACACATAAATACCTCAATATGAATCATAGATTTAGACATAAAGCATAAAACCATAAATGTTTTTAGAAATAATAAAAGAAAATATTAGGGACCTAATGTCTGAATAAGAATCCTTAGACACAACATCAAAGGCAGATCCCTAAAAGAAAGAAATCGATAAATAAATCTCAAAATTAAGAACTTTTCTCTGTGACAGGCCATTTAAGAGGAAAAAGAGACAAGCTGCTGACTAGAAAAAAATATTTGCAAGCTACATATCTGAGCTAAGTATTCATATCTAGAATACATAAAGAACTCTAAAACTCAAAAGTAAAAATAGAGAAACAATACAACTAGAAAGTAGTAAAAAAAAAAAGATGCTTCATGAAAGAAGAAAATGCATCACAAATACACACATGAAAAGATGTTCAACATGACTAGCCATTAGTGAAATTAGAATTAATCACAATGAAGTATCACTTCACACTTATAAGAAAAGCTAAAATTAAAAAAAAAATTGTGATAATACCAAAGGCTGAAGGAGATGTGGAGAAACTGGATCTTTCATACGTTTTATTGCAGGTGGGAATATAAGTTGAACAGCCACTCTGGAAAATAGTTTCGCAGTTTTCTTATAAAAATAAAACAATTAAAACACTTTCCGTACAACCAAGAAACTGCATCCTGGTCATCTATTCCAGAGAAATGAAAACTTATGTCAACACAAAACCTGATATCTGTTAGAAGGCTGCCACTTAGGGCAGAAAAACAGCCAGTGGAAACGCCACAGTACAGAAGCAATCCTGGCATTACCAGGGAATAGCAAGGAGGACAGTGTGACCACAGCAAGTAAAACAAAAGGCAGGGAGGTTGGAGGTAAAATAGGAGAAGATGCAGGAGGCCAGAGTATTTTCACACTGTAGAAATCTCCTGGGGACATGGAACACCCCAATTCAAACTCCCTTGTTTTGTACTTTATACACATACAATTTTCCCACATGTCTGTCAGTTTGTCATACTGTGGGGGATTGCATGTTGCTGTGATGTTGAAAGCTATGCCACCAGTATTCAACTACCAGCAGGGTCATCGATGGAAGACAGGTTTCAGCTGAGCTTCCAGACTAAGACCAGGAAGAAGGACCTAGTTATCTATTTTTGCAAAGAATTAGCCAGTGAAAACCTTATGAATAGCAGTGGAACGTTGTCGGATACAGTGCTGGAAGATGAGGCCCTCAGGTTGGAAGGCACTCAAAAGACTCCTGGTGAAGAGTTGCCTCTTCAAAGTAGAGTTGACCTTAATCATGTGGATGGAGTCAAGATTTTGGGACCTACATTTCCTGTTGTGGCCTGGCTCATAATGAGAATAAACAGCTGCAAACATCCATTAATAATCAGAACATGGAATGTACTAAGTATAAAAAATTGGAAGTCATCAAAAATGAAACAGAAGGCGCAAAGATCGGTACCCTAGGCATTACTGAGCTGAAATGGCCAGGTATTGGCCCTTTTGAATTGGATGATCATGTGGTCTACTATACCGGTAATAAAAACTTGAAGAGGAATGGCATTGCATACAAGGTCAAAAAGAATATTTCAAGATCTACCCTGAACCACAACGCTATTAATGATAGGATAATATCCATACGTCTACGTGGGAGACCAGTTAATACAACTATTATTCAAATTTATGGACCAAACACTAAGGCCAAAGATGAAGAAATTGAAGATTTTTACCAACTTCTGCAGTCTGAAATTGATCCAACGTGCAATCGAGTTGCACTGATAATTATTGGTGATTGGAATGTGAAAGCTGGAAACAAAGGAGAAGGATTGGTAGTTGGAAAGTATGGTCTTGGTAATAGAAACGATGCTGGAGATCCCATGATAGAATTTTGCAAGGCCAACTACTTTTTCATTGCAAATACATTTTTTGTCATCAACATAAATGGTGACTATACACATGGATCTCTCCAAATGGAATACGCAGGGATCAAATCCACTACACCTATGGAAAGAGATGATGGAAAAGCTCAATACCATCAGTCAGAACAAGGCCAGGGGCTGACTGTGGAACAGACCACCAACTGCTCATATGCAAGTTCAAGAAGTTAAAAAAATTAGAATAAGTCCGTGAGAGCCAAAGTACAACCTTGAGTATATCCCACCTGAATTTAGAGACCATCCCAAGAATAGATTTGACCACTTGAACACTAATGACCAAAGACCAGATGAATTGTGGAAGGACATCATACATGAAGAAAGCAAGAGGTCATTAGAAAGACAGGAAAGAAGGAAAAGGTCAAAATGGATATCAGAAGAAACTCTGAAACTTGCTCTTGAATCCTGAGTTGTTGTTGTTGATTGCCGTCGAATAGGTTCTATGCACAACAGAACGAAACACTATCCAGTCCTCTGCCATCCTCACAATAGTTGTTATGCTTGAGCACATTGTTGCAGCCACCATGTCAATCCATCTCCTTGAGGGTTTTCCTCCCTTTCACTGACTCTCTACCAAGCATGATGGCCTTCTCCAGGGACTGATCCTCCCTGGTAACATGTTCGAAATATGTAAGGCATTGTCTTGCCATCCTTGGTTCTAAGAAGAATTCTGGTTATACTTCTTCCAAGACAGATTTGTTCATTCTTTTGGCAGTCCATGGTATATTCAATACTCTTCACCAACACCACAATTCAAAGGCGTCAATTTTTCTCTGGCCTTCCTTATTCATTGTCCAGCTTTTGCATGCATATGAGGTGATTGAAAGCACCATAGCTTGGATCAGGCTCACTTTAAAGACATCTTTTGCAGCCAATTTGCAATGCATCTTTTGATTTCTTGACTGCTGCTTCCATGGGTGTTGATTGTGGATCCAAGTAAAACGAAATCCTTTACAACTTAGATCTTTTCTTCCTTTATCATGATGTTGCTTATTGGTCCAGTTGTGAGGATTTTTGTTTTCTTTATGTTGAAATGTAATCCATACTGAAGGCTGTGGTCTTTGATCTTCATCAATTAGTGCTTCAAGTCCTCTTCACTTTCAGGAGGTAAGGTTATGTCATCTGCATAACACAGGTTGTTAATGAGTCTTCTTCCAACACTGATGTGCCATTCTTCTTCATATAATCCAGCTTCTCAAATTATTTGCTACAGTTGAATAGGTATGGTGAAAGGATTCAACCCTGATGCACACCTTTCCTGCTTTAAACCATACAGTATCCCCTTGTTCTGTTTGAACGACCACCTCTTGATCCATGTATAGAGATCTCATGAGCACAATTAAGTGTTCCAGACTTCCCATTCTCCGCAATGTTATCCATAATTTGTTATGATCCACACAGTCAAATGCCTTAGCATAATCAATAAAGCACAAGTAAACATCTTTCTGCTATTCTCTGCTTTCAGCCAGGATCGATCTAACATCAGCAATGATATCCTTGGTTCCATGTCCTCTTCTAAATCTGGCTTGAATTTCTGGCAGCAACCTGTTGATGTAATGCTACAGCTGCTTTTGAATGATCTTCAGCAAAATTTTGCTTGCATATGATATTGTTCAATAATTTCTGCATTCAGTTGGATCACCTTTCTTAGGAATAAGCATAAATATGGATCTCTTTCAGTCCTTTAGCCAGATAGCTGTCTTCCAAATTTCTTGGCACAGATGAGTGAGCATCTCCAGTGCTCCATTTGTTTTTTGAAACATCTCAATTGGTATTCTGTCAGTTCCTGGAGTCTTGTTTTCTGCCAAAGCTGTCAGTGCAGCTTGGACTTCTTCTTTCAGTACCATCGGTTCTTGATCAGATGTTACCTCCTGAAATGCTTGAACATTGACCAATTGTTTTTGGTATAGTGACTTCCATCTTCTTTTGATGCTTCCGGTGTTGCTTAATATTTTCTCTGTAGAATTTTTCAATATTGCAACTCAAGTCTTGAATTTTTTCTTCAGTTCTTTCAGCTTGAGAAATGCTGAGTGTGTTCTTCCCTTCTGGTTTTCTATCTCCAGGTTTTTGCACATGTCATCATGATAGTTTACTTTGTCTTCTCAAGCTTCACTTTGAAATCTTCAGTTTAGTTCTTTTACTTCATCATTTTTTTCTTTTGCTTTAGCTACTAGACATTCAAGAGCAAGTTTCAGAGTCTCTTTCAACATCCATTTCAATCCTTTCTTTCATTCCTGTCTTTTTAATGACGTCTTGCTTCCTTCATCTATTATGTCATTCCACAACCTGTCTGGTCTTCTGTCATTAGTGTTCAATACATCGAATCTATTCTTGAGATGGTCTCTAAGTTCAGATGGGATATAGTCAAGGCTGTACTTTGGCTCTCGTGGACTTGTTCTAATTTTCTTCAGTTTCATCTTGAACTTGCGTATGAGTAATTGATGGTCTGATCCACAGTCTGCTCCTGGCCTTGTTCTGACTGACGATATTGAGTTTTTCCATCAACTCTTTCCACAGAAGTAGTCAATTTGATTGCTATGTATTCTATCTGGGGAGGTCTGTGTGTATAGTAGCAGTTTATGTTGGTGAAAAAATGTATTTGCAATGAAAAAGTAGTTGGTCTTGCAAAATTCAATCCTGTGATCTCTGGCATCGTTTCTGTCACCAAGGCCATATTTTCCAACTACCGATCCTTCTTCTTTGTTTCTGCCTTTTGCATTCCAATCACCAGTAGTTATCAGTGCACCCTGATTGCATGTTGGATCAATTTTAGACTGCTGAAGTTGGTAAAAATCTTCAATTTCCTCATCTTTGGCCTTGGTGATTGGTGCATAAATTTGAATAACAGTCGTATTAACTGGTCTTCCTTGCAGGCGCATGGATATTATCCTGTCACTGACAGTGCTGTACTTCAGGATAGTTCTTGAAATATTCTTTTTGAAGATGAATGCAAGGCCATTCCAATTATTAATGGTTGTTTGCAGCTATTTCTTCTCATTTTAAGTCATGATACATCAAGAAGTGAAGACCCTGAAACCCTCAGTCCATTCACATCTTTAAAGTCAACTCTACTTTGGGGAGGCGCCCCTTCCCCAGTCGTACTTTGAATGCCTTCCATCCTGAGAGGCTTGTCTTCCAGCAATATATCAGACAATATTCTGCTGCTATTCATGCCAGCTTTTTCAGAAGCGACTGCCAGGTCCTTCTTCCCAGTCTGTCTTAGTCTGGAAGTTCCAGTGAACTCTGTCCATCATGAGTGACCCCTGCTGATATTTGAAATACTGGCGGCATGGCATCCAGCATCACAGAAACACACAAGCCATCATAGTACGTACGTCAAACTGACAGATGATTGAAAATATATGGTAGATATTTTCTCTCCAACTCTTTTTTTTAGTTGTGCTTTAGGTCAAAGTTTACAGCTCAAGTTAGTTTCTCATACAAAAATTTATACACATATAGTAATGTGACCCTAAATGCTATCCCTATAATGTGACAGCACACTCCCCCTTTCCATCCCAGATCCCGTGTCCATTCAGCCAGCTCCTGTGCCTTTCCGCCTTCTCATTTCACCTCCAGACAGGAGCTGCCCATTTAGTCTTATGTATCTACTTGAACTAAGAAACGCAATCTTCATGAATATTATTTTACATTTTATAGTTGAGTCTAATCTTTGTCTGAGGAGTTGGCTTTGGGAATGATTTTAGTTCTGGGTTGTCACGGATTGAATTATGTCTCCCCCGAAAATGTGTGTATCAATTTTGCTGGGCTATGATTCCATTTTCCTATATGTTGTAAATCCTGCCTCTACGATGTTAATTAGGAAGGATGGGCAGCAGTTGTGTTAGTAGACAGGACTCAATCTACAAGTTTGGGTTGTGTCTTGAGGCAATTTCTTTTGAGATATAAAAGAGAGAAGCAGGCAGAGAGACTTCATACCACCAAGAAAGCAGTGTCCTTTGGACCCAGGGTTCCTGCTTGGAGAAGCTCCTAGTCTGGGGGAAGATTGATGAGAAGGCCAACAGAGAGAGAAAGCCTTCACCTGGAGCTGACACCCTGAATTTGTACTTTTAGTCTATTTTACTCTGAGGAAATGAAAATCATTTTGTTAAAGCCATCCACTTGTGGTATTTCTATTACAGCAGCACTAGATGACTAAAATGTGGCTTAACAGAGAGTCCCAGGGCCATGTCTTCTGGGGTTCCTCCAGTCTTAGACCATAACGTCTAGTCTTTTTATATGAATTTGAGTTCTGTACCCCACTTTTCTCCTGCTCCTTCAGGCACTGTCTGTTATGTTCCGTTTCAGTGCTGTCATTGGTGGTAGCCAGGCACCATTAAGATCTTCTGGTCTCAGGATGATGGAGTCTCTGGTTTATGTGGCCCATTTTGTCTCTTTTGCTAATATTTTCCTTGTGTCTATGGTGTTCTTTCTTCTTTGCTCCAGGTGGGCTGAGACCAATCGATGCATCTTACATGGCTACCTGCTAGCTTTTAAGACCCCAGTTGCCAGTCACCAAAGTGGGATGCAGAACATTTTCTTAGTAAACGTTGTTATGTCAATTGGCCTAGATGTCCCCTGAAACCATGGTCCTCAGACTCTGCCCCTGTTACTCTGTCCCTCAGAGTGTTCGGTATGTTCAGGAAACTTCTTACCTTTCAGTTTAGTCCAGCTGTGCTGACAGCCCCTGTATTGTGCGTTGTCCTTTTCTTCACCTAAGATAATTCTTATCTACTCTCTATCAGCATTTCTCAAGATGAAAGAACTGAAGAAAAAATTCAAGTCTTGGGTTGAAATACTGAAGGATTCTACAGAGAAAATATTAAATGATGCAGGAAGCATCAAAAGAAGATGGAAGGAATACATAGAGCCACTGTACCAAAAAGAACTGGTCGATGTTCAACCATTTCAGGAGGTAACATCTGATCAAGAACCGATGATACTGA
The DNA here is from genome assembly GCF_030014295.1 of Loxodonta africana. Taxonomy (NCBI): domain Eukaryota; kingdom Metazoa; phylum Chordata; class Mammalia; order Proboscidea; family Elephantidae; genus Loxodonta; species Loxodonta africana. Next base: position 29,034,663 of record NC_087344.1, read on the forward strand.
AGGAAGAAGTATACACTGATGGCTTCGGCAGAAAACAAGATTCCAGGAATTGACAGAATACCAACTGAGATGTTTCAACAAATGGATGCAGAGCTGAAAGTGCTCACTCATCTATCCCAAGAAAATTGGAAGACAACTACCTGGTCAACTGACTGGAAGAGATCCATATTTATGCCTATACCCCAGAAACGTGATCCAACCAAATGCAGAAATTATTGAACAATATCATATATATCACACGCAAGCAAAATTTTGCTGAAGATCATTCAAAAGCAGCTGCAGTAGTGTATCGACAGGGAACTGCCAGAAATTCAAGCAGAATTTAGAAGAGATTGTGGAACCAGGGATATAATTGCCCATGTCAGATGGATTCTGTCTGAAAGCAGAAAATAGCAGCAAGATGTCTACCTGTGCTTTATTGACTATGCTAAGGCATTTGACTGTGTGCCTCATAACAAATTATGCATAACTTTGCAGAGACAGGAATTCTGCAACACTTAATTGTGCTCATGAGATCTCTGTACATGGATCAAGAGCCAGTAGTTGGAATTTGGATTGGAATTGCATTGTATCTGTAGACCAATTTGGGTAGAATAGACGTTTTCACAATGTTGAGCCTTCCTATCCATGAGCAAGGTATGTTTTTCCACTTAAGTAGGTCTCTTTTGGTTTCTTCCAGTAGTGTCTTGTAGTTTTCTCTGTATAGGTCTTTTACATCTCTGGTTAGATTTATTCCTAAGTATTTTATCTTCTTGGGAGCTATTGTAAATGGTATTGATTTGCTGATTCCCTCTTCAAAGTTCTCTTTGTTGATGTAGAGGTTTCCAAATGATTTTTGTATGTCTCTCTTGTATCCTGATAGTGTCTCCATCTCTTAATGGTGTCTTTTGAAGGGTATTTATTAATGTTTTTCTTTTATAGTTACTGCCTTATTTTTAAGAACCTTGGCTACTTCAAAATCCGAAAGTGTTTCTTTTATGTTTTCCTTACAAATACTGTAGTCTTAGCCTTTACATTTAGGTCTTTAATCATTTTGAAATTCATTTTTGTATTTTGTAAGAGATGATATCATAGGCATATTTTTAAAATATGTGAATAGCCATTTGTTCCAGCACCATTTGTTTATGACACTATTCCCCTCCCCTTGAATTATCATGGCATTTTAAAAATATAAATTGATTGTGTAAGTGAAGATTTATTTTCTAGGCTCTCTTCTGTTGTGGTCACGTACTTGTATGTCCTAAAACTAATACCACAATGTCCTGGTTACTGTAATTTTATAATAATTCCTGAAGTTAAGTAATAGAGGACTACCAACACTGGTTTTCATTTTTCCAGTTTTTGTTAATCTAGATTCTTTGCATTTGCATATAAATTTTAGAAATATCAGTTTCTACAAAAATGACTCTCAGAATTTGGTTTGACATTGCATTGAATGTGATAGGCCATTTTCTGAGAAAACTGACATCCTACAAATATTATCCCTTCCATGGTGTATATTCCTTTATATTTCAGTCTTCATAAATTTTTCACATCAATATTTTATAGTTTTTAGTGTAGAGTTTGCATGCATTTTAAATATTTATTCCTAGTTATTTTGGCGTGATTGTATATCCTGTTATTAAATTTTAATTTTCCACTTTGTACCAGTGTATAAAAATATAATTTATTTTGTATGTTAACCTCGTGACCTGCAGCCTTGCTAAATTTATGTATTAATTCTAGAAGATTTTTTATAGATTACTTTAGACTCTTTATGTATATAATGATGTCTGCAGATAGTTTTATTTCTCCCTTTCAACTCTTTATACCTTTTACTTTATTGTATGTCCAATAAAATGTTGAAAAGCAATCATGAGAGCAGGCATTTGTTTCTTTCCTGGTTTCTGATCTCAGAGGGAAGACATTCAGTCTTTCATTATTAAATATGATTTAGAAGCTATTGATCATTTTGGAAAGCTCCTTTGTATTCTTAGTGGCTGAGATTTGAATTCTGGTTGTTGAATTTTGTCAAATGTTTTTCCTGCATGTATTGAGCTGATTATATGACTTACTATTTTGGTCTGTTGATATGATTGATTACCTTGATTTTGAAATGCTGAGTCAACTTTGCATTTATAAATTTCTGCTTTCAATTCTCAAAATTTTGTTGAGGTTTGCTATGAGCTGGAATCTACTCAACAGCAATGGTTTTTTTGGGTGGTATTTTCATTAAGGATATTGGTCTGCAATTATGTTTTCTTATAGTATTTGTTTGTTTTTGGTGTCAAAGTTATGCTGGTCTTATACAATGAGAAAAGTCCTTTCCTCTCCAGTTTCTAAGAGTCTGGATAAGATTAGCATTATTATTGCCTTATGTGTTTGATAGACTTCACCAGTAAAACCATCTGATCCTCGAGTTTTTTCATGGGACAGTTTGGGTTTACAAATGTTATTTAAAAAATAAGTCCAGAGCTTTTCAGAGTTTCTATTTCTTCTTGAGTTGGTTTCATCAGGTTTCGTTGTTCAAGAATGCGAATATTTCACATAAGGTGTCAAATTTATTGGCATGGTGTCATTTATAGTAATTTCTTACTGTTATTTTAATGTCTAAGCATTTGTAATAATCACATTGATGTTAGTAATTTGTAATTTTTCCCATTTTTTACTTGATCCTTCTTTCTAGGCATTTGTTCATTTATTAACACTTTCAAGGAATCTAAGTCTTTTATTAATTTTTTTCCTCATCACTGAGTTCTTTACTTATATTTATTATTTCCTTCCTTGTACCTGCTTTGGGTTCATGTTATAATTTGTTCCTAACTTCTTAGGGTAGAAACTTAGATCATTGATTTAGACTTTTTTCTAATATTAGTATTTAAAACTACAAATTTTGTTCAAAGCACTTCTTTATTGCATCTCACAAAATTTCATGTTTTTTAATTACCATTCAATTTTTTATTCAATTTTAAATAATATATTATTAATTTTCACTTACTTTTACATATGTTAATATTATTTAAAATTTAATTGTATATACTTTTAAATAATATGTTATTAATTTTCATACCAGTCAATGATGAATAACAGAAAAAGTTCTCAGTGAGGGAACAAAAATGTCTCCGACACTTATAAAATAATTAAGTGTATTACGGTCTAAATTATAAAAAATGGTGGGAAGACAGGAATACAGAAAGGAAAAGCTGACCCATGTCTAATAAAAGAAACCTCACCATTCTAATAAACAGTAAGGCATGAACAAAAGTTTAAGTTCCAAGTCTTTATTATCTCCAAGATTTTTGTACCTCATCATAATTTTGCCAAGAAAGAGAAAATGAATTTGAAAATGGTATATTTTTAGAAATAATCGTTACCACTTGAAGCAAGTGGATACTGTCAAATTAGTTCTGTTCCAAAGTTGGAAATTATTTTTAGGAAAATAAAATATAAAATGCCAGAAATGTCTGGGGAGTCAGAGACAGCTCACACACACACAAAAATCACAATTTTCTGAATGCCAATCTGGTCCACAGATACTTGTGGATTCTTGTCCAGCCCCAAGGGAAATATTTTTGTCATTCATTTAAAGTGATAGCCCCTACAAGACTTTTCAAGGCCCTTTTTATATCCTTGTTTCTCAGGCTGTAGATAAAGGGATTCAGCATGGGTGTTACTATGGTGTACATCACTGAGGCTACTGCAACTGCTCTGGAATTTTGGGTAGTGGCAGAACTGAGGTAGACTCCAAGAGCTGTTCCATAAAACAAAGAAACAACTGAAAGGTGAGACCCACAGGTGGAAAATGCCTTATACTTTCCCCTTGCTGATGTAATTCTCCGAATGGAAGAGACAATCTGAGAATAAGAAAATATGACACCAATGAGAGGAATAATGCCCATCACCACAGTAGCAAAATACATCTCTATGATATTGAGAAGGGTGTCAGAACAGGCAAGCTGGATAACCTGATTGATTTCACAGAAGAAGTGGGGAATCTCCAACTTAGTACAGAAGGACAGTCTCAACACCAGTAAACCACGTAGCAGAGAGCCCAGAACACTCAATATCCAAGACAACAGCAGCAACAAAACACAGAGTCTGGGATTCATGATGACTGTGTAGTGCAGTGGGTGACAGATGGCCACAAACCGGTCATAAGCCATTATAGAAAGGAGAAAAACATCCAACTCTGCAAAAAGCATGAAAAAATACATTTGGGAAAGGCAACCTTGATAAGTGATGGTTTTGTTATGGGTGTGGATATTCAGCAGCATCTTTGGGATAGTGGTGGAGGTGAAACATATATCTACAAAGGAAAAGTTGGCTAGGAAGAAGTACATGGGAGTGTGGAGATGGGAGCTAGTGATGGTGGCCAAGATGATGAGAAGGTTCCCAATAAATGTGACCAAGTACATTGACAGGAAAAGCCCAAGAAAAAGAGATTGAAGTTCTTCCACTTCTGAGAGTCCAAGAAGAATAAAATCTAAAACCTCTGTGTGGTTTCCTGGTTCCATGTAGCTGGTGTGACTGTCAAGAAAGCAACAAGAAGAACAATAGTTTACAAACAAAATTAGGCATCATCAACCAGCCGCACTACTACAGAGTATAAATTTTACATAAATAAATGTAAATACAAGCATTATATTTGACACATAAAATAAATAAAGACCTCTATTTTGTCAATAGACCAGGTTCAGGTGAATACTCAGAGGATTAAAAATGTAGCCGTTCTTTCAGCCTTGATCTCTCCTTCCAATTTAGCAATCTAATCCCTAATCATAATCTAACTCACAAAGCCAGAACTCTTCATACATATCTCTGAGATAGAATCATCTACTTGCTTGCTCTTCAGAGTGTGATCCATGACTAGCAGCATCAGCCTCACCTGGAAGATTGTTAGAAATGCAGACTCAGTAGACTGCCCGTATTGAATCTGAATCCGCATTTTAACAAGTTTCCAGGTGTATTAGTTTCCTAGGGATGCCAAATTACCTAGATAATTTTTTCTAGCTGACAAATTACCACAGACTGGGTAGCTCCACAAACAACAGAAATTTATTCTCTCACAGCTTAGGAGGCCAGAAGTTCAAAATCAAGGTATCAGTAGGATTGGTTCCTTCTGAAGACTCTCTCCTAGTTTCTGGTTGTGGCCAGCAATTCTTGTGTTCCTTGGCTTGTAGACACGGCACTCCAATCTCTGCCTCCATCTTCGTGTGGCTTTCTTCTCTCTGTGTCTCTGTGTCTTCTTTCTTCTTGTAAAGACTGGATTTAGACCCAAATCTAAATCCAAAATTATTTCATCACAAGATCCTTAATTAATTATGTTTGCAAAGACTATTTTTTAATAAAGTCACACTCTGAGGTGCCACCTGAACATATATTTTGGGGGGACAGAATTCACCCCACTACACTAGGTGGTTCATATACAGATATAGTTTGAGAAGCACTCATCTAGCTGATAGTGGGTACCTCCAGGGATAAGAAGTCTCTCATTTTAAGTGTTTTTCCTTTTACATCCTGCTCAACTATATTGCTTTTCCAAAAGCTGAAATTTGTCTCCTTGTGATTTTCATCAGCTGCACTTAATTCTAATGTCTAAATTGAAAAGGCACCTATGGGATATCTGTCCAGAGGACATCCTTGCCCCCCTAAGAACTGGGTTCTGTCTCACAAATACTATGATGGGCCCCTGCAGTCAATTTTATACTGTCAAAGCCATTTGGTCAGGAGAACACAGGGCAGAAGATAGCCCAGCGAGCATCTTAAACCATCCCTGTGTCCCCCCACCCATGGAATTTGGAATTGAAACTTTGAGACTATGATTTGTTAAGTGGGACTTTGGGACTCCCGTTGTGGTGTTCATATTCTGCCAAGGGCATGGAGAAGCATAGAAAAACATTTTATAGAATGAGAGGAAAGAATAATTTACATTAGACATGCAGAAAGGAGTTTAGACAAGAGACACAGTGGACATGATGGGGATAATTGAGAGAAAAGCTGCCCCAGACCCTGGAAGCTTTTCACTTCCAACCAGACACTCAAGGACCCACCCTCTGGAGGGGATGGTGAACATACTGGTTGAAAGTGGAAAGTCTGGAGTCACACTACAAGGCTTTGAAGCCAAACTCTGGCACTTATTAGCTATGTGACCATAAGACAGTTACTTAACCTCTCTCTGCTTGTTTTTTTTTTTTTTTCTTTTCCATGTGTAAAATTGAAATCATTGCAGCAATTATGGTGTTCTTAAGAAAGATAAATGAGTTACATATGTGAAACACTTGGGACAGTGTCTACAAATAGAAGTATTACATAATTATTAGCTGTAAGCTTTATGTAAATATTATCTAATACTAACACTGGAGCATAATCTTGATCATTCATATTTTCCTTGTGCTTATTTTAATGCCTTATATTGTTTCAAGTTGAACATAAAAATACATTTGTTCCTGATTTTAATGGATATGCTTCTAAATGTTTTCCAATTAATATGATGTTGATGCAGATGTAAAATACCACATCTTCACTGTGTAAAGAAAGTGTCTGTCTATTTAGAGAAATACATGAGAATTTTTTATGTAGGTAAAGGAAGATGAAATTTATCTTACTCTTATACATCATATCTTTAGATTGTATTCACAACTTACAACTCAGAATATATTTTGTCCTATAAAATTGTCAAATAGTTTTGAAGATTTTAATGATTTTCAGAAGTTCTATGGTCATACGGATGTTGGTTGGATCTGGGCTCCATCACTTATTAGCATAAGATTGAGAAAAATAAAAGAGCATACATGTATACACGCACACTTAGCATGGTGCTACATCACTAATGAGTAAAATCTTATCATCCAACTTGATCTTTGATGCGATTTTTAATGTTACATATTTCCACATTTTTCTAACTTTTGACAATAAGCATTTATAAAATAGAAATCAATTTCAAAAAATAAAAAATAGGGATTTTTTTTGCTCTACCTAATGAATTCTAGATAGTTCAGTTATTAATCATTAATGCCACACACTTTTTTACTTACTCAAAAAATTCAAGTAATGTATTTTATGATTGGATAAGAGAATAAAGAAAAATGTCAGACAGCAGAGAAAAGCGATAAGGGGAAAAAAGATAAAAGAGAGTCAGAATGCAGAGAGGAGAGGTAAAAGTAACAAAAAATGTGGATTTGTTATTCCCTATATGTGTGACTTCATGTACGATGACTCGTGCTTCTATTTCCTGCTTTACTGCCTATTAGAAATGATGGGGGTGATAGTGAATTAAATAAACTCAAGATATTTTCCTATGTTCCTTTTCTGAAAATTTTACTGGCCTTGAGTCTAGTTATAATACCAGAGAAAATGGTGTAAAGGGAGCTTAAAAACAGCGTGGGAGTGGCATTGGACCTTCTCTAACTTCGAAAGGGGAAGGAGAATAAAGATACACGGCCCAAGGCTGATTCTTACATGTGCAGGTCAGACATGTGTCCTCTCTCAACCATCTTTAACAATGCTCCCACCCGCTGTCTCTCCCACAGCGCTCTCTGCTTCTCTGCTAGGTTCAGTAATTCATTGTAATGACCACACAGAGCTGAGAGGCAATACTCATGATTATGGGGTTGTTAAGCAAGTAACAGGTTCAGGAACACTCAGGATACAGTTCTTCTATCAGGACTGCCTCTTCCCAGCCATGTTGCAGGCATGCTTCTCTGGCCTCTTGGTTTCTGCCCGGCATGGGCAAGTGATACAAAGCTCTTTTAGCTCTGCCAGTAAGTGTTCAGAGGCACCCCATTCCGCCAGCAAGCCTCCACACAAAGGCATGCAGCTTTCTTGCTCTGTGGGCCAGGAAGCCCACTGTACTGTCTTCTGCTAGTCTGTCTTGCAGATCTCTCCTGCTGGTCTCTCCTGCCAGGTTCTCCTGCGGGTCAGTCTCTCCTGCCACCGTTTCTCTGCCACCACTTCTCACTCTCTTGTTATAGTTCTCTGTCTCCTAGGTCCAGGATTTTCTCAGCACAGGGATCCTGGGTCCAAAGGATGCACTCTCTGTTCCTGGCTGTTCTTCCTCGGTGGTGGTGAGATTCTATCTGCTCTGGAATTGGCTCTCTTTGAAGCCTAGTGGAATGGCAAAACTGACCAATCCCCTTAGTGGGCCACAATTACCTTATTTGCACAGTCCCACTCAATCACGTGGGTGGGAGTTGCAAGACCATGGCAAGAAAGGCCACACAAAAGTGATCCATCACACCACAGGAGCCTAAGAAATAATTATTGAAGAGAAACTATCAGAAAGTGAAAAATAAACTAAGTTAGAAGCAGTGGCAAATGATACTATGGATCCAGAATTTTAAAAAGTTCTGTGACCACTGGGAGGTCAGAGGTCTCCTGGGGAAAAAAGTTTAAACCCTAGATCTATAATTACTTCTGAAGACCAAGTGAAGATTTCAAGAAAAACTACCTTCAAGTTGCTTCAATTAAAATGAAGCAACTCTTCCTGGCTTTGTGAAAAGACAGAAATTTTAAAGAGAGATTTGACAATGTTTGAGGCAAAAGGTGATAACCTAAAGATGATAGGACAGTTAGAGACGGAATTTGACAGCTTCAAATTTGGTCAAATTTACTTTGGAATGCAATTGGCAAAGTGCACTGCATGCTGGAAGGTATTACACTTTCAACATTTCAGGAACCCAACAATTCTACAGCTTTAAAAAATTTAGAGATGCGTTGTTAGGTGCTATTGAGTTGATTCTGACTGATAGTGACCATACATACAACAGAAAAAAATGCTGTCCAATCCTGCACCATCCTCACATTTATTCCTATGGAAATATAGCAGGACAAAAATTATTAGTGGTATTTTCTCATTTCCTACTGCCTCTAAGGAAGGATGGATTTTCTGTGAGCTGTAATCAAGTCTTTTTTTTTTTTTCTAGGAGGAATAACACCTCATAAGCAGAGTAACTTTTTCTTTTCTAATTTTATGTGACCACAAAAAAAGTCTATCACTTACTTTAAGTCAGTTAAATAGTTGATATATAAAATTAAGATAATACCAAAAAAAACCCTAAATTCCTCTGAACAAGAAAGACTGAGAACCTCTGAAGAAGGTATAAAATGAGAGAAGATAAGGGATGGAGAGTCTAAAAAGAGGAAAATGTAGAAAGCCCAGAGGTTGGCAATTGAGGAGGGAGCCTTAGAAAGTGAATTACCATAATGGGGACTTTTCAAGAAAAATCTCAGACACTGAATTGTACACCCTCTACTCTCTCTCTTTGATAAAATCAGTAAAATATGCATTTCTTACTAATGCTTTTAAGTATGGAAAATTTTTATTGCAAACACATAAAAAGAGCTGTGTCTTGCATCAAGGTTGTGATGATATAAAACCAAGGCTACACATGAGAAGCTGTGGGCATATGCAATTTTCCAATTAGCAGCAGCCTAATGAGGTTAGGGTTAATGAGGTTTCTAGGTTCCTGGGTAGCACAAATGGTTTCTGCTTGGCTACTGACCAAGAGATTCGTAGTTGAAATCCATTCAGCAGCATTGCAGAAGAAAGACCTAGGGATTACTTCCCTAAGATTATAGCCATGAAAACCCTGTGCAGTACAGTTCTACTCTGAAGCACATGGGGTTGCCAGGAGTTGAAATCAACTCGAAGGAAAGAGGTCTGGGTTTCTGGCAGGAGGTTTCTACACAAAAGACAGCAGTTGTGGACAAGAAGCAGAAGATGGAATTAAGGCAGACGGAAATTAAGAATTTATTCTCGCTGACTGGTTTGTATGTTCATGTGATACATACCTTGTGAGAGAGTCTAAGACGTGTTATAAGACACTTGAATGGAATAGCCACTGACAGTTTATCTGGTGAGGATGTGAGCTATTGTGCCTTGCACATTAAAAATATTAAATTAACTGATACTCAAAAGGTGTTGAAAAATTGGGCATTTTACTTACGTAAGGGTACAGTACTTAGACCTGACAGCATCCGCAAAGCCTCTCTAGAAAGGAGCTTCTGTTAGGAAGCTTTACTACTAGGAATGGTCCCTGTCTGATTATCAAACTACCAGAATTTATGCAGTGTCTTTGGGTATGAGATGGGGAGATTACCCTGGCTTATCCAGGTGGGGCCGATGTAATCACAAGAGTCCTTAAAAGAGGGAAGCAGGGGATCAAACAGCAGTAAAAACGAATACACTTTGACCTAGCATACTGAGCTCATAGCCACTAGGCTACACAACTACTGGCTGATATAGTGGTGATGCTAACTCAGACCTGCTGGATAGCAAAAGCTGTTCTCTACTTTTCTACGCTATCAGATGGATATAAAATCACCAACGGGAATCTATGTTCATGGTTGTTTCGCACTCTTCATTATGAGAACCTTAAAAGTATAGCAAAGGATGCTTCTGAAATCATAGGCAGAAGCTGCTTCAAAACCTCCCATTTCCATATTGGTCTGGGAAGGATGAAGCAGGGCACCACCTGAAAGCAAAACCTAGGGCTGTGGATGGCAAAGTAACTGCTCTTTTTTACTCAAAGGAACTAAGGGTTGTAGTGTCCTCGGCCTGTGCCAAGGCTTCCGAATCATCTAAAGTGGGTACAAAACTGTCTGGAGGTCATTTAGAACATTGGTTCTCACCTAGGGCCAATTCTGTTCTGCAGAGGAAACTTGGAAATTATCAGAGACATTTTTGGCTGTCATGACAGGGGTAGAGGCAATCCAGTGTATAGAGGTCAAGGGTGCTGCTCAGCATCCTACAGTGCACAGCACAAAAAATTATCCCATACCCAGTAAACAAGAAAAAATTAACTGTCCCAAAATGTCAACAATACCATGGCTAAGACACCCAGAATCAGAACCATTTCCTGATTTTGCATGGTAAATACTGAGGTCCAGAGATGTGAAGTGACCTGTTAGGGCCATATAATAAACACTGTCCTCTTTCACCAAGTGGAAAGTGGGAGATCTGATCATGCCCTGTCCCCCCTCTTCGGAGAAAGGAAATCAGATGTTAGTAAGAAGAAGAGAAAGCCAGTTGGACAAAATCCATGCATTTGACAGACAGACTGTTCAAACGTCCTTTAGTGTGTTGACTTTTTGAAGAAGAGTGGTTTAAAGATCTGGCTTGAGAACCTGCAGAAAAGGTTCACACTCACAGACTTGTAGCTACACAGCCAGTGTTCACAGATGTCCAGCACAGACCACTGGCTCCTAAGCTATACCAACATTCCTGGTTTTGAATCCTGGTTCTCCACTTCTGAGCAGTAGCTCAATAAATACTAGCTCCATCTTCATGCATTCTGTCTCTCAGGTATTTCCATTCATTTCCCACTGCTCAGTTCCCACCTCTGCTATCTCTCATCATCTCTCTCTGTAATCAGGGAAGACTTGCATGCCTCTAGCACATTCTACATATTGTCCCCAGAGAGATATTTCTACAACACAAACATGCTCATAGAATTCCTTTTCTTCAAACACTGGACTGATACTCATTAACTTCAGAAATAAGCCACAATTCTATAGCCTCAAATACAATAATTTGATATATAAAATATAATAATTTTTGATAATTTGGCCCCCGCCTACCTAGACATTTTCATTTTTGAATAATCTCCTTCTCTATCCCACATTGTCTTCCAGACGTTTAGAATTAGTTTTGGTGTCTTAATTGTCCATGCACTTTTGTGTGTATGTGTGTGTTTGTGTGTGTGTGTTAAAATTCACATACCATGAAATTCACCATTTTACACACTTGAAAGTGTGCAATTCACTTACTATTTAATTGTCCATGCACTTTTGTGTGTATGTGTGTGTTTGTGTGTGTGTGTGTGTGTTAAAATTCACATACCATGAAATTCACCATTTTACACACTTGAAAGTGTGCAATTCACTTACTATTGGCATCTAGAACAGTCACAGTATTGTGAAACCATCATGACTACTAGTTCCAAATCATTTTCATCACCCCAAATAGAAACTCCATACCCATTAAAAACTCTCTCCATTGCCCCCTTACCCCAGCCCTTAGCAAATAACAAATCTGCTTTCTATCTCTATGGATGTGCCTACTCTGGATATTTCATATAAACAGAATCATAAAGTATGTGGCCTTTTGTGTCTGGCGTCTTACACGTATTACCCCACATTTTTATACCTGGATTCTTTCTGCGTGAAGTACCCTTACCTTGAAATCTTCAGTTCCTGCTTCAAGACACATTCTAACTATTTTCTCGTCTCTATACTCTCTTTACCCTCCTCAAACATAGCAGAACAATCTTTTCTGCACTGAATCACGAATGAATAAATACGAACAGAAAATGCCCATAATGGAAGAGAAGAGAAACTAAAGGGAATGCTACACTAGGTGCATCAGAGAAAATGGGAAAATGAAGAGTAAAAAGAACAGCCACTGTGGATGAATTAAAAACTAAACCCAGAGGAATCAAATTGAGAAAGAGCAGACTGCAGCTAATGCTAAGACTAGGGAATTAAAACTGGAAGGAAGTGATACTGTTCAACATTTACCTTTTCATCCATGTCAGAAGCCTCAGGAGGTAATACCGTTAAAAGGGGCCCTTCCTCCACAAAGTATTCTCTCTGTACTTACAATAATGCTCCGGATCCCCCAGGTGTTCTCACTAAGGAGTTGGTTTCCACTGGTTCTGGTTTCCCCCTGAACAACTGTGGAAGATGAAAGCTCTGCCCCCAGGATGGGCAGGGAGACAAAGTGACTCATGAGATCTCTGGAAGATGCAGTTGTGTTTCCCCCTAACCCGTCGATGCTTAAGCCAAACTGGAGTAGACGTACAATAAAAAGAAGCCGTTATAATACCTGAGGCTTCCAAGACTGAATTATTACTGTGCCTCATTAGATAAATTACTCTATTGCCATGCTATCCTCTGAGGACTATATTTCTCTACAAGCTAAGGAACAAAGTAGAATCGATTTTGCCAGTCATGGCCCATAAGGGTAGCTTTGGTGCCGGACATGTGCCTCCTATGTCAAATCAGGCTCCCTTTATAAGATGTGGCCTCAAGGGAAGAGAGTATAAGGAAAGATCTCTGTATCTTTAGGTGAGACTAACTCCCGGGGGCTGGGGTGGAAGATGAGACAGGATCTGTTGAATTTCCAAGATTTTATTCGGGAATATAAAAACGGCCCTGACTGAACCCAGACCCTTGAAGGGCAACTCAATTGCTTAACAAGACTTTCATTCTGATTTGCCTTTGGCTGGCTTACAGGCATGGCCTCTGGGATGTGTTTACCACCACAGGGTCACCACAAATTCAAAATCATATCATCTCCCTTTCAGTTTTCAGTCCAAAGGGGAACAGCTGAATTTTACTAACCCATCATGAGACTGGTTAGCAAATGAGACCTGCAACTTAAATGAAATGGGTGTTTGTGCCTGTTACTTGCTCTCAAGAAAATGCTGAGTCAGCAAGTCACCTTGAACCACCAAATCAATGTCATAAAATGAACTGGTAAATATTCAGAGCAAAGAGGATATGTTGATTTTATCGATTATTTTCTTTAAAAATAAAACTGCTTTGTGAACGCTCCATTAAATGAAAAATACCTAGTGAATTGAAAGAAAATAATTGGAATATCTGACCTAGTCTTGGTAGAAGAGGAGAGGGAGAAATTTCCAAAAAGTTGTTATTTGAGCTGAGGTAGGAGGAACAAATGGATTATTGGCTGCTTGAAGGGATGAGCTGGAAGATGTTCATTTAGTGTTGGAGCCATATTTCTAGATCAAAGATTCATCCCCACTCCTTTCTCCCTTGTTGTTGTTGTTGTTAGGTGCTGTGGAGTCAGTTTCCACTCATAGTGACCCTATGTACAACAGAATGAAACACTACCCAGTTCTGGGCGGCCCTCATATTCATTGTTATGCTTGAGCCCATTGTTGCAGCCACTGTGTCAATCCATCTCATTGAGAGTTTTTCTCTTTTTTGCTGATCCTCAGCTTTACCAAGCATGATGTCCTTTACCAGGACTGGTCCCTTCTGACAACATGTCCAAAGTATATGAGATGAAGTCTTGTCATCCTTGCTTCTAAGAAGCATTCTGACTGCACTTCCAAGAAAGATTTTTTTGTTCCTTTGGCAGTCCATGGTATAGTCAACATTCTTCACCAACACCACACCTCAAAGGCATCAATTCTTTTTTAGTATTCCTTATTCATCGTCCAGAGAGTGGTTGAAAACACCATGGCTTGGGTCAGGTGCACCTTAGTCTTTAAAGTGATATCTCTTTTTTTTTTTTTTTTAACACTTTAAAGAGGTCTTTAGGGGCAGATTTGCCCAATACAATGGGTCTCTTGATTTCTTGACTGATGCTTCCAGTGGTATTGATTGTGGATCCAAGTAAATGAAATCCTTGACAATTTCAGTCTTTTTTCCGTTTATCATGATATTACTTACTGGTCCAGTTGCGAGCATTTTTGTTTTCTCTTTGTTGAGGTATAATCCATCTGAAGGCTGTAGCCTTTGATCTTCATCAGTAAGTACTTCAAGTCATCCTCATTTTCAACAAGCAAGGTTGTACCACCTGTATAACACAGTTTGTTAATGAGTCTTCCTCCAATCCTCATGTGTGGTTCTTCATATAGTCTACCTTCTCAGATTATTTGCTCATCATACAGTTCGAGTAAGTATGGGGAAATGATACAATCCTGACATACACCTTTCCTGACTTTAAACCACGCAGTATCCCTTGTTCTGTTCAAATGACTGCCTCTTGATCTATGTACAGGTCCCTCATGAGCACAATTAAGTGTTCTGGGATTCCCATTCTTCAGAATGTTATCCATAATGTGTTATGATCTACACAGTTGAGTGCCTTTGCATAGTCAATAAAACACAAGTAAACATCTTTTTTGGTATTCTCTCCTTTTAGCCAGGATCCATTTGAGATCAGCAATGATATCTCGGATTTCATGTCCTCCTCTGAATCCATATATTTTTTTTTTTTTTTTCTGGCAGTTCACTGTCAATGTACTGCTGCAGCCACTTTTGAATGAACTTCAGCAAAATTTTACTTGTGTGTCATATAAATGATACTGTTCCATAATTCCCACCAGGGATCACCTTTCTTTGGAATAGACATAAATATGGATCACTTCCAGTGCATTGGCCAGGTAACTATCTTCCAAATTTCTTGACATAGATGAGTGAACACTTCCAGCACTGCATCTTTTTGTTGAAACATCTCGATTGGTATTCTGTCAATTCCTGGAGCTTTGCTTTTGGCCGGTACCTTCCCTGAAGCTTGGACTTCTTCTTTCAGTACAATCGGTTCCTGATGGTATGCTACCTCCTGACATGGTCAAACTTCGGCCAATCCTTTTTGGCATAGTGAATCCATGTATTCCCTCCATCTTCTTTGATGCTTTCTGCATCGTTCAATATTCCCCATTGAATTCTTCAATATTGCAACTGCAGGCTTGAATTTTTCTTCAGTTCTTTTAGCTTGAGATATGCTGAGCTTGTTCTTTCTTTTTAGTTTTTGTAACTCTAGGTCTTTGCACATTTCATTATAATATTTACTTTTTCTTCTCAAGCTGCCCTTTGAAATCTTCTGTTCATCTCTTTCACTTCATCATTTCTTCCATTTCCTTTAGCTACTTGAAGTGCAAGAGCAAGTTTCAGAGTCTCTTCTGACAATCATTTTTGGTCTTTTCTTTCTTTCTTGTCTTTTTATTGACCTTCTGCTTTCTTCCTGTTTGATGTCATTCCACTACTTGTCCGGTCTTTAGTCATTTGTGTTTAATTCATGAAATCTTTTCTTGATATGCTCTCTAGATTCAGATGGGATATATTCAAGTTTGTACTTTGCCTCTTGTGTACATGTTATGATTTTCTTCAGCTTCAACTTGAACTTGCAAATGACCAAGTGATGATCTGTTCCACAGTTGGCCCCTGGCCTTGATCTGACTGATGATGTTGAGCTTTTCCACCCTCTCTTTCCACAGATGTAGTTAATTTGATTTCTATGAATTCCGTCTTGCAGGGTCCACTTGTATAGTCACCATTGATGCTGCTGAAAAAAGGTATTTGCAATGAAGAGGTCGTTGGTCTTGCAAAATTCTATCATGTGATCCCCAGCATCATTTCTATCACCAAGACCATACTTTTCAACTACCAATCCTTTGTTTCCAACTTTCTAATTCCAGCCACAAGTAATTATCAATGCATTCTGATTGCATGGTTTGATCAATTTCAGACTGCAGAAGCTAGTAAAAAATCTTCAATTTTTTCATCTTTGGCGTTAGTGTTTGTTGAGTAAATTTTAATAATAGTCTTATTAACTGATCTGCCTTGCAAGCGTGTGGATACTATTCTACCACTGACAGCGTCGTACTTCAGGATTGACATTGAAATGTTCTTTTTGACGATGAATACATCACCATTCCTCTTCAAGTTGTTGCTCCTTGGATAGTAGACCATATGATTGTCTGATTCAAAATGACCAGTACAAATAACTCTGTCAATTTGGTAGAGAAGCAAATATGGCCCCCTCTTTAGAATGTGGCAGTTGGGAACAGAAGGGGGAATGGTTTGATAAAAAGTCTGGAATATGGAGAAGTCCTAATCATCTTGCAATTTTGCCTAATTCTTTCACCTGGCCTCTGCTAAAAGCTTTCCACGCTCATGGTCCCCAGGGAGCTGATAAAATGATCAAATTTTGTTAAAATATTGGTGAGATAAATTTTTAAAGGCCTCACAAACCATTGTGGTCCAATGTTCAATTTGTCAGTCTCATAATCTAGGAAAAACCATTGGAGTTTCAACAGGATGTAAGCCCCCACTAGATGGTCCATTTTAGCATCTACAACTTGTTTTTATTCAGTTATTCCTATTAAAGTGCTTTCATAATGTCCAAGTGGTTATTTGTTTGTTTTCTAGTTGGTTTGAGCCTTTTCCATGCTGAAAATCAGTGGTGTAATGGTAGCAAAGAAATTATTAGAACATGTTTTTCAACCTGGGATTTACCATTTATACTGTCAAGTGATTGAGGAACACATTTTACCAGACAAGTGATTAAACTATTGGTCAAAGGATTGGAAATTTATTGGTATTATTGTTGCCCTTATCATCCTCAATCCTCTGGCAAGGTCAAGCAAATTAATGTAATGGTAGAACTTAAATTATCTATATTAACTGAAGACACCAGCCTTTCATGGCCGAAAGTTTTTCCGTTGGCTTCAGTAGCCATATACTTCCCACACTTTGGAAACATCAATTAATCCCTCATGAGATTATTACAGAAAGGCTAATGCCTCTCACTTACCATGGTCCTTGGGATGCTACTACTGGGCATCAGGACATGGTACAATACTGTAAATCTCTTATGACATATGCAAAAGATATCTTTTAGTGGATTAGTTTACCTTTGTTGACTCTTGTAAACATTAATGCCTAAGCCATAACTTAGAACCTGGTGACTGGGTATATTGGAAAATGCATCAGTGCAAATCAGCTCTTGAACCTTGTTGGAAGGAACCTTATCAAGTTCTTACAGCTCACATTGCTACCAAGCTTGAGGATAATGAACCAGAATACATATTTCTCATCTGAAACAAGCTCCAAAACATCAATGGAATGCTGAAAATACTGATAATCTTTGTCTTAACTAAAAAGAACCAAAATCTTACAACATAAAATTTTTTGTTTTATGTTTTTCTTGTGTTCTAGTCTATCAAGAGTATAACTGTTTTACTATGCTAGCCAAGAAAGTTGCTGTTACAACCAATCAAACTAATTGCTGGGCCTGTGCTTACGCACCTGTAAACCCCCAAAAGGAAATCCCCCCAACAGTAGTCCCTTTGAGTTTAGAAGAAATATTATATAGCTTCTGGGCTCCTTAGAAACCCTAGTGGCATAGTGGTTAAGTGCTGTGGCTGCTAACCAAAAGGCGCTCACTGGAAACTCTATGGGGCAGTCCTACTCTGTCCTATAGTGTCGCTTTGAGTTGAAATTGACCAGATGGCAATGGCTTTGGTTTTTTTGTTTTTGGTTTATGCTCCTTATGACAGCCAAACTCCATGTTGGAATGACTCTGAAAGAGTTAATCAGAGAGGCGGAGCCAAGATGGCGGACTAGGCAGACGCTACCTCGGATCCCTCTTACAACAAAGACACGGAAAAACAAGTGAATCGATCACATACATAACAATTTACAAACCCTGAACAACAAACACAGATTTAGAGACGGAGAACGAACTAATACTGGGAAGCAGCGATTGTTTCCAGAGCCTGGAGCCAGCGTACCAGTCAGGTACGGCACAAGCACAGAGAGCTACTCCACCCCGCTGAACTAACCCCGGGAGGGGGACCAGCCGGTTCCGCGGCGGCGTGGGACACAGCCGGTAGGAGAAGTCCCCAGGAGGCAGTGACTGGTCTTGGAGCAGGAAGAGCAGCGTCCCAACCGGAGAACCGTCCCGCCGGGATTTGGACTGGATGCAGGTACGGCATAAACACGGAGAGCTGCTCCACCCCCCTGAACTAACCCCGGGAAGGGGACCAGCCGGGTCGCGCGGGCGGCGTGGGACGCAGCCGGTAGGAGAAGTCCCCGGGGGGCAGCGACTGGTATTGGAGCGGGGAGAACAGCGTCCCAGCCGGGACACTCGGTCACGGCACAAGCAAGGGGAGCTGCTCCACCCATCTGAACTAACCCTGGGAGGAGGCCCAACTGGTTCGCGGAGACGGCACGGCCACGCGGCTGGAGGGACGAGAAGTCCCCGGGAGGCAGCGACTGATTTTGGAGTCGAGAGTGCACCGTCCCAGTAGGGGAGCCTTGAAGCTGGGCGTGGGGCTGGAAGCGGAGGATCTGACCGTGACCCCAGCGGGCCAGACCCCCCGGGGGCAATCTCCACACAGCCAGCACACATAGGCAACGCGCCCGCGGGAATCTCAGATATAATAGTCATTCCAAGCAAGACAACCAACTCTGGCTATATTCTGAGGTGCTACTCTCCTATCTCTCTGTTCCCTCCCCCACTCTCCCCAGGCGGCTTCATTAACATCCGAATAGCCTGAGCCAGAGGGAGAACTCTGATAGGGATCTGACTGCAGTTTTTTTTTAGTGGATTTTCTGGAAAAACTAGTTTCCCAGTGATGGCTCAGAGACAACAATCCATATCAAACCACTTAAAGAAGCAGACCATGACAGCTTCTCCAACCCCCCAAACAAAAGAATCAAAATCTTTCCCAAATGAAGATATAATCCTGGAATTATCAGATACAGAATATAAAAAACTAATTTACAGAATGTTTAAAGATATCACAAATGAAATTAGGATAACTGCAGAAAAAGCCAAGGAACACACTGATAAAACTGTTGAAGAACTCAAAAAAATTATTCAAGAACATACTGGAAAAATTAATAAGTTGCAAGAATCCATAGAGAGACAACATGTAGAAATCCAAAAGATTAACACTAAAATTACAGAATTAGACAACGCAATAGGAAGTCAGAGGAGCAGACTCGAGCAATTAGAATGCAGACTGGGACATCTGGAGGACCAGGGAATCAACACCAACATAGCTGAAAAAAAATCAGATAAAAGAATTAAAAAAAATGAAGAAACCCTAAGAATTATGTGGGACTCTATCAAGAAGGATAACCTGCGGGTGATTGGAGTCCCAGAACAGGGAGGGGAGACAGAAAACACAGAGAAAATAGTTGAAGAACTCCTGACACAAAACTTCCCTGACATCATGAAAAACGAAAGGATATCTATCCAAGATGATCATCGAACCCCATTTAAGATTGATCCAAAAAGAAAAACACCAAGACATATTACCATCAAACTCACCAAAACCAAAGATAAACAGAAAATTTTAAAAGCAGCCAGGGAGAAAAGAAAGGTTTCCTTCAAGGGAGAATCAATAAGAATAAGTTCAGACTACTCAGCAGAAACCATGCAGGCAAGAAGGAAATGGGATGACATATACAGAACACTGAAGGAGAAAAACTGCCAGCCAAGGATCATATATCCAGCAAAACTCTCTCTGAAATATGAAGGCGAAATTAAGATATTTACAGATAAACACAAGCTTAGAGAATTTGCAAAAACCAAACCAAAGCTACAAGAAATACTAAAGGATATTGTTTGGTCAGAGAACCAATAATATCAGATATCAGCACAACACAAGGTCACAAAACAGAACGTCCTGATATCAACTCAAATAGGGAAATCACAAAAACAAACAAATTAAGATTAATTAAAAAAAAATACACATAACAGGGAATCATGGAAGTCAATAGGTAAAAGATCACAATAATCGAAAAGAGGGACTAAATACAGGAGGCATTGAACTGCCATATGGAGAGTGATACACGGCGATATAGAACAATAGAAGTTAGGTTTTTACTTAGAAAAACAGGGGTAAATAATAAGGTAACCACAAAAAGGTATAACAACTCTATAACTCAAGATAAAAGCCAAGAAAAACGTAACGACTCAACTAACATAAAGTCAAGCACTATGAAAATGAGGATCTCACAATTTACTAAGATAAACGCCTCAGCACAAAAAAGTATGTGGAAAAATGAAATTGTCAACAACACACATAAAAAGGCATCAAACTGACAGCACTAAAAACTTATTTATCTATAATTACCCTGAATGTAAATGGACTAAATGCACCAATAAAGAGACAGAGAGTCACAGACTGGATAAAGAAACACGATCCATCTATATGCTGCCTACAAAAGACACACCTTAGACTTAGAGACACAAACAAACTAAAACTCAAAGGATGGAAAAAAGTATATCAAGCAAACAATAAGCAAAAAAGAAGAGGAGTAGCAATATTAATTTCTGACAAAATAGACTTTAGACTTAAATCCACCACAAAGGATAAAGAAGGACACTATATAATGATAAAAGGGACAATTGATCAGGAAGACATAACCATATTAAATATCTATGCACCCAATGACAGGGCTGCAGGATACATAAATCAAATTTTAACAGAATTGAAAAGTGAGATAGATACCTCCACAATTATAGTAGGAGACTTCAACACACCACTTTCGGAGAAGGACAGGACATCCAGTAAGAAGCTCAATAGAGACACGGAAGATCTAATTACAACAATCAACCAACTTGACCTCATTGACTTATACAGAACTCTCCACCCAACTGCTGCAAAGTATACTTTTTTTTCTAGCGCACATGGAACATTCTCTAGAATAGACCACATCTTAGGTCATAAAACAAACCTTTGCAGAGTCCAAAACATCGAAATATTACAAAGCATCTTCTCAGACCACAAGGCAATAAAACTAGAGATCAATAACAGAAAAACTAGGGAAAAGAAATCAAATACTTGGAAAATGAACAATACCCTCCTGAAAAAAGACTGGGTTATAGAAGACATCAAGGAGGGAATAAGGAAATTCATAGAACACAACAAGAATGAAAGTACTTCCCATCAAAACCTCTGGGACACAGCAAAAGCAGTGCTCAGAGGCCAATTTATATCGATAAATGCACACATACAAAAAGAAGAAAGAGCCAAAATCAGAGAACTGTCCCTACAACTTGAACAAATAGAAAGTGAGCAACAAAAGAATCCATCAGGCACCCGAAGAAAACAAATAATAAAAATTAGAGCTGAACTAAATGAATTAGAGAACAGAAAAACAATTGAAAGAATTAACAAAGCCAAAAGCTGGTTCTTTGAAAAAATTAACAAAATTGATAAACCATTGGCTAGACTGACTAAAGAAATACAGGAAAGGAAACAAATAACCCGAATAAGAAATGAAAAGGACCACATCACAACAGAACCAAATGAAATTAAAAGAATCATTTCAGATTATTATGAAAAATTGTACTCTAACAAATTTGAAAACCTAGGAGAAATGGATGAATTCCTGGAAAAACACTACCTACCTAAACTAACACATTCAGAAGTAGAACAACTAAATAGACCCATAACAAAAAAAGAGATTGAAAAGGTAATCAAAAAACTCCCAACAAAAAAAAGCCCTGGCCCGGACGGCTTCACTGCAGAGTTCTACCAAACTTTCAGAGAAGAGTTAACACCACTACTTCTGAAGGTATTCCAAAGCATAGAAAATGACGGAATACTACCCAACTCATTCTATGAAGCCACCATCTCCCTGATACCAAAACCAGGTAAAGATATTACAAAAAAAGAAAATTATAGACCTATATCCCTCATGAACATTGATGCAAAAATCCTCAACAAAATTCTAGCCAATAGAATCCAACAACACATCAAAAAAATAATTCACCCTGATCAAGTGGGATTTATACCAGGTATGCAAGGCTGGTTTAATATCAGAAAAACCATTAATGTAATCCATCACATAAATAAAACAAAAGACAAAAACCACATGATCTTATCAATTGATGCAGAAAAGGCATTTGACAAAGTCCAACACCCATTTATGATGAAAACTCTTACCAAAATAGGAATGAAAGGAAAATTCCTCAACATAATAAAGGGCATCTATGCAAAGCCAACAGCCAATATCACTCTAAATGGAGAGAACCTGAAAGCATTTCCCTTGAGAACGGGAACCAGACAAGGATGCCCTTTATCACCGCTCTTATTCAACATCGTGTTGGAAGTCCTAGCCAGGGCAATTAGGCTAGACAAAGAAATAAAAGGTATCCGGATTGGCAAGGAGGAAGTAAAGTTATCACTATTTGCAGATGACATGATTATATACACAGAAAACCCTAAGGAATCCTCCAGAAAACTACTGAAACTAATAGAAGAGTTTGGCAGAGTCTCAGGTTATAAAATAAACATACAAAAATCACTTGGATTCCTCTACATCAACAAAAAGAACACCGAAGAGGAAATCACCAAATCAATACCATTCACTGTAGCCCCCAAGAAGATAAGATACTTAGGAATAAATCTTACCAAGGATGTAAAAGACCTATACAAAGAAAACTACAAAGCTCTACTACAAGTAATTCAAAAGGACATACTTAAGTGGAAAAACATACCCTGCTCATGGATAGGAAGACTTAACATAGTAAAAATGTCTATTCTACCAAAAGCTATCTATACATTTAACGCACTTCCGATCCAAATTCCAATGTCATATTTTAAGGGGATAGAGAAACAAATCACCAATTTCATATGGAAGCGAAAGAAGCCCCGGATAAGCAAAACACTACTGAAAAAGAAGAAGAAAGTGGGAGGCCTCACTTTACCTGACTTCAGAACCTATTATACAGCCACAGTAGTCAAAACAGCCTGGTACTGGTACAACAACAGGCATATAGACCAATGGATCAGAATTGAGAACCCAGACATAGATCCATCCACGTATGAGTAGTTGATATTTGACAAAGGACCAGTGTCAATTAATTGGGGAAAAGATAGCCTTTTTACCAAATGGTGCTGGCATAACTGGATATCCATTTGCAAAAAAATGAAACAGGACCCATACCTCACACCATGCACAAAAACTAACTCCAAGTGGATCAAAGACCTAAACATAAAGACTAAAACGATAAAGATCATGGAAGAAAAAATTGGGACAACCCTAGGAGCCCTAATACAAGGTATAAACAGAATACAAAACATTACCAAAAATGATGAAGAGAAACCCGATAACTGGGAGCTCCTAAAAATCAAACACCTATGCTCATCTAAAGACTTCACCAAAAGAGTAAAAAGACCACCTACAGACTGGGAAAGAATTTTCAGCTATGACATCTCCGACCAGCGCCTGATCTCTAAAATCTACATGATTCTGTCAAAACTCAACCACAAAAAGACAAACAACCCAATCAAGAAGTGGGCAAAGGATATGAACACACATTTCACTAAAGGAGATATTCAGGCAGCCAACAGATACATGAGAAAATGCTCTCGATCATTAGCCATTAGAGAAATGCAAATTAAAACTACGATGAGATTTCATCTCACACCAGCAAGGCTGGCATTAATCCAAAAAACACAAAATAATAAATGTTGGAGAGGCTGCGGAGAGATAGGAACTCTCATACACTGCTGGTGGGAATGTAAAATGGTACAACCACTTTGGAAATCTATCTGGCGTTTTCTTAAAAAGTTAGAAATAGAACTACCATACAACCCAGAAATCCCACTCCTGGGAATATACCCTAGAGATACAAGAGCCTTCATACAAACAGATACATGCACACCCATGTTTATTGCAGCTCTGTTTACAATAGCAAAAAGTTGGAAGCAACCAAGGTGTCCATCAACGGATGAATGGGTAAATAAATTGTGGTATATTCACACAATGGAATACTACGCATCGATAAAGAACAGTGACGAATCTCTGAAACATTTCATAACATGGAGGAACCTGGAAGGCATTATGCTGAGTGAAATGAGTCAGAGGCAAAAGGACAAATATTGTATAAGACCACTATTATAAAATCTTGAGAAATAGTAAACCTGAGAAGAACACATACTTTTGTGGTTACGAGGGGGGGAGGGAGGGAGGGTGGGAGAGGGTTTTTTATTGATTAATCAGTAGATAAGAACTGCTTTAGGTGAAGGGAAAGACAACACTCAATACATGGAAGGTCAGCTCAATTGGACTGGACCAAAAGCAAAGAAGTTTCGGGATAAAATGAATGCTTCAAAGGTCAGGGGAGCAAGTGCGGGGGTCTGGGGAACATGGTTTGCGGGGACTTCTAAATCAATTGGCAAAATAATTCTATTATGAAAACACTCTGCATCCCACTTTGAAATGTGGCGTCTGGGGTCTTAAATGCTAACAAGCGGCCATCTAAGATGCATCAATTGGTCTCAACCCACCTGGAGCAAAGGAAAATGAAGAACACCAAGGCCACACGACAACTAAGAGCCCAAGAGACAGAAAGGGCCACATGAACCAGAGACCTACATCATCCTGAGACCAGAAGAACTAGTTGGTGCCCGGCCACAATCGATGACTGCCCTGACAGAGAGCACAGCAGAGGACCCCTGAGGGAGCAGGAGATCAGTGGGATACAGACCCCAAATTCTCATAAAAAGACCAAACTTAATGGTCTGACTGAGACTAGAGGAATCTCGGCGGTCATGGTCCCCAGACCTTCTGTTGGCACAGGACAGGAACCATCCCCGAAGACAACTCATCAGACATGAAAGGGACTGGTCAGCGGGTGGGAGAGAGACGCTGATGAAGAGTGAGCTAATTATATCAGGTGGACGCTCGAGATTGTGTTGGCAACTCTTGTCTGGAGGGGGGATGGGAGGATAGAGAGAGAGGGAAGCCGGCAAAATTGTCACGAAAGGAGAGACTGAAAGGGCTGACTCAAGAGGGGGAGAGCAAGTGGGAGTACGGAGTGAGATGTATGTAAACTTATATGTGACAGACTGATTGGATTTGTAAACGTTCACTTGAAGCTTAATAAAAGTTATATAAAAAAAAAGAGTTAATCAGTATACAGCCTGGACTTACAAATCAGCATAAAAACAAAAGTATATGGTGTTTTCTCAGAAATTCTCCAGCACTGCAAATCAATTCACAGGCATTACTCAACGTTCTAATTACATTTACAATGATGGCTATTATTTTTCAGATACTCCAAGTTTCTGCTAAGGTTTATTTCCTTTCAAGGAACAAATGACACTAAAATTGATTTGTTCCTCTCTGCACATGGGTGGATCATATTACTTAAGTGGAATTATTGTCACACTGCTGCCAGACTGTAGTTCGCCTGATTTTGATGGTGACTTTGTTCCTTTTGTAATATATTCATCTATGGTTCCTCCTGATTCACAAGGCACCTACCTATATAAGGCATTGAATGGACATTATTTCATGTACTGTTGATGAGCACGTAAAGTCCTGCCACCAAATTGGATTGGAATTTGCTAGTTGGCTTCTGGAGTACCTCATAACTGATTTCACTCAAAACTCACATCAGGGATAGCTAGGAATATGAGAGAGATTAAGACTGGAGAGTGACCATCAAACAAACCATTGAACAACTATCAAATGAAGATTCATTGACTAAAGGGTTGTTAATTGGCTCTTCTATACCAGGTATGATTCCCATTGTTTCTGGGCTTTCTTTAGCCTGTGTGAGGAAAAAAAAAAAATTAGGACTGTAAATGGTGTTTGACAAGGTGGCTCTGGAATTAGCTCTGTTAATAATCTGTTGTTGTTGTTAGGTGCCGTCAAGTCAGTTCTGACTCATAAGCAATCCAATGTACAATAGGATCAAACTCTACCTGGTCCTGTGCCATCCTCACAATATTTGTTATGTTTGAGACCAGTGTTGCAACTGCTGTGTCAACCCATCTCATCGAAGGCACTCCCCTTTTTAGTGCACCCTCTGCTTTAAGCAGCATGGTGTCCTTCTCCAGGGACTGGTCCCTCTTGATTACGTGTCCAAAGTATGTGAGACAAAGTCTCACATCCTTGCTTCTAAGGAACATCCTGGCTGTACTTATTTCAAGACAGATTTGTTCTTTCTTCTGGTAGTCCATGGCATAGTCAATATTCTTCGCTAATACCATAATTCAAAGGTGTCAATTCTTCTTAGGTCTTTCTTAATCACTGTTCAGCTTTCACATGCATATGAGGTGACTGAAAACATCATAGCTTTTATCAGGTGCATCTTTGTCCTCAAGGTGACATCTTCACTTTTTGATACTTTAAAGAGGTCTTTTGTAGCAGATTTGCCCAAAGCAATGCATCGTTTGATTTCTTGACTGCTACTTCCAAGGGTGTGGAGTGTGGATACAGTAAAATGAAATGTTTGACAACTTCAATCTTTTCTCCATTTATCATAGTGTTGCTTATTGGTACAGTTATAAGTACTTGTTTTCTTTGTGTTGAGGTGTTATTCCTACCAACGGCTGTATTCCTTGATCTTCATCAGTAAGTGCTTTAAGTCCTCTTCATCTGTACATTGTCTGATATAGTGCGAGAAGATAAGCCCCTCAGGTTGGGAGGACCTCAAAATACAACTGGGGAAGTGGTGCCACCTCAAAATAGAGTTCACCTTAATGACGTGGATGAAGTCAAGCTTTTGGAACCTACATTTGCTTATGTGTCATGACTTAAAATTAGAAGAATGGTATTGTTTTCATGATGTTATTTATTGGTCCAGTTGTGAGGATTTCGTTTTCTTTATTTTGAGGTGTATTCCACACTGAATGCTGTGGTCTTTGATCTTCATCAGTAAGTGCTTCAAGTCCTCTTCACTTAAAGCAAGCAAGGTTGTGTCATCTGTGTAATGCAGGCTGTTAATGAGTCTTCCTGGAATCCTGATGTTCCCTTCTTCTTCATATAGTTCAGGTTCTCAGATTATCTGCTCAGCATACAGATGGAATAAGGATGGTGAAAAGATGCAACGCTGACACATACCTCTCTTACATTTAAACCATGCACTATCCCCTTGTTCTGTTCAAACGACTGCCTCTTGATCTGTTTACAGATTCCTCATGATCACAGTTAAGAGTTCTGGAATTCCCATTCTTTGCAATGTTATCCATAAGTTGTTATGATCCACACAGTCGAATGTCTTTGCACAGTTAATAAAACATAGGTAAACATTTTTCTGGTATTCTCTGCTTTCAGCCAGGATCCATCTGACATCAGAATGACATTCCTTTTTCCACGTCCTCTTCTGAATCCAGCTTGAATCTGGCAGTTCCCTGTCAATGTACTGCTGCAGCCACTTTTGAATGATCTTCAGCAAAATTTTACTTGTGTTTGATAATGCCATTGTTCAATAATTTCCACATTCTGTTGGGTCATGTCTTAGTTATCTAGTGGTGCTATGACAGAAATAACCACAAATGGGTGGCTTTAACTGTAGAAATTCGAATTCAGGGTGCCAGTTCCGGGGGGAAGACTTTCTCACTCAGTTCACTTTGGAGGAAAGTCCTAGTCATGAATCTTCCCCTGGTCTAGGAATGCCTCAGCACAGAAACTTTGGTCCAAAGGAGTTGTGTGCTCCAGGCTCTCCTTGCTTGGTGGTAATGAGGCCCTCACATCTCTCTGCTCACTTCTGTCTTTTATATTGCAAAAGAGATTGATTTAAGACACAACCTAATCTTATAGATTGAGTCCTGCCAAATTAACATAACTACCTCTAATCCTGCCTCATTAACATCATTAAAAAAAAAAAAAAAACCAGTGCCATCATAGAGGCAGAATTTAGAACACATAGGGAAATCACATCAGATGACAAAATGGTGGGCAATCACACAATACCAGGAATCATGGCTTAGCCAAGTTGACAGACTTTTTTGGGGTGATGCAGTTCAATCCACGACGGATCACCTTTCTTTGGCATGGGTACAACTATGGATCTCTTCCAGTTGGTTAGCCAGGTAGCTATGTTCCAAATTTCTTGGCGAAGACGAATGAACACCTCTAGCGCTGCATCCGTTTGTTGAAACACCTCAATCCCATCAATTCCTGGAGCTTTGTTTTTCTCCAATGCCTTCAGTGCAGCTTGGACCTCTTCCTTCACTACTATTCATTCTTAGTCATATGCTACCTCCCGAAATGATTGAGCATTGACTAATTGTTTTTGGTGCAATGATTCTGTGTATTTCTTCCATCTTCTTTTGATGCTTCTGTGCTGTTTAATATTTGACCAGTAGAGTCCTTCAATATTGCAACTAATAGCTTGAATTTTCTCTTCAGTTTTTTCAGATTGAGAAATGCCAAGCATGTTCTTCCCTTTTGGATTTCTGTCTCCAGGTCTTCGCACACTTCATTATAATACTTTATTTTGTCTTCTCAAGCCACCCTTTGAAATGTTCTGTTCAGGTCTTTGACTTCATCATTTCTTCTGTTAGCTTCAGCTACTCTATGTTCAAAAACAACATCCAGAGTCTCTTCTGACATTGATTTTGAGCTTTTCTTTCATTCCTGTCTTTTTAATGACCTCTTGGTTTTTTCATGTATAATATCCTTGATGTCATTCCACAACTCACCTGGTCTTCAGTCATTAGTGTTCAATGCATCACATCTGTTCTTGAGATGATCTCTAATTTCAGGTTGGATATATATACTCAAGGTCATACTTTGGCTTTTGCAGACTTGTCCTAATTTTTTTCAACTTCAGCTCGAACTTGCATACAAGCAATTGACGGTCTGTTTCATAGTCGACTCCTGGCCTGGTTCTGACTGATGATATTCAGCCTTTCCATTGTCTCTTTCCACAGACCCAGTCTATTTGATTTCTTTGTATTACATCTGGCAAGGTCCACATGCATATTCAGCATTTATATTGTTGAAAATAGGTAGTTGCAATGAAGAAATCTTTGCTCTTGCAAAGTTCTGTCATATGATATCCAGCATAGTTTATTTAGCCAAGGCCATATTTTCCAGCTATCAGTCCTTCCACTTTCTTTTCATATTTCAATTGCCTGTATTATCAATGCATCTTAATTGCATATTTGAATATTTTCAGTCTGCAGAAGTTGTTAAAAATCTTCCATCAGACTGGAATAACAACAAACAGAAACAGCTAAAGAATCAATAGAAATAACAAAAAGGTACCCCATTTAGCAGTGCCCATGAGACCCGAGGAAACCTAGATTGGTGCCTGTCCAACACTTAGTGATCAAAGATTCTAAATGAATCATGAACAGAAAGGGGGATATCGTGTATATTGTGGAATCAAATTTTTATTTAAAATACAATTTTCTTGTGTTTCAAGAGACCTTTTCTTATTCACAAATTCAAAAATTTCTGACCAAAAATTAATGGGCAAGCAGGCTTTTTCTTCTCTTACCCAAAGTTTCTAATTGAATTTTCTTTCCTATTCCAAGAGCAGATGACAACAAAGCCATTAACTTGCGACTAAATGAAAAAAAAAACTTGGGCTTCTTTAACTTAAATTTCTAGAGGTCTCAGGACTGCCGGCCAATGTAGGTTTAAATCTTCCAGGAAGTTACCTTTTTAATGTTAACTCAGTACCCATTAAGTACTGAATCACCATGAGTGTTTCCAACCTGTACTTGTGAAGTGGGCATCAAGAGTAAACAAAGGCTGGAGGCGGGGCCAAGATGGCTGACTAGGTAGAAGCTACCTCGGATCCCCCTTGCAACAAAGACTCGGAAAAACAAATGAATCGATCACATACATGACAATCTATGAACCCTGACCATCAAACACAGATCTAAAGAGTTGACCTGAGTGACAAAGACTGAGAAGGAACAACCACGGAGAAGCAGTGACTGTTTTTGGAGCCTGGAGCCAGGGTCCCAGTAAGGAAACCTTGGCAACGGGCTTTGGACTGGGTGCAGGGGAGCTGAGCTCGGCATCCTGAGACGGTGCAAACACGGGGCGCAGCCCTAGCCTCCTGAACTGTCCTCGGGGGAAGCCCAGCCAGTGCACGCAGACAGTGCAGTGACGTGGCTGACAGGAGGAGAAGTCACTGGTAGGCAGCGACTGGTTTTGGAGCCAGAAGTGCAGCGTCCCAGCCGGGGAACCTTGGCGCTGGGCTTTGTACTGGGAGCGGAGGAACTAACCACGGCTTCTGAGATAGCGTAAGCATGGGATGCGGGCCTGACCCTCGGGGGCAATCTCGACCCAGCCAGCTCACACAGTCGACATGCCCCCCTCGGGAATCTCAGATAAAACAGTCATCCCAAGCAAAATAAGTAACTTTGTCTCTATTCCGGGGTGCTACTCTCTCCTATTTATCTGAACCCTCCCCTCCCCTTCCCAGGCGGCTTCATTAACATTGGAATTTCCTGAGGCAGAGAGTGAACTGCTCTGCGGTTTTTCTTTTCTTTTTTTTTCCTAACCCATTCTCCTGGCCTGAGAGAAGCAGCTACAAAAAACCCAGGGACCAAAAATCCTTCCCTAATTGGACTAAAAACACAGAACCAGCTCCAGCCAAGCATATGTGATCCACAGTCTTGGGCTTTCATCCCTACGGGGAACAAGGTGGCTATTATAATGCAAAAGCATTTCTGATAGGGATCTGACTGTAATTGTTTTAGCGGATTACTGGAAAGACAAGTTTCCCAGGTCTGATATCTCTGTGTATTCAACAGAGCCCTCATTGACCCACAACAGGGAACTGAGGGCTGAAGCTCCCCCTAGACCACCTAGTCTCCTGCCTTAGGGGTCTAAGGAGGGTGACACCTACCAATCTGTAGAGGTACTTGCATTGGGGGCCTAAGGTACAGCTGCAGAGCCCACACACCAAAGAGCTTTAGGAATGGAGACACACCTACCTCACTAGAATTTGGGGGAAGCCTGTCAGCATCCTGCCCCCCCCCAGAGTGTGAATCCCTGCTGCTACTAGAATCTGGTGCACACAACTATCACCACTACTTCTCTAGGTGGATAGGTGACAGTCTGCACCACACACTTGATGACCAAAAATCAGATTCTACTCAAGAATAGTGAATGGACTCAGGCATATATATCTGGTAACAGCCCAAACCAGCTGGTAATAGGACATAAGTGAGTCAAGGTCTGCAACAATCAAGACAGCACAATCTAGTAGCCCATCTACATAGATTGAAAGAAAACAAAACAAGATAAGACTCAGTGAGGAAATATAGAATAAATCACTACAATATCTTAGTGATGGCTTGGAGACAGTAGTTGATATCAAACCACATAAAGAAGCAGAGCATGATTGCTTCTACCACTCCCCAAACTAAAGAATCAAAATCTTTCCCAAATGAAGATACAATCCTGGAATTGCCAGACGCAGAATATAAAAAACTAATTTACAGAATACTTCAAGACATCAGGGATAACCTCAGAAATGAAATAAGGCAATCTGCAGAAAAAGCCAAGGAACACACTGATAAAGCAGTTGAAGAACTCAAAAAGATTATTCAAGAACATAGTGGAAAAATTAATAAGTTGCAAGAATCCATAGAGAGACAGCAATCAGAAATCCGAAAGATTAACAATAAAATTACAGAATTAGACAACGCAATAGGAAGTCAGAGGACCAGACTTGAGCAACTGGAATGCAGAGTGGGAAATCTGGAGGACCAGGGAATTGACACCAATATAGCTGAAAAAAAATCAGATAAAAGAATTTAAAAAAATGAAGAAACCCTAAGAATCATGTGGGACTCTATCAAGAAGGATAACTTGTATGTGATTGGAGTCCCAGAACAGGGAGGGATAACAGAAAACACAGAGAGAATAGTTGAAGATCTGTTGGCAGAAAACTTCCCTGACATCATGAAAGATGAAAGGATATCTATCCAAGATGCTCATCGAACCCCATTTAAGACTGATCCAAAAAGAAAATCACCAAGACATATTATCATCAAACTTGCCAAAACCAAAGATAAAGAGAAAATTTTAAAAGCAGCCAGGGATAAAAGAAAGGTCTCCTACAAAGGAGAATCAATAAGAATAAGTTCAGACTACTCAGCAGAAACCATGCAGGCAAGAAGGCAATGGGATGACATATATAGAGCACTGAAGGAGAAAAACTGCCAGCCAAGGATCGTATATCCAGCAAAACTCTCTCTCAAATATGAAAGTAGAAATAAAACATTTACAGATAAACACAAGCTTAGAGAATTTGCAAAAACCAAACCAAAGCTACAAGAAATACTAAAGGAAATTGGTCAGAAAACCAATAATATCAGATACCAGCACAACACAAGGTCACAGAACAGAACATTCTGATACCAACTCAAATAGGGAAATAACAAAAACAAATTAAGATTAATTTTAAAAAGAAAAAAATGCTCAAAACAGGGAATCATTGAAGTCAATATGTAAAAGATCACAATAATCAAAAAGAGGGACCAAATACAAGTGGCATAGAACTGCCATATGGAGAGGGGTACAAGGCAATATAGAACAATACAAGTTAGGTTTTTACTTAGAAAAATAGGGGTAAATATTAAAGTAACCACAAACAGGTATAACAACTCCATAACTCAAAATAAAAACCAAGAAAAACACGACTCAGCAAACATAAAGTCAAATACTATGAAAATGAGGAACACACAATTTACAAAGAAAAACGTCTCAGCACAAAAAAGTAAGTGGAAAAATAAAATTGTCAACAACACACGTGAAAAGGCATCAAAATGACAGCACTAAACACGTACTTATCTATAATTATGCTGAATGTAAATGGCCTAAATGCACCAATAAAGAGACAGAGAGTATTAGACTGGATAAAGAAACACGATCCGTCTATATGCTTCCTACAAGAGACACACCTTAGACTTAGAGACACAAACTAACTAAAACTCAAAGGATGGAAAAAATATATCAAGCAAACAACAATCAAAAAAGAGCAGGAGTAGCAATATTAATTTCTGACAGAATAGACTTTAAAGTTAAATCCACCACAAAGGATAAAAAAGGACACTACATAATGATTAAACGGGCAATTGAC
This sequence comes from Loxodonta africana, assembly GCF_030014295.1. NCBI lineage: Eukaryota > Metazoa > Chordata > Mammalia > Proboscidea > Elephantidae > Loxodonta > Loxodonta africana. The sequence continues at coordinate 29,067,985 of NC_087344.1, forward strand.
CAGGAAGATATAACCATATTAAACATTTATGCACCCAATGACAGAGCTGCAAGATACTTAAAACAAATTTTAACAGAACTGAAAAGTGAGATAGACATCTCCACAATTATAGTAGGAGACTTCAACACACCACTTTCGGAGAAGGACAGGACATCCAGTAAGAAGCTCAATAGAGACACGGAAGACCTAATTGCTACAATCAACCAATTTGACCTCATTGACTTATACAGAACTCTCCACCCAACTGCTGCAAAGTATACTTTTTTTTCTAGCGCACATGGAACATTCTCCAGAATAGACCACATATTAGGTCATAAAACAAACGTTTGCAGAATTCGAAACATCGAAATATTACAAAGTACCTTCTCAGACCATAAGGCCATAAAAGTGGAAATCAATAACAGAAAAATTATGGAAAAGAAATCAAATACTTGGAAACTGAACAATACCCTGCTGAAAAAAGACTGGGTTATAGAAGACATCAAGGAGAGAATAAAGAAATTCATAGAATGCAACAAGAATGAAAACACTTCCTATCAAAACCTCTGGGACACAGCAAATGCAGTGCTCAGAGGTCAATTTATAGCGACAAATGCACACATACAAAAAAGAAGAAAGAGCCAAAATCAGAGAACTGTCCCTACAACTTGAACAAATAGAAAGTGAGCAACAAAAGAATCCATCAGGCACCCGAAGAAAACAAATAATAAAAATTAGAGCTGAACTAAATGAATTAGAGAACAGGAAAACCATTGAAAGAATTAACAAAGCCAAAAGCTGGTTCTTTGAAAAAATTAACAAAATTGATAAACCATTGGCCAGACTGACTAAAGAAATACAGGAAAGGAAACAAATAACCCGAATAAGAAACGAGATGGGCCATATCACAACAGACCCAACTGAAATTAAAAGAATCATATCAGGTTATTACGAAAAATTTTACTCTAACAAATTTGCAAACCTAGAAGAAATGGATGAATTCCTAGAAAAACACTACCTACCTAAAGTAACACAATCAGAAGTAGAACAACTAAATAGACCCATAACAAAAAAAGAGATTGAAAAGGTAATCAAAAAACTCCTAATAAAAAAAAGCCCTGGCCCGGGTGGCTTCACTGCAGAGTTCTACCAAGCTTTCAGAGAAGAGTTAACACCACTACTACTAAAGGTATTTCAAAGCATAGAAAATGACGGAATACTACCTAACTCATTCTATGAAGCCACCATCTCCCTGATACCAAAACCAGATAAAGACATCACAAAAAAAGAAAATTACAGACCTATATCCCTCATGGAGATAGATGCAAAAATCCTCAACAAAATTCTGGCCAATAGAATTCAACAACATATCAAAAAAATAATCCACCGCGACCAAGTGGGATTTATACCAGGTATGCAAGGCTGGTTTAATATTAGAAAAACCATTAATGTAATCCACCATATAAATAAAACAAAAGACAAAAACCACATGATCTTATCAATTGATGCAAAAAAGGCATTTGACAAAGTCCAACCCCCATTTATGATAAAAACTCTCAGCAAAATAGGAATTGAAGGAAAATTCCTCAACATTATAAAGGGCATCTATACAATTTTTTTATACAAAGACAACAGCCAACATCACTCTAAATGGAGAGAGTCTGAAAGCATTTCCCTTGAGAACGGGAACCAGACAAGGATGCCCTTTATTACCGCTCTTATTCAACGTTGGGCTAGAGGTCCTAGCCAGAGCAATTAGGCTAGACAAAGAAATAAAGGGCATCCGGATTGGCAAGGAGGAAGTAAAATTATCTCTATTTGCAGATGACATGATCTTATACACACAAAACCCTAAGGAATCCTCCAGAAAACTACTGAAACTAATAGAAGAGTTTGGCAGAGTCTCAGGTTATAAGCTAAACATACATAAATCACTTGGATTCCTTTACATCAACAACAAGAACATCGAAGAGGAAACCACCAAATCAATACCATTCACAGTAGCCCTCAAGAAGATAAAATACTTAGGAATAAATCTTACCAAAGATGTAAAAGACCTATACAAAGAAAACTACAAAATACTAGTGCAAGAAACTAAAAAGGACCTACTTAAGTGGAAAAACATACCTTGCTCATGGATAGGAAGACTTAACATATTAAAAACGTCTATTCTACCAAAAGCCATCTATACATACAATGCACTTCCAATCCAAATTCCAATGACATTTTTTAATGTGATGGAGAAACAAATCACCAACTTCATATGGAAGAGAAAGAAGCCCTGGATAAGTAAAGCATTACTGAAAAAGAAGAAAGTGGGAGGCCTCACTCTACCTGATTTTAGAACCTATTATACAGCCACAGTAGTCAAAACAGGCTGGTACTGGTACAACAACAGGCACATAGACCAATGGAACAGAATTGAGAACCCAGATATAAATCCATCCACATATGAGCAGCTGATATTTGACAAAGGACCAGTGTCAGTTAATTGGGGAAAAGATAGTCTTTTTAACAAATGGTGCTGGCATAAATGGATATTCATTTGCAAAAAAATGAAACAGGACCCATATCTCACACCATGCACAAAAACTAACTCCAAGTGGAAGAAAGACCTAAACATAAAGACTATAACAATAAAGATCATGGAAAAAAAAGTAGGGACAAGGTTAGGAGCCCTAATTCAAGGCATAAACAGAATACAAAATATTACCAAAAATGATGACAAGAAACCAGATAACTGGGAGCTCCTAAAAATCAAACACCTATGCTCATCTAAAGACCTCACCAAAAGAGTAGAAAGACCACCCACAGATTGGGAAAGAATTTTCAACTATGATGTCTCTGACCAGCGCCTGATCTCTAAAGTCTATATGATTCTGTTAAAACTCAACCACAAAAAGACAAACAACCCAATGAAGAAGTGGGCAAAGGATATGAACACGCACTTCACTAAAGAAGATATTAAGGCAGCTAACAGATACATGAGAAAATGCTCTCGATCATTAGCTATTAGAGAAATGCAAATTAAAACTACGATGAGATTCCATCTCACTCCAACAAGGCTGACATTAGTCCAAAAAACACAAAATAATAAATGTTGGAGAGGCTGTGGAGAGATTGGAACTCTTATACACTGCTGGTAGGAATGTAAAATGGTACAACCACTTTGGAAATCTATCTGGCGTTTTCTTAAAAAGTTAGAAATAGAACTACCATACAACCCAGCAATCCCACTCCTCGGAATATACCCTAGAGAAATAAGAGCCTTCACACAAACAGATACAGGCACACCCATGTTTATTGCAGCTCTGTCTACAATAACAAAAAGCTGGAAGCAACCAAGGTGTCTGTCAACGGATGAATGGTTAAATAAATTGTGGTATATTCACACAATGGAATACCACACATCGATAAAGAACAGTGAGGAATCTGTGAAATATTTCATAACATGGAGGAACCTGGAAGGCATTATGCTGAGTGAAATTACTCAGAGGCAAAAGGACAAATATTGTATAAGACCACTATTATAAGATCTTGAGAAATAGTATAAACTGAGAAGAACACATACTTCTGTGGTTACGAGGGGGGGAGGGAGGCAGGGGGGCAGAGGTTTATTTACTGATTAGTTAGTAGATAAGAACTACTTTAGGTGAAGGGAATACTCAATACAGGGAAGGTCAGCTCAACTGGACTGGACCAAAAGCAAAGAAGTTTCCGGGATAAACAAGGGTGGGGGTTTGGGGACTATGGCTTAAAGGGACTTCTAAGTCAGTTGGCAAAATAATACTATTATGAAAACATTCTGCATCTCACTTTGAAATGTGGCATCTGGGGTCTTAAATGCTAACAAGCGGCCATCTAAGATGCATCAGTTGGTCTCAGCCCACCTGGATCAAAGGAGAATGAAGAACACCAAGGTCACACGACAACTATGAGCCCAAGAGACAGAAAGGGCCACATGAACCAGAGACTTGCATCATCCTGAGACCAGAAGAACTAGATGGTGCCCGGCCACAATGGACGACTGCCCTGACAGGGAACACAACAGAGAACCCCTGAGGGAGCAGGAGATCAGTGGGATGCAGATCCCAAATTCTCATAAAAAGACCAGACTTAATGGTCTGACTGAGACTAGAGGAATTCCGGCGGTCATGGCCCCCAAACCTTCTGTTGGTCCAGGACAGCTTGTCCCGAAGACAACTCATCAGACATGGAAGGGACTGGACAATGGGTTGGAGAGAGATGCTGACGAAGAGTGAGCTACTTGTATCAGGTGGACACTTGAGACTGTGTTGGCATCTCCTGTCTGGAGGGGAGATAGGAAGGTAGAGAGGGTTAGAAACTGACAAAATTGTCATGAAAGGAGAGACTGGAAGGGCTGATTCCTTAGGGGGAGAGTAAGTGGGAGTATGGTGTAAGGTGTATATAAGCTTATATGTGACAGACTGACTTGATTTGTAAACGTTCACTTAAAGCTCAATAAAAATTATTAAAAAAAAAAAAAAGACTAAACAAAGGCTACCTTAGTAAAAGTGGTAGGACCTCCAGGTCTTTCAGGATGTCTGTTATTTTCCCTGGCCACCTTGAATAGGGATCTTGCACAAATAGTTTTGAATCAATGTTCTAAGAAAGGTGTGCATCCATGTTATCAGCAGCCCAAGAAAGAGAGAACATTTGCATCTCCTCAGAAAGTTCCTTCATGCCCGTTTGCACTCATATATTCGCTTTTCAACCTTGGCCCTGGCAGCCACTGATCTGATTTCTAGCACCACAATGTGAATTTTTATTGCTCTAGAATGTTTCATGCCCATTTCCCATCAATACATTCCCTCTTCCACCTTGGCCCAGGCAAACACTGACCTGACTACTATCATCGTATTAGTTTCCACTCTTCTAGGACTTCATAAAAGTAAATGCTAATTATATGAAGTGCCTGGCATCTTTTTCTCAGCATTTGTTTTTGAAGATTGTCCAAGTTGTTGCATGAATCAGCAGTTTTTTTATTTTTATTGGTTAGTAGGATTTTATTGCATAAGTAAACTTTAAGTTGTTTATCCATTTATCTGTCAATGGACATTTCGGTTATTTCCATTTTTGCCTATTATGAATACACCTACTATAAACATATGTGACTCAGTCTTAGTGTGAATATATGTTTTCATTTCCCTTACGTAGATTCCAAGGGGTAGAATTCCGAATCTTATGGAATATATATGCTTTAATTTCACCTGAATTGCCAAATGTATTTTTACCAAAGGAGTTAGAACATTTTATAACTGCACATATAATATATGAGAACTTTGATTACTCATTGTATTAGTTATATATTGCCGCATAACAAATTCCCCCAAAACTCTGGCATAAAACTTCATACATTTACTATGTACTTTTAAGAGGTTGCTCTTCCCCAGTTGTATTTCAAGTGCCTTCCAACCCGAGGAGTTCATCTTCTGGCACTATATTATACAGTGTTCTGCTGCTATTCATAATGTTTTCACAGGCCAGTTTTTTTAGAAGTAGACCACCAGGTCCTTCTTTCTAGTCTTAGTCTGGAAGTTCCACTGAGCTCTGTCCACCATGAGTGATCCCTGCTGATATTTAAAATACTGATGACATAGCATCCAGCATCACAGATACACACAAGCCATCAACATACAGCACTGTCACGACAGACGATTGAAAGTATAATGAGATATTTTCTCTCCTTAATGGTGTGTTTTCGAGAGTATTTATTAGTGCTTTTACTTTATATATTTTTTTACTTTATATTTACTGCCTTATTTTTGGAGACCCTGATGGCATAGTGCTTAAGAGCTACGGCTGCTAATCAAAAGGTCGGCCGTTTGAATCTACCAGGTGCTCCTTGGAAACCCTGTGAGGCAGTTCTACTCTGCTTTCTAAGGTTGCTGTGAGTTGGAATCCCCTCGATGGCAATGCTTTTGTTTTTAAGAAACCTTGGCCACTTCAAAGATACAAAGTGTTTCTTTTATGTTTTCTCTAAGAATATTAAAGTCTTAGCCTTTATATGTAGGTCTTTAATCATTTTAAAATTAATTTTTGTATTTGGTATGAAAAGCATCGTACACTTATTTTTTTTTAATGTGAATAACCACTTGTTCGAGCATCATTTGTTGATGACCCTATTCTCCCCCCATGGAATTATCCTGGTATTCTTTTAGAACATGAATTGATTAAATTTGCACGGACTTATTTTCTTAAGCTCTCTTTATTTTGTTGTAGTGACTTATTTTGTATGTCCTAAAACCAATAAATATCACAGTGTCTCAATTACTGTAATTTTAAAATAATTCTTTTTTTTTTTTTTTAATCATGATTTAAGTGAAACTTTGCAGGGCAAATAAGTTTCTCATTCAAAAATTTACACCCAAATTGTTCTGTAGTTTTGGCTGCATTCCGGCATCGTGTCAGCCCTCTCCTCTTTCCCTTTCTAGCGTGGGTTCCCTGGTTCCATTCTTCCAGTTTCCTGTCCCTTCCCACCTTCTTGTCTTTGCTTTTGGGGCAAGTGTTGCCCATTTGATCTTGTATGCTTGATTGATGAAGAAGCACATACCTCACGTGTGTTATTGTTTGTTTTATAAAAATCAAAACCTGGTGCCAGAGTCAATTCCAACTCAAAGCAATCTATAGGACAATCTAAAGTAGAACTGCCCCATAGAGTTTCCAAGGAGTGGCTGGTGGATTTGAACCGCCAATCTTTTGGTAAGCAGCTGAGCTCTTAATCACTGTGTCTTCAGGGCTCCATTTATTTTATAAACCCCATTGCCATCAAGTAGATTCTGACTTATAGTAAACATAGAGGACAGAGCAGAACTGCCCCACAAGGTTTCCAAGGAGCGCCTGGTGGATTTGAACTGCCGACCTTTTGGTTAGCAGTCATAGTTCTTAACCACTACTCCACCAGAGCTTCCATTTGTTTTATAGGCCTGCCTAATCTTCGGCTGAAAGGTGAACTTCAGGGGTGGCTTCAGTTCTGAGTAGAAGGGTTTCCAGGGGCTGTAGTCTCCGAGGTTCCTCCAGTTTCTGTCAGACCAGTAAGTCTGACCTTTTTTGTGAATTTGATCATTTGTTTTACGTTTTTCTCCTGCTCTGCCTGGGTCCCTCTGTTGTAATCCCAGTCAGAGTAGTTAAGAATGGTAGCCAGGCATCATCTAGTTCTTCTGGTGTCAGGGTGCCATAGACTGTGGTTCGTGTGGTCCGTTAGTCCTCTGGACTAATTTCTCCCTTGAGTCTTTAGTTTTTTTCCCTCTTCTTTGCTACAGACTAGAAGAGACCAGTAGTTGTACCTTAGATGGCTGTTTCCAAGCTTTTAAAACCCCAGGCACTACTCCCCAAAGTAGGATGTAAAACATTGTCTTTAAGAACTGTGTTGTGTCAGTTGATGTACTTGTCCCCAAAGTCTGTGGTCCTTTGTCTTTGATCCTGGAAACTTCATCCCATGAGGTGTTTAGTTATCTCTAAGAGGTTTCCCTGCCTGTGCCACTTGTGCGCTCTATTATCTACATTAATATATGAGAAGAACCTATAGTCATGTATTTAGATATTTCCACCACTGAACCTGTATTTGCTAGTGTGTGGCTTTATTACCCCCTCTCTGACCTTTGGCATATCTACCTATCTAACAAATAAATTTGTCTTGGAAGAAGTACAGCCAGAATGTTCCTTAGAAGCAAGGATAGCAAGAGTTTATCTCATGTACTTTGGACTTGTTATCAAGAGGGACCAGTCCCTGGAGAAGGAAATCATGCTTGGTAAAATAGAGGGTTAGTAAAAAAGAGAAAGGCCCTCAGTGAGACACAGTGGCTGCAAAATGAGCTCAAACATAACAAATATTGTGAGGACGGTTCAGGACCAGGCAGTGTTTCGTTCTGTTGAGTTGAAACAAACTTTACGGCACCTAACAACAAAAACAATTTATGTATACATTCGTAGATTATTGTTTGTTGATTCTATTGCTGGAAATTGTCTAAAGTATAGTAGTCACCATTGTAGCCCTTTATTCGAAATGTTATCCTTAATTTGTGATGTTCCACACAGTCAAATGCCTTTGCATAGTCAATAAAACACAGGTAAATATCACTTTGGGTGGTAGTGACATTTTCACAATTTTAAGTCTTCCTATCCAAGACCATGGTATGTTTTTCCATTTATGTATGTCTATTTTGGTTTCTTGCAGTAATGTTTTGTAGTTTTCTTTGTATAAGTCTTTTACTTCCCTGGTTAGATTTATTCCTAAGTATTTTATCTTTTGAGGGGCTATTGTAAATGGTATTGTTTTCCTGATTTCCTTTTTACAATTCTCTTTGTTGATGGAGAGGAAGCCAACTTATTTTTGTATGTTAATCTTTTACCTTGCCTCTTTGCTGAATGCTTCTAATAGTTCCAGTAGCTTTCTTGTGAAATCCTTAGTTTTCTATGCATAGGATAATATCATCTGCAAATAGGGATAGTTTTACTTCTTTCTTACCACTATGGATGCCCTTTATTTCTTTTTCTTGTCTTATTACTCTCGCTAGGTCTTCCAATACAATGTTGAATTACAGTGGTGATAAAAGGCATCATTGTCTGGTTCCCGTTCTCACGGAAGTGTTTTCAGATTCTCTCCATTGAGCGTAATAATGGCTGTTGTATTGTATAATTCCCTTTATCATGTTGAGAAACTTCTCTTCTATTCCTGTTTTGTTAGACTTTTTATCAGGAATGGGTGATGAAATTTGCCAAATGCCTTTTCTGCATCCATTGATATGATCGCGACATTCATGTGATTCTTTTCCTTTGTTTTATTTTTACAGTGGATGAAATTGATTGGTTTTCTAATGTTGAAGCAACCTTGCACGCCTGGCATGAATCCTACTTAGTCGTGATATATTAGTTTTTTGATCCGCTGTTGTATTTTATTGGCTCAGATTTTGTTGATCATTTTTACATATTATATGTGGATATTGGACTGTAGTTTTCTTTTTTAGTGGTGTCCTTGCCTGGCTTTGGTATTAGGGTTATGCTGGCTTCATAGAATGAATTGAAGACTATTCCTTCCTTTTCCATGTTCTGGAATAGTTTGGTAGAATTCTCCAGTGAAGCCGTCTGAACCAAGGTGTTTTTTTTTTTTTTTTTTGCTTAGGAGGTTTTTTTTTTTTTAAACCCCTTCAATTTCTCCTTTTGTTATAGGTCTTTTCAAATTTTCTAACTCAGTTTATGTTAGTTTAGTTATGTGGTGTGTTTCTAGAAATTTCTTCATTTCCTCTAAGTTTTCAAATTTTTTGGAGTACAATTTTTCATGGCGTCCTGTTATGATTCTTTCAATACGATTTGTTGTAATGTCACCCATCTCATTTCTTAATTGTGTTATTTACATCTTCTCCTGTTTTATTTTGTCAATTTGGCCAGTGGTTTGTCAATTTTATTAATTCTTTCAAAAAAACAGCTTTTAGACTTGTTGATTCTTTGAACTGTTTTACTGTTCTCTGTTTCATTTATTTCTGCTCTAATTTTTATTATTTTCTTTCTTTTGGCAACTGTTGGGTTCTTTTGCTGCTCTCTTTCTAATTGATCAATTAATAGGGTTAATGTCTTGATTCTTGTCCTTTCTTCTTTTTTGATGTATACATTTATTGCTATAAATTGACCTCTGAGCACAGTTTTTGCTGCGTTTCATTGGTTTTGTTATGACTTGTGTTCATTCTCATTTGATTCTAGGAATTTTTTTAAATTTCATTTTTGATTTCTTCTATTACCCAGTGGTTTTTAAGGACAGTGCTATTTAGATTCCATTTATTAGAGTTTTTTTTCTTTCTCTTCGTGTATTGGTTTCTACTCTCGTAGTGTTGTTCTCAGAGAAGATGCCTGTCAGAATTTGGTTTGACATTGTATTGAATATGCTAGGTTATTTTGGTGGAGAACTGACATCCTAACAATATTACATCTTCCAAGTCAAGGACCTGGTATATATTTCTTTTTTAGTCTTCATAAATTTCTCTCATAAATATTTTATAGTTTTTAGTGTAAAGAGTTTGCATGCATTTAAAATATTTATTCCTCTATATTTTGATGTTATGGGAAATGCTGTTTTTAATTTAAATTTCCCAGTTTGTTACCAGTGTATACAAACATATTTTTGTATATTAACCTTGTATCCTGCAACCTTCCTAAATTTATGTATTATGTCTGGAAGTTATTTTTTATACAGTGCTTTAGACTTTCTATGTATGCAGTGATTTTGTCTGCAAATAGTTTTATTTCTTCCTTCCAACTCTTTATACCTTCATTTTATTGTACCTCCAATACAATGTTGAAAAGAAGCCGTGAGAGCAGACATTTATTTCTTCACTTGCTTTCTGCTCTTAGGGGGAAAATATTCAGTCTTCCACCATTAAATATAATGTAGATGCTATTGACAAGGCTGAGAAATTTCCTTTCTATTCCTAGTTGGCTGAGAGTTGAATTTTGGATGTTGAACTTTGTCAAATGCTTGTTCTGCATGTATTGAGGTGATCATACGATTTTCTTTTTTTGGATGATTGGTATGAGTGGTTACCCTGATTCTGAAGTGTTGAGTTAACTTTACATTTATATATTTCTGCTTTCAATTGTCAAAATTCTGTTGAGGTTCATTGCATCTATGTTCATTAGGGATATTGGTCAGCAATTTCTTTTCATAGTATCCTTTTGTGTCTGTGTGTGTGTGTGTGTGTGTTTGTCAAGGTTTTGCTGGTGTTATAAAATGGAAAAAAAGGGTTTTTCCTCCTCTAGCTTCTAACAAAATTTGCATAAGATTAGCATTATTTTTGTATTACATGTTTGATAGACTTCATTAGTAGGACTATCTGGTCCTGGTGTTTTCTTCATAGAAGAGTCTGGGTTTAGAAATGCAATTTAAAAAATAAGTTCAGAGCTATTCAGAGTTCTTATTTCTTCTTGAGTTAGTTTTACTAGGTTTTGTTATTAAAGAAATATGCCTATTTCATATAACATGTCAAATTTCTTGGCATAATAATGTTTATAGTAATTTCTTACTGTTATTTTAATGGTTGAACATTTGTAATGATCTAATTGATACTACTAATTTGCGATTTTCCAATTTTGTACTTGTTCCTTCTTTCTAGGCATTTGTTCAAGGAATCTAATCAAGGGTTATTATTTTTTTCTTCTATTGTTGATTTATTTGCTTATATTTACTATTTCCTTCCTTTTACCTACTTTGAGTTCATGTTATAATTTGTTTCTAGCTTCTGAAGGTAGAAACTTAGATCATTGGTTTAGATCTTTCTTTTTTTCTAATATTAATATTTAAAGCTATAAATTTTCCTCAAAGCACTTCTTTAACAGCCTCCTACAAAATTTCACATTGTTTTTATTATCTTTTGATTTTAAATAATGTAAGCTATTAGTTGTCATACTAGGTACCAATTAGTAAGAGAAAAACTCTCAGAAAGGGAACTAAAAAATCTTGGGCCACTTATAAAATAATTACACACATTAGAGTCTACATTATGAAAATGACTTGAATAAGAACACAGAAATGAAAAGCTGACTCAGGTCTAACAAATGAAACCTAGGCATACTAATAAACAGTAAGTCAAGAACCAAAATTTAAGCTCCAAGTGTTTATTATCTCCAAGATTTTTATACCTAATTATAATTTTGCCATGACAGAGAAAATGAACTTGAAAACATGATATTTTTGGAAATCATCATTAACACTTGAAGCAAGTGGGCACTCTCAAAATAGTTCTGTTCCAAAGTAGGAAATTACTTTGAGGAAAGTAAAAACATAAAATGTCATAAATGTCTGGAATGTCAGAGACATGCGCACACACAAAAAAGCAGAATTTCTGAATGCCAGTCTAGTTCCTCAATACTCGTGGATTCTTGTCCAGCCCCAAGAGAAACACTTTTGTCAGTCATTTAAAGTGACAATCTCAGCAAGACTTTTCAGTGCACCTCTTATGTCCTTGTTTCTCAGGCTGTAGATAAAGGGATTCAGCATGGGTGTTACTGTAGTGTATATCACTGAAGCTATTGCACTTTCCCTGGAATTTTGGGTAGTGGAAGAACTGAAGTAGACCCCAAGACCTGTACTATAAAACAAAGAAACAACTGAAAGGTGAGACCCACAAGTAGAAAATGCCTTATACTTTCCCCTCGCTGATGTAATTCTCCGAATGGAAGAGACAATCCGAGAATAAGAAAATACGATGCCAGTCAGGGGAATAATGCCCATTACCACAGCTGCAAAATACATCTCTATGATATTGAGGAGGTTGTCAGAACAGGCAAGTTGGATAACCTGATTGATTTCGCAGAAGAAGTGGGGAATCTCCAAGTTAGTACAGAAGGACAGTCGCAACACCAGCAAACCACGTAGCAGAGAATCCAGAACACTCAATATCCAGGACAACAGCAGCAACAAGACACAGAGTCTGGGATTCATGATGACTGTGTAGTGTAGTGGGTGACAGATGGCCACAAACCGGTCATAAGCCATTATACAAAGGAAAAAAATATCCAACTCTGCAAAAAGGATGAAAAAATACATTTGGGTAAGGCAACCTTGATAGGTGATGGTTTTGTTATGGGTCTGGATATTCAGTAGCATCTTTGGGATGGTGGTGGAGGTGAAGCATATATCTACAAAGGAAAAGTTGGCAAGGAAGAAGTACATGGGAGTGTGGAGATGTGAGCTAGTGATAGTGGCCAAGATGATGAGAAGGTTCCCAATAAATGTGACCAAGTACATGGCCAGGAACAGCCCAAGAAAAAGGGGTTGGAGTTCTTCCACTTCTGAGAGTCCAAGGAGAATAAATTCTAAAACCTCTGTGTCGTTTCCTAGTTCCATGTGGCTGGTGTGACTGTCAAGAAAATGAAAAGAAGAGCAATGTTTTACAAAAAAAAGTAGACATCATCCACCAGCAGTGCTACTACCGATTATAAATTTTATATAAATAAATGTAAATACAAGTATTGTATTTGACACATAAAATAAATAAAAGCCTGTATTTTCTCAATGATCAGATTCAGCTGAATATTCAGAGGATTAAACATACAGCCATTCTTTCTGCCTCTGTCCACCCTTCCAAGTTAGCAAACTAATACCTAATCATAACTGCCACACCACGCCAGCATTCTTTCTACATACATTACTCTGAAATAGAATCATCTACTTTCTTGCTTCTGAGGGTGTTATCCATGACTAACAGCATCGGCTTCACCTGGAAGCTTGTTAGAAATGCAGATTCAGTGAACTGCCCCATTGAAAATCAGAATCTGCGTTTTTACAAGTGTCCAGGTATATTAGTTTCCTAAAAAAAAAAAAACAAAAAACGAAACCCAGTGCTGTCGAGTCGATCCCGACTCATAGCGACCCTATAGGACAGAATAGAACTGCTCCGTAGAGTTTCCAAGGAGAGCCTGGCAGATTCAAACTGCTGACCCTTTGGTTAGCAGCCACCAGGGTTTCCATTAGTTTCCTAGGGATGCCAAATTACCTAGATAATTTTTCCTAGGTAACATATTACCACAAACTTGGTAGCTTCAAGCAACAGAGATTTATTCTCTCACAGTTCAGGAAGCCCAACGTTCAAAATCAAGCTATCATCAGTAGGACTGTTTCTTTCTGAAGGCAATCTCCTAGCTTCTGGTGGTTGCCAGCAATTCTTGGTGTTCCTTGGCTTGTAGACACAGCACTCCAATCTCTGCCTCCATCTTCACGTGGCTTTCTTCTCTCTGTCTCTGTGTTCTCTTCTCATAAAGACATCAAGGATTGGATTTAGAGCCAACCCTAAATCTGAAATTATTTCATGTCAAGATCTTTAATTCACTACATTTGCAAAGGCTCTACAGTTTTTAACAAGGTCACATTCTGAGACTCCAGCAGGACATACATTTTGGGGGAAACAATTCACCCCACTACGCCAGGTGATTCATATACAAAAACAGTTTGAAGAGCACTGATCTAACTGAGAGTGGGTGCCTCCAGGGATACGAAGTCTCTCATTTTAAGTGTTTTTTCCTTTTATGATCTGCTTAACTATGATAATACATTACTCTTCCAAGAGATGAAATTTCCCTATTTGTGGTTTTCACCTGCTGCACTTAATTCTGATGTCTAAATTGAAAAGGCACCCTTGGGAAATCTGTTTAGAGGACACCCTCCCTTGTTCTAAGACCTGGGCTCTGTCTCACAAATAGTATGATGGGCTCCTGCAGTCAGTTTTTTACCATCAAAGCCATTTGGTCAGGAGAAGATATGACAGAAAATAGCCCCATGAGCATCTTAAACCATCCCTGTTTCCCCCCACCCATGGAATTTGGAATCGACACTTTCAGATTACAATTAGTTAAGTGGGATTTTAAGATTCTCGTTGTGGTGTTCATATTCTGCCAAGGGCATAGAGAAGCATGGAAAAAATTTATAGAATGAGAGGAAAGAATAGTTTACTTTAGACATGCAGAAAGGAGTTGAGACAATTGACACAGTGGACATTATGGGGATAATGGAGAGAAAAGCTGCCTCAGGCCCTGGTAGCTTTCCAGTTCCAACCGGACACTCAAAGACTCACCCTCTGGAGGGGATAGTGAACATATTGGTTGAGAGTGGAAAGTCTGGAGTCACCCTACAAGGTTTTGAAGCCAAAGTCTGGCACTTACTAGCTATGTGACCACAGGACAGTCACTTAACCTCTCTCTGCTTGTTTTTCTTTCTTTTTTTTTTTCACCAGTAAAATCAAGATCACTATAGTGCTTAGAGTGTTTTTGAGAAGGATAAATGAGTTACATGTGTAAAGTTCATGGGACTGTGTCTACAAATAGAAGTCTTACATAAGTATTAGCTGTAAGCTTTATATGTAAGCTAAATATTATCTAGTACTGTCATGGGAACATAATTTTGATTATTTGTATTTTCATTATGCTTACATTATTGCCTTATATTGTTTCAAGAACTATAATAAATTTGAACATAAAAATAGAATATTTGTTTCTGATTTCAATGGACTTGCTTCTGAATGTTTTCCAATTAGTATGATGTTGATGTAGATGTAAAATACCACATCTTCATCATGTAAAGAAAGTGTCTGCAAAAGCTAAGAAGTTTCCTGAATACAACCAAACACTTCGAGGGACAGAGTGGCAGGGGCGGAAGTCTGGGGACCATGATTTTGGGGAACTTTTATGTCAACTGGCATAACAAAGTTTGTTAAGAAAATGTTCTGCATCCCAACTGGGTGAGTGGCACCTGAGGTTTTGGAAGCTGACAAGCAGCCATCTAGGATGTATCAGTTGGTCCCAACCCACATGGAGGAAAGAAGAATGGAGAATACCAAACAAACCCCAAAACCAAACCCACTGCCGTCGAGTCGATTCCGACTCATAGTGACCCAAGGACCCAAGGACATATGGAAAATGTGAGCCCAAAAGACAAAAAGGGCCACGTAAACCAGAGACTCCATCAGCCTGAGACCAGAAGAACTGGATGGTGCCTGGCTACCACCAAGACAGGGAACACAGTGGAGAGTCCCTGGCAGAGCAAGAAAAAAGTGGGGTACAGAGCTCAAATTCTTGGAAAAATAAAAAAACAGACTTAATGGCCTGACTGAGACTAGAGGAACCTCAGGAGGCATGGCCCCTATACTCTCTGTTAGCCCCAAACTAAAACCATTACCAAAGCCAACTTTTCAGACAAAGATTAGATTAGACTATAAGAAGTAAAATGGTACCTGTGAAGAGTGTGCTTCTTAGCTCAGGTAGATACCAGAGACTAAATGGGCAGCTCCTGTCTGGAGGCAAAATGAGAAGGCAGAAAGGGATGAGAGCTGGTTGAATGGACAAAGGAAAAAAAAAAAGGTGGAAACGAGGTGTGTGCTCTCACATTATAGGGAGAGCAACTAGGGTCACATAACAATGTGTGAGTAAACTTTTGTATGAGAAACTTACTTGAACTGTAAATTTTCACTTAAAGCCCAATAATAAAAAAGGGCCTATTTAGAGAAATATATGAGAATTTTTTATATAGACAACCGAAGATGAAATTTGTCTTACTCTTATACAGTATATGTCAAGATTGTATTCACACCTCACAGCTCAGAAAAAGTTTTGTCCTATAAAACTATCAAATAGTTTTGAAGATTTTAATGACTTTGAAAAGCTTTATGGCCATACAGATGTTGCTTGGATATGGATGCCATCACTTATCAGCATAAGTTTGAGAAAAATAAAAGATAATATATGTATTCACACACACTTATCATGGTGCTACATCACTAATGAATAAAATGTTATCTTCCAATGTTGATCTTTGATGTGATTTTTAAATGTTATATATTTCCACATTTTCCTAACTTTTGACAATAAGCATTTATAAACAGAAATCAATTTCAAAAAATAAACAACAGGGATTTTTTTTACACTACCCTTTACTTCCGTTATTAATCATTAATACCACATATTTGCTCAAAAAAACTCAGCTAATGTATTTCAAGATGAGATAAGAGAATAAAGAAAAATGTCAGACAGTAGAGAAAAGTGATAAGGGGAAAAAAGATAAAAGAGAGACAGAATGCAGGGAGCAGAGAAAAAAGTAATAAAAAAATGTGGGTTTGTTACTCCCAATGTGTGTGACTTCATGTACAATGACTTGTGCCTTCTAGTTCCTGTTTTACTGACTATAAGAAATGATGGGGGTGATAGTGAGTTCAATTAACTCAAGATATTTTCCTATGGCCCTTTTCTGAAAACTTTATTGACCATGAGTCTAGTAATAATACCGGAGAAAATGTGGCAAGGGAGCTGTAAAAACAATATGGAAGGGGCATCTGACTTCCTCTAACTTCAAAAGGGGGAAGAAGAATCAAGATCAACAGCCCAAGGCTGATACTTACAAGGTGGAGGTCAGACACGGGTCCTCTCTCCATCATCTTTACGAATCTGACACCAACTGTCCCTCCCACAGCCCTCTCTCCTTCTCTGCTGGGTTGGATAATTCATTGTAATGACCACACAGAGCTCAAAGACAGCACTCACGATTATGGGGTTTATAAGCAAGTAACAGGTTCAGGAACACTTCGAATACAGTTCTTCCATCAGGACAGCCTCTTCCCAGCCATGGTGCTGGCATGCATCTCTGGCCCCTTGGCTTCTGCCCTGCATGGGCAAGTTTTACAAAGCTCTCTTAGTTCTCCCAATAAGTGTCCAGAAGCACCCCACTCCACCAGTAAGCCTCAGCCCAAAGACACTCAGCTTTCATGCTCCATGGGCCAGAATGCCCACTCTACTGTCTTCTGCTGGTCTCTCTTGCAGATCTGTCCTGCCAGGCTCTCCTGCTGGTCTCTCCTGCTGGCCATTTTCTTCTACCACCGTTTCTCTGCCACCACTTCTCACTGTCTTGTTACAGCTCTCTGTCTCCTAGGTCCAGGAGTTTCTCAGCACAGAGACCCTGGGTCCAAAGGATGCGCTCTCTGTTCCTGGCTGTTCTTCCTTGGTGGTAGTGAGATTCTCTCTGCTCTGGAACTGGCTCTCTTTGAAGCCTAGCAGAATGGCAAAACTGACCATTTCCCTTAGTGGGCCACAATCACCTTATTTGCATAGTCCAACCCAATTACTTGCGTGAGAGTTACAAGACCGTGGCAAGAAATGCCACACAAAACAGATCCATCACACTGCAGAAGCCTAAGAAATAATTATTGAATAGAAACTATCAGAAAGTGAAAAATAAACTAAGCTAGAAGCAGTGGCAAATGATACTTTGAGCATACAGAATTTTAAAGTTCTATGACCACTGGGAGGTCAGAAGTCTCCTGGGAAAAAAAGCTTAAACCCCAGAACTGTAATTACTTCTGCAGACCAAGTGAAGGTTTCAAGAAAAACTACCTTCAAGATTTCAATTAAAACAAAACAACTCTTCCAGGCTTTATAAAAAGACATAAATTTTAAGGAGAGATTTGTCAATGTTTGAGGCATAAGGTGATAAAGTAAAGATGGTAGAACATTTTGAGACAGAATTTCACAGCTTCAGATGTAGTCAAACTTGCTTTGGAATGCAGTTGGCAAAGTGCACGGCATGCTAGAAGATGTTACTCTTTCGACCTCTCAGGAACCCAACAATTCTACGACTTTAAAAAACTAAGGATTGTTGTTGTTAAGTGCCTTTGAGCTGGTTCTGACTCATAGTGACCATACATACAACGGAACGAAACGCTGCCCAATCATGCACCATCCTCACAATTGTTCCTATGGAAATGTAACAGGACAAAAATTCTTAGTGGCATTTTCTCATTTCCTACTGTCTCTAGAAAAAAAAAAAAAATTTTTTTTTTTTCCTAGGGAGGATGAAGTTGCAATGAGTTGTAATTGAATCTATGGAAAATGGTTTTCTTTCTTTTTTTTCTATTTTTGGCTTTCTAGGAGGAACAACACCTGATAAGCAAAGCACTTTTTTCTTTCTTAATTTTATCTGACCACAAATAAAATCTTTACCTTTAAAGAAAAATGCAAAACTGACTTAAAGAAATATCACTTACTTTAAGTATTTAAATAGCTGATAAATAAAATTAGGATAATACTGAAAAAGCCCTAAATTCCTCTGAATGAAAAAGACTGAGAACCTCTGGAGGAGATATAAAAAGAGACAAGATGAGGGTTGCAGAGTCTGAAAATGGAAAAATGTAGAAAGAAAGCCCAGAGGTTGACAATCGGGGAGGGAGCCTTAGGAAATAAATCACCACAATAGGGACTTTTCAAGAAAAATCTCAGACAGTGGATCATAAACCTTCTCCTCTATCACTTTGATTAAATCATCAGTAAAATACGCATTCTTACTAATGCTTTGATGTGCGGAAATTTTTTTATGACAAATATGTAAAAAGAGCTGTGTCTTGCATCAAGGCTATGACGGGGCAAAAACCAAGGCTGCACATGAGAAGCTGTGGGCATGTACAATTTTGCAATTAGCAGCAGCCTAAAGAGGCTTCTATGTTCCTGGGTAGTACAAATGGTTGCTGCTTGGCTACTGACCAACAGATTGGTAGTTCAAATCCATCCAGCAGTGTTGCAGAAGAGAGACCTAGGGATTACTTCCATAAGATTACGGCCATGAAAACTCTATGCAGTACAGTTCTACTCTGAAGCATATGGGGTTGCGATGAGTTGAAATCAGCTTGACGAAATAGGTCTGGGTTTTTGGAAGAAGGTTTCTACACAAAAGACTTAGCAGCAGCTGTGGACAAGAAGCAGGAGATGGAATTAAGGAAGAAGGGAATTAGGAATTCATTCTCACAAACTGGTATGTATGTTCATGTGATACACACCTTGTGAGGGGGTCCCAGACATGTCATAAGACACTTGAATGGAATAGCTGCTGACAATCTATCTGGTGAAGATGTGTGATATCATACCTTGGGCATTAAAAGCACATTGAATTAACTGATGTTCAAAAGGTGTTGAAAACTTGGGCATTTTTCTTACATACAGGGTACAGTACTTAGATCTGAAAGAATCCACAAGTCTCTCTAGAAAGGAGTTTCTGTTAGGATGATTTACTACTAAGAGTGGTCCCTATCTAATTATCAAACTACCAGAATCTATCAAGTGTCCTTGGGCACGAGATGGGGGAAATTATTCCAGATTATCCAGGAGGGACCAAAGTAATCACAAGGGTGCTTATAAGAGGGAAGCAGGGGATCAAAGGAGACAAAAGGCTAGGTGATGGCAGAAACAAAAATTTGGAGTGATGTGAGGAAGAGACCATGAGCCAAGGAATGCAGGGGAAACCTCTAGTAGCTGGAAAATCAAGGCAGCAGAGTCTCCCATAGAGCTTCCAGAAGGAGTCGCCCTGCTCTCTCCTCAATTTTTAGCACAGAGAAGCTAACTTCAGGTATCCGGTCTTCAGAACTGTAAGAAAATAAGTTTGTGTTGTTTAAGCTCCCAAGTCATACCATTTGTTAAGTAGCAGTAGAAAACTAATACACTTTGACCTAGCATACTGAGCTCATAGCCTCCAGGCTACACAACTACTGGCTGATACAGTGGTGTTGCTAACGCAGATCTAGTGGATAGCAAAAGCTGTTCTCTACTTTTCTATGTTATCAGATGGATGTAAAAGTATCAACAGATATCTATGTTCATGTTTGTTTCACACTCTTCATTATGAGAACCTTAAAACCATAGCAAAGGATGCTTCTGAAATCATAGGCAGAAGTTGCTTCAAAACTTCCCATTTCCATACTGGTCTGGGACGGTTGAAGCGGGGCACCACTTGAAAGGTAAACCTATGGCTGTGGAAAGCAAAGCAACTGCTCTTTATTACTCAGAAGGACCGAGGATTGTAGTGTCCTCAGCATGTGCCAGGGCTTCAGAATCATCTAAAGTGAGTATGAAACTGTTTGGAGGTCATTTAGAACACTGGTTCTCACCCAAGACCAATTCTGCTTTGCAGGTGGAAACTTGGAAATTCTCAGAGACATTTTTGGCTGTCATAAGAGGGGTAGAGGCAATCCAGTGTATAAAGATCAAAGATGCTGCTCAGCATTTCTACAGTGCACAGCACAAAAAAATGATCTCCTAACAACAAAGAATTAACTGTCCTAAGATGTCAACAATACCATGGCTGAGATACCCAGAATTAGATCCATTTCCTGATTTTGCAGAGTAAATACTGAGGTCCAGAGAGGCGAATTGACCTGTTAGGGCCGTATAATAAATACTCGCTTCTTTCACGAAGTGGAAAGTGGGAGATCTGATCGTGCCCTGGCCCCACTCCTTGGATAAGGGAAACCAGATGTAGGTAAGAAGAAGAGAAAGCCAACAGGACAAAATCCATGCATTTGACATAGACAGACTCTGTCCAAACTTCCTTGGGCATGTTGACTTTGTGAAGAAGAGTGGTTTGAAGATCTGGCTTGCGGAACTGCAGAAGATGTTCACACTCAAGTTCACACTGACTGCTAAGCCGTACCAACATTCCTGGTTTTGAATCCTGGTTCTCCACTTCTGAGCAGGTGTACAATAAATAGTAGCTCACTCTTCATGCATTCTGTCTCTCAGGTATTTCCATTAATTTCCCACTGCTGAGTTCCCACCTCCACTGTCTCTCATCATCTCTGTCTGTAATCAGAACAGACTAGCCTACCTCCAGCACATTCAATTCATTGTCCCCAGAGAGATCTTTCTACACCGCAAACGTGCTCATGGAATTCCCTTTCTACGAACACTAGGCTGATATTCATTACTTCAGAAATAAGCCACAATTCTTCTCTCTTCCACTTTGTCTTCCAGACATTTAGGACTAGTTTTGCTGTCCTAAGTATGCCTTGTACTTTGCTTACCATGAAATTTACCATTTTATACACTTTAAAGTGTGCAATTCATTTACTATTGGCATTTAGAACATTCACAGCATTGTGAAACCATCATGACTACTAGTTCCAAATCATTTCATCACCCCAAACAGAAACTCCATACCCATTAAGAACTCTCCCCATTGCCCCCTTACCCAAGCCCTTAAAAAAAAATTTGCTTTTTATCTCTATGGATGTGCCTTCTCTGGACATTTCATATAAATAGAATCATATAACACGTGGCTTTTTGTGTCTGGCATTTTTTACAACCATATTCCTACTGCATGGAGCATTCTTACCTTGAAATCTTCAGTTCCTGCTTCAAGACACACAGCAACTATTTTCTCATCTCTACACTCTCTTAACCCTCCCAAAACAGACCAGAACAATCTTTTCTGCACTCAGTCACCAATAAGTAAATATGAACAGAAATTGCCAAAATGAAAGAGAGGAGAAAATTAAGGGAATGCTACACTGGGTGCATCAGTGAGAGAGAAAGTGGAAAAGAAGAATAAAAAGAACAGCCACTGTGGATGAATTACAAACTAAACCCAGAGAAATCATATTGAGAAATAGCAGGCTGCAGCCAATGCTAAGGCTAGGGAATTAAAACTGGAACGACTTGATGCTGTTCAACATTTACCTTTCATCCATGTCAGGAGCCTCAGGAGGTAACAACGTTAAAAGGGGCCCTTCCTCCACAAAGCATTCTCTCTGCACTTACAATGATGCAATGGATCTCCGAGATGTTATCTTTAAGTTATCACTGGTTCAGGTTCTCTCCTGAACAATTCTGAAAGATGAAAGCTCTGCCCCAGGATGGGCAGGGAGACCAAGTGTCTAATGAGATCCCTGGAAGACGCTGTTGTGTATCCTCCTAACCTGTTATTGCTTAAACCAAAGTGGAGTAAATGTACAATAAAAAGAAACCCTTATAATGTCTGAGGCTTCCAGGACTGAATTATTATTGTGCCTCATTAAATAAATTACTCTATTTTCACTCTATCCTCTGAGGACTATGCTTCCCTAAAAACTAAGGAACAAAGTAGAATCAATTTTGGCAGTCATGGCCCTTAGGGGTAGCTTTGGAGCCAGATATGTGCCTCCTATGACAAATCAGGCTCCCTTTCTGAGATGTGGTCTCTAGGGAGCAGGATATAAGGAAAGACCTCTGTATCTGTATCTTTAGGTGTGGCTAACTCATTAATGAAACACTGGTGGCATACGCGTTTAGGTACTATGGCTGCTAACCAAAATGTCGGCAGTTCGAATTCACCAGGTGCTCCTTGGAAACCATGGAGCACTTCTACTCCGTCTTATAGGGTTACTATGAGTTGGAATCGACTCGACAGCAATGGATTTTTTGGCTTTAACTCATTAAAGACCTGGGGGATAGGTGGGATGAGACAGGATTTGTTGAATTCCCAAGATTTTTACTCAGGAATATGAAAATGGCCCTGACAACCCAGACCCTCCAATGATAACCCAGTTGCTTAACAGGGCTTCCATTCTCTTACAGGCACGGGCTCTGGGATGTGTTTACCTTCACAGAGTCACCACAAATTCAGAATCATATCATCTCCCTTTCAGTTTTCAGACCAATGGGGAACAACTGAATGTTACCAACCCATCATGAGACTGGTTGGCAAATGAGACCTGCAACTTAAATGAAATGGGTGTTTGTGCGTGTAACTTGCTCTCAGGAATCTATGATCAGTCAGAAAGTCACCTTGAACCACAAAATCAATGTCATAAAATGAACAGGTAAATATTCAGAGCAAAGGGAATGTGTTAAATTTATCATTTATTTTCTTAAAAAATAAAAGTGCTCTGTGAATGTTACATTGAATGAAAAATATCTAGTGATTTGAAAGAAAATAATTGGAGTTTCTGACCTAGTCTTGGTAGAAGAGGAGAGGGACAAGTTTCTAAAAAGATGTCATTTGAGCTGAGACAGGAAAAACAAAAGGATTATTAGCTGCATGAAGGGAGGGACTGGAAGATGTTCATTTAGTGTGGGAGCTATATTTCTAGATCCAATATTCATCCCCACTCCTTTCTCCCTTGTTGTTGTTGTCGTTGTTAGGTGCTGTGGAGTCGGTTCCCACTCGTAGTGACCTTATGTACAATGGAACGAAATGCTACCCAGTTCTGGGACATCCTCATATTCCTTCTTATGCTTGAGCTCATTGTTGTAGCCACTGTGTCAATCCATCTTATTGAGAGTTTTTCTCTTTTTTTGCTGATCTTCCACTTTACCAAGCATGATGTCCTGGTTGCTGCTGACAACATGTCCAAAGTATGTGAGATGAAGTCTCGTCATCCTTGCTTCTAAGGAGCATTCTGGCTCTACTTCTTCCCAGAAAGATTTTTTCATTCCTTTGGCAGTCTATGGTACAGTCATCGGTCTTCGCCAAAGCCACAACTCAAAGGCTTCAATTCTTTTTTTGTCTTCCTTATTCATCATCCAGGGAGTGGTTGAAAACACCATGGCTTGGGTCAAGTGCACCTTAGTCCTTAAAGTGACATCTTTGTTTTTTAACACTTTAAAGAGGTCTTTAAAATCAGATTTGCCCAATGCAATGCATCTTCTTGATTTCTTGACTATTGCTTCCGATGGTATTGTTTGTGGATCCAAGTAAAATGAAATCCTTGACAACTTCAATCTCTTCTCCGTTTATCATGATGTTGCTTATTGGTCCAGCTGTGAAGTTTTTTTTTTTCTTTATGTTGAGGTATAATCCATACAGAATGCTGTAGTCTTTGATCTTCATCAGTAAGTGCTTCAAGTCATCCTCATTTTTAACAAGCAAGGTTGTACCACCTGTATAACGAAGTTTGTTAATGAGTCTTCCTCCAGTCTTGATGCCCTGTTCTCCCTGTAGTCCAGCTTCTTGGATTATTCGCTCATCATACAAATTGAATAAGTATGGTGAAATGATACAACCCTGACGTACACCTTTCCTGACTTTAAACCAAGAAGTATCCCTTGTTCTGTTCAAACAATTGCCTCATGATCTATGTACAGCTTCCTCATGAGCACAATTAAGTGTTCTGGGATTCCCATTCTTCAGAATGTTATCCATAGTGTGTTATGATATACACAGTCAAACGCCTTTGCTTAGTCAATATAACACAAGTAAACATCTTTTTGGTATTCCCTGTTTTCAGCCAGGGTCCATTTGACATCAGCAATGATATCTCTGGTTTCATGTCCTCTTCTGAATCCACCCTTTTTCTGGAAGTTCCCTGTTGATGTACTGCTGCAGCCACTTTTGAATGATCTTCAGCAAAATTTTACTTGCGTGTGAAAAATGATCTTGTTCCATAATTTCCGCATTTAGTGGGATCACCTTTCTTTGGAAAAGGTTTAAATATGCATCACTTCCAGTGGGTTGGCCAGGTAGCTGTCTTCCAAATTTCTTGACGTAGATGAGTGAACACTTTCAGCACTGCATCCATTTGTTGAAACATCTCAATCAGTATTCTGTCAATTCCTGGAGACTTTTTTTTTTTCACCAATACTTTCAGTGCAGCTTGGACCTCTTCTTTCAGTACCACCTTTTCCAGATCATATGCTACCTCCTGAAATGGTCTAACATTCTGCAATTCTTTTTGGAATAGTGGCTTCATGTGTTCCTTCCAACTTCTTTGATGCTTCCTGCATTGTTCAATATTCCCCATTGAATTCTTCAATATTGCAACTGCAGGCTTGAATTTTTCTTCAGTTCTTTTAGCTTGAGATACGCTGAGCTTGTTCTTCCCTTTTGGGTTCCTAACTCTAGGTCTTTCACATTTCATTATAATACTTTTTCTTCTCGAGCTGCCCTTTGAAATCATCTGTTCATCTCTCTCACTTCATTATTTCTTCCATTCGCTTCAGCTACTTGAAGTGCAAGAGCAAGTTTCAGAGTCTCTTCTGACATATTTTGGTCTTTCTTTCTTGTCTTTTTATTGACCTCTTGCTTTCTTCCTGTTTGATGTCATTCCACTACTTGTCTGGTCTTTAGTCATTTGTGTTTAATTCATGAAATCTTTTCTTGATATGCTCTCTAGATTCAGATGGGATATATTCAAGTTTGTACTTTGCCTCTTGTGTACATGTTATGATTTTCTTCAGCTTCAGCTTGAACTTGCAAATGACCAACTGATGATCTGTTCCACAGTTGGCCCCTGGCCTTGATCTGGCTGATGATGTTGAGCTTTTCCACCTCTCTTTCCACAGATGTAGTCAATTTGATTGCTATGTATTCCATCTTGCAGGGTCCACTTGTATAGTCACCATTGATGTTGCTGAAAAAAGGTATTTGCAATGAAGAGGTCATTGGTCTTGCAAACTTCTATCATGTGATCCCCAGCATTATTTCTATCACCAAGACCATACTTTTCAACTACCAATCCTTTGTTTCCAACTTTCAAATTCCAGTCACCAGTAATTATCAATGCATTCTGATTGTATGTTTGATCAATTTCAGACTGCAGAAGTTGTTTAAAAAATCTTCAATTTCTTCATTTTTGGCCTTAGGGCTTGGTGCATAAATTTGAATAATAGTCATATTAACTAATCTTCATTGCAGGCCTATGGATATTATCCTATTACTGACGGCATGGTACTTCAGGATAGACCTTGAAATGTTCTTTTCTACAATGAACACAACACCATTTCTCTTCAAGTTGTCGTTCCTGTCTAGGTAGAACATATGGTTGTCCAATTCAAAATGACCAATACAAATAACTCATGTCAATTTGACAGAGAAGCAATACGGCCCCCTCTTTAGAATGTGACAATTGGGAACAGAAGGGGGGATGGTATGAAGAAAAGTCTGGACTATGGAGAAGTCCTAATCATCTTGTGATTTCTTATAATTCTTTGGCCTGGCCTCTGTTAAAAGCTCTTCACTCTCACACTCACCATGGAGCTGATAAAATGAATTAAATTTTGTTAAAATATTGGTAGGATAAATTTTTAAAGGCCTCACAAAGCATTGTGATCCAGTGTTCTCTTTGTCTCTCTCATAATCTAAGAAAAACAACTGTAGTTTCAGCAGGCCATACACCCCCAGTAGATAGTCCACAGGAACATCTACAACATGTTTTTATTCAGTTATCCCTATCAAAGTGCTTTGATAATGTCCAAGTGGAATTTTCTTGTTTTCTAGTTGGTTTGAAGCTTTTCCATGCTGAAAAGCAATGGCGTAACGACAGCAAAGAAATTATTAGAACATGTTTTTCAACCTAGGGTTTACCATTTATAATGTCAAGTGATTACGGAACTATTGGTTAAAGGATTGGAAATTTATTGGTATTATCATTGCCCTTATCATCCTCAATCCTCTGACAAGGTCAAGCAAATTAATGTAATAGTAAAACTTAAATTGGCTTCAGCAGCCATACACTTCACATACTTTGGAAACATAAATTAACCCCTTATGAGATTATTACATAAAAGCTAATGCCTCTCACTTATCATGGTCTTTGGCATGCTACTATTTGGCATCAGGACAAGGGACAATACTGTAAATTCCTTATGATATATGCAAAAAGATATCTTTTAGAGGATCAAGTTAGCTTTGTTGACTCTTGTAAACATTAATATCTAAACCATAACTTACCACCTGGTGACTGGGTATACTGGAAAACGTATCAGTGCAAAATCAGCTCTTGAACCTTGTTGGAAGGAACCTCATCAAGTTCTTACAGCTCACACTGCTGCCAAGCTTGAGGATATTGAACCTGGATACATATTTCTCAACTGAAACAAGCTCCAAAACATCAATGGAATGCTGAAAATACTGATAATCTCTGTCTTAACTAAAAAGAGGCAAAACATTACAACGTAGCATTTTTGTTTTATGTTTTAGTCTATCAAGAGTATAACTCTTTTACTTTGGTAGCCAAGCAAGTTGCTGTTACAACCAATCATGCACCTGTAAACCCCCAAAAGGAAATCCCCCTAACACTAGTCTGTTGAGTTTAGAAGAAATATTTTACAACTCCTAGGCTTCTTGTGGAAACCCTGGTGGAGTAGTGGTTAAGTGCTATGGCTGCCAACCATAAGGTCGGCAGTTCGAATCCAAGTCACTCCTTGAAACTCTATGGGGCTGTTCTACTCTGTCCTATGGGGTCACTATGAGTTGAAATCGACTTAATGCAAATGGGTTTTTTGTTTTGTTTTGTTTTTTGGTTTATGCTTCTTAGGACAACCAAACTCCATATTGGAATGACTCTGAGACAGTTAATCAGTATACAGACTGGACTTATAAAGAAGCCATAAAAACCAAAGTATATGGTGTTTTTTTTCAGTACTTTTCCAGCACTTCGAATCAATTCACAGGTATTAGTCAATGTTCTAATTACATTTACAATGATGGCTATAAATTTTTCAGATACTCCAACTTTCTTCTAAGATTTATTTCCTTTCAAGGACCAATTGACCTATGAACAAATGACACAAAAATTGATTTATTCCTCTCTGCACATGGGTGGATCACACTACTTATATAGAACTATTGTCACACTGCTGCCAGATTATAATTCTCCTGATTTTGATGGCTACTCCTTCATTTTGTAATATACTTACCCATGGCTCCTCCTGATTCACAAGGTACCTACCTATATGTAGCACTGAAAGGACATTATTTTGTGTACAGTTGACTGGCATATAAAGCCCTGCCACCAAATTGGACCGGAACTTGCTAGTTAGCTTATGGAGTATCTCATAATTCATTTCATTGGAAACTCATATCAGGGATAACTAGAAATATGAGAGAGATTAAAACTGATAGTGACCATAAACAGGACATGAAACAAAGAATTTGACAACTATCAAATGAAGGTCCATTGACTAAAGGAGTGTTTTCTATACCAGGCATGATTCCCATTGTTTCTGGGCTTTCTTTAGCCTGTGTGAGAAAAAAAAAAAAATAGGATTGTAAATGGTGTTTGACAAGGTGTCTCTGGAATTAGCTCTGTTAATAATCTGTTGTTGTTAGGTGCCGTCAAGTCAGTTCTGACTCATAAGCAATCCAATGAACAACAGAATCAAACACTACCTGGTCCTACGCCATCCTCACAATTTTTATTATGCTTGAGACCATTGTTTCAGCCACTGTATCAACCCGTCTTATCGAAGGTCCTCCTCTTTTTTAGTGGAACCTCTATTTTATGCAGCATGCTGTCTTTTTCCAGGGACTGGTCCCTCCTGATAACATGTCCAAAATATGTGAGACAAAGTCTCACATCCTTCCTTCTAAGGAACATGCTGGCTGTACGTATTCCAAGACAGATTTGTTCGTTCTTCTGGTAGTCCATGGTGTATTCAATATTCCTCGCTAACACCATAATTCCAAGGTGTCAATTCTTCTTAGGTCTTTCTTAATCACTGTTCAGCTTTCATATGCATACAAAATGATTGAAAACATCATAGCTTGTATCAGGTGCATCTTTGTCCTCAAGGTGACGTCTTCACTTTTTGATACTTTAAAGAGGTCTTTTGCAGCAGATTTGCCCAAAGCAATGCATCGTTTGATTTCTTGACTGCTTACTTCCAAGGGTTTGGATTGTGGATACAGTAAAATGAAATGCTTGACAATTTCAATCTTTTCTCCGTTTATCATAGTGTTGCTTATTGGTCCAGTTATGAGTACATGTTTTCTTTATGTTGAGATGTTATCCATACCAAAGGCTGTATTCCTTGATCTTCATCAGTAAGTGCTTTAAGTCCCCTTCAGCTGTACATTGTCTGATATAGTGTGAGAAGATAAGACCCTCAGGTTGGGAGGACCTCAAAACACAACTGGGGAAGTGGTGCCACATCAAAATAGAGTCCACCTTGATGACGTGGATGAAGTCAATCTTTTGGGACCTACATTTGCTTATGTGGCATGACTCAAAATTAGAAGAATGGTATTGTTTTCATGATGTTGTTTATTGGTCCAGTTGTGAAGATTTTTGTTTCCTTTATGTTGAGGTGTATTCCACACTGAAGGCTGTGGTCTTTGATCTTCATCAGTAAGTGTTTCAAGTCCTCTTCACTTACAGCAAGCATGGTTGTGTCATCTGTGTAATGCAGGCTGTTAATGAGTCTTCCTGGAATCCTGATGTTCCCTTCTTCTTCATATAGTTCAGGTTCTCAGATTATCTGCTTAGCATACAGTTGGAATAAGGATGGTGAAAGGATACAACCCTGACACATACCTCTCTTACATTTAAACCACGCAGTATCCCCTTGTTCTGTTCAAATGACTGCCTCTTGGTCTGTTTACAGGTTCCTCGTGATCACAGTTAAGAGTTCTGGAATTCCCATTCTTTGCAATGTTATCCATAATTTATTATGATCCATACAGTCGAATGCCTTTGCATAGTCAATAAAACATAGGTAAACATCTTTCTGGTGTTCTCTGCTTTCAGCCAGGATCCATCTGACATCAGCAAAGACATTCCTTTTTCCACGTCCTCTTCTGAATCCAGCTTGAATCTGGCAGTTCCCTGTGAATGTACTGCTGCAGCCACTTTTGAATGATCTTCAGCAAAATTTTACTTGTGTTTGATAATCCCGTTGTTCGATAATTTCCACATTCTGTTGGGTCATGTCTTAGTTATCTAGTGGTGCTATAACAGAAATACCACAAATGGATGGCTTTAACTGCAGAAATTTGAATTCAGGGTGCCAGTTCCAGGGGGAAAGAATTTCTCTCTCAGTTCACTCTGGAGGGAGGTCCTTGTCATCAGTCTTCCCCTGATCTAGGAATGCCTCAGCACTGAGACTCCTGTCCGAAGGAGTTGTGTGCTCCACGCTCTCCTTGCTTGGTGGTAATGAAGTCCCCACCTCTCTCTGCTCCCTTCTGTTTTTTATATTGCAAAGGAGATTGACTTAAGACAAAACCTAATCTTGTAGATTGAGTCCTGTCAAATTAACATAAGTACCTCTAATCCTGCCTCATTAACGTCATAGAGGCAGAATTTACAACACATAGGAAAATCACATCAGATGACAAAAGGGTGGACAATCACACAATACTGGGAATCACTGCTTAGCCAAGTTGGCAAACTTTTTTGGGGTGACACAATTCAATCCATGACAGATCACCTTTCTTTGGCATGGGTAGAAATATGGATGTCTTCCAGTTAGTTAACCAATGATTTAGGAAATAATACTAGAGTCATTATTCCCTGTCCTTGAACAAACAGAATGTGGCCCAGCTGGAGCTGGACTTAGAAGGACTCACAAGGACACATCAACTGGGCCCTGAGGTATAAAGACAATAGACAGAATAATCTTGGAAAATATCTTTTAGGAAACTTTCACATAAGCCAGAACACAAAAGACTTTCCACTCTTATCTTTTTCTATTAGCATTATTGAATAGAAATTTGTTGGACCAATGAAGACCCTCCTGGCTGTCATTACTGAAACCTGTACCAATGATTGTTAAGAAAGACAATTCAAAATGTAAGATCATAGCTTCTAGCCAATCTGTGAAAAGGTGAAGCTTTCAATGGTTTTGCCCACTTACAATTTTAATATATACCGATGACTCTGTAACTTTCCTTGGACTTGGGCAGATAAGGCTGTGGCAGCTTGCTTATCTGTTTTCCCACTTTTGTCTATTCTGTAATTTCCTTGGACTCAGACAGACATGGGTGTGGTAGCATGCTTGTCCATTTTCCCATTCTTGCTTCTCTGTAATACTTCCTTGGACTCAGGCAGACGAAACTCTGGCAACATGCTTTGTCCACTTCTCAACTTTTGTCCTTTTCAATATATGCCGAATAAAACTTTCTTTTTGCTTTACTAAACTTGGAGATGTTTTTTCCCCTACAACACCAGGTAGCTGTCTTCCAAATTTCTTGGCAAAGTTGAGTGAGCGTCTCTAGCACTGCATCCATTTGTTGACACATCTCATTTCCACCAATTCCTGGAACCATGTTTTTCTCCAATGCCTTCAGTACAACTTGGATCTCTTCCTTCACTACTATTGGTTCTTGATCATATACTACCTCCTGAAATGGTTGAATGTTGACTAATTCTTTTCGGTACAACGATTCTGTGTATTTCTCTCATCTTCTTTTGATGCTTCTGTGTTGTTTAATATTTGACCAGTAGAATCCTTCAATATTGCAACTAACAGCTTGATTTTTCTCTTCAGTTTTTTCAGGTTGAGAAATGCCTAGCATGTTCTTTCCTTTTGGATTTCTGTCTCCGGGTCTTTGCACACTTCACTATAATACTTTATTTTGTCTTCTTGAGCCACCG
Organism: Loxodonta africana; assembly: GCF_030014295.1. Classification (NCBI taxonomy): domain Eukaryota; kingdom Metazoa; phylum Chordata; class Mammalia; order Proboscidea; family Elephantidae; genus Loxodonta; species Loxodonta africana. The sequence continues at coordinate 29,099,565 of NC_087344.1, forward strand.
TTTGAAATCTTCTGTTCAGCTCTTTGACTTCATCATTTCTTCTGTTAGCTTCAGCTACTCTACATTCAAGAGCAACATTCAGAGTCTCTTCTGACATTGATTTTGATCTTTTCTTTCATTCCTGTCTTTTTAATGGCCTTTTACTTTTTTCATGTATGATGTCCTTGAAGTCACTCCACAACTCACCTGGTCTTCAGTTGTTAGTGTTCAATGCATCACATCTATTCTTGAGATGATCTCTGAATTCAGGTGGGATATATATACTCAAGGTCATACTTTAGCTTTTGTGGACTTGTTCTAATTTTCTTCAACTTCAGTGTGAACTTGCATATGAACAATTGACACCTGGACTTGTTCTGACTGATGATATTCAGCCTTTCCATGGTCTCTTTCCACAGATCCAGTCTATTTGAATTCTTTGTATTCCATCTGGCAAGGGCCACATGCATAGTCACCATTTATGTTGTTGAAAAAAAGGTATACACAATGAAGAATCTTTGCTCTTGCAAAATTCTATCATAGGATCTCCGCAATAGTTTCTATCGCTAAGGCCACATTTTCCAACTAGCAATCCTTTCACTTTGTTTCCAACTTTTGAATTTCAATTGCCAGTATTACCAATGCATCTTGATTGCATATTTCATCATTTTAAGTCTGCAGAAGTTGGTAAAAATCTTTCATCAGGCTGGAATAAAAACAAAGAGAAGCACTAAGGAATCAACAGAAATAACATGTTTCACAAAAAGGCACCCCATTTAGCAGTGCCCATGAGACTTGAGGAAACCTAGATTGGTGCCTGTCCAACACTTAGTGATCATAGATTCTAAATTAATCATGATCAGAAAGGGGGATATTATGTACATTGTGATTCCAAATTTTTATTTAATATACAGTTTTCTTGTGTTTCAAGAGACCTTTTCTTATTCACAAATTCAAAAATTCCTGAACAAAAATTAATGGGCCAGCAGGTTTTTTCTTCTGTCACCCAAAGTTGCTAATTGAATTTTCTTTTCTGCTCCAAGAGCAGATGATAACAAAACCATTAACTTGTAACTTAATGAAAACGACTGGGGCTTTTTAATTTAAATTTCTAGAGGTCTTAGGACTGCAGGTAAGGTGGAGGGTCAAATTTTCCAGGAAGTTACCTTTTTAACTTTAACTAAATAGCCATTGGAAACCCTGGTGGCGTAGTTGTTAGGTGCTATGGCTGCTAACCATAAGGGTCAGCAGTTCGAATCCGCCAGACCCTCCTTGGAAACTCTATGGGGCAGTTCTACTCTATCCTATAGGGTCGCTATGAGTCGGAATCGACTCAACAGCACTGGGTCTGGGTTTTAAATAGCCATTAAGCACTGCATAACCATGATTGCTTCCACTCTGTACTTGTGAAGTGCACACAAAGAGTAAACAAAGGCTACCTTAGTAAAAGTGGTTGAGGAGACAGTGGTTAAAGAGAAAATAACAGACATCCTGAAAAACCTTCAGGTCTTTCAGGATGTCTGTTATTTTCAGTGGTCACTTTGGATTGGGATCTTGCATAAATAGTTCTGAATCAGTATTTAACAAAGGTGTGCATCCATGTAACCAGCAGCCCAAGAAAGACAAAATATTTCCATCTCTTCAGAAAGTTCTTTCATGCCTGTTTGCACTCATATATTCACTTTTCAACTTGGCCCAGGCAGCCACTGATCTGATTTCTAGCATCACAATGTGAATTTTTACTGTTCTAGAAGGTTTCATGCCCATTTGCCGTCAATGCACTCCCTCCCCCACCTTGGCCCAGGCAAACACTGAACTGACTACTATCATCATAATATTAGTTTCCACTCTTCTAGGACTTCGTAAAAGTAAATGCTAATTATATGAAGTGCATGGCATCTTTTTCTCATGATTTATTTTTTGAAGATTGTCCAAGCTGTAGCATGTATCAGCAATTTATTTATTTATATTGGTTAGTAGGATTTTATTGCATGAGTATACTTTATTTATCCACTTATCTGTCAATGGACATTTCAGTTATTTCCATTTTTGTCTATTATGAATACACCTGCTATTAACATATATGACTACATCTTAGTGTTAATATATGATTTCATTTTCCTTACAAAGACTCCGAGAAGTAGAATTCTGAATCTTATGGAAAATATATGCTTTAATTTCATAAGAACTGCCAAATATGTTTTTAGGAAAGGAGTTGGACCATTCTATAGTTCCACATACAGTATATGAGAACTTTGATTACTCATTGCAGTAGTTGTATATTTCTGTGTAACAAATTCCCCCAAAACTCTGGCTTAAAACAACATACATTTACTATCTACTATTAAGATTTTTATTAAGCTTTAGCACTTCCCCAGTTGTATTTCCAGTATCTTCCAACCAGAGGAGGTCACCTTCTGGCAGTATATTAAACAGTATTCTAGTATTATTCATAAAGTTTTCACTGGATAGTTTTTTCAGAAGTAGACCGCCAGGTCCTTGTTCCTAGTCTTAGTCTAGAAGTTCCACTGTACTCTGTCCACCAGGAATGTCCCCTGCTGATATTCAAAATACTGATGATGTAGTATCCAGCATCACAGAAACACGCAAGCCATCAGCATACGACAAACTGACAGAGGGTTGAACGTGTAAGTAGATATTTTCTCCCCTTCTCTTAAAAGTGTCTTCAGAAGAGCATATATTAGTGTTTTTATTTTATATTTACTGCCTTAGTTTTGGAAACACTGGTGGCATAGTGGTTAAGAGCTATGGTTGTTAACCAAAAGATCAGCAGTTTGAAACCACCACGTGGTCCTTGGAAACACTATGGGGCAGCTCTACTCTGTTTTATAGGGTCACTATGAGTCGGAATTGCCTCAATGGCAACAGTTTTATTTTTTAGAGTCCTTGGCTACTTCAAAGTCACAAAGTGTTTCTTTTATGGTTTCTCTAAGAGTATTAAAGTCTTAGCCTTTATATTTAGGTCTTTAATTTTTTTTTTAATTAATTTTATTTAGTATGAAATACCATCGTACATTTATTTTTTTTAAACGTGAATAACCAGTATTCTGGCACCATTGGTTTATGACACTATTCTCTCAGCGTGGAATTATCCTGGTATCTTTTTAAAATATGAATGGATTAAATATGTGTGGATTTATTTTCTAGGCTTTCTTTATTTTGTTGTAGTGACCTACTTGTATGTCCTAAAACTAATACCACAGTGTCTCAATTGCTCTAATTTTAAAATAATTTTTTTTATTGTGCTTTAGGTGAACGTTTGCAGAGCAAATAAATTTCTTATTCAAAAATTTGTACACAAATTGTTTCATAGCATTGGCTGCAATCCTGCATTGTTTCAGCACTCTCCTTTTTCCCTTTCTACCCTGGGTTCCCTGGTTCTGTTCTTCCAGTTTTCCTGTCCCGTCTCACCTTCTTTGTTTTGGGCAGGGGTTGCCCATTTGACCTTTTATACTTGATTGATGAAGAAGCACATACCTCACGTGTGTTATCGTTTGTTTTATAAAAGTCAAAACCTGTTGCCAGAGTCAATTCCAACTCATAGCGACCCTATAGGACAAAGTAGAACTGCCCCATAGGGTTTCCAAGGAGTGGCTGGTGGATTTGAACTGCCAATCCTTTGGTAAGAAGCTGAGCTCTTAACCACGGTGCCATGAGAGCTTCATTTGTCGTATAAACCCCATTGCCATCAAATTGATTCCGACTCATAGGGACCCTCTAGGACAGAGTAGAACTATCCCACAGGGTTTCCAAGAAGCTCCTGGTGGATTCAAACTGCCGACCTTTTGGTTAGCAGCCATCGTTCTTAACCACTGCTCCACCAGAGTTTCCATTCATTTTATAAGCCTGCTTAATCTTTGGCTGAAAGGTAAACTTCGGGAGTGGCTTCAGCTCTGAGTTAGAAGAGTTTCCAGGGGCATAGTCTCTGAATTTCCTCCTGTTTCTGTCAGACCAGTAAGTCTGACATTTTTTGTGAATTGATCAATTGTTCTACATTTTTCTCCTGCTCTGTCTGGAGCCCTCTGTTGTAATTCCAGTTGGAGTGGTGGAGAGGGGTAGCCAGGCACCATCTAGCTCTTCTGGTGTCGGAGTGGCATAGACTGTGGCTCATGTGGTCCATCAGTCCTCTGGACTAATTTACCACTTGAGTTTTTAGATTTTTTCCCTCTTCTTTGTTACAGACTAGAAGAGACCAATACTTGTATCTCAGATGGCCATTCACAAGCTTTTAAGACCCCTGACACTACTCCCCAAAATAGGATGTAGAACATTGTCTTTAAGAACTATGCTGTGCTAGTTGACGTACTTGTCCCCAGAATCTATGGTCCTTTGTCTCTGAGCCTGGGAACTTCATCCCATGGGGTGTTTAGTTATGTCTAAGAGGTTTCCCTGACTGTGCCACTTGTGCGCTCTATTATCTATATTAATATATGAGAAGAACCTAAAGTCATGTATTTAGAGATTTCTACCACTGAACCTATATTGGCTAGTGTGTGGGTTCCTTTACCCCCTCTCTAACCTCTTGGCATATCTACCTATCTAACAAATAAATTTGTCTTGGAAGAAGTACAGCCAGAATGTTCCTTAGAAGCAAGGATGGCAAGAGTTCATCTCATGTACTTTGGACATGTTATCAGGACGGACCAGTCTCTGGAGAAGGACATCATACTTGGCAGAGTACAGGGTCAGCTGAAAAGAGAAAGCCCCTCAATGAGATGGACTGACACAGTGGCTGTGACAATGGGCTCAAGCATAACAAAGATTGTGAGGATGGTGCAGGACCAGGCAGTGTTTTGTTCTGTTGTACATAGGGTTGCTATTAGTTGAAACTGACTCGATGGCACCTACCAACACCTAACATACATATATTCTATGTATACATTTGTAGATTCTTGTTTGTTGATTCTATTGTTGCAGGATTGTCTAAGCTATAGTAGTCACTTTATTGGAAATGTTAACCATAATTTATTATGGTCCACACAGTCAAATGCCTTTGCACAGTCAGTAAAACACAGGTAAACACCACTTTGGGTAGTACTGACATTTTTACAACATTACATCTTCCTATACAAGAGCATGGTATTTTTTTCCAGTTATGTAGGTCTCTTTTGGTTTCTTGCAGTAGTGTTTTGTCATTTTCTTTGTGTAAGTCTTTTACGTCCCTGGTTAGACTTATTTCTAAGTATTTTATCTTTTGGGAGCTATTGTGCATAGCATCGTTTCCCTGATTTCCTTTTCACAGTTCTCCTTGTTGATGGAGAGGAATACAACTAATTTTTGTATGTTAATCTTGTATCTTGCCTCTTTGCTGAGTGCTTCTACTAATTCCAATAGTGCTCTTGTGAAATCATTAGAATTTTCTATGTATAGATCATAACACCTGCAAATAGGGAGTGTTTTCCTTCTTTCTTACCACTGTGGATGCCCGTTATTTCCTTTTCTTGTCTTATTACTCTAGCTAGGACTTCCAATACAATGTTGAGTAACAGTGGTGATAAAGGGCATCATTGTCTGGTTTCCATTCTCAGGGGAATGTTTTCAGATTCTCTCTGTTGAGCATAATATTGGCTGTTGGTTTTGTATAATTCCCTTTATTATGTTGAGAAATTTCCCTTCTCTTCCTATTTTATTAGACTTTTTATCAGAAATGGGTGATGAAGTTTACCAAATGCCTTTTTTGCATCGATTGATATGATCATATGATTCATGTAATTCTTTTCCTTTGTTTTATTTATACAGTGGATTACATTGATTGCTTTTCTAATGTTGAAGCAACCTTGCATGCATGGAATATATCCCACTTAGTCATGATGTATTATTTTATTGATATGCTGTTGTATTCTATTGGCTCAGATTTTGTTGATCATTTTAAATCTACATTAATGAGGGATATTGGACAATAGTTTTTTTTTTTTTTTAGTAGTGTCTTTGCCTGGCTTTGGTATAGTGTTATGCTGGCTTAATAGAATGAATTGAAGACTATGCCTTCCATTTCTATATTCTGGAATAGTTTGAGTGGAATTGGTGTCAACTCTTCTCTGAATGTTTGGTAGAATTCTCCAGTGAAGATGTCTGAACCAAGGCCTTTTTTTTTTTTTTTTGCTTGGGAGGTCCCCTCCACCTTCAATTTCTTCTTTTGTTGAAGGTCTTTTCAAATTTTCTACTTCAGTTTGTGTTAGTCTAGGTAGGTGGTGTGTTTCTAGAAATTTGATCATTTCCTCTAGGTTTTCAAATTTGTTGGGGTACAATTTTTCATAGTGTTCTGTTATGATCCTTTTCATTTCAGTATGCTCCATTGTAATGTCAACCATCTCATTTCTTATTTGTGTTATTTGCATCTTCTCCTGTTTTTTTTTTTTTCTTGTCAGTTTGGCCAGTGGTTTGTCTATTTTATTAATCATTTCCAAAAACCAGGTTTTAGTCTTCTTGATTCTTTCTACTGTTTTTCTGTTCTCTTTCATTTATTCCTGCTCTAATTTTTACTATTTTGTGTCTTCTGGTGACTGCCGGATTCTTTTGCTCCTCTCTTTCTAACCGTTTAAGTTGTAGGGTTAATGTCTTGATTTTTGTCCTTTCTTCTTTTTTGATGTATATATTTATTGCTATAAATTGACCTTTGAGCACTGCTTTTGCTGTGTCCCACAGGTTTTGTTATGTTGTGTTTTCATTCTTATTTGATTTTAGGAATTTTTTAAATTTCCTTTTCTATTTCTTCTATAACTGAATAGTTTTTAAGCAGAGTGTTATTTAGATTCCACTTATTAGATTTTTCCCTTGCTCTTAGTGTATTGACTTCTACTTTTGTACTGTTGTTATCAGAGAAGACGCCTGTCAGAATTTGGTTTGGCATTGTATTGAGTATGATAGGTTATTCTGGGGAAGAACTGATATGCTAACAACAGTAAACCTTCCAAGTCATGGACATGGTATCTACTTCTTTATATTTCAGTCTTCATAAATTTCTCTCATAAGTATTTTATAGTCTTTAGTGTAAAGGGTTTGCTTGCATTTTAAAATATTTATTCCTATGTATTTTGATGTTATGGGAAATGCCGTTTTTAAATTTAAATTTTCCAGTTTGTTCCAGTATATACAAACATATTTTTGTATATTAACCTTGTGTCCTGCAACCTTAATTTTATGTATTAAGTCTCAAAGTTATTTTTTATACAGTGCTTTAGACTTTCTATGTATATGATGATATTGTCTGCAAATAGTTTTATTTCTTCCTTTCAACTCTTTATACCTTTATTTTTATTGTACCTCCAATACAATGTTGAAAAGAAGTCATGAGAGCAGACATTTATTTCTTTCCTTGTGTCTGCTCTTAAAAAAAAAAAAAAGGAGGAAATATTCAGTCTTCCACCATTAAATATAATGTAGATGCTATTGATAAGGTTGAGAAATTTCCTTTCAATTTCTCATTGGCTGAGAGTTGGATTTTGGATGTTGAATTTTGTCAATAAAATTCATCAAAATTGAATGATTGGTATGAGTGGTTACCTGGACTTGAAATCTTTAGTCAACTTAACCTTTATATAGTTCTGCTTTCAATTGTCAAAATTTTGTTGAGATTCATTGCATCTATGCTCATTAGGGACAGTGATCAGCAATTTTTTTCATAGCATCCTTTTGTGTGTGTATGTGTGTGTGTCAAGGTTTGGCTGGTCTTATAAAATGCGATAAGAAGAGTTTTTTCCTCCTATAGCATCTAAAAGAGTTTGCATAAGATTAGAATTATTTTTGCTTCACATGTTTGAAAGACTTCATCAGTAAAACCATCCATTTTGAGCTCGTTTTTGTACTTGGAGTAAGATATGGGTCTTGCTTCATTTTTTTGCAGATGGATATCCAGTTATGCCAGCACCATTTGTTAAAAAGACAGTCTTTTCCCCATTTCACTGTTTGTCAAATATCAACTGCTCATATGTGAATGGATTTATGTCTGGATTCTTAATTCTGTTCCATTGGTCTATATATCTGTTGTTTTACGTACCAGGCTGTTTGGACTAAAATCAGGTAGAGTAAGGCCTTCCATTTTGTTATTCTTTTTCAGTAATGCTTTACTTATACAGGGCATCTTCCCCTTCCATATGAAGTTGGTGACTTTTTTCTCCATCTCATTAAAGAATGTTGTTGGAATGTGGATCAGAATTGCCTTAAATCTATAGATCGCTTTTGGTAGAATAGACATTTTTATAATGTTAAGTCTTCCTATCTTCTTTCACCAACATAAATGGCAACTATACATATGGACCTCACCAGGTGGAACACACAGATATCAAATTGGCTACATCTGTGCAAAGTGACAATGGAAAAGCTCAATATCGTCAGTCAGAACAAGGGCAGGAGAAGACTGTGGAATAGACCATTAATTGCTCATATGCAAGTTCAAGCTGAAACTGAAGAAAATCAGAGCAACTTCACAAGAGCCAAAATGTGACCTTGAGTATATCCCATCTGAATTTAGAGACCATCTGAAGAATAGATTTGATGCATTGAACACTAGTGACCGAAGACCAGACGAGTTGTGGAATGACATCAAGGACATCATCCATGAAGAAAGCAAGAGGTCATTGAAAAGATAGGAAAGAAAGAAAAGACCAAGATGGATGTCAGAGGAGACTCTGAAACTTGCCCTCGAACGTCGAGCAGCTAAAGCAAAGGAAGAATTGATGAAGTAAAAGAACTGAACGGAAGATTTCAAAGCATATCTCTAGAAGACAAAGTATTATAATGACATGTGCAAAGAGGTGGAGATGGAAACCCAAAAGGGAAGAACACTCTCAGCATTCCTCGAGGTGAAAGAACTGAAGAAAAAATTCAAGCCTCATGTTGCAATAGTGAGGATTCTATGGGGAAAATATTAAACAGTCCAGGAAGCATCAAAAGAAAATGGAAGGAATACATAGAATCATTATACCAAAAAGAATTAGTCGATGTTCAACCATTTCAAGAGGTGACGTATCATCAGGAACCAATGGTACTGAAGGAGGAAGTCCAAGCTGCTTTGAAGACATTGGTGAAAAACAAGGATCCAGGAATTGATGGAATATCAATTGAGATGTTTCAACAAACATTTGCAGTGGTGGAGGTGCTCACTTGTCTATGTCAGAAATATGGAAGACAGCTTCCTGGCCAATGGACTGGAAGAGAGCCATATTTTTGCCAAGAAAGGTGATCCAACTGAATGTGGAAATTATAGAACAATATCACACACAAGCAAAATTTTGCTGAAGATCATTCAAAAGTGGCTGCAGCAGTATGTCAACAGGGAGCTGCCAGAAATTCAAGCCGGATTTAGAAGAGATCATAGAACCAGGATACCATTGCTGATGTCAGATGGATCCTGGCTGAAAGCAGAGAATACCAGAAAGACTGCACTAAGGCATGCAACTGTGTGGATCATAATAAATTATGGATAACATTGCAGAGAATGGGAATTCAGGAACACTTAACTGTGCTCATAAGGAATCTGTACATGGATTAAGAGGCAGTCATTCAAACAGAACAAGGGGATACTGCATGGCTTAAAGTCAGGAAAGGTGTGTGTCAAAGTTTTATCCCTTCACCATACCTATTCAATCTGTATGCTGAACAAATAATATCAGACGCTGGACTATATGAAGAAGAACATGGCATCAGATTGAAGGAAGATTCATTAATAACCTGAGTTATGCAAATGACACAACCTTGCTTGCTGAAAATGAAGAGGCCTTGAAGTACTTACTGATGAAGATCAAAGATCACAGCCATTCAGTATGGATTACACCTCAATAAAGAAAACAAAAACCCTCACAACTGGACCAATAAGCAACATCACGATAAATGGAGAAAAGGTTGAGGTTGTCAAGGATTTCATTTTACTTGGATCCACAACCAACACCCATGGAAGCAGCAGTCAAGAAATCAAAAGACTCATTGCATTGGCCAAATCTGCTGCAAAAGTGTTGAAAAGTCTTTAAGGTGTTGAAAAGCAAAGATGTCACCTTGAGGACTAAGGTGCACCTGACACAAGCCATGGTGTTTTCTATCTCCTCCTATGCATATGAAAACTGGACAATGAATAAGGGAGACCAAAGAAGAACTGATGCCTTTGAATTGTGGTAATGGCGAAGAACACTGAATATACCATGGACTGCCAAAAGAACAAACGAATCTTTCTTGGAAGGAGCACATCCACAATGCTCCTTAGAATCAAGGATGGTGAGATTTCATCTCACATACTTTGGATATGTTATCAGGAAGAATCAGTCCTTGGAGAGGGACACCATGCTTGGTAGAGGGTCAGTGAAAAAGACGAAGCCCCTCAAGTGGAAGGGTTGACACAGTGGCTGCAACAATGGGCTAAAGCACAGAAACAGTCGTGAGGATGGCACAGGACCTTCTGTTGTGCATAGAGTCACTATGAGTTGGAACGGACTAGAGGGCACCTAACAACAACAACAACATCTTGCAAAATAATTGTACAACATCACAGCCAGGATAATGACAGGGATACAGTCAAAATATAGAACATTTTCTTCATTTAAGGGATCCCTTGTTTGCCTTTTTATAGCTCACATTCCTCCCAGCCACATCCTTGATCCCCTGTAACCTAATCTATTGTCTATTTCTATAATTTTGTCATTTCAAAAAATGATGTATAAATGGAATCATGCAGTCTGTTTGTTTTGGGGAACGGTTTTCTTGTTTTGTTTTCACTCAACGTAATGCCCGATTCATCCAGGTTGTTACATATTTCAGTAGTTCATTACTTTTCAGAAAGTAGTAGTATTATGGATGTACCAGTTTGTTTAACCTTTCCCTCATTGAAGAACATTTGAATTTTCTCCAGGTTTTTTTTTTTTTTTTGACAAATACAAGCAATGCTTCTATAAATATTTCTATACACATTTCATTCTCATTTGTTTGTGTTACAAGTATTCATGGCTCTGGGATAAATGCCCAAGAGTGCACCTGCTGGATTGCATGCTAGTTGCATGTTTAGTTTTATAAGAAACTGCCAAACTGTCTTCCAGAGTGTCCATAATATTTCACATTCCCACCAACAATTTATAATTGTTCTGGTTTCTCCACATTTTCACTAGAATTTGGTGTTGAGAGAACACTATTTTTATACAGTCAAAAATATACATAAATTGAAAAGACGCTAAACATTGCTTCTTGCATTGACTCACCTTTCAGACTAAATGTATTCTACTTTGGAGAACTGGACCATTTATAGAACAAACAAGCTCTCTCTTTATAATGTTGATGCTCTTTCATGTTTCCTTGATACTATACTAACAGTTCTTGCTTTTTAACTCTGTTTTGCCAAAGCTTCCCTCTCCCCTTTCCATAAAGGTAAACAATCAGGGGGGAAGTATTTCCATCCCACTACACTAAGTTTTCCAAATTCTTAGATCTATTCAAAGGAAGGAAGAAGCTTTTGACAATTATAGATGGATCTATGTATTTTAAGGAATTATCTTAAAATTTGGCAAATTCTCCGCCAATTGAAATACCCATCAGAAGCTGGGTAAGAGACTATCAGATATGTTGTAGATATAGAGAGCACTTGGAGAGAAGGAAGGAATTAGAGCCTGAATTTTTTAGGGATTAGGAGTCACTGGAGAAGAAGGAACACAGTTGGTGTTAACAGAAACTCAAGCCTTTTGGAGTCAATACTTGGTTAAGATATTTGGAGTCATCAGAAACTTAAGACAGTATTTTGACTTTATAAAGTGCATAATATATATGAACAGACAACATATGCATACATTACCCATGTATCTGGGCTGAAAATAAAATTAAAGGCTGAAGAACTGCTCTAATTAAGCAAACTAGAGACATAACAGCCAAATGTAACATAAAACTCTGTATTGAATCCTATTCATAATTGACATTATGGGACAATCGACAAAATTTGAATGGGGTCAGTGGATGAGATTGTTGTTGTCATTAGGTGCTGTCAAGTTGGTTCCAACTCATAGCAACCTAGTGTACAACAGAACAAAGCACCTGGAATCAATTTATAAGTATTAGCCAATGTTCTGATTATATTCACAATTATGGCTAATATTTTTCAAACACCCCAACTTTCTGCTCAGGTTTATTTCCTTTCAAAGAACGATTGGCCTATGAACAAAGGACACAGAAATTGATTTATTCCTCTCTAAACACTGCTGGATGCTACTATTTAAATAGAGCTATTACAAGTGATAATTATCCTGATTTTGATGGTTACTCCTTTCCTTTTGGAATATATTCATCTATGGGTCCTACTAGTCTACAAGGTACTAACCCACATGTAGCATTAAAAGGACATAATTTCATGTGTTGTCACTGAGCATATCAAGTCCTGCCTCCAAACTGGATTGGAATTTGCCAGTTGGCTTATGGGGCACCTCATATTTCATTTCATTCAAAACTCCCATCAGGGGTAATTAGGAATATGAGAAAGATTAAGACTGATAGTAACCACGAATAGGCCATCAAACAAGTAACTGAACAGCTATCAAATGAAGATCCATTGACTAAAGGAATGTTAATTGGCTGTTCTATAACAGGTGTGGTTCCCATAGTTTCTAGACTTGGTTTAGCCTGTTTGAGAAAAAAAAAAAAAATTAAGATTGTAAATGGTGTTTGACAAGGTGGCTCTGTAATTAGATAGCTCTGTTAATAATCTAGGTATATCCTTTCTCTCTACTGAAGTAACATATATAATGACACTACAAAATAGATTGTTGTTGTTAGGTGCTGTCCAGTTGGTTCCAACTCATAGCAACCCTATGTACAACAGAACAAAACACTGCCTGTAGTTGTGCCTTCCTCACAATCCTTGTTATGCTTGGAACCATTGTTGCAACCATTGTGTCAATCATCTTGTTGAGGGTCTTCCTCCTTTTGATGACCCTCTACTTTACTAAGCATGATATCCTTCTCCAGGGACTGAACCCTTCTTGATAACACACCCAAAGTATGTGAGACATGGTCTCACCATCCTTGCTTCTAAGGGCAATTCTGGCTGTACTTCTTTCAAGACAGATTTGTTTGTTGTTTTGGCAGTCCATGCTTGTTAAGTAGAGGGTCACCAAAAATGAGGAAGACCCCCAACGAGATGAATTGACCCAGAGTCTGCAACAGCACACTCACCCATAACAATTGTGAGGATCGGGCAGTGTTTTTTTTCTGTTGTACATCTGGTCACTATGAGTCAGAATCAACTTGACAGCACCGTACAACAACAATAACTATCTCTTTGATAATTTTCCCTCTCTTCCCCCTGCTATCTCTGGTAACCATCAAACACCTCCCCCACTCCCGTGTGTAAACTTTTGTTACTTTATAAAAGTGGTTTCATACAATATTTGTCTTTTTGCAATTGACTTATTTCACTAAGCAAAATACCCTACACATTCATCCATGTTGTGAGATGTTTCACAGATTCCTCATTATTCTTCATCCTTGCATAGAATTCTATTGTGCGTGTGTACCACAGTTTGCTAATCCGTTCATCTGTTGATGGGCACTTAGGTTGCTTCCACTGTTTTGTTTTTGTGCATAATGCTGCAATGAACATGGATATGCACATGCCCATTAATGTCACAGCTCTTATTTCTTTAGGGTGTATAACTAGGAGTGGGATTGCTGGATCCTATGGTATTTCTATTTCTAGCTTTTTGAGGAAGAACCATACCATTTTCCGTAGTGATTGTACATTCCCACCAGCAGTGTATAAGACTTCCAGTCTCCCCACAATCTTGCCAACATTAGTTATTTTCTGTTTTTTGATTAGTGCCTGTAATGTCGGGGTGAGTTGATATCTCAATGTACTTTTGATTTACATCTCTCTAATTGGAGCAGAGATTGCACAGCAGTTAAGAGCTATGGCTACTAACCAAAAGGTCAGTGGTTTGAATTTACCAGTCACTCCTTGGAAATCCATGGGGCAGTTCTACTCTGTTCTAGAGGTTCACTATGAGTCAGATTCGACTCAACGGCAATAGGTTTGGTTTCTTTTCTTTTGGTTCATTTCTAATGACTGGAAGCATTTGTTCATATGTCTGTTAGCAGCTTGCATGTCTTTTTTGGTGAAGCGTTGGTTCATATCCTTTGCACATTTTTTAATTGGATTATTTGTCTTTTTTGTTGTTGAGGTGTTGAAGTTTTGCTTAAACTTTAGAGATTAGACCCTTGTCGGATATGTCATAGCCCCAATTTTTTCCCTCTTTTAGAAAAGTCTTTTTTGAGCATAAGACTTTAATTTTTGTGACGTCCCATTTATCTACTTCTTTTTCTTTGTGTGCATTTTAGTTATATTTGGTAATCTATTTATACCTTATGTTAGGGGCCCTAGCATTATCCCTAACTTTTACATTTAGGTCTTTGATCCATTTTGAGTTAGTTTTTGTGTATGGTGTGAGGTATGAATCCTGTTTCATTTTTCTACAGACAGATATCGAATTTCACCAGGCCCATTTGTTGAAGAGGCTGTCTCTTCTTCTTTCAATACTCTTTGGTCCTTTGTTGAAGATCAGCTGTCCACAGATGGATGGATTTAAGTCTGGGTTTTCAATTTTGTTCCATTGGTCTAGTAGTTTCTGAGATCAGGTAGTGTGAGGCCTCCTACTTTTCTCTTCTTTTTAAATAAAGGCTTACTTATTTGGGGTCTCTTTCCCTCCCATGTGAAGTTAGTGATTAGCTTTTCCACCTCAGTGAGGAACACTGTTGGGATTTGGATCAGGATTGCATTATGTCTATGTATACCACATTGAGTTGTACTGGCATTTTCACAATGTTAAGTCTCCTATCCAAGAGCATGGTGTTTTTCCATTTATGTAGGTCTCTTTTGGTTTCTTGCAGTAGTGTTTTGTAGTTTTCTTTATATAAGTCTTTTATGTCACTGGTTAGATTTATTCCTAAGTATTTTATCTTTTGGGAGGCTATTGTAAATGGTATCCTTTTCCCAATTTCCTTTTCACAGTTCTCTTTGTTTATGGAGAGGAATCCAACTGATTTTTGTGTGTATTTTGTATCCTGCCACTTTGCTGAATGGTTCTATTAGTTCCAATAGCTTCCTTGTGGAGTCCTTCAAATTTTCTGTGTATAGGATCATATCATCTGGGAAAAGAGATAGTTTTACATCTTCCTTATCTGTGCGGATATCCTTTATTTCCTTTTCTTGCCTTATTGTAGTCTGGTTTCCGTTCTCAGGGGGAATGTTTTCAGATTGTGTCCATTGAAGATAATGTTAGCTGTTGGTTTTGTATAAATTCCCTTTATTATGTTGAAGAATTTCCCTTCTATTCCTATTTGCTAGACTTTTTATCAGGAATGGGTGTTGGACTTTATCAAATGCCTTTTCTGCATCAATTGATGTGATCATCTGATTCTTTTCCTTTGTTTTATTATTTTGGTGATTATGTTGATTGATTTTTTTAATGTTGAAACAGCCTTGCATGCTTGGTATGAGTCCTACTTGGCCATGATGTATTTTTTTTTTTAATATTTTGTTGTATTCTATCGGCTAGGATTTTGTTGATCATTTTTACACCTATATTCATGAGGGATATTGGTCTGTTTTCTTTTTTCTGTGTTGTCTTTGCCCAGCTTTGGTATTAGGGTTATGCTGACTTCATAGAACGAGTTTGTGAGTATTCCTTCTTTTTCTATGTTCTGGAATAGTTTGAGTAGAATTGCTGCCAACTCCTCTCCAAATGTTTGGTAGAATTCTCTTGTGAAGTCCTCTGGACCGGGGCTTTTTTTTTCCGTGAGAGTTTTATTATGACCCCTTCAATTTTCTTTTGTTGTGGGTCTGTTCAAATTTTCTACCTCAGTTTGTGTTAGTTTAGGTAGGTGGCGTGTTTCTAGACATTTGTCCATTTCCTGTAGGTTTTCAAATTTGTTGGAGTACAATATTATGCAGTGTTCTGTTATGATCCTTTTTATTTCAGTTGATTCTGTTATAAGGTCACCTACCTCAACTCTTATTTGGGTTATTTGCATCTTCTGTTTTTCTTTTGCCAGTTTAGCCAGTGGTTTGTCAATTTTATTAATCCTTTCAAGAAATCAGCTTTTAGTCTTGTCAATTCTATTGTTTGTTCTATTTCATTAATTTCTGCTCTAATATTTATTGTTTTCTTTCTTCTAGTGACTGTGCGCTTCTTTTGCTGCTCTCTAACTGAGTTGTAGGGTTAATGTCTTGATTTTTATCCTTTCTTCTTTTCTGATGTGTGTGTTTATTTCTATAAATTGACCTCTGAGCACTGCTTTTGCTGTGCCCCACAGGTTTTGGTATGTTGTGTTTTCATTTGATTCTAGGAATTTTTAAGTTTCATTCTTGATTTCTTCTATTACTCAGTAGTTTTCAGGCATTAGATTTTTTCCCCCTTACTCTTTCTGCTTTTGATATCTACTTTTATGGTATTGTGATTGGAGAAGATACTTTGCATAATTTTGATGTTTTTGAATTTGTTGAGGCTTACTTTTTGGCCTGAAATGTGGTCAGTTCTGAAGAGTGATCCATTAGCATTAGAAAGGAATATGTACTTTGCCACTGTTGGGTGATGTGCTCTGTGTATGTCTATGAGGTCAAGTTAGTTGGTTGTGATATTTAGATCTTCTATGTGTTATTATTGTGGAAGTGTCTATTTCTCTTTTCAGTGAGTTTAGAGTTTGTTTTATGTATTTTGGAGGTCTTCCATTGGGTGTGTATGTATCTATTATGGTTTTGTCTTCTTGGAGGATTGACCCTTCGATCATTATATAATGTCCTTCCTTGTTTTTTATAGTGGATTTCGATTTAAAATCTATTTTATCAAAGATTAATATTGACACTCCTGCTCTTTTTTGTTTATTGTTTGCCTGATGTATCTTTTTCCTTCC
This sequence comes from Loxodonta africana, assembly GCF_030014295.1. NCBI lineage: Eukaryota > Metazoa > Chordata > Mammalia > Proboscidea > Elephantidae > Loxodonta > Loxodonta africana. Next base: position 29,116,434 of record NC_087344.1, read on the forward strand.
TTTAATTTTTAGTTTACTTATATCTTTGTGTCTAAGGTGTGTTGCTTGCAGACAGCATATTGATGGTCATGTTTTTTCTTTATGCATTCTGTCACTCTCTTCTTCTTTACTGGTGAATCTAGGCTATTTACATTCAATGTGGTTATTGGTAGGTATGACTTTTTTGCTGTCGTTTTCTTATCCTTTTCTTGTGGTGTTGATGGTTTCTTAATTTTCTTTGCTGAGATACTTTTTTCTTATTATTATTTATTGTGGCTTGTCTTTTCATCTCCTTTATTATTTTTGGTTTTGTGTGTGCTGAATCTTTATGATTTTCATCTTTTCTATATTGATGAGTAGGTTTGTTGACTTTCTTTGTGGTTACTCTTAAATTTACCTTTATCTTCCTAAGATTAAAATGTAATTTATTTCTTGATATCACCTTGACTTCTTCTCCATATGGAAGTTCTGAACCTGTATACTTTATTCCCTCTTTATGTTTTCAAATTGTTGTCATTTATGGTTTGACATCTCTGGTTCCATGTTTTCCATCTTTTAGCTTTATTTTTGAGAGTTCTTTATCTGAGTTGATATCTGTCTGATGTTGTCATGTGTTTTTATCTCAGGTTGTCATTTGGTATGTTGTTAGTTTTCTGTCTGAAGGACTCCCTGTAATGTTTCTTATAAAGTTAGTCTGGTTTTTACAATTTCTCTCATTTTGTTTACCTGGAAATGCCCTAATTTCACCATCATATTTGAGGGATAATTTTGCTGGATATATAATTTCTGGTTGGCAGTTTGTTTTTTCAAGCCTTTATATATATTATCCTATTGTCTTCTTGCCTGCATGATTTCTGCCAAGTAATCAGAACTTAGTTTTGTCGGTGCCCCTTTGTAGATGATCTTTCATTTTCCTGAGCTACTTTCAGGATTCCTTCTTTGTCTTTTGGTTTGGAATGTTTGATTATGATGTACTTTGGTGTTCTTCTATTGGGATCTATCCTGTATGGGATTTATTGTGCTTCTTGTGTGGTTATCTTCTCATATTTCATGATATTGGGGAAGTTTTCTGTCAGCATATCTTCAACAATTCTCTCTGTGCTTTTTGATGACTCCTCCCCTTCTGGGATTCCGATCATGCATCAATTATCCGTCTTGATGATGTCCCACATAACTCTTAGGTTTTCTTCATTCTTTTAGTTTTTATTATTGTTCCTCAAAGAGATAAATGTCAAGATATTAGTTTTCTATTCCACTAATCCTGTCTTCCATTGTTTCAGTTCTACTCCTATGACTTCCCATTGAGTTGTCAATTTCTGCAATTTTACTGTTAAGGTTCTGCGTTTCTAGTTGCTGTTTCTGTATTGTTTCCAATTTTCTATTTATTTCGTCATTTATTTCTTTTATTATTTTCCTGAATTCTTCTAGTGTTTTGTTTGTGTTTTCCCTGGTTTTGTCTGCTTTCTCTGTAGTTTGTCTCTGTTTTCCTTGATTCCTTTCAGGACCCTCATACATAAGCCTTTTGAATTTCTTATCAGGAAACTTCATTTTTTTTTTTTTTGTTCCTCAGGAAGGATTTTTAGTTCTTTATTACACTCACTTGCCTGTGCCATCTTACCCTGCTTCTTTAGGTGGTTTCCTGTTGCCTGTTTTCTCTGGGACATTAAGGAGTTGTATTTATTTTTTATTTCTATGATTGTTGTTGTTGTTGTTTTATAGCTTTGTTGATTTCTGGCAAGTGTGGCGGTAGTGGTGTTCTGGTCACTGGACTGATCATGCTGGAGCACTCCCTACCTATCTTTGGGTGAGTGGAGTAGTGGGCAGGTGTAGTAGCACAGGTCTGTTCACTGATCTTGAGGGGAAGCTGAGGGTGGGTTGGTTGGACTTCGGCCTCCATCTGTGTTCAGATCAGTGCTAAGGAACAAGGAATGATGCTGTCTGTACAGATGGAGCAGCCAATATGGTGGATACGGTGGGCAAGTGGGGGTATGCCGGCCATTTCTCACTGGTTGGGACAGAATGTGTGGGTCACAGAGGGAGAGGTGCAGGGTGGACATTCACAGAGTTGCTCTACCTGCACTTTCTCCTAGGCAGGGAGAGAGAGGAAGGAACAGCAGGTGGGTATTTGCTCCGTCTCACTGCATCTGTCTGTTGGTGGTGGTAAGAGGGAGGAAAGTGCAACAGATAGGTATGTGCACACTCACTCTTCTTACACTCTGCACTTGGCAGAGGGTGGGAGTAAAGGACTTCAGTGGGGATGCATACATAGGTATAGCTCCTCCAACCCTCTCTGGGTGGGTTAAGGAATGGAATTGTGACTGTGGAATGAGCACACAGTGGTGATGCCTCATGCCAGGTGGGAAGAGGTAGGAAAGGACTGCAGGGGTATGTGCCTAGTCACGGCTCCCTTGCCACTTGCTAGGTGGGTTAAGGGACAGATTTGCATCTGGCAGATGTACACACACTGGTGCTTCCTCAGGTCAGGTGAGGGGATGAAGGAAGGGGCTGCTAGGGGATACACATGCAGTTGGGTTTCCTCTGCCACTTGCTGGGTGGGTTAAGGGATGGAATCCCACCTGGTAGATGTGGCAGTTGGTAGTGGAGAAGGGAGGAAAGGGCTGCGGTGGGATATGTGCAGTCATGGGTTCTCTGCCCATTGCTGGGCAGGTTAAGGGAGAGAGTCCTGCCTGGTGGATGTGAGCTCAGCTGTGTTTCCTCACATCATGTGGCTGGAGGGAGGAAGGGGCAATGAGGGGATTCACAGACAGTCACAGCTCTTCTACCCCTCTCTGGGTAGGTTAAGCGATTGCCTCACCCCTGGAAGACACACACACAGAGATGCTGCCTTGCACTGGATAGGAGGAGAGATTGCTGGGTGACCTCTCTCACTGTCCCACTACCACTGCCCTCTACCAAGCCCTTGGTGGGGGGAGTAAGTGGTGGGCAGGAACACACATGGGGGTGTGCCTTGTCTTGCTCATCATGTAAATTTTAGAAATATCAATTTCTACAAAAATGCCTGTCAGAATTTGGTTTGGTATTGTATTGAATGTGATAGGTCATTTCTGGGGTAAAGTGACATTCTAAGAATATTATATCTTCCAAGCCCTGGACATGGTATGTATGTCTTTATATTTCAGTCTTCATAAATTTCTCTCATACATATTTTATAGTTTTTAGTGTAAATAATTTGCATGCATTTTAACTATTTATTCCTTGATATTTTGATGGCATTACAAAAGCTATTTTTAAATTTTATTTTCCAATTTGTTACCAAACCCATTGCAGTCTAGTGAATTCCAACTCATTGCAACCCTACAGGACAGAGTAGAACTGCCCCTTAGGGTTTCCACGGAGTGGCTGGTGGATTCGAACTGCCTACCTTTTGGTTAGCAACCAAGCTTTTAATCACTGCACCACTAGGGCTCGAGATTGTTACCAGTATACAGAAATATAATTTATTTTTATGTTAACCTAGTGACCTTCAGCCTTGCTAAATTTATGTATTAATCCTAGAAGTTATTTTTATACATTGCTTTAGACTATGTATATAACGATGTCTGCAAATAATCAGATTTATTTTTTCCTTTCTGTTCTTTATACTTTTTGTTTTATTGTACCTCCAGTACAATATTGAAAAGAAATCATGAGAGCAGACATTCCATTCTTTCCTTGTTTATGATCTTAGAGGGGAAATATTCACTCTTTCACCATTAAATACGATGTAGGTGCTATTGATCAGGTTGAGAAATTTCCTTTCTATTCCATTGGCTGAGAGTTGAATTTTGGATGTTGAATTTTGTCAAATACTTTTTCTGCATGTCTTAAGATGATCATATGGCTTTCTCTTTGGGCTGTGGATATGATGGATTACTTTGATGTTGAAATGTTGAGTCCACTTTGCATTTCTGTATTTTTGCTTTCAGTTGTGAAAATTTTGTTGAAGTTTGCTGTGTCTATGTTCATTAGGGATATTGATCTGAAATTTTGTTTTCTTTTTAATACTATCGTTTTTTTGTTTTTGTGTCAAGGTTATGCTGGTCTTGTAAAATGAGAAGAGTTCTTTCTGCATCTGGCTGCTAAAAATTTGTATAAGATTAGCATTATTTTTGCCTTATATGTGTCACAGACTTAATCAGTAGAACCGTCTTGTCCAGGGTCTTTCTTCATGGGATAGTCTGGGTTTACAAATGCAATGTAAAAAATAAGTCCAGAGCTATTCAAAGTTTCTATTTCTTCCTGAGTTAGTTTTGTTAGGTTTTCTTATTCAAGGGATGTAACTATTTCATATAAGGTGTCAAATTTATAGGCATAATGTTGTTTATAGTAATTATTTTTTTTAATATCTCAGCATTTTTAGTGATCTCATTGATTTGTAGTTATTTGTGTTTTTACCATTTTTTGCTTGATCGTTCTTTCTAGGCATTTGTTCATTTATTAGTATTTTCAAGGAATCCGATTAAGGCTTTTTGTTATCTTTTTTTCTTTTATCATTGATTTCTATCCTTATATTTATTATTTCCTTCCTACTACCTACTTTGGATACATGTTAAACTTTGTTCTTAGCTTCTTAAGATAGAAACTTATGTCATAGATTTAGACCTTTCTTCTTTTTATAATATTAATATTTATAGCTGTAATTCCCCTCAAAGCATTTCTTTAGTTGCATCCCACAAAATTTCATGTTGTTTTTATAATCATTCAATTTCAAATAGGTTATTAATTGTCACTAGACATCACTGGATAAGAGAAAAAGCTCTCAGTGAGGGAATTAAAATGTCTCAGGCAACTTATAAAATAATTAAGCATACTGCATCTAAATTATGAAAGTGGCATGAACATAGGGATTCAGAAAGGAAAAGGGTGACTCAAGTCTAATAAAGGGGACCTCAGAACTATAACACACAGTAAACCAGGAACAAAAATTTAAACTCCATGTCTTTATTATCCATAAGATTTTTATGCTTCATCATAATTTTGCCATGAAAGAGAAAATGAACTTGAAGACAGCATATTTTTAAAAATAACCATTACTACTTTAAATGAGTGGATACTTTCAAATTAGTTCTGTCCCAAAGTTGGAAATTACTTTCAGACAAGTAAAAACATAAAATGCCAGAAATGTCTGGAGAATGAGAGACACGTGAACAACAACAACAACAACAAAAAATCAGAATTTCTGAATGCCAGTTAGGTCCTAAGATACTCATATATTCTTGCCCAGCCCAATGGCAAACATTTTTGTCACTTGTTTAAAGTGACAATCCCAACAAGGCTTTTCAGTGCCTGTTTTATGTCCTTGTTCCTCAGGCTGTAAATAAAGGGATTCAACATGGGTGTGACTATGGTGTACATCACTGAGGCTATTGCACTGGCCCTGGAATTTTGAATAGTGGTAGAACTGAGGTAGACCCCAAGACCTGTACCATAAAACAAGGAAACAACTGAAAGATGAGATCCACAAGTGGAAAATGCCTTATATTTCCCCCTTGCTGATGTTATTCTCAGTATGGAAAAGGCAATCCGAGAATAAGAAAATAAGATGCCAGTGAGGGGAATAATGCCCATTACCCCAGTTGCAAAATACATCTCTATGATATTGAGGAGGTTGTCAGAACAGGCAAGTTGGATAACCTGATTGATTTCACAGAAGAAGTGGGGAATTTCCAAGTTAGTACAGAAGGACAATCTCAACACCAGTAAACTACGTAGCAGAGAATCCAGAACACTCAATATCCAGGAAAAAAGCAGCAACAAGCCACAGAGTCTGGGATTCATGATGACCATGTAGTGCAGTGGGTGACAGATGGCCACAAACCGGTCATAAGCCATTATAGAAAGGAAAAAAACATCCAACTGTATAAAAAGGATGAAAAAATATATTTGGGCAAGGCAGCCTTGATAGGTGATGGCTTTGTTATAGGTATGGATGTTCAGTAGCATCTTTGGGACAGTGGTAGAAGTGAAACATATGTCTACAAAAGACAGGTTGGCAAGAAAAAAGTACATGGGAGTGTGGAGATGGGAGCCAGTGATGGTGGCCAAGATGATGAGAAGGTTCCCAATAAAGCTGAGCAAGTACAACGACAGGAAGAGCCCAAGAAGAAGAGATTGCATTTCCTCCTGTTCTGAGAGTCCAAGAAGAATAAATTCTGAAATTTGTGTGTGGTTTTCTCTTTCCATAGACCTAGTGTAACTATCAAGAAAGCAAAAAGAAAAACAATACTTTACAAACAAATAGGCATCATCAATCAGCAGCACTATTACAGATTATAATTTTCACATAATAAACAAAAGTACAAGGACTGTCTTTTACACCTCAATAAAACACTCTGTTTTGTCAATGGATCAGCTGAATATTCAGAGGATTTAATAATGCAGCCATTCTTTCTGCCTTTGACTGCCCGTTCCAAGTTAGTAAACTAATCTCTAGTCATAACCTACCTCATAAAGCCAGCACTTTTTCTGCATATATTTCTCTGAGATAGAGTCATCTAGCTCCTTGGTCCTCAGAGTGTGACCCATGGACTAGAAGCATCAGCCTCACCTGAAAGCTTGTTAGAAATGCAGAATCTGTAGACAGCCCCTACTGAATCAGGATCTCCATTTTAAAAAGCTCTTAGATGTATTAGTTTCCTAAGAATGTCAAATTACCTTGGTAATTTTTTCTAGATGATGGAAAAGCTCAATATCATCACTCAGAACAAGGCCAGGGGCCTACTGTGGAACAGACCATCAATTGCTCAGATGGAAGTACAAGCTGAAACTGAAGAAAATCAGAGCAAGTCCACGAGATCCAAAATATGACCCTGAGTGCAACCCACCTGAATTTAGAGACCATCTGAAGAATAGATTTGATACATTGGACACTGGTGACTGAAGACCAGATGAGTTGTGGAATGATATCATCCATGAAGAAAGCAAGAGGTCATTGACAAAAACAGGAAAGAAAGAAAAGACCAAGATGGATGTCAGAGGAGACTCTGAAACTTGCTCTCGAACATCAAGCAGCTAAAGCAAAGGGAAGAATTGATGAACTAAAAGAACTGAACAGAAGATTTCAAAGGGCTTCTTGAGAAGACAAAGTAAAGTATTATAATGACATGTGTGAAGAGGTGGAGATGGAAAATCAAAAGGGAAGAACACACTCCATGTTTCTCAAGCTGAAAGAACTGAAGAAAAAATTCAAGCCTCAAGTTGAAATAGGGAAGGATTCTATGGGGAAACAATTAAACGATGCAGGAAGCATCAAAAGAAGATGGAAGAAATACACAGAGTCATTATACCAAAAAGAATTAGACGTTGTTCAACCATTTCAAGAGCTGACAAATGATCAGGAACCAATGGTACTGAAGGAAGAAGTCCAAGCTGCTCTGAAGGCATTGGTGAAAAAGAAGGCTCCAGGAATTGATGCAATATCAATTCAGATGTTTCAATAAATAGATGCAGTGCAGGAGGTGCTCAATAGTCTATGCCAAGGAATATGGAAGACAGCTTCCTGGACAACTGACTGGATCAGATCCATATTTATGCTTATTCCCCAAAAAGGTGATCCAACCAAATGTGGAAATTATAGAACAATATCGTTAATATCACATGCAAGCAAAATTTTGCTAAAAATAAAACGCAAGCAAAATTTTGCTAAAGATCATTAAAAAACGGCTGTCGCAGTATATCAACAGGGAACTGCCAGAAATTCAGGCCGGTTTCAGAAGAGGACGTGGAACCTGAGATATCACTTCTGATGTCAGATAGATCCTGGCTGAAAGCAGAGAATACCAGAAGGATGTTTACCCCCTGTTTTATTGACTATGCAAAGGCATTCGACTGTGTGGATCATAACAAACTATAGATAACACTGCGGAGAATGGGAATTCCAGAACACTTAATTGTGCTCCTGAGGAACCTTTACATAGATCAAGAGGCAGTTGTTCGGACAGAACAAGGGGGTACCGGTTGGTTTAAAGTCAGGAAAGGTGTGCATCAGGGTTATATTCTTTCACCATACCTTTTCAGTCTGTATGCTGAGCAAGTAATCCAAGAAGCTGGACTATATGGAAAAGAACGGGGCCTCAGGATTGGAGGCAGTCTCATTAACAACCTGCGTTATGCAGATGACACAACCTTGCTTGCTGAAAGTGAAGAGGACTTGAAGCACTTACTAATGAAGATCAAAGACCACAGCCTTCAGTATGGATTATGCCTCAACATAAAGAAAACAAAAACCCTCACACACTGGACCAATGAGCAACATCATGATAAATGGGGAAAAGATTGAAGTTATCAAGGACTTCATTTTACTTGGATCTGCAATCAACAGCCATGGAAGCAGTGGTCAGGAAATCAAAAGACGCATTGCATTGAGCAAATCTACTGCAAAGGACCTCCTTAAAGTATTGAAGAACAAAGATGTCACCTTGAAAACCGAGGTACACCTGACCCAAGCCATGGTATTTTCAATTGCAGCATATGCATGTGAAAGCTGGACAATGAATAAGGAAGAACAAAGAAGAATTGATGCCTTTGAAATGTGGTGTTGCCGAAGAATATTGAATATACCATGGACTGCCAAAAGAATGAACACATCTGTCTTGGAAGAAGTACAACCAGAATGCTCCTTAGAGGCAAGGATGGTGAGACTGCATCTTACATACTTTGGACATGTTGTCAGGAGGGATCAGTCCCTGGAGAAGGACATCATGCTTGGCAGAGGACAGGGTCAGCGGAGGAGAGGAAGACCATCAACGAGGTGGATTGACACAGTGGCTGCAACAATGAGCTCAAGCATAACAATGATTGTAATGATGGCTCAGGACCACGCAGTTTTCGTTCTGTTGTGCATAGGGTCTCTATGAGTCAGAATGAACTCGACAGCACCTGACAACAACAAGGACATGTTACCCCAGACTGCGTTGCTTAAAACAATGGAAATTTATTCTCTCACAGTTCAGGAGGCCGGAAGTTCAAAATCAAGGTAACTGTAGGGTTAATTCCTTTTGAAGACCCTCTCCTAGCTTGTGGTGGTTGCCAGAAATCCTTGGTGTTCCTTGGCTTGTAGACACATCGTTCCAATCTCTGTCACCATCTTCACATGGCCTTCCTCTCTGTGTTTTCTTCTTTCCTCATAAGGACATCAATCATCGGATTTAGAGCCAACTCTAAATCCAGAATTATTTCATCTTGAGACCATTAATTAAGTATATCTGCAAGGACCGTGTGTTTTAATAGGGTCACATTCTGAGGTTCTGGCTGGACATACATTTTGAGGGGACACCATTCACTACACTAGGTGATTCATATACAGATTCCAGTTTGAGAAGCATTGATCTGACAGTGGGTACCTCCAGGGATAAGAAGCCCCTGATTTTAAAAGTGTTTTTCATTTTATATCCTGCTTAACTATGATAATACATTACTCTTCTAAATGCTGAAATTTGCCTCCTTGTGATTTTCATCAGCTGCACTTAATTCTGATGTCTAAATTGAAAAGGCCCTTGGGGGATATTTGTCCAGAGGATACCCTCCCTCTCTAAGAACTGGGCTCTGTCTCACAAACAGTATGATGGAGCCCTGCAGTCTAACTTACACTGTCAAAGCTGATTTGGTCGGGAGATGACATGACAGAAGATAGCCCAATGAGCATCTTACCCCATCCCTGTGTCATCCCACCCAAGGAATTTGGAATTGAAGTTTTGAGATTACAATTAGGTGGGACTTTGAAATTCTCACTGTGGTGTTCATATTCTGCCAAAAGCATGGAGAAGCCTGGAAATACATTTTACAGAATGAGAGGGAAGAATGATTTAGGCATGAAAAAGACGTTTGGACAAGAGACACAATGGATATTATGGGGATAATGGGGAGAAAATCTGCATTAGACCCTGGTAGCTTTCTAGTTCCAATCAGGTGCTCAAAGACTCACACTCTGGAGGGGATGGTTAACATACTGGAGTAGATGTTGAACACACTGGTTGAGAGTGGCAAGTCTGGAGACAAAGTATAAGGATTTGATGACAAACTGACACTTATTAGCTGTCTAACCATGGGACAGTTACTTAACTTCTCTGTGATTTTTTTTTTTTACCCTGTAAAATAGAGATCATCATAGGCTTATAATATTTTGAGAGGAACAATTAAGTTACATATGTAAATCACTTGGGACAGTGTCTGTAAATAGAAGTTTTACGTATTATCTATGAGCTTTATGTATTAAGTAATACTATCATTGCAATCTAACCTAGATTATTTGTATTTTCATTATGCTCAGTGTAATGTCTGATATTGTTTCAAGAACTGTAATAAAGTTGATCCTAAAAATACTATATTTGTTCCTGATTTTAATGCACACACTTCTAAATGTTTTTAAATTAGTATGACGTTGATGTAGATCTTAAATACCATATCTTCATCATGTAAAGACAGTGTCTATTTAGAGAAGTATATGAGAATTTTTTATACAGACAAAGGGAGATGAAATTTATTTTACACTCATATAGTATATCTTGAGATCATATTCACAGCTCACAGCTCAGGAAATCTTTTGTCCTATAAAACAGTCAAGTCGTTTTAAAGATTTTAATGACTTTTAAAAAACCATTATGATCTTACAGATATTGCTTGGATCTTGGCTCCATCACTTATTAGCAGAGGGTTGAGAAAAATAAAAGATAATATGTGGCTACACTCACACACGCACACTTAGTATTGTGTTACATCACCAGTGAATAAAATGTTACCATCCAATGTTGACCTTCGATGTGATTTTTAAGTGTTATGTTTCCATATTTTCCTAACCTTTCAAAATAAGCATTTATAAAACAGAAATCAATTTCAGGAACTAAAGAACAGGAATTTTTTTTTTAACTCTGCTGAATGAATTCCAGGTAGTTCAATATATTATTAATACCACACAGTTGCCCACAAAACTCAACTAATGCATTTCATGATGTGATATGAGAATAAAGAAAAACGTAAGGCAGCAGAGAAAAGTGATAAGGGGAAACAACATAAGACAGAGAGGAAATGCAGAGAGGAGAGATGAAAGTAACAAAAGATGTGGATGAGTTACTCACTACGTGTGTGACTTCATGTCTGATGACTCACACCTTCTATTTCCTGCTTTACTGACTATTAGGTGACAGTGAGTTAAATAAATACAGAGGTGACAGTGAGTTAAATAAACTCAAAATATCTATCAATGCTCCCTATCTGAAAGCTTTATTGACCATGAGTCTAGATACAATACCAGAGAAAATGGTGGCAAAGGAGGATCAGAAATAATCACTGAAAAGAAACTATCAGAAAGTGGAAAATAAACTAAACTAGAATTAGTGGCAAATGGTACTTGGATGTTTCAGAATTAAAAAAAAAACTCTCTAACCATTGGGAGGTCAGGCAAAAATCTCCTTGGGGGAAAAAGATTTAAACCCTAGAACTGTACTTTTCCGGATCAAGTGAAAATTTCAAGAAAAACTACCTCCAAGATTTCAGTGAAGATGAAGCGAATCTTCCTGGCTTTGGAAAAACACAAAACAAAATATAATTTTGTTTGAGGCAAATGGTGATAACAGAAAGATCATAGAACAGTTTGAGACAGAATTTGACAGTTTCAGATATGGTCAAATTTGCTTTGGGACAGTGTTGGCAAAGCACACTGCACAACTGGAAGATGTTATTCCTTCAGTCTTTCAGGAACCCAACAGTTCTCTGGCTTAAAAAAATTAAGAAATGTGTTGTTGTTCTTAGGCACCATAGAGTCAGTTCTGATTCATAGTTACCCTATATACAACAGAACGAAACACTGCCTGATCCTGCACCATCCTCACAATTGTTCCTTTGGAAACGTAGCAGAATAAAAATCATTAGTGGCTTTTTCTGATTTCCTGCTACAATGGGGTTGCCATGGTTTGTAACTGAGTCCACAGCAAATTTTTTTTCCCCTAGGAAGAATAGCACTTGATAAGCACAGTGCCTTTTTCTTTTTTAATTTTATCTGACCACAAGTAAAATCTTCACCCTTAGAAAAATGGTCTATTATTTAAGTCAGTTAAATAGTTAATATACAAAATTAAGATAGTAGTGAAAAAGTCTTATATTCTTCTGAACAAGAAAGGCACAGAGATTGAGAACCTCTGGAGAAGCTATAAAATGAGATACAAGATGAAGGATGGAAGCAAAGTGAATCTGAAAGTATTCTGCCTGAGATCAGGAAGCAGACAAGGATGTCCTTTATCACCACTCTAATTCAACATTGTATTGGATGTCTTAGGGAAACACTAAGGCAAGAAAAGAAAACAAAGGATATCCACACTGAGAAGAAGTAAAACTGTCCCTATTTGCAGATGATATGATCCTATACATAGAAAATCCTAAGGACTCCACAGAAAGCTGTTGGAACTAATAGAAGCATTCAGCAAAGTGGCAAGTTAAAAGATCAACATTAAAAAATCTGTTGTATTCTTCTTCATCAACAAAGAGAACTGTGAAAACGAAATCAGGAAAACAACACCATTTATAATAACCCCCCAAAAGATAAAATATTTAGGAATAAATCTAACCAGGTACTTAGAAAACTTATACAAATAAAACTACAAAATGCCACTGCAAGAAACTAAAAGAGACCTACATAAATGGAAAAACACACCATGCTTTTGGATAGGAGACTTAACATTGTGAAAATGTCAATATGACTCAAAGAAATATATAGATATAATGCAATCCCAATCCAAATTCCAACAGTTCTTCACCTAGATGGAAAAACTAATCACTAATTTTAACATTACATGGAAGGGAAAGAGCCCCCCAAAAGTAAACATTTATTTAAAACAAAAAACAGAGTAGAAGGCCTCACACTACCTGATCTCAGAAACTACTCTACAGCCATGATAGTCAAAACAGCCTGGTATTGGTAAAACAATACACACATAGATTAATGGAACAGAATTGAAAACCCACCTATGGACAGCTGGTCTTCAAAAAAGGACCAAAGGTTATTGTATGGAGAAGAGACATTCTCTTCAACAAATGGATCTGGCAAAATTGTGTATCTATCTGTAGAAAAATAAAATAGGATCCATACCTCACACCATACACGAAAGCTAACTCAAAATGGATCAAAGATATAAATATAAAATTTAAACTATAAAGATCATGGAGGGAAAGTTAGGGACAATGGGACAATGCTAGGGGCCCTAATATGCGGCATAAGTAGATTGCCAAGCATAATTAAAAATGCACACACAGAAGAAGATGAAGTAGATAAAAGGGACCTCCTAAAATTAAATTATTATGCTCAAAAAAGACTTCTCTAAAAGAGTAAAAAGAAAACCTATGGATTGGGAATAAATTTTGGCTATGACATATCTGACAAGGGTCTAATCTCTAAAATTTAAGCAAAACTTCAACACTTCAAAAAAAAAAAAAAGACAAATTATCCAATTAAAAAATGGTCAAAGGATATGAACATGCACTTCACCAAAAAAAGACATTTAGGCTGCTAACAAACATGAGAAAATGCTCACAATCATTAGCAATTAGAGAGATGCAAATCAAAAGTACGCTGAGATACCATCTCACCCCAACATTACTGGCACTAATTAAAAAAAAAGAAAATAGCTAATGTTGGTGAGGCTGTGGGGAGATTGGAGCTCTTATACACTGCTGGTGGAAATGTGAAATGGTACAACCACTATGGAAAACGGTATGGCACTTCCTCAAAAATCTAGAAATAGAATTACCACATGATCCAGAAATCCCACTCCCAGGTGTGTACCCTAAAGAAATAAGAGCTGTGACACAAATAGGCATATGCACACCCATGTTCATTGCAGCATTATCAACAATAGCAAAACTGTGGAAGCAACCGAAGTGCCCATCAACAGATGAATGGATTAACAAACTGTGGTACATACACACAATGGAATACTACACAAAAATAAAGAATAATGATGAATCTTTGATACATTTCACAACACGGATGAATCTGGAGGGCATTATACTGAGTGAAATAAGTCAACTGCAAAAAGACAAATATTGTATGAGACCCCTTTTATAAAGTAACAACAAAAGGCTTACACACAGGAAAAAAAAAAAAAAGCTCTTATATGATTACCAGGGATGGGAAGGGGAGGGAGGGAAAATTACCAGAGTGATAGTAGACATGAGTTAACATTGGTGAAGGAAAAGGCAACACACAATATGAGAGAAGTCAGCAAAACATGATCAAGGCAAGAGAGGACACTGAGAGAAACACCTGAATAAAGGACAACAATGGTAACTACTATATAACATAGACAATTCTGCAACAATAGAATCAATAAACAATAATCTGTGAATGGATACATAGGTATGCCAAATATGAGGGAGAGGGTAAGGGAGCACACTCCCTGGCGGACACAGGCTTGGTAGAAGAAATATCTAAATAAATGACTGTAGGTGTTCCTTATCTATAAATGTAGACAACAGAGCATGCAAGTGGCACAGTCAGGGAAACCTCTTAGACATAACTAAACACTTCATGGGATGAAGTTCCCAGGCTTGAAGGCAAAGGACCATAGACTCTGGGGATATCTACATCATTTGGCACAACATATTTCTTAAAGACAATGTTCCACACCCTACTTTGGGGAATAGTGTTGGAGGTCTTAAAAGCTTGCAATTGGCCATCTAAGATACAACTATTGGTCTCTTCTAGTCCAGAGCATAGGAGACAGAAAAAAAAAAAAAAAAAAAAGACTCAAGGGAACAATTAGTCCAAAGAACTAATGGATCACATGAACCACATCCTACACAGCCCCAGCACCAGAAGAAATAGGTGGTGCCTATTACAACAAAGGGTCTCAGACTGAGGGGGACTCAAATGTAGAACAAGTGATCAAATTCACAAAAAAGACCTGACTTGCTGGTCTCACAGAGACTGCAGAACTCACAAGACTATGGTCTCTAGGAACCCTTCTAACTCTGAATTGAAGCCACTCCTGAAATTCACTTTTCAGCCAAAGATGAGTTGGGCTTAAAAAATAAACAATAGCACACTTGAGGAATGTGCTTCTTAGAACAATCACGTATATGAGATCAAATGAGCAAAATCAGCCCAAAAACAAAGACGAGAAGGTGGGAAGGAACAGGAAAACTAGGGGAATGGAACCAGGAAGCAAGGGGTGGAAAAGAAAAGGAGGGAGCTAACACAATGCGAGATTGCAACCAATGCCATGAAACAATTTGTGTACATATTTTTGAAAGAGAAACTAATTTTCTCTGTATACTTTCACCTAAAGCACAACGAAGATTTTTTTAAAAAGGATGATTTGAAAAAAAAAGAAAGGACAAAAACAGAATAAGGTCGGAGAGGCTGAAAAGGGAAAAATATAGAAAGAAAATCTAAGGTTGGTAGTTGAGAATGGAGTCTGCGAGATGAATTGCCATGTGGGGATTTTTAAGAAAAATTTCAGACACTCAGTTGTAAACCCCCTCCATTTCCTTGAATAAATCATTCAAAAAATATGTGTTTCTTAGTAATGTTTTGTGTGTGGAAATTCCTTATGATGAATACATAAAAAGAACTGGGTCTTGCATCAAGGCTGTGATGGGGTAAAGCCAAGGCTGTGCACGAGAAGATGTGGGCATGTGCAATTTTCCAATTAGCAGCAGCCTAAAGAGGTTTCTAGGTTCCTGGGTAGCACAAATGTTTTGAGTTGGCTACTAACCAAGAGATTGGTAGTTCAAATCCACCCAGCAGTACTGCGGAAGAAAGACTTACAGATCTAGTTCCATACAATTACAGCCATAAAAACCCTATGGAATACAGTCCTACTCTGAAGCACATGGGGTCACCAAGACTTGGAATCAACTTGACTGTAACAGATCTGGGTTTTTGGAAGGAAGTTTCTATACAAAAAAACTTGGCAGCAGCTGTGGACAAGAAGAAGGAGATGGAATTAAGGAGGTTGGAATTAGGAATTTATTCTCACTGACAGGTCTGTATGTTCATGTGACACATATCTTGTGAGGGAGTCCCAGAAACGTTATGACGCTTGAATGGAATAGCTGCCAGCAATTTGTCTGGTGAGGCTTCAAGCTATCATACCTTGGGCATTAAAAGCACATTGAATTAATTGATGGTTAAAAGGTATTGAAAACTGGGGCATTTTTCTTACATGCTTAGAACTGACAGCAGCTGCAAAGCCTCTCTAGAAAGGGGTTTCTGTTAGGAAGACTTACTAACTAAGAGTGGTCCCTATCTAATTATCAAACTGCCAGAATCTATCAAGTGTCTTAGGGCATGAGATGGGGGAGGTTAGTCCGGATTATCCAGGTGTGAC
Source organism: Loxodonta africana (assembly GCF_030014295.1). Classification (NCBI taxonomy): domain Eukaryota; kingdom Metazoa; phylum Chordata; class Mammalia; order Proboscidea; family Elephantidae; genus Loxodonta; species Loxodonta africana. Next base: position 29,132,732 of record NC_087344.1, read on the forward strand.
CAATGTAATCACAAGGTTCCTTAGAAGAGGGAAGCAGGGGATCAAAGAAGACAAAAGGCTAGGTGATGGTGGAAACAAAAGGTTGGAGTGATATGGGGAAGGGGTCATGAGCAAAGGAATGCAGGAAACCTCTAGTAGATAGAAAATCAAGGCAGCAGATTGTCCCCTAGATCTTCTAGAAGGAGCCAACCCCGCTGACACCTTGATTTTTAGCCCAGAGAAACTGACCTCAGACATGTGGTCTTCAGAACTGTGAGAAAATTAATTTGTGTTTTCCAAGCCACCAAGTGGTACCATTTCTTAAGTAGCAGTAGAAAACTATTCCAGTCTGACCTAGCATACTGAGGTCATAGCCTCTATGCTACACACTACTGGATGATAGAGTGGTGATGCTAACTCAGATCTACTGGATAGCAAACATTGTACTCTTCTTTTCTATGCTATCAGATGGATATAAAAGTACAAACAGAAATCTATGTTCATGGTTGTTTCCTACTCTTCATTATGAGAATCTTAAAATCATAACAAAGGAGGCTTCTGAAATCATAGGCAGAATCTGCTTCAAACCTCCCATTTCAATATTGGTCTGGGAAGGTTGAAACAGGGCACTGCTTGAAAGGAAAACCTAGAGCTGTGGGTGGCAAAGCAACTGCTCTTTATTACTCAGAGGGACTGAGGGCTGTAGTGTCCTTGGCATGTGCTAAGCCTTCAGAATCAACTACACTGAGTATGGAACTGTTTGGAGGTCATTTAGAACACAGGTTCTCACCCAGGAGCAATTCTGCTCTGCAGAGGAAACTTGGAAATGCTCAGAGATATTTTGGGCTGTTATGAGAAAGGTAAAGGCAATCCAGTGTATAGAGGTCAAGGATGCTGCTGAACATCCTACAGTTGCACAGTACAAAAAAATTATCCCATAACAACAAAGAATTAACTGTCCCGTAATGTAAACAGTGCCATGGTTAAGACATCCAGAATTAGATCCATTTCCTGATTTTACCTATTAAATACTGAGGCCCGGAGAGATGAAGTGACCTGTTAGGGCCATATAATAAACACTCTCCTCTTTCACGAAGTGGAAAGTGGGATATCTGATGATGTCCTGTCCCACCTACTTGGAGAAAGGAAACCAAATGTTGGTAAGAGGAATAGAAAGCCAAAAGGACAAAGTCCATGCATTTAACAGAGATAGACTGTGTCCAAACATCCTTGAGTGTGCTGACTTTGTGAAGAAGAGTGGTTTAAAGATCTGGCTTGAGGATCTGCAGAAGACCTTCACACTTACAAACTTAGCTATACAGCCAATGTTCACATATGTCCATCACTGACCACAGACTGCTAAGCTATACCAGCATTCCGGGTTTTGAATCCTGGTTCAACACTTCTGAGCAGGTATTCAATAAATGCTAACTCCTTCTTCATGCATTCTGTCTCTCAGATATTTCCATTCATTTCCCACTGCTCAGTTCCCACCTCCACTATCTCTTGTCATCTCTCTCTGTAATTATAGAAGACTAGCTTGCCCCCAGCACATTCTACTCAATGTCCCCAGAGAGATATTTCTACAAGGCAATCATGCTCATAGAATTCCCTTTCTTAAACACTGGACTGATACTCATTAACTTCAGAAATAAACCTCAATTCTGTAGTCTCAAATATAATATTTTGATATAAAAATTTTAATACTTTTTGAAATTTGATAGTTTGGCCACCGTCTACCAAGCCAGATTCATCTTTCAATATTCTCCTTCTCTCCTCCACGTTGTCTTCCAGACATTTAGAACTAGTGTTGGTGTCCTAAGTGCACCATGCACTTTTGTGTATGTGTATGTATGTGTCTGTGTGTTAAAATTCAATACCATGAAATTCACTGTCCTACACAATTGAAAGTACGCAATTCATTTACTATTGGCATCTAGAACTTTCACAATATTGTGAAGCCATCACGACTACTAGTTCCAAATCATTTACATCACCCCAATTGGAAATGCTCTACCCGTTAAGAACTCTCCCCATACCCCCTTACCCAATCCCTTAGCAATAGCAAATCTGCTTTCTATCTCTATGGATGGGCCAACTCGGGACATTTCATATAAATAGAATCATACAATATGTAGCCTTTTGTGTCTATTTTCTTATCTGTATACTCGCTTAACCCTCCTGAAACAGAGCAGAACAGTGTTTTCTGCACTCAACTACCAATAAATCAATATGAACAGTAATGGTCATGATGGAAGGGAGGAGAAAGTAAATGGAATGCTACACTAGGTACATCAGAGGGAGAGAGAGAAACGGAAAATGAAGAATAAAAAGAACAGCTACTGTGGTGAGTTAAAATCTAAACCCAGAGAGAGCAGCCTGCAGCTAATGCTAAGGCTAGGAAATTAAAACTGGAAGGACTTGATACTATTCAACTTTTACCTTTTCATCTGTGTCAGGAGGTAATGCCGTTAAAAGGGGCCCTTCCTCCACAAAGCATTCTCTTTGCACTTAAAATAATGCTCCGGATTCCCCAGATGTTATGACTGAGGAGTTGGCTTCCACATGTTTTGTTCTCCTCTGAATAATCATGAAAGATGAAAGCTCTGCGCCTAGGACAGGCAGGGAGACAAAGTGACTCATGAGATCTCTGGAAGATGCAGCCGTGTTTCCTCCTAATCTATCATTGCTTAAACCAAACTGGAGTAGACGTACAATAAAAAGAAGCCCTTATAATATCTGAGGCTTCCAAGACTGAATTATTACTGCGCCTGGTTAGTTAAATTACCCTATTGTAATGCTATCCTCTGAGGACTATCCTTCCATAGAAGCTAAGGAACAAAATAGAATCAATTTTGCCAGTCATGGCCCTTAGGAGTAGCTCTGGAGCTGGATATGTGCCTCCTATGTCAAATCAGGCTCCCTTCCTGAGATGTGATCTCGAGGGAGCAGGGAAAAAGGAAAGACCTCTGTATCTTAAAAAAAAAAAAAAATTTAGGTGTGGTTAACTCCTGTGGGTTAGAGGAGGAGGATGAGACAGGATTTGTTGAATTCCCAAGATTTTACTCAGAAATATGAAAATGGCCCTGCTTATCCCAGACCCTCAAAGAGCAACCTAATTGCTTAACAAAACTTCCATTCTGATTTACTTTTGGCTGGCTTACAGGCATGGCCTCTGGGATGTGTTTACCTCCACAGGCTCACCACAAATTCAGAATCGTATCATCTCCCTTTCAGTTTTCAGTCCAAAGGGGAACAGCTGAATGTTACCAACCCATCATGAGACTGATTGGCAAACGAGACCTGCAACTTAAATGAAATGGGTCTTTGTGCATGTAACTTGTTCTCAGGAATCTATGATCAGTCAGAAAGTTATCTTGAACCACCAAATCAATGTCATAAAATGAATTGGTAAATATTCAGAGCAGAGAAGATATGTTGACTTTATCGATTATTTTCTTAAAAAATAAAAGTGCTCTGTGAATGTTACATTGAATGAAAAATACCTAGCGATTTGAAAGAAAATAATTGGAGTTTCTGACCTAGTCTTGGTAGAAGAGGAGAGGGACAAGTTTCTAAAAAGATGTCGTTTGAGCTAAGATAGGAAGAACAAATGGGTTATTAGCTGTATGAAGGGAGGGGCTGGAAGATGTTCATTTAGTTTGGGAGCCATATATCTAGATCAAATATTCATCCCCCTTCCTTTCTCAGTTGCTGTTGTTATTGTTAGGTGCTATGAAGTCTGTTCCCACTCATAGTGACACTATGTACAGCAGACCAAAACACTACCCAGTTCTGGGCCATCCTCATATTCATTGTTATGCTGAGACCATTGTTGCAGTTGCTGTGTCAATCCATCTCATTGAGAGTTTTTCTCTTTTTTGCTGACCCTCAGCTTTACCAAGCATAATGTCCTTCTCCAGGACTGGTTGCTCCTGAAAACATGTCCAAGGTATGTGAGACGAAGTCTCGTCATCCTTGCTTCTAAGGAGCATTCTGGCTGCACATCTTCCAAGAAAGATTTGTTTGTTCCTTTGGCAGCCTATGGCATAGTCAACATTCTTCACTAACAACACAACTCAACGACATCAATTCTTTTTTGGTCTTCCTTATTCATCGTCCAGGAAGTGGTTGAAAATACCATGGCTTGGGTCAGGTTCACCTTAGTCCTTAAAGTGACATCTTTGTTTTTTTTTTTTTTTAACCGTATTTACAGAGGTCTTTAAAAGCAGATTTGCCCAGTGCAGTGTGTCTCTTGATTTCTTGATTGATGCTTCCAGTGGTATTGATTGTGGATCCAAGTAAAACAAAACCTTTGACAACTTCAATCTTTTCTCCACTTATCATGATGTTGCTTATGTGTCCAGTTGTGAGGATTTTGGTTTTCTTTATGTTGAGGTGTAATCCATACTGAAGGCTGTAGTCTTTGATCTTCATCAGTAAGTGCTTCAAGTCATCCCCATTTTCAACAAGCAAGGTTGTATTACTTGCAAAATGAAGTTTGTTAATGAGTATTCCTCCAATTCTGATGCCCTGCTTTTCATATAGTCCAGCTTCTTGGACTCTTTGCTCATCATACAGATTGAACAAGTATGGTGAAATGATACAACTCTGACGTACACGTTTCCTGAGTTTAAACCATGCAGTACCCCTTGTTCTGTTCAAATGACTGCCTCTTGATCTGTGTACAAGTTCCTCTTCAGAACAATTAAGTGTTCTGGGATTCCCATTCTTCAGAATGTTATTCATAATGTGTTACGATCCACACAGTCGAACGCCTTTGCATAGTCAATAAAACACAAGTAAACATCTTTTTGATATTATCTGCTTTAAACTAGAATCCATTTGACATAAGCAATGATATCCCTGTTTTCATGTCCTTTTCCGAATCCATCTTTTTTCTGGAAGTTCCCTGTTGATGTACTGCTGCAGCCGCTTTTGAATGAACTCCAGCAAAATTTTACTTGCGTGTGATATAAATGATATTGTCCCATAATTTTTTCATTTAATGCGATCACCTTTCTTTGGGATAGGCATAAACATGGATCACTTCCAGTAGATTGGCCAGGTAGCTACCTTCCAAATTTCTTGACATAGATGAGTGAACACTTTCAGTGCTGCATCCGTTTGTTGAAACATCTCAACTGGTATTCTGTCGATTCCCGGAGCCTTGTTTTTCACCAATACCTTCAGTGCAGCTTAGACCTCTTCTTTCAGTACCATAGGCTCCTGATCATATGCTACCTCCTGAAATGGTCGGACGTAGAGCACTTCTTTTTGGAATAGTGACTCCATGTATTCCTCCCATCTTCTTTGATGCTTCCTGCATCATTCAGTATACGCCATAGAATTCTTCAATATTGCAACTTGAGGCTTGAATTTTTCTTCAGCTCTTTTAGCTTGAGATAAGCTGAGCTTGTCCTTCCCTTTTGGTTTCCCAACTCTAGGTCTTTGCACATTTCATTATAATACTTCACATTTTCTTCTTGAGCTGCCCTTTGAAATCTTCTGTTCATCTCTTTCACTTCATCATTACTTCCATTTGCTTTGGCTACTTGAAGTTCAAGGATAAGTTTCAGAGTCTCTTCTGACATTCACTTTGTTCCTTTCTTTCTTTTTTGTCTTTTTAATACCCTCTTGCTTTCTTCCTGTATGATGTCCTTGATGTCATTCCACAACTTATCTCGTCTTCAGTCATTTGCGTTCAACTCATGAAATCTGTTCTTGAGATGCTCTCTAAATTCAGATGGTATATACTCAGGTTTGTACTTTGGCTCTTGTGTACCTGTTCTAATTTTTTTCAGCTTCACCTTCAACTTGAGCATATGAGCAATTGATGGTCTGTTCCACAGTTGGTCCCTGGCCTGTTCTGACTGATGATATTGAGCTTTTCCACCTTCTCTTTTGACAAATGTAGTCAATTTGATTTCTATGTATTCCATCTAGCAAGATCCACTTGTATAGTTACCATCGATGTTGTTGAAAAAAGGTATTTGCAATGAAGAAGTCATTGGTCTTGCAAAATTCTATTGTGCGATCTCCAGCTTCATTTCTATCACCAAGACCATATTTTTAACTACCAATCCTTTGTTTCCAACTGTCAAATACCAATCACCAGTAATTATTAATGCATTTTGATCGCATGTTTGATCAATTTCAGACTGCAGAAGTTGGTTTAAAAAAAAACTTCATCTTTGACCTTAGTGATTGGTATGTAACTTTGAATAATAGTCCTATTAACTGAGCTTCCTTGCAGGCATTTGGATATTATCCTATCACTGATAGCGATGTACTTCAGGATAGGCCTTGAAATGTTCTTTTTGACAATGAATGCAACACCATTCGTCTTCAAGTTGTCTTTCCCAGCATAGTAGACCATATGATTGTCTGATTCAAAAGGACCAATACAAATAACTTGTGTCAACTTGACAGAGAAGCAAATATGCCCCCCTCTTTAGAATGTGACAATTGGGAACAGAAGGGGAGATGGTTTGATAAAAAGTCTGGAATGTAGAGAACTCCTAATCTTCTTGAGATTTTATGTAATTCTTTGGTCTGGCCTCTGTTAGAAGCTTTCTACTCTCACGCTCACCATGGAGCTGACAAAATGAATCAAATTTTGTTAAAAAATTGGTGGGATAAATTTTTAAAGGCCTCGTGAAACATTGTGGTCCAGTGTTCAATTTGTCAGTCTCATAATCTAGGAAAAACAAATGGAGTTTCAACAGGCCATAAGCCCCCACTATATGGTCCACTCAAACATATATAACTTGTTTTGATTCAGTTATCCCTATCAAAGTGCTTTCGTAATGTCCAAGTGGTTGTTTTTTGTTTTCTACTTGGTTTGAAGCTTTTCCAAGCTGAGAAGCAATGGTGTAATGGCAGCAAAGAGATTATTAGAATATGCTTTTCAACCTGGGGTTTACCATTTATAATGTCAAGTGATTGACGTGCGATTGAGGAACTCATTTTCCTGGACAAGTGATTAAACTATTGCTTAAAGGATTAGAAATTTATTGGCATTATCATTGCCCTTATCATCCTCAATCCTCTGACAAGGTCAAGCAAGTTAATCTAATGGTAAACCTTAAATTATCTAAATTAACTGAAGGCACCAGCCTTTCATGGCCAAAAGTTTTTCCATTGGCTTCAGTAGCCATATACTTCATACACTTTGGAAACATAAATTAACCCCTTATGAGATTATTACAGACAGGCCAATGCCTCTCACTTATCATGGTCCTTGGAATGCTACTATTGGGCATCAGGACATGGTACAATATTGTAAATCTCTTATGACACATGGAAAAAGATATCTTTTAGAGGATCAAGTTACCCTTGTTGACTCTTGTAAACATTAATATCTAAACCATAACTTAGAACCTTGGTGACTGGGTATATTGGAAAATGCATCAGTGCAAATCAGCTCTTGAACCTTGTTGGAAGGAACCTCTTCAAGACCTTACAACACATATTGCTACCAAGCTAGAGAGTATTGAACCTGGATACATATTTCTCAACTAAAACAAGCTCCAAAACCTCAGTGGAATGTTAAAATGCTGATAATCTTTGTCTTAGCTAAAAAGAGGCAAAACTTTACAACATAATATTTTTGCTTTATGTTTTTCTTATGCTTTAGTCTATCAAGAGCATAACTCTTTTACTCTGCTAGCCAAGCAGGTTGCTGTTACAACCAAACTAATTGCTGGGCCTGTGCTTATGCACCTGTAAACCCCCAAAAGGAATTCCCACTAACAGTAGTCCCTTTGAGTTTAGAAGAAATATTTATAGCTCCTAGGCTCCTTATGGAAACCCTGGTTGCATAGTGGTTAAGTGCTATGGCTGCTAACCAAAATGTCGGCAGTTGGAATCCAAGGTGGTCCTTGGAAGCTCTATGGGGCAGTTCTACTCTGTCCTATAGGGTCACAATGAGCCAGAATCCACTCGATCGCAGCGGGTTTTGTTTTGTTTTTGGTTTATGCTCCTTATAACAACCAAATTTCATATTGGAATGACTCTGAGACAGTTAATCAGTATACAGACTGAACATACAAAGGCAGCCATAAAAACCAACGTATATGTTGTTTTTCTCAGAACTTTTCCAGCACTTAAAATCAATTCACAGGTATTAGTCCATGTCCTAATTATATTTACAATAATGGCTATTATTTTTCAGATACTTCAACTTTCTGCTAAGGTTTATTTCCTTTCAAGGGCCAATTGACCTATGAACAAATGACACAAAAATTGATTTATTCCTCTCTGCACATGGGTGGATCACACTGCTTAAATAGAACTATTGTCACACTGCTGCCAGATTATAATTCTCCTGATTTTGATGGCTACTCCTTCCTTTTGTAATATACTCATCTATGGGTATTCTGCTTCACAGGATACCTACCTATACGTAGCATTAAAAGGACAATATTTCTTGTACTGTTGACAAGCACATAAAGTCCTGCCACCAAATTGGATTGGAACTTGCTAGTTGGCTTATGGAGTGCCTCATAAATCATTTAATTCAAAACTCACATCAGGAATAACTAGGAATATGAGAGAGATTAAGACTGATAGTGACCATAAACAAGCCATCAAACAAACAATTGGACAACTATCAAATGAAGGTCCATTGACTAAAGGGGGGTTAACTGGCTGTTCTGTACCAGGCATGATTCTCATTGTTTCTGGGTTTGGTTTAGCCTGTGTTAGAAAAAAAAAAAATTAAGATTGTAAATGATGTTTGACAAGGTGACTCTGGAATTAGCTCTGTTAATAATCTGTTGTTGTTGTTAGGTGCCGTCAAGTTGGTTCTGACTCATGAGCAATCCAATGTACAACAGAATCAAACTCTTCCTGGTCCTGCACTATCCTCACAATATTTCTTATGCTTGAGACCATTGTTGCAACCACAGCGTCAACCCACCTCATCGAAGGTCCTCTTCTTTTTCTCAGGCCCTCTTCTTTATGCAGCATATTGTCCTTCTCCAGGGACTGGTCCCTCCTGATAATGTGTCTAAATTAGGTGAGAAAAAGTCCCACATCCTTGCTTCTTAGGAACATTCTGACTGTATTTGTCCCAAGACAGTTTTATTCATTCTTCTGGTGGTCCGTGGCGTATTAAGTATTCTTCACTAACACCATAATTCAAAGGTGTCAATTCTTAGGTCTTCCTTAATCACTGTCCCGTTTCCATATGCATATGAGGTGATCAAAAACATCATAGCTTGGGTTACATGCATCTTTGTCCTCAAGGTGACATCTTCACTTTTTGATACTTTAAAGAGGTCTTTTGCAGCAGATTTGCCCAAAGCAATGCATCGTTTGATTTCTTGACTGCTACTTCCAAGGGTGTTGACTGTGGATACAGTAAAATGAAATCCTTGACAACTTCAATCTTTTCTCCATTTATCATATGTTGCTTATTGGTCCAGTTATAAGGATTTCTTTTCCTTGTGTTGGGTGGTAATCCATACTGAAGGCTGTACTCCTTGAACTTCATCAGTAAGTACTTTAAGTCCTCTTGCGCTGTACCTTGTCTGATGTAGTGTGAGAAGATAAGCTGCTCAGGTTGGGAGGCTCTCAAAATACCACTGGTGAAGAACTGCCACCTCAAAATTGAGTCCATCTTAATGACGAGGATGAAGTCAAGCTTTCAGGACGTATATTTGCTGATGTGGCATGACTCAAAATTAGAGGAATGGTATTGTTTTCATGATATTGCTTATTGGTCTGGTTGTGAGGAATTTTTGTTTTCTATATGTTGAGGTGTATTCCATACTGAAGACTGTGGTCTTTGAACTTTATCAGTAAGTGCTTCAGGTGCTCTTCACTTAAAACAAGCAAGGTTGTGTCATCTACATGATGTAGGTTGTTAATGAGTCTTCCTGGAATCCTGATGTCCTATTCTTCTTCATGTAGTCCAGCTTATCAGGTTATTTACTCAGCATTCAGATGGTGAAAGGATACAACCCTGACACATACCATTCTTGCATATAAACCATGCAGTACCCCCTTGTTCTGTTCAAACAACTGCCTCTTGGTCTATGTACAGGTTCCTCATGATAACAATTAAGTGTTCTGGAATTCCCATTCTTTGCAATGTTATCCATAATTTGTTATGATCCACACAGTCGAATGCCTTTGCATAGTCAATAAAACATAGGTAAATATCTTTCTGGTATTCTCTGCTTTTAGCCAGGATCCATCTGAAATCAGCAATGACATTTGGTTTTCCATGTCCTCTTCTGAATCCATCTTGAATCTGGCAGTTCCCGTCAATGTACTGCTGCAGCCTTTTGAATGATCTTCAGCAAAATTTTACTTGTGTTTGATATTAATGATATTGTTCAAACTTCCACATTGTGTTGGATCATGTCTTAGTTATCTAGTGGTGCTATAACAGAAATACCACAAATGGATGGCTTTAAGTGCAGAAATTTGTATTCAGGGTGCTAGTTCCAGAAGGGAAAACCTTTCTCTCTTAGTCCACTCTGGAGGAACATCCTTGTCATCAATTTTCCCTTGTCTAGGAATTTCTGAGCACTGGGACTCCAGTCCAAAGGAGTCGTGTGCTTCTGCCTCTCCTTGTTTGGTGTTAATGATGTCCCCACCTCTCTCTGCTCGCTTCTTTCTTTTATATCTCAAAAGAGATTGACTTAAGAGACAACCTAGTCTTGTAGATTAAGTCTTGGCACGTTAATATAACTACCTCTAATTGTGCCTCATTGACTTCATAGAGGTAGAATTTACCACACATAGGGAAATCACATCAGATGGCAAAATGGTGGAAAATCACACAATAATGGGAATCATGGCCTAGCCAAGTTTACGGACTTTTTGAGGGCACACAGTTCAATCCATGAAAGCTCACCTTTCTTTAGTATGGGTAAAAATATGGATCTCTTCCAGATGGTTAGCCAGGTAGCTGTCTTCCAAATTTCTTGGCAAAGATGAGTGAACACCTCTAGTGCTGCATCCATTTGTTGAAACATCTCAGTTGGTATTCTGTCCCTTCCTGGAGCCTTGTTTTTTCCAATGCCTTCAGTGCAGCTTGGACCGCTTACTTCCCTACTATTGGTTCTTGATCATATGCTACCTCTTGAAATGGTTGAACATTGACTAATTCTTTTTGGCACAATGATTCCGTGTATTTCTCCCATCTTCTTTTCATGCTTCTGCATTGTTTAGTATTTTACCAGTAGAGTCCTTCATTATTGCAACTAACAGCTTGAATTTTCTCCTCAGTTTTTTCAGGTTGAGAAATGCCAACCATGTTCTTCCCTTTTGGGTTTTTTTTTCTGGATCTTTGCACATTTCATTATAATAGTTTATTTTGTCTTCTCGAGCCACCATTTGAAATCTTCTGTTCAACTCTTTGACTTCTTCATTTCTTGTGTTAGCTTCAGCTACTCTACATTCAAGAGCAACATTCAGAGTCTCTTCTGACATTGATTTTGATCTTTGCTTTCTTTCCTGTCTTTTTGATGACCTCTTGCTTTTTTCAAGTATGATGTCCTTGATGTCACTCAACGACTCACCTGGTCTTCAGTCATTAGTGTTCAATGCGTCAAATCTATTCTTCAGATGATCTCTAAATTCGGGTGGAATGTGTATACTCAAGGTCATACTTTGGCTTTTGTGGACTTATTCTAATTTTCTCCAACTTCAGCTTGAACATGTGTATGAGCAATTGATGGTCTGTTCCACAGTCGACCCCTGGCCTTATTCTGACTGATGATATTCAGCCTTTCCATCATCTCTTTCCACAGATGCAGTCTCTTTTATTTCTTTGTATTCCGTCTAGCAAGGCCCATGTGCATAGTTCCATTTACATTGTTGAAAAAAGGTATTTGCAATGAAAAAATCTTTGTTCTTGCAAAATTCTATCATACCATCCCCAACATAGTTTGTATCACCAAGGCCATATTTTCCAACTATCAACCCTTCAACTTTGTTTCCAACTTTCGAATTTCAATTTCCAGAATTATCTTGACCATATGCTTGATCAATTTCAGACTGCAGAAGCTGGCAAAAATCTTTCGTCAAACTGGAAGAACGACAAACAGAAGCAGCTAAGGAATCAACAGAAATAATATATGTTTCACAAAAAGGTACCTCATTTAACATTACCCATGAGACCCAAGAAAACCTACGCTGGTGCCTGTCCAACACTTAGTGATCACAGATTCTAAATGAATCATGATCAGAAAGGGGAATATTGTGTATATTGTGGAATAAAATTTTTATTTAAAGTACATTTTTTCTTGTGTTTCAAGAGACTTTTTTTTATTCACAAATTCAAAAATTAATTGGCCAGCAGGTTTTTTCTTCTCTCACCCAAAGAAGCTAATTGAATTTTCTTTCCTGTTCCAAGAGCAGATGATAACAAAACCATTAACCTGTAATTTAATGAAAAAGACTTGGGCTTCTTCAATTTAAATTTCTGGGGGTCTCAGGACTGCAGGTAGGTGGAGGATCAAATTTTCCCGGAAGTTGCTTTTTTAATGTTAACTCAGTACCCATTAAGTACTGTATCACCATGATTGCTTCCACCCTGTACTTGTAAAGTGGGCATCAAGAGTAAACAAAGGCTACCTTAGTAAAAGTGGTTGAAGAGAAAATGGTTGAATTGAAAGAGGTCTTTCAGGATGTCTGTTATTTTCAATTCAACCACTTTTTCTTCAACCACTTGGTCTCCTTGGATCTGGGTCTTGCAAAAATAGTTCTGAATCAGTGTTCTAACAAAGGTATGCATCGGTGTGACCAGCAGCCCAAAAAAGACAGAACATTTCCATTTCGTCAGGAAGTTCCTTCATGCCCATTTGTACTCATATATTCACTTTTCAACCTAGGCGCGGGCAGCCACTGATCTGATTTCTAGCACCACAATGTTCTAGAAAGTTTCATGCCCATTTACTGTCCATACATTCCCTCCTCCACCTTGGCCCAGGCAAACACTGACCTGATTTCTATCATCATAATATTAGTTTCCATTTTTCTAGGACTTCATAAAAGTAAATGTTAATTATATAAAGTGCCTTGCATCTTTTTCTCAGCATGTATTTTTTAAGATTGTCTAAGCTGTTGCATGTATCAGCAGTTTGTTTATTTTTATTCGTTAGCAAGATTTTACTGCATGAGTATACTTTAAGGTGCTTATCCATTTATCTGTCAATGGACATTTCAGTTATTTCCATTCTTGTCTATTATGAATACACCTGGTACAAACATGTGTGAATATATGTTTTCATTTCCCTTACATAGATTCCAAGGAGTAGAATTTCTGAATCTTATGAAAGATCTATGCTTTAATTTCATAAGAATTGACAAATGTTTTTTTTTACCAAAGGAATTGGACAATTTTAGAGTTCCACATACAATATATGAGAACTTTGACTACTCATTGCATTAGTTATATATTTCTGTATAACACATTCCCCTCAAAACTCTGGCTTAAAGCAACATACATTTACTATCTACTTTTAAGAGGTAGTTCTTCCCCAGTCTTTTTTAAAGTGCCTTCCAACCTGCGGAGTTCATCTTCTGGCACTATATTAAACAGTGTCTGCTGCTATTCATAATGTTTTCACTGGCCAGTTTTTTCAGAAGAAGAATCGCCAGGTCTTTCTTCCTAGTCTTAGTCTAGAAGTTCCACCTAACTCTGTCCACCATAAGTGATCCCTGCTGATATTTGAAATACTGATGGCATAGCCTCCAGCATCACAGAAACACAGAAGCCATCAGCATAGGACAAACTGACAGACGATTGAAAGTAGAAGTAGATATTTTATCCCCTTCTCTTAATGGTGTCTTTCGAAATGTATTTATTAGTGTTTTTATTATATATTTACTGCCTTATTTTTGGAAACCCTGTTGGCATAGTGGTTAAGAGCTATGGCTGCTAACCAGAAGATCAGCAATTTGAATCTACCAGGCACCCTTAGGAAACCCTGTGGAGAAGTCCTACTCTGGTTTATAGGGTTTTTTTTTTATGAGTCAGAACTGACTCGATGGCAACAGTTTTATTTTTAAGAAACCTTGACTACTTCAAAGTCACAAAGTGTTTCTTTCATGTTTTCTCTAAGAGTATTAAAATCTTAGCCTTTACATTTAGGCCTTTAATCTTTTTAAATTTAATTTTTGTATTTGGTATGAAACAGCATTGTACACTTTTTTTTTAATGTGAATAACCAGTTGTTCCAGCACCATTTGTTTATGACACTATTCTCTCCGCATGGAATTATCCTGGTATCTTTTTAAAACATGAATTGATTGAATATGTGTGGATTTATTTTCTAGGCTCTCTTTGTTTTGTTCTAGCGACCTATTTGTAGATCTTAAAATCAATACTCACAGTGTCTCGATTACTGTAATTTTATAATAATTCTTTTTTGTTGCGATTTAGTTGAAAGCTTGGAAAGCAAATAAGTTCCTCAGTGAAAAATTTACACCCAAATTGTTTCATAGCATAGGCTGCAATCTCGCATTGTGTCAGCACTCTCCTCTTTCCCTTTCTAGCATGGGTTCTCTGGTTCCATTCTTCCAGTTTTCCTGTCCCTTCCCACCTTCTTGTCTTTGTTTTTGGGGAGGTGTTCCCCATTTGATCTCGTATACTTGATTGATGAAGAAGCACTTACCTCACGTGTGTTATTGTTTGTTTTATAAAAATCAAAACCGGTTACTGGAGTCAATTCCAACTCATAGTGACCTTATAAGACAAAGTAGAACTGTCCCATAGGGTTTCCAAGGAGTGGCTGGTGGATTTGAACTGCCAATCTTTTGGTAAGCATCTAAGCTCTTAACCACTGTGCCATCAGGGCTCCATTTGTTTTATAAACCCCATTACCATCAAGTCAATTCTGCCTCGTAGTGACCCTGTAAGACAGAAGAGAAATGCCCCACACAGCTTCCAAGGAGTGCCTGGTGTATTTGAACTGCTGACCTTTTGGTTATCAGCCATAGTTCTTAACCACTAGTCCATCAGAGTTTCCATTTGTTTTATAGGCCTGTTATAATTTGTTCCTAGTTTAAGGTAAAAGCTTAGATCATTGATTTAGATATTTCTTCTCTTCTAATATTAATAGTTAATGCTATAAATTTTCCACAAAGTACTTCTTCAAATGCCTCCTACAAAATTTCATGTTGTTTTTATTACATTTCAATTTTAAATAATTTAAGCTATTAATTGTCACATTAGGCACCAACGAGTAAGAGAAAAAGCTCTCAGTGAGGGAACTAAAATGTCTCAGGCCACTTATAAAATAATTACACATATTAGAGTCTACATTATGAAAATGATTTGAGTAAGAAAACAAAAATGAAAAGCTGCCTCAAGTCAAACAAACAAAACCTAGTCATTGTAGTAAACAGTAAGTCAAGAACAAAAATTTAAGCTCCGAGTATTTCTTATCTCCAAGATTTTTATACCTAATCATAGTTTTGCCATGAAAGAGAAAACCAACTTGAAGATAGCATATTTTTAGAAAGAACCATTACCACTTGAAACAAGTGGATACTTTCGAATTAGTTCTGGTCCAAAGTTGGAAATTACTTTTAGGAAAATAAAAACATAAAATATCATAAATGTCTGGAAAGTCATAAACATGTGCACAAAAAAAAAAAAAAAAAAGAATTAGAATTACCAAATGCCAGTCAAGTTCCTGGATACTCATGGATTCTTGTCCAGCTGCAAGGCAAACATTTTTGTCACTCATTTAAAGTGACAATCCCAACAAGACCTTTCAATGCCCCTTTTATGTCCTTGTTCCTCAGGCTGTAGATAAAGGGATTCAGCATGGGTGTGACTATGGTGTATATCACTGAGGCTATTGCGCTGGCCCTGGAATTTTGGGTAGTGGCAGAACTGAGGTAGACCCCAAGGTCTGTACAGTAAAACAAAGAAACAACTGAAAGGTGAGACCCACAAGTGGAAAATGCCTTATACTTTCCTCTTGCTGATGTAATTCTCAGTACGGAAGAGACAATCCGAGAATAAGAAAATACGATACCAGTGAGGGGAACAATGGCTATCACCACAGCTGAAAAATACATCTCTATGATACTGAGGAGGGTGTCAGAACAGGCAAGTTGGGTAACCTGATTGATTTCACAGAAGAAGTGGGGAATTTCCAGGTTCGTACAGAAGGACAGTTGCAACACTAGTAAACCATGTAGCAGAGAATCCAGAACACTCAATATCCAGGACAACAGCAGCAACAAGCCACAGAGCCTGGGATTCATGATGACTGTGTAGTGCAGTGGGTGACAAATGGCCACAAACCGGTCATAAGCCATTATAGAAAGGAGAAAAATATCCAACTCTGCAAAAAGGATGAAAAAATACATTTGGGTGAGGCAGCCTTGATAGGTGATGGTTTTGTTATGGGTGTGGATATTCAGCAGCATCTTTGGGATAGTGGTGGAGGTGAAACATATATCTACAAAGGAAAAGTTGGCAAGGAAAAAGTACATGGGAGTGTGGAGATGGGAGCTAGTGATGGTGGCCAAGATGATGAGAAGGTTCCCAATAAATGTGACCAGGTACATGGACAGGAACAGCCCAAGAAGAAGGGATTGCAGTTCTTCCACTTCTGAGAGTCCAAGAAGAATAAATTCTAAAACCTCTGTGTGGTTTCCTGGTTCCATGTAGCTGGTATGACTGTCAAGAAAGTGAAAAGAAGAGCGACATTTTGCAAAAAAATAGGCATCATCAACCAGCAGCACTACTAGAGATTATAAATTTTACATAAATAAATGTAAATACAAATATCATATTTGACACATAAAATAAATAAAAGCCTGTATTTTCTCAATGATCAGGTTCAGCTGAATATTCAGAGGTTTAAAAATGCAGCCATTCTTTCTGCCTCTGTCCACCCTTCCAAGTTAGCAAACTAATCCCTAATGATAACTACCATACCAAGCACCACTCTTTCGACATACATATCTCTGAGATAGAATTATCTAGTTCCTTGCTCCTCAGAGTATGATCCATGGCTAGCAGCATCAGCCTCATCTGGAAGCTTGTTAGAAATGCAGGATCGGTAGACTGCCCCTACTGAATCAGAATCTGCATTTTAATAAATTTCCAGGTGTGTTATTTTCCTAGGGGTGCCAAGTTACCTAGGTAATTTTTCCTAGGGAACAAGTTACCACAAACTGGGTAGCTTCAAACAACAGAGATTTATTTCCTCACAGTTCAGAAGGCCAGAATTTCAAAATCAAGCTACCATCAGTAGGACTCTTTCTTTCTGGAGGCGCTCTCCTAGCTTCTGGTGGTTGCCAGAAATCCTTGGTGTTCCTTCGCTTGTAGAAACACCACTCCAACCTCTGCCTCCATCTTCATGTCGCATTCTTCTCTCTGTGTCTTCTTCTCTTCTCATAAAGATATCAATAATTGGATTTAGAGCCAACCCTAAATCCAAAATTATTTCATGTCAAGATCCTTAATTAACTACATTTGAAAAGACTCTAGTTTTTAACAAGGTCACATTCTGAGACTCCAGCAGGACACACGTTTTGGGGGAACACAATTCACCCCACTACACTAGGTGATTCATATACAGATACAGTTTGAGAAACACTAATCTGACTGTGGGTGCTTGCGGGGATGTGAAGTCTTTCATTTTAAGTGTTTTTCCTTTTATATTCTGTTTAACTATGATAATATATTACTCTTCCAAGAGCTGAAATTTCCTTTCTTGTGGTTTTCATCAGCTGCACTTAAGTCTGATGTCTAAATTGAAAAGGCTCCTTTGGGATATCATCCAGAGGACACCTCCTCCCTTCTAAGTCATGGGATCTGTCTCACAAATACTATGATGGGCCCCTGCAGTCAATTTTATACTGTCAAAGCCATTTGGTCAGGAGAAGACATGACAGAAGATAGCCCAATGAGCATCTTACATCATCCCTGTATTCCCCCACCCTTGGAATTTGGAATTGAAACTTTGATATTACAATTAGTTAATTGGGACATTGGGATTCTCATTGCGGTGTTCATATTCTGCCAAGGGTATGGGCAACCCAGTGCCGTCGAGTCGATTCCGGCTCATAGCAACCCTGTAGGACAGAGTAGAACTGCCCCATAGAGTTTCCAAGGAGTGCCTGGCGGATTCAAACTGCCGACCTTTTGGTTAGCAGCCATAGCACTTAACCTCTATGCCACCAGGGTTTCCCCAAGGGTATGGAGAAGCATAGAAAAACGTTTTACAGAATGAGAGGAAAGGATAATTTACATTAGACATGCAGAAAGGAGTTTAGACAATCGACACAGTCGACATTATGGGGATAATGGAGAGAAAAGCTGCCTCAGACCCTGGTAGCTTTCTACTTCCAACCAGACACTCAAAGACCCACCCTCTGGAGGGGATGGTGAACATACTGTTTGAGAATGGAAAGTCTGGAGTCACAATACAAGGTTTGGAAGCCATACTCTGGCACTTATTAGCTATGTGACCACAGTACAGTTACTTAACCTCTCTCTGCTTGTTTTTCTTTTCTTTCTTTTCACCTGTAAAATCGAGATCACTGTAGCACTTATAATATTTTTGATAAGGATAAGTGAGTTATATATGTAAGCCATTTGGGACTGCGTCTACAGATCGAAGTCTTATGTAAGTACTAGCTGTAAGCTTTATATAAGTATTTTCTAATCTTGATTATTTGTATTTTTGTTATGCTTACCTTAATGCCTTATATTGTTTCAAGGACTATAATAAATTTGAACATAAAAATACAGTATTTGTTCCTGATTTTAATGGACATGGTTCTAAATGTTTTATAGTTAGTATGATGTTGGTGTAGATGTAAAATACCACATCTTCATCACATAAAGAAAGGGTCTGAAAAAGCTAAGAAGTTTCCTGAATACAAACAAACACTTTGAGGGACAGAGTGGCAGGGGTGGGGGCCTGGGGACCGTGATTTTGAGGGATATCTAGGTCAACTGGCATACAAAACTTGTTAAGAAAATGTTCTGCATCCCACTTTGATGAGTGGCTTCTGAGGTCTTGGAAGCTGACAAGCAGCCGTCTCGGATGCATCAAGTGGTCCCAAGCCACTGGGAACAAAGGAGAATGGAGAACACCAAGGACGTATGGAAAATATGAGCCCAAGAGACAGAAAGGGCCACATAAACCATAAACTCCTTCACCCTGAGACCAGAAGAGCTGGATGGTGCCCGGCTACCTCCAATGACAGGGAACACAACATAGAGTCCCTGGCAGAGCAGGAGAAAAGTGGGGTGTAGAACTCAAATTCTAGTAAAAAGACCTGACTTAATGGTCTGACTGAGACTGGAGGGACCCTAGGAGGCATGGCCCTGGGACTCTCTATTAGCCCAAAACTAAAACCATTCCCAAAGCTTACTCTTCAGACAAAGACTAGACTGGACTCTAAGACATAAAATGATACTTGTGAAGAATGTGTTTCTTAGCACAAGTAGATTCACAGCAACCCTAAAGGACAGCATAGAACTGCTCCAAATAGATCCCAAGGAGGGCCTGGGGGATTCAAACTGCCGACCTTTGGTTAGCAGCCATAACACTTAACCACTATGTCGCCAGGGTGTCCGCACAAGTAGATACAGGAGACTAAATAAGTGGGCAGCTCCTGCCCAGAGGTGAGATGAGAAGGCAGAAAGGGCTGGGAGCTGGTTAAATGGACACGTGAAAAGCAGGGTGGACAGAGAGCAACTAGGGTTACATAACAATGTGTGTGTAAATTTTTGTATGATAAACTAACTTGAACTGTAAACTTTTAGTTAAAGCATAAAAATAAGAAAGTGTCTACTTAGAGAAATATATGAAATTTTTTTCTATAGACAAAGGAAGATGAAATTTGTCTTACTCTCCTATATGGTATATCTCGAGACCGTATTCACAACTCAAAGCTCAGAAAATATTTTGTCCTGTAAAACTCTCAAATAGTTTTGAAGATTTTTAATGACTTTCAAAAGCTTTATGGCCATACTGATGTTGGTTTGATATGGACTCTATCACTTATCAGCATAACATTGAGAAAAACAAAAGATAATATATGTATACACACACACATAGTATGGTGCTACATCACTAGTGAATAAAATGTTATCTTCTAATGTTGGTCTTTGAAGTGATTATTAAATGTTATATATTTCCACGTTCCTAGCTTCTGACAACTAGCATTTAGAAAATAGGAATCAGTTTCAAAAAACAAGCTTGGATTTTTTTTACTCTACCACGTAGTTCAGTTATTAATCATTAATGTCATATAGTTGGTCAAAAAATTTAACTAATGTATTTCATGACGGGATAAGAGAATAGAGAAAAATGTCAGACATTAAAGTGAAAAGGAGAAAAAAGATAAGAGATAGAATGCAGAGAGCAAAGATAAAAGTAACAAAAAGATGTGGGTTTTTTACTCCCTATGTGTGTGACGTCATGTACAAAGACTTGTGCCTTCTATTTCCTGCCTTAGTGGTTATTAGAAATGATGGGGGTGACAGTGACTTAAATAAACTCCAGATATTTTCCCATGGTCCTTTTCTGAAAACTTTATTGACCGTGAGTCTAGTAATAATATCAGAGAAAATAGTGGCAAGGGAGCTCTGAAAACGATGTGGAAACGGCATCTGATCTCCTCTAACTTCCAAAGGGGAAGGAGAATCAAGATCAACAGTCAAAGGCTGATTGTTATGAGATGGACGTCAGACATGCATCCTCTCTCCATCATCTTTACCAATTCTCACACCAACTGTCCCTCCCATAGCATTCTCTGCTTCTTTGCTGGGTTCGATAATTCATTGTAATGACCACAGAGAACTCACAGACAATACTCACGATTATGGGGTTTATAAGCAAGTAACAGGTTCAGGAACACTCAGGATACCGTTCTTTCACCAGGACAACCTCTTCCTAGCCTTGCTGCAGGCATGCATCTCTGGCCCCTTGGTTTCTGCCTTACATGGGCAAGTGTTACAAAACTCTTTTAGCTCTGCCAGTAAGTGTCCAGAGGCACCGCACTCCGCCAGTAAGCCTCAGTCCAAAGGTACTCAGCTTTCTTTCTGTGGGCCAGAAAGCCCACTGCACTGTCTTCTGTTGCTCTGACTTGCAGGTCTCACCTGCTGGTCTCTCCTGCCAGACTCTCCCGCTGGTCTCTCCTTCTGTTCAGCCTCTCCTGCCACCATATTATTTGCCACTAAGTCTCACTGTCTTCATTGTTACAGCTCTCTGTCTCCTGGGTACAGGAGCTTCTCAGCTTAGGGTTCCTGGGTCAAAGGACACACTCTCCATTCTTCACTGTTCTTTCTTGGTTGTGGTAAGATTCTGCTCTGGAATTAGCTCTCTTTGAAACCTAGTGGAATGGCAAAACTGATCAATCCTCTTGGTGGGCCACAATTACCTTATTTGCACAGTTCCGCCCAATCACTTGGATGGGAGAAGCCACACAGAAGTGATCTATTACACCGCAGGAGCCTCAGAAATAATCATTGAAGAGAAACTATCAGAAGGTGGAAAATAAACTAAGCTAGAAGCAGTGGCAAATGATACTTTGAGGATCCAGAATTATAAAATTCTATGGAAAAAAAAAAATTTTTTTTTTTTTTTTTATGACCACTAGGAGGTTAGAGGTGCCCTGGGGAAAAAAAAAATTTAAACCCTAGAACTGTAATTATTTCTTCAGGCCAAGTGAAGATTGCAAGAAAAACTACCTTCAGGGTTTCAATTAAAAAGAAGCCAGTCTTCCCATCTTTGTAAAAAGACATAAATATTAAGGAGAGATTTGGCAATGTTTGAGGCAAAAGGTGATAACCTAAAGAAGATAGGACACTTAGAGACAGAATTTGACAGCTTCAGATGTAGTTACATTTGCTTTGGAATGCAATTGGCAAAGTGCAATGTGTGCTGGAAGATGTTACTCTTTCAACCTTTCAGGAACCCAAAAATTCAATGGCTGTAAAAAAATTAAGACATGTGTTGTTGTTAGGTGCCATCGAGTGGGTCTGACTCATAGTGACCATACGTACAACAGAACAAAATGCTGGCCAATCCTGTACTATCCTCAAAATTGTTTCTATGGAAATGTAGCAGGACAAAATTTGTTCTTGGCATTTCCTCATTCCCTACTGCCTCTAGGGAGGATGGAGTTGTCATGAGGTGTAAGCGAGTCTATGGCAACTGGTTTTTTTGTTTTGTTTTGACTTGGTTTGGTTTTCTAGGAGCAATAACAGCTGATAAGCAGAGTACCTTTTTCTTTTTTATTTTTATCTGACCACAAATAGAATCTTCAACTTTAAAGAAAAATGGTCTATCACTTACTTTAAGCCAGTTAAATAACTGATATATAAAATTAAGGTAATACCGAAAAAACCCTAAATTCCTCTGAACAAGAAAGACTAAGAACTTCTGGAGAAGGTATAAAATGCGATAAGATGAGAGGTGGAGAGTCTGAAAAGGGAAAAATGTAGAAAGAAAGCCCAGAGTTTGGCAACCTAGGAGGGAGCTATTTCATTCAAGTGTCTCATAACATGTCTGGGACTCCCTCATAAGGTGCGCATCACGTGAACATGCAAGCCAGTCAATGAGAGTAAATTCCTATCTACCTTAATTCCATCTACCGCTTCTTGTCCACAACTGCTGCTAAGTCTTTTGTGTAGAAACCTCCTTCCAGAAGCCCAGACCTAATTCATTCAGGAGATGAATTACCATAATGGAGACTTTTCAAGAAAAATTTCATACACTGGATTGTAAACCCTCTTTTCTATCTCTTTGGTTAAATCACCAGTAAAATATGCATTTCTTAGTAATGATTTTATGTATGGAAATTTTTTATGACAAATGCATAAAAATGCTATGTCTTGCATCAAGACTGATGGGGTAAAACCAAGGCTGCAAATGAGAAGCTGTGCGCATGTGCAATTTTCCAACCAGCAGCAGCCAAAAGAGGTTTCTAGGTTCCTGGGTAGCACAAATGGTTTCTGCTTGGCTACTGACCAAGAGATTGGTAGTTCAAATCCATCCAGCAGCATTGTGGAAGAGAGACCTAGGGATTACTTCCATAAGATTACAGCCATGAAAACCCTATGCAGTATAGTTCTACTCTGAAGCACTTGGGGTTGCCATGAGTTGAAATCAACTCGACTGAAAAAGGTCTGGGCTTTTTGAAGGAGGTTTCTACACAAAAGACTTAGCAGCAGTTGTGGACAAGAAGTGGGAGATGGAATTAAGGCAGATAGGAATTTACTCTCATTGACTGGTTTGTATGTTCACGTGATGCATACCTTATGAAGGAGTCCCAGGCATGTTATAAGACACTAGAATGACATAGCTGCTGACGATTTATCTGGTGAGAATGTGAGCTATCATACATTGGGCATGAAAAGCACGTTGAATTAACTAATGCTCAAAAGGTGTTGAAAACTTGGGCACTTTTCTTACATACAGGGTACAGTACTTAGATCTGACAGCATCCAAAAAGCCTCTCTAGAAAGAAGTTCCTGTTAGGAAGATTTACTAAAAGTGGTCCCTATGTAATTATTCAAATCACCAGAATCTATCAAGTGTCTTTGGGCATGAGATGGTGGAGATTATCTCCGATTATCCAGGTGGGACCAATGAAATCACAAGGGTCCTTATAGGAGGGAAGCAGGGGATTAAAGGAGACAAAAGGCTAGGTGATGACAGATACAAAAGGTTGGAGTGTTGTGAAGAGGGGGTCATGAGCCAAGGAATGCAGACAACCTCTAATAGCTTGAAAATCAAGGTGGCAGATTCTCCCCTACACCTTCCAGAAGGAGTCAAACCTGCTGACACCTTGATTTTTAGGCAAGAGAAACTGACCTCAGACATCCAGTCTTCAGAAGTGTAAGAAAATAAATTTGTGTTGTTTAAGCTACCAAGTCTTATCATCTGTTAAGCAGCAGTAGAAAACTAACACACTTTGACCTAGCATACTGAGGTCATAGCCTCCAGGCTACACAACTACTGGCTGATATAGTGGTGATGCTAATTCAGATCTGCTTGGTAGCAAAAGCTGTTCTCTACTTTTCTGTGTTATAAGATGGATATAAATTATCAACAGAAATCTATGTTCATGGTTGTTCCACACTCTTCATTATGAGAACCTTAAAACCATAGCAAAGGATGCTTCTGAAATCATAGGCAGAAGCTGCTTCAAAACCTCCCATTTCCATATTGGTTTGGGAAGGTTGAAGCAGGGCACCACCTGAAAGGTAAACCTAGGGCTGTGGATGGCAAAGCAACTGCTCTTTATTACTCAGAAGGACTGTAGTGTCCTTGGCATGTCCTGAGGCTTCAAAATCATCAAAAGTATGAAAATGTTTGGAGGTCATTTACAATACTGGTTCTCACCCAGGACCAATTCTGCTTTGCAGGGGAAACTTGGAAATGCCCAAAGACATTTTTGGCTGCCATAAAAGGGGTAGAGGCAATCCAGTGTATAGAGGTCAAAGATGCTGCTCAACATCCTACAGTGCACAGCACAAAAAAATTACCTCATAACAACAAAGAATTAACTGTTCCAAAATGTCAACAGTACCATGGCTGAGGCACCTAGAATTAGATCCATTTCCTGATTTCGCCTAGTAAAAACAGAGGTCCAGAGAGGTAAAGTGACCTGTTAGGGCCATCTATGAAACCCAAGTGGAAAGTGGGAGATCTGTTGATGCCTTGGCCCCCCCTCCTCACAGAATCGAAGCCAGATGTAGGTAAGAAGAGAAAGCCGATAGTACAAAATCCATGCATTTGACAGAGACAGGGTGTGTCCAAACTTCCTTGGGTGTGGACCCTGTGAGGAAGAGTGTTTTAAATATCAGGTTGGAGGACCTGCCGAAGACGTCCACATTCGCAAACTTGTAGCCACACAGCCAGTGTCCACAGATGTCAAACACCGACCACTGGCTGCTAAGCTATACCAGCATTCCTCATTTAGAACCCTGTTTCTCCACTTCTGAGCAAGTGTTCAAAAAAATGCTAGCTCCCTCTTCATGCATTCTGTCTCTCAGATATTTCCACTCATTTCCCACTGTTGAGTCTCCACCTCCAGTGTCTCTCATCATCTCTCTCTGTAATCAGAAGAGACTAGCCTACCTCCAGCACATTTAATTCATTGCCCCCAGAGAGATCTTTCTTCAATGCAAACATGCTCATAGAACGCCCTTTCTACAAACACTGGACTGATATTCATTATCAGAAATAAGCCACAATTCTGTAGTCTCAAATATAGGGCACTTGATAATTTGGCCTCTGTCTGCCAAGCCAGTTTCATATTTCAATACTCTCCTTCTCTCCCCCATATTGTCTCCCAGACATTTAGAACCAGTTTTGGTGTCCTACGTGTGTCATGCACTTTTGTGTGTGTGTATGTGTGTGTGTGTTAAAATTCATGTACCATGAAATTCACCATTTTTCTCACTTTAAAGTATGCAATTCATTTACTGTTGGCATCTAGAACATTCACAATACTGTGAAACCATCATGACTACTAGTTTCAAATCATTTCATCACCCCAAACAGAAACTCCGTACCCGTTAAGAACTCTGCCCATTGCCCCCTTACCCAAGCCCTTAGCAATAACAAACTTGCTATTTCTGTGGATGTGCTTACTCTGGACATTTCATATAAACAGAATCATACAATATGTGGCCTTTTGTGTCTAGCGTCTTTTACACCTTGATTCCTTCTGGGTGGAGCACTCTTATCTTGAAATCTTCAGTTCCTGCTTCAAGACACATACCAACTATTTTCTCATCTCTACACTCTCTTAACCCTCCGGAAACAGAGCAGAACAATCTTTTCTGCACTCAATCACCAATAAATAAATATGAATGGAAATTTCCATGATGGAAGAGAGGAGAAACTAATGGGAATGGTACACTAGGTGCATCAGAGAGAGAGAGAAAGGGGAAATGAAGAATAAAAACAGCAGCCATTGTGGATGAATAAAAAACTAAACCCAGAGGAATCATATTGAGAAAGAGCAGGCTGTAGCCTAATGCTAAGGCTAGGGAATTAAAACTGGAAGGACTTGATACTGTTCAACTTTTACCTTTTCATTCATGTCAGGAGCCTCAGGAGGTAACACCACTAAAAGGGGCCCTTCCTCCACAAAGCATTCTCTCTGGACTTACAATGATGCTCCGGCTTCCCCAGATGTTATCACTAAGTAATTGGCTTCACTGGTTCTGGTTCTCTCCTGAACAATCATGAAAGATGAAAGCTCTGCCCCCAGGACGGGCAGGGAGACCAAGTGATTCATGAGATCTCTGGAAGACGCAGTTGTGTTTCCTCCTAATCTATCATTACTTAAACCAAATTGTAGTAGATGTACAATAAAAAGAAGCCCTTATAACATCTGAGGCTTCCAGGACTGAATTATCACTGTGCCTCATTAAATAAATTACTATCACTCCATCCTCAGAGGACTATGCTTCCCTAGAAGCTAAGGAACCAAGTAGAATCAATTTTGCCAGTCATGGCCCTTAGTGGTATCTTTGGAGCAGGATATGTGCCTCCTATGTCAAATCAGGCTCCCCTTCTGAGCTGTGGTCTCAAGGGAGCAGAGTATAAGGAAACACCTCTGTATCTGCTAACTCATTAAGGAAACCCTGGTGGCATGGTGGTTAAGTGCTACCAAAAAGTCAGCAGTTCGAATCCACTGGGAGCTCCTTGGAAACTATAAGGCAGTTCTACTCTGTCCTATAGGGTTGCTATGAGTCGGAATCAAATCAACAGCAATGGGTTTTTTGGTTTTAACTCATTAAAGACCTGGTGGGGGTGGGGGGCTAAGATGAGACAGGATCTGTTGAATTCTCATGATTTTTACTCAGGAATATGAAAATGGCCATGACTGAACCCAGTCCCTTGAAGGACAACCCAATCGCTTAACAAGACTTCCATTCTCATTTACTTTTGGCTGGCTTACAAGCATGGCCTCTGGGAAGTGTTTATCTCCACATGGTCACCACAAATTCAAAATCATATCATCTCCCTTTCAGTTTTCAGTTTTCAGTCCAATGGGGAACAGCTGAATATTACCAATCCATCATGAGGCTGGTTGGGAAACGAGACCTGAAACCTAAACGAAATGGGTGTTTGTGTGTGTTACTTGCTCTCAGGAATCTCTATGATCAGTCAGAAAGTCACCTTGGACCACCGTATCAATGTCATAAAATGAACTGGTAAATATTCAGAGCAAAGAGGGTATGTCAATTGTATTGATAGTTTCCTTAAAAAATAAATGTGCTGTGTGAACATTACATTGAATAAAAAATATCTAGAGATTTGAAAGAAAATATTTGGAGTATCTGACCTAGTCTTGGTAGAAGAGGAGAGGGAGAAGTTTCTAAAAAGATGTCATTTGAGCTGAGACAAGAAGGAATGGATTATTAGCTGCATGAAGAGAGGGGCTGGAAGATTTTCATTTAGTTAGGAGACATATTTCTAGATCAAATATTCATCCCCACTCCTTTCTCCCTTGTTCTTGTTGTTAATAGGTGCTGTAGAGTCTGTTCCCGCGCACAGTGACCCTATGTACAACAGAATGAAACTGCGCCATCCTCATATTCATTGTTTTCCTTGAGCCCGTTGTTGCAGCCACTGTGTCAATCCATCTCATTGAGGATCTCCCTCTTTTCTGCTGACCCTGTTTTACCAAGAATGATGTGATTCTCCAGGGCTGGTCCCTCCTGACAACATGTCCAAAGTATGTAAGACGCAGTCTCACCATCCTGCCTTCTATGGAACATTCTGGTTGTTCTTCTTCCAACACAGATTTGTTCGTCCTTTTGGCTGGCCATAGTATATTCAATATTCTTCGCCAACACCACAATTCAAAGCTGTCAATTCTTTCTTTAGTCTTCCTTATTCATTATTCAGCTTTCACATATATATGATGTGATTGAAAATCCCATGGCTTGGGTCAGGTGCACCTTAGTCTTCAAGGTGGCATCTATGCTTTTCAACACTTTAAAGAGGTCCTTTGCAGCAGGTTTGCCCGTTGCAATGTGTCTTTTGATTTCTTGACTGCTGCTTCCATGGGTGTTGATTCTGAATCCAAGTAAAATGAAATCCTTGACAACTTCAATCTTCTCTCCGTTTATTGTGATGTAGCTTACTGGTCCATTTGGGAGGATTTTTGTTTTCTTTATGTTGAGGTGCAATCCATACTTTGATCTGCCTTAGTAAGTGTTTCAAGTCCTCTTTAATTTCAGCAAGCAAGGTTGTGTCACCTGCATAGCGCAGGTTGTTCTCGAGTCTTCCTCTAATCCTGATGTCCCGTTCTTCTCCATATTGTCCAGCTTTTCAGATTATTTGCTCAGCATATGGATTGAGTAGGTATGGTGAAAGCATACAACTCAGACACATGCCTTTCCTGACTTTAAACCACTCAGCATCCCCTTGTTCTCTATGAAAAACTGCCTCTTGATCTATGTACAATCCTAGAGGAGCTGGGCTGATTGGTGTAGGCACAGGTATGTGGCTGCAGTAGGGGGTCATGTGCTGATCAAGGAAGGGGGCTGACAACCACCCCTGAGTGTCTATGAGGAAAGTGTGTCCCTGTTGCCTTCGGGCTTATGCTGTTGAATGTGTCCACACAGGTCTATGCAGGGGTGAAAGGCATTCAAAGTCTATGGACCCTTTACCCCTGTGCCTAGGCAAAGGAACTGTTTCTTTTCTGAACTCCTGGCTTAGGGGGGCCAGCAGGTTATATTTTCCCTGTTTGTTATTTTGTTTCCTCTCCAAGATCAGAAAAATGGCTTAAGGCAAGTGTAGGGTCCTTCTTCCAGCCCAGGGGATGCGGCTGGCTGGGAACTGGTGCAAAGCAGGAAGGGAGCAGGTAAGTGGGAGAGAAGTTTTTCTTGAAGGGGTATTTTCGGATCCACATGGTAGGTTAAACACAGGTACTTATCTTTTGCTAATGGAGGACCACTTCTCACAGTTGAGCAGACTCTCAGCCACTCCATCACTCCCGATTTGGAAAATGGGTCCTGAATGTCACTGCTTGTCTCAGCACACTCATGCCAGCGGAATCAGCCTGCCGGGTGCCCGTTCCCTCCAGGTCAGGTCTGGCAACTCCTCACTGCTTCTGAACTTTTTCTCCCTTCCCCTGCCACTCAGTCTGATTTCTCAATTTGCCTTTGATGTTCAGGACTCCTAGCTTATCATATGTAATCTATTCACTTGTTTTTTCAGGTCTTTGTTGTAAGAGGGACCACAGGAAGTGTCTGACTACTCCACCATCTTGGCCTGCCCTCCAGTGAAGTCTTTTGATAAGCACAAGTGCTTAATTTTTAGGGCTACCAGTTATCCAGTTTTTCTTCTAGTGTTTGTGCGTTGTTAGTTATGTTTTGTATTCTGTTTATGCCATGTATTAGGGTTCCTAGCATTGTCCCTATTTTTTCTTCCATGATCTTTATTGTTTTAGATTTTATATTTAGGTCTTTGATCCATTTTGAGTTACTTTTTGTGCATGGTGTGAAGTATGGTCTTGTTTCATTTTTCTGCAGATAAATATCCAGTTACACCAACACCATTTGTTAAAGAGACTGTCTGTTCCCCATTCAATGAATGGGCCTTTGTCAAATATCAGCTGTTCCTAGGTCGATGAGTTTATGTCTGGATTTTCAATTCTGTTCCACTGGTCTATGTATCTGCTGTTGTATCAGTACCAGGCTGTTTTGACGACTGTGGTGGTATAATAGGTTCTAAAATCAGGTAGTGTGAGGCCTTTGTTCTTCTTCAGTAATGCTTTATTTATCTGGGGCCTCTTCCCTTTCCATATGAAGTTGGTGATTTGTTTCTCCATCTCATTAAAAAATGTGTTTGGAATTTGGATTGGGATTGCATTTTATCTGTAGATCGCTTTGGGTAGAATTGACATTTTCACAATGTTGAGTCTTCCTATCCATGAGCAAGGTATGTTTTTCCACTTATGTAGGTCTCTTTTGTTTTCCTGAAGCAGCATCTTGTAATTATCTCTGTATAGGTCTTTTACACCTCTGGCTAGATTTATTCCTAAATATTTTATCTTCTTGGAGACTATTGTAAATGGTATTGGTTTGGTGATTTCATCTTCAACATTCTCTTTGTTGGTGTAGAGGAATCCAACTGATTTTTGCTTGTCTCTCTTGTGTCCTGATACTGTCTCCATCTCTTAATGGTGTCTTTTGAAGGGTATTTATTAACGTTTTTCTTTTCTAGTTACTGCCTTATTTTTAAGAACCTTAAAAAAAGAACTTTGGCTACTCCAAAATCAGAAAGTGTTTCTTTTATGTTTTCTCTACAAATATTATAGTCTTAGCCTTTACATTTAGGTCTTTAATCATTTTGAAATTCATTTTTGCATTTTGTAGGAGATGATATCATAGGCATAGTTTTAAAACATGTGAATAGCCAGTTGTTCCAGCACCATTTGTTTATGACGCTAGTCTCCTCCCGTTGAATTATGGCATTTTTAAAATATAAATTGATTGTGTAAGTGTAGATTTATTTTCTAGGCTCTCTTTTGTTGTAGTGATGGACTTGTATGTCCTAAAACTAATACCACAATGTCTTGATTACTGTAATTTTATAATAATTCCTGAAGTTAAGTAATATAAGACTGATGACACTGGTTTTCATTTTTCCAATTTTTGTTAATCTAGATTATTTGCATGTGCATATAAATTTTAGAAATATCAATCTCTACAAAAACGATGGTGAGAATTTGGTTTGGCATTATATTGAATGTGATAGGTCATTTTCTAGAGAACTGACATCCTAACAATATTGCATCTTCCAAACCATTGGCATGGTGTATATTCCTTTATATTTCAGTCTTCATAAATTTTTTACATCAATATTTTATAGTTTTTAGTGTAAAGAGTTTGTATGCATTTTAAATATTTATTCCTAGATATTTTTGTGTGATTGTATATGCTGTTATTAAATTTTAATTTTCCAGTTTGTACCAGTATATCAAAATATAATTTATTTTGTATATTAACCTTATGACCTGCAACCTTGCTAAGTTTATGTATTAATTATAGAAGTTTTTTTAATGAACTTCTTTAGACTATGTATATAATGATGTTGTCTACCAACATTTTTATTTCTTCCTTTCAACGCTTCATAACTTTTATTTTATTGTACCTCCAATACAATGTTGAAAAGCAATCATGAGAGCAGGCATTTGTTTCTTTCCTGGTTTCTGATCTTAGAGGAAATATATTCAGTCTTTCACCATTAAATATGATTTAGATGTTATTGATCATTTTGAGAAAGTTCTTTTGTATTCTTAATGGCTGAGAGTTGAATTTTGTATATTGACTTTTGTCAAATTTTTTTTGCATGTACTGAGATGATCGTATGGCTTTCTCTTTTGGTCTGCTGAGATGATGGATTACATTGATTTTGAAATGTTGAGTCAACTTTGCATTTATATATTTCTGGTTTCAATTTTCAAAATTTTGTTGAGGTTTGCTATGAGTCAGAATCTACTCAACAGTAATGGTTTTTAGGGGGGGTTTGGTAGTATTTTCATTAGGGATATTGGTCTGCAATTCTGTTTTCTTATAGTATTTGTTTGTTTTTGGTGTCAAAGTTATGCTGGTCTTGTAAAATGAGAAGAGTCCTTTCCTTTCTAGTTTTTAAAAAGTTTATATAAGATTAGCATTATGTTTGCCTTATGTGTTTGATAGACAACACCAGTAAAACCATCTGATCCTGGAGTTTTTTCATGTGACAGTTTGGGTTTACACATGTGACTTAAAAAATAAGCCAGGAGCTATTCAGAGTTTCTATTTCTTCTTCAGTTTGTTTTATCATGTTTTGTTGTTCAAGAATGTGTGTATTTCATATAGTGTGTCGAATGTATTGGCATAGTGTCACTTATAGTAATTTCTTACTGTTATATTAGCATCTGAGCATTTGTAATGATTGTATTGGTACTAGTAATTTTTCCCATTTTTTACTTGGTCCTTCTTTCTAGCCATTTGTTCATTTATTAGCAGTTTCGAGGAATCTATTTAAGTCTTTTTGTTATTGTTTTTTTCCTTATCACTGACTTCTTTACTTATATTTACTATTTCCTTCCTTGTACCTGCTTTGGGTTTATGTTATAATTTGTTCCTAGCTTCTTAGGGTAAAAACTTAGATCATTGATTTAGACTATTCTTCTTTTCTAATATTAATATTTAAAGCTATAAATTTCACTCAAAGTACTTCTTTAGCTGCATCTCACAAAATTTCATTTTGTTTTTATTACCATTCAATTTTAAATAATATGTTAATGTTCATAGCAGTCAATGATGACTAAGAGAAAAAGCTCTCAGTGAGGGGATTAAAATGTCTCAGGCACTTGTAAAATAATTAAGCATATTGGAGTCTAAATTATAAAAAATGACAGGAAGACAGAGTAACAGAAATGAAAAGCTGACTCAAGCCTAATAAAGTAGACATCAGCATTCTAATAAGCAGTAAGCCAAGAACAAAAAATTTAAGCCCCAAGTCTTTATTATCTCCAAGATGTTTATATCTCATCATAATTTTGCCATCAAAGAGAAAATGAATTTGAAAACAGTATATTCTTAGAAATACTCATTACCACTCAGAACAAGTGGATACTCTCAAATTGGTTCTTTTCCAAAGTTGGAAACCATTTTTAGAAAAGCAAAAACATAAAATGCCAGAAATGTCTGGAGAGTCAGGGACAGCTCACACACACACACAAAAAAAAACACAATTTTCTGAATGCCAATCTGGTCCACGGATACTTGTGGATTCTTGTCCAGCCCCAAGGGAAATATTTTTGTCATTTATTTAAAATGATAACCCCAACAAGACTTTTCAAGGCCCTTTTTATATCCTTGTTTCTCAGGCTGTAGATAAAGGGATTCAGCATGGGTGTTACTATGGTGTACATCACTGAGGCTACTGCAACTGCCCTGGAATTTTGGGTAGTGGCAGAACTCAGGTAGACCCCAAGAACTGTACCATAAAGCAAAGAAACAACTGAAAGGTGAGATCCACAAGTGGAAAATGCCTTATACTTTCCCCTTGCTGATGTAATTCGCAGTATGGAAGAGACAATCTGAGACTAAGAAAATACGACACCAATGAGAGGAATAATGCCCATCACCACAGTTGCAAAATACATCTCTGTGGTATTGAGGAGGGTGTCAGAACAGGCAAGTTGGATAACCTGACTGATTTCACAGAAGAAGTGGGGAATCTCCAAGTTAGTACAGAAGGACAGCTGCAACACCAGTAAACCACGTAGCAGAGAGTCCAGAACACTCAATATCCAGGACAACAGCAGCAACAAGACACAGAGTCTGGGATTCATAGTGTAGTGCAGTGGGTGACAGATGGCCACAAACCGGTCATAAGCCATTATAGAAAGGAGAAAAATATCCAACTCTGCAAAAAAATGAAAAAATACATTTGGGTGGGGCAGCCTTGATAGGTGATGGTTTTGCTATGGGTGTGGATGTTCATCAGCATCTTTGGGATAGTGGTGGAGGTGAAACCTGTCTCTACAAAGGAAAAGTTGGCTAGGAAGAAGTACATGGGAGTGTGGAGATGGGAGCTAGTGATGGTGGCCAAGATGATGAGAAGGTTCCCAATAAAAGTGGCCAAGTACATGGACAGGAAAAGCTGAGAAAAAGAGATTGAAGTTCTTCCACTTCTGAGAGTCCAAGGAGAATAAATTCTAAAACCTCTGTGTGGTTTCCTGGTTCCATGTAGCTGGTGTGACTGTCAAGAAAGTGACAAGAAGAACAATACTGTACAAACAAAGTCAGGCATCATCAACCAGCAGCACTGCTACAGATGATGAATTTTACGTAAATAAAAGTAAATACAAATATTGTATATGACACATAAAATAAATAAAAACCTCTATTTTATCAATAGACCTGGTTCAGCTGACTATTCAGAAGATTAAAAATGTAGCCATTATTTCCACCTCTGTCCACCCTTCCAATTTAGCAAACTAATCCCTAATTATAATCTACCTCACAAAGCCAGCATTCTTTCTACATACATTTCTCTGGCATAGAATCATCTAGTTCCTTGCTCCTGAAGTGTGATCCATGACCAGCAGCATCAGCCTCACCTGGAAGCTTGTTAGAAATGCAGCCGCAATAGGCTGCACCTATTGAATGAGAATCTGCATTTTAGCAAGTTTCCAGGTGTATTAGTTTCCTAGGGACACCAAATGAACTGGTAATTTTTTCTAGGTAACAAATCACGACAAACTGGGTAGCTCACAGTTCAGGAGGCCAGAAGTTCAAAGTCAAGGTATCAGTAAGATTGGTTCCTTCTGAAGACTCTCTCCTAGCTTTTGGTGGTTGCCAGCAATCCTTGGTGTTCTTGGCTTGTAGACACATCACTCCAATCTCTGCCTCCCTCTTCACGTGGCTTTCTTCTCTCCATGTCTCTGTGTCTTCTCTTCTTGTAAAGACATCTATCACTGGATTCAGGGGAAAAAAAAAAATTTTTTTTTTTTTTTTTTTAATTCAGAGCCAACTCTAAATCCAAGATTATTTCATCACAAGATCCTTAATTAACTACGTTTGAAAAGACTCTATTTTTTAATAAGGTCACATTCTGAGGCTCCAGGTTAATGTACATTTGGGGGGACACAATTCACCCCACTACACTAGGTGATTCCTAAACAGATTTAGTTTGAGAAGCACTAATCTACCTGGTAGTGGGTGCCTCCAGAGATAAGAAGTCTCTCATTTTAAGTGTTTTTCCTTTTATTTCCTGCTTAACTATGATAATATATTACTTTTCCAAAAGCTGAAATTTGCGTCCTTGTGATTTTCATCAGCTGCACTTAATCCTGATGTCTAAATTGAAGAGGCATCTTTGGGATATCTTTCCTGAGAACACCCTCCCCACTTCTAAGAGCTGGGCTCTGTCTCTCAAATACTATGATGGGTCCCTGCTGTCAATTTTATACTGTCAAAGCCATTTGGTCAGGAGAAGACATGACAGAAGATAGCCCAATGAGCACCTTAAAACATCCCTGTGTCCTCCCACCCATGGAATCGGGAATAGAAACTTTATGATTACGATTAGTTAAGTGGGACTTTAGGACTCCCATTGTGGGGTTCATATTCTGCCAAGGGCATGGAGAAGCATAGAAAAACATTTTATACAATGAGGGAAAGAATAATTTTCATTAGACATGCAAAAATGAGTTTAGACAAGAGACACAGTGAGCATTACAGGGATAATGGAGAGAAAAGCTGCCTCAGACCCTGGAAGCTTTCCACGTCCAACCAGACACTCAAAGGCCAACCGTCTGGAGGGGTTGGTAAACTTACCAGTTGAAAGTGGAAAGTCTGGAGTCACACTACAAACTTTTGAAGCCTAACTCTTGGCACTTATTACCTATATGACCATAGGACAGTTACTCAACCTCTTTCTGCTTTTTTTTTTTATCTGTAAAATTGAGATCATTGTAGCACGTATCATGTTTTTAAGAAGGATAAATGAATTACGTATGTAAATCACTTGGGACAGTGTCTACAAATAGAAGTCTTACATAAGCATTAGCTGTAAGCTTTATGTAAGTATTATCTAATGCTATCATTGGAACATAATCTTGATCATTCGTATTTTCATTATGCTTATCTTAATGCCTTATATTGTTTCAAGAACTATAATAAAATTGAACATAAAAATATAATATTTGTTCCTGATTTTAATGAACATGCTTCTAAATGTTTTCCAATTAGTATGATGTTGATTCAGATGTAAAATACCACATCTTCATCATGTAAAGAAAATGTCTATTTAGAGAAATATACAAGAATTTTTATGTAGACAAAGGAAGATGAAATTTATCTTACTCTTATACAGTATATCTTGAGATCATATTCACAACTTACAACTGAGAAAATATTTTGTCCTATAAACTTGTCAAACAGTTTTGAAGATTTTATTGACTTTCAAAAGCTCTATGGTCATACAGATGTTGGTTGGATATGGGCTCCATCAATTATTAGCATAAGGTTGAGAAGAATAAAAGATAATACATGTGTACGTGCACACTTAGCATGGTGCTACATAACTAATGAATAAATTTTTTCATCTAACGTTGATCTTCGATGTGATTTTTAAATATTATATATTTTCACATTTTCTTAACTTCTGACAATAAGCATTTATAAAATAGAAATCAATTTCAAAAAATAAACAACAGGGAATTTTTTTTTTTTTGCTCTACGTAATGAATTCCAGATAGTTCAGTTATTAATCATTAATGCCACACAGCTGCTCAAAAAATTCAACTAATGTATTTTATGATGGGATAAGAGAATAAAGAAAAATGGCAGACAGTAGAGAAAAGTGATAAGGGGAAAAAGATAAGACAGAGACAGGATGCAGAAAGGAGAGACAAAAGTAACAAAAAAATGTTTGTTATTCCCTATTTTTATGTGTATGACTTCAGGTACAATGAGTCATGCCTTCTATTTCCTGCTTTACTGACTATTAGAAATGATGGGGTGATAGTGAATTAAATAAGCTCAAGATATTTTCCTATGTTCCTTTTCTGAAACTTTTACTGACCTTGAGTCTAGTTATAATACCAGAGGAAATGGTGGCAAGGGAGCTTAAAAACAGTGTGGGAGTGGCATCTGACTTCCTCTAACTTGAAAAGAGGAAGGAAAATCAACAGCCAAAGTCTGATTCTTATGAGCGGAGATCAGACATTCATCCTTTCTCCACCATCTTTACCAATTCTGCGACCAACTGTCCCTCCCACAGCACTGTCTACTTCTCTGCTGGGTTCGATAATTCATTGTAAGGACCACACAGAGCTTACAGACAATACTCACAATTATGGAGTTTATAAGCAAGTAACAGGCTCAGGAACACTCAAGATACAGTTCTGCCACCATGATAGCCTCTTCCCAGCCATGCCGCAGGGATGCATCTCTGGCCTCTTGGCTTCTGCCCTGCATGGGCAAATGATACAAAGCTCTTTCAGCTCCACCGATAAGTGTCCAGAGGCACTCTCACTCCACCAGTAAGCCTCAGCCCAAAGGCATTCAGCTTTCTTGCTCCGTGGGCAGGGAAGCCCATTAAGGTGTCTTCTGTTGCTCTGTCTTGCAGATCTCTCTTGCCAGTCTCTCCTGCCACCATTTCTCTGCCACTGCTTCTAACTACCTTGTTATACCTCTCTGTCTCCTAGGTCAAGGTGTTTCTCAGCACACGGATTCTGGTTCCAAAGGATACGCACTCCGTTCTAGCTGTTCTTCCTCGGTGGTTGTGAAATTCTCTCTGCCCTGAAATTGGCTCTCTTTGAAGCCTAGCCAAATAGCAAAACTGACAAATCCCCTTGGTGGACCACAATAACCTTATTTGCACAGTCCTACCCAATCACTTCGCAGTGTTATCCATAGTTTGTTATGATCCACACAGTCAATAAAAACACAGGTAAACATCCTTCTGGTATTCTCTGCTTTCAGCCAGGATCCATCTGACATCAGCAATGATATCCCTGGTTCCATGTCCTCTTCTGAAACCAGCCTGAATTTCTGGCAGTTCCCTCTCGATATACTGCTGCAGCCGTTTTTGAATGATCTTCAGCAAAATTTTGCTTGCGTGTGATATTAATGATATTGTTCTATAATTTCCACATTTGGTTGGATCACCTTTCTTGGGAATAGGCATAAATATGGATTTCTTCCAGTCAGTTGGCCAGGAAGCTGTCTTCTATATTTCTTGGCATAGACGAGTGAGCACCTCCAGCACTGCATCTGTTTACAATAGCTAAAAGATGGAAGCAACCAAGATGTCCATCAAAGGATGAATGGATAAATAAATTTTGTTATATTCACATAGTGAAAAACTACACATTGATAAAGAACAGTGATGAATCTGTGAAACATTTCATAACATGGAAGAATCTGGAAGGCATTATGCTAAGTGAAATTAGTCAGTTGCAAAAAGGACAAATATTGTATAAGACCACTATTATAAGAACTCCAGAATGTTTAAACAGTGAAGAAAATATTCTTTGATGGTTACGAGAGGGGGGAGGGAGGGAGGAAGGAAGAGGGGTATTCACTCATTAGATAGTTGATAAGAACCATTTTAGGTGAAGGGAAAGACAACACACAATACAGAAGAGGTCAACACAACTGGACTAAACCAAAAGCAAAGAAGTTTCCCTAATAAACTGAATGCTTCGAAGGCCAGTGTAGAAGGTGCAGCTGTTAGGGGACCATGGTTTCAGCGGACGTCTAAGTCAATTGGCATAATAAAATCTATTAAGAAAACTTTCTGCATTCCACTTTGGAAAGTGGCTTCTGGGGTCTTAAACGCTAGCAAGCGGCCATCTAAGATGCATCAGTTAGTCTCAACCTACCTGGAGCAAAGGAGAATGAAGATTATCAAAGATACAAAGTAATTATGAGCCCAAGAGACAGAAAGGGCCACATAAACCAGAGACTACATGAGCCTAAGACCAGAAGAACTAGATGGTGCCTGGCTACAACCAATGAGTGCTGTGACCAGGGACATAACAGAGAACCCCTGAGGGGGCAGGAGAGCAGTGGGATGCAGACCCTAAATTCATGTAAAATGACCAGACTTAATGGTCTGAGTGAGACTAGAAGGACCCCTGTGGTCATGGCCCCCAAACCTTCTGTTAGCCCAAGACAGGAACCATTCCCAAAGCTAACTCTTCAGACAGGGATTGGACTGGACAATGGGATAGAAAATGATACTGGTGAAGAATGAGCTTCTTGGATCAAGTAGACACATGAGGCTATGTTGGCATATCCTGTCTGGAGGGGACATGAGAGGGCAGAGGGGTTCAGAAGCTGGCCTAATGGATGCAAAAAGAGTGGAGGGAAGGAGTGTCCTGCTTCATTAGATGGAGACCAATTAGGAGTATACAGCAAGGTGTATATAAATTTTTGTATGAGAGACTGACTTGATTTGTAAACTTTCATGTAAAGCACAATTAAAAAAGTAGCTAAAAAAAAGTGATGTGTGAACATCACGTTGAATGAAAAATATCTAGTCATGTGAAAGAAAATAACTGGAGTATCTGACCTAGTCTTGGTAGAAGAGGAGAGGGAGAAGTTTCTAAAAAGATGTCATTTGAGCAGAAGCAGGAAGAACTAATGGATTATTAGTTGCATGAAGGGAGGGACTGGAAGATTTGCATTTAGTGTAGGAGATATATTTCTAGATGAAATATTCATTGCCACTCCTTTCTCCCTTGTTCTTGTTCTTATTATGTGCTGTAGAGTCAGTTCCCAGTCATAGTGACCCTGTGTACAACAGAACGAAACTCTGGGCCATCCTCATGTTTGTTACGATTAAGCCCATTGTTGCAGCCACTGTGTCAATCCATCTCATTGAGGATCTTCCTCTTCTCTCCTGAGCCAGTACTTTACTAAGCATATCTTTCTCCAGCACTGGCCCCTCCTGACAACACGTTCAAAGTACTTAAGATGCAGTCTCGCCATCCTGGCTTCTAAAGATTCGTTTGTTCTTTTGGCAGTCCATGGTATATTCAATATTCTTCACTAACACCACAATTCAAAAGCATCAACTCTTCTTTGGTCTTCCTTACTCATTGTCCAGCTTTCACATGCATATGATGTGATTGAAAATACCATGGCTTGGGTCTGGCACACCTTAGTCTTCAAGGTGACATCTTTGCTTTTCAACACTTTAAAGAGGTTCTTTGCAGAAGATTTGCCCAATGCAATGCATCTTTTGATGTCTTGACTGCTGCTTCCATGGGTGTTGATCGTGGATCCAAGTAAAATGAAATCCCTGAAAACTTCAATCTTTTCTCCATTTAGCATGATGTTGCTTATTGGTCCAGTTGTGAGGATTTTTGTTTTCTTTATGTTGAGGTGTAATCCATACTGAAGGCTGTGGTGTTTGATCTTCATCAGTAAGTGCTTCAAGTCCTCTTCACTTTCAGCAAACAAGGTTATGTGATCTGCATAATGCAGGTTGTTAACAAGTCTTGGTCCAATCCTGATGACCTGTTCTTCATACCGTCCAGCTTCTTGGGATATTTGCTCAGCATACAGATTGAATAGGTATGGTGAAAGGTTGCAACCTTGAGGCATATCTTTCCTGACTTTAAGCCACTCAGTATCCCCTTGTTCTGTCTAAACAACTGCCTCTTGATCTATGTACAGGCTTCTCAAGCTGAAAGAGCTGAAGAAAAATGCAAGCCTCAAATTGCAATAGTGAAGGATTCTGTGCAGAGAATATTAAAAGACGCAGGAAGCACCAAAAGAAGATGGAAGGAATATACAGAGTCATTATACCAAAAAGGTTTAGTCCACGTTCAAACACTTCAAGAGGTAGCATATGATCAGGAACCACTGGTACTGAAGGAAGAAGTCCAAGCTGCACTGAAGGCAATGGTGAAAAACAAGACTCCAGGGATTGTCGGAATATCCATTGAGATGTTTCAACAAACAGATGCAGGGCTGCAAGTGCTCACTTGTAAGCCAAGAAATTTAGAAGACAGCTACCTGGCCAACCAACTGGAAGAGATCTATATTTATGCCTATCCCCAAGAAAGGTGATCCAATAAAATGAGGAAATTATCGAACAATAACACTAATATCATAGGCAAGCAAAATTTTGCTGAAGGTCTTTCAAAAGCAGCAGCAGCAGTATATTGACGGAACTACCAGAAATCCAGACCAGATTCAGAAGAGGATGTGGAACCAGGGATACCATTACTGATGTCAGATGGATCCTGGTTAAATGTGGAGAATATAAGAAGGAAGTTTACCTGTGTTTTATTGACTATGCAACCTCATTTGACTGTGTGGATCATAACAAATTATGGATAACATTGTGAAGATTTTATTGGTTAGTAGGATTTTATTCCATGAGTATACTTTAAGTTGTTTGTTCATCTGTCAAAGGACATTTCAGTTAATTCCATTTTTGTCTATTATTAATACACCTGCTACAAACACATGTGACTAAGTCTTAGTATGAATACATGTTTTCATTTCCCTTACATAGATTCCAAGGAGTAGAATTTCTGAACCTGATGGAAGATATAGGTTTTAATTTCATAAGAATTGCCAAATGTGTTTTTACCAAAGGAGTTGGACCGTTTCAGAGTTCCACACACAAAATATAAGAACTTTGATTACTCATTGCATTAGTTACATATTTCTGCATGACAAATTTCCCCCAAAACTCAGTGGTTTAAAGCAACATACATTTACTATCTACTTTTAAAGAGGTAGCTTTTCCCTAGTCATATTTCAAGTGCCTTCCAACCAGAGGAGTTCGCCTTCTGGCACTATATCAAATAGTGTTCTGCTGCCGTTCTTAATGTTCTCACTGGCCAATTTTTTCAGAAGTAGACTGCCAGGTCCTTCTTCCTAGTCTTAGTCTGGAAGCTCCACTGAACCCTGGACACCATGAGTGATCCCTGCTGACATTTGAAATGCTGATGGCATGGCATCCAGTATCACAGAAACACACAAGCCACCAGAGTACGACAAACTGACAAGACGATTGAAAGTATAAGTATGCCCTCCCCTTCTCTTAATAGTGTCTTTTGAAGAGTATTTATTAGTGTTTTTCTTTTATATTTACTGCCTTATTTTTAAAGAAACCTTGGCTACTTCAAAGTTACAAAGTGTTTCATGTTTTCTCTATGAATATTATACTCTTAGCCTTTACATTAGAGTCTTTAATTTTTTAAAAATTCATTTTTGTATTTGGTATGAAAAGCATTGTACACTTACTTTTGAAAAATGTGAATAGCCAATTCTCCAGCACCATTTGTTTATGACACTATTCTCTTCCCATGGAATTATCCTGGTGTCTTTTTAAAATAAGAATTGATTAAATATGTGTGGATTTGTTTTCTAGGCTGTCTTTATTTTGTTGTAGTGACCATTAGTGTATCCTAAAACCAATACCACAGTGTCTCAATTACTGTAATTTTATAGTAATTCTTTTTTTTAATTGTGATTTAGGTGAAAGTTTACACGACAAATTAGCTTCTCATTCAAAGATGTATACACGAATTGTTTTGTAGCATTGGTTGCAATCCCTCATTGTGTCAGCACTCTCCTCTTTCCCTTTATACCTTGGGTTCCCTGGTCCCATTCTTCCAGTTTCCCACATTCTCGTCTTTGTTTTTGGACAGGTGTTGCCCATTTGATCTTGTATACTTGACTGATTTAGAAGCACATACCTCATATGTGTTATTGTTTGTTTTATAAATATCAAAACCTGTTGCCATAGAGTTGATTCCAATTCATAGCAACTCTATAGGACAAAGTAGAACTGTCCCCTGGGATTTCCAAGGAGTGGCTGGTGGATTTGAACTGCCAATCTTTTGGTAA
Organism: Loxodonta africana; assembly: GCF_030014295.1. NCBI lineage: Eukaryota > Metazoa > Chordata > Mammalia > Proboscidea > Elephantidae > Loxodonta > Loxodonta africana. The sequence continues at coordinate 29,175,069 of NC_087344.1, forward strand.
GTAGCTGAGCCCTTAACCACTGTGCCATCAGGGCTCCATTTGTTTTATAAACCCCATTATCGTCTAGTCGATTCCTACTCATAATGACAGAGTAGAATCGCCCCACATGGTTTCCAAGAAGCACCTGGTGGATTCGAGCTGCCAACCTTTTGGTTACCAGCCATAGCTCTTAACCGCTACTCCACCAGAGTTTCCATTTGTTTTATAGGCCTGCCTAATCTTTGGCTGAAAGGTGAACTTCAGGAGTGGCTTCAGTTCTTAGTTAGAAGGGTGTCCAGCGGCGATAGTTCCTCCAGTTCCTGTCAGACTAGTTAGCCTGATCTTTTTTGTGAATTTGATCAATCTTCTACATTTTTCTCCTGTTCTGTCTGTAACCCTCTGTTGTAATCCCAGTCAGAGCAGTTGAGAGTTGTACCCAGGCAACATCTAGTTCTTCCAGTGTCAGGGTGGCATAGGCTGTGGTGCATGTGGTCTATTAGTCCTTTGGACTACTTGCTCCCTCAAGTTTTTATTTTTTTCCCTTTTCTTTGCTACAGACTAGAAGAGACCAATAGTTGTATCTTAGACGGCCCTTCACAAATTCTTAAGACCCCAGACCCTACTCCCCAAAGTAGGATGTAGAACATTGTCTTTAAGAACTATGTTGTGCTAGTTGATGTATTTGTCCCCATGGTCTGTGGTCCTTTGTCTTTGAGGCTGGAAACTTCATCCCGTGAGGTGTTCAGTTATGTCTAAGAGATTTCCCCCACTGTGCCACTTGTGTGCTCTATTATCTATATTAATATATGAGGAACATGCATTATGAGGAGCACCTACAGTCATGTATTCAGAAATTTCCACCACTGAACCTGTATTTGCTGGTGTGTGGGTTCCTTTACCCCCTTTCTAACCTCTTGGCATATCTACCTATCTAACAAACAAATCTGTATTGGAAGAAGTGCAGCCAGAATGTTCCTTAGAAGAAATGGTGGCAAGGCTTCGTCTCGTGTACTTCAGACATGTTATCAGGAGGGACCAGTCTCTGGAGAAGGACATCATGCTTGGTAAAGTAGAGGGTCGGTGAAAAAAAGAGAAAGACCCTCAATGAGATGGATTGACACAGTGGCTGTAACAATGGGCTCGAGCATAACAAAGATTGTGCACATAGTGCAGGACCAAGCAGTATTTTGTTCTGTTGTATGTAGGGTCACTATGAGTTGAAACTGACTCGATGGCACCTAACAACAACAGCGATCTATGTATACATTTGTAGATTATTGTTTGTCGATTCTATTGTTGCAGAATTGTCTAAGCTATAGTAGTCACCACAGCTGTTCTTTATTTGAAATGTCATCCGTAATTTATTATGGTCCACACAGCTGAATGACTTTGCATAGTCAAAACACAGGTAAACATCACTTTGGGTGGTATTAACATTTTCACAGTGTCTTCCTATCCAAGAGCATTGTATGGTTTTCCATTTATGTGAGTCTCTTTTGGTTTCTTGCAGTAATGTTTTGTAGTTTTCTTTGTATAAGCCTTTTATGTCCCTGGTTAGATTTATTCCTAAGTATTTTATCTTTTGGGGGGCTGTTGTAAATGGTATTGTTTTCCTGATTTCCTTTTCACAGTTCTCTTTTTTGATGAAGAGGAATACAACTGATTTTTTTTTTTTTTGTATCTTAATCTTGTATCTGTCACTTTGCTGAATTCTATTAGTTCCAATAGCTTTCTTGTGAAATCCTTACAATTTTCTATGTATAGGATCATAGCATCTGCAAATAGGGATAGTTTTACTTTTGCCTTACCTATGTGGATGCCCTTTATTTCCTTTTCTTGTCTTATTCCCTCACTAGGACTTCCAATACAATGTTGAATAATAGTGGTGATAAAGGGCATCATTGTCTGGTTCCCGTTGTCAGGGGAATTTTTTTCAGACTCTCACTGTTAAGCATAATATTGCCTGCTGGTTTTGTATAATTCCCTTTATTATGTTGAGAAATTTCCCTTCTATTCCTATTTTGTTAGATGTTTTATCAGGAATGGGTGATGGAATTTACCAAATACCTTTTCTGCATTGATTGATATGATCATGTGTTTCACATGATTCTTCTCCTTTGGTTTTTTTATACACTGGATTACATAGATTACTTTTCTAATATTGAACCAAACTTGCATGCCTCATATGAATTTCACTTAGTTGGGATGTATTATTTTTTTTGGATATGCCGTTGTATTCTATTGGCTCAGATTTTGTTGATCATTTTTATGTCTATATTAAAGGGATATTGGACTGTAGTTTTCTTTTTTAGTGGTGCCCTTGCCTAGCTTTGATATTAAGGTTATGCTGGCTTTGTAGAACGAATTCAGGAGTATTCCTTCCTTTTCTATGTTCTGAAATAGTTTGAGTAGGATTGGTGTCAGCTCTTCCCTGAATATTTGGTAGAATTCTCCAGTAAAGCCACCTGAATCAAGGCTTTGTTTTGGGCGGAGTGTTTGGCCCCTTCAATTTCTTCTTTTTCAAATTTTCTACCTCAGTTTGTATTAGTTTAGGTAAGTGGTGTAATTCTAGAAATTTGTTCATTGTCTCTAGGTTTTCAAGTTTTTGGGGTACAATTTTTCATGGTATTCTGTTATGAACCTTTTTCTTTCAGTATATTCTGTTGTAATGTCACCCGTCTCATTTCTTATTTGTGTTATTTACATCTTCTCCTGTTTTTCTTTTGTCAATTTGGCCAGAGGTTTGTTAATTTTATTAATCCTTTCAAAAAAACAGCTTTTAGCCTTGTTGATTCTTTCTACTGTTTTACTGTTCTGTTTCATTTATTTCTGCTCTGGTTTTTATTATTTTCTTTCTTCTGGCAACTATCAGCTTCTATTGCTGTTCTCTTTCTAACAGTTCGAGGTATAGGGCTAGTGTCTTGATTTTTGTCCTTTCTTCTTTTTTATATATGCATTTATTGCTATAACTTGACCTCTGAGCACTGCTTTTGCAAGTTCCACAGGTTTTTGTTAGGTTGTGTTTTCATTCTCATTTGATTCTAGGAATTTTTTAAGTTTTGTTTTTGATTTCTTCTATTACCGAGTAGTTTTTAAGAAGAGATTTCATTTATTAGATTTTTTTCCTTGCCTTTCATGTATTGATGTCTACATTTGTAGTGTTCTTGTCCTCCAGTTTCTAAAAGAGTTTGCATAAGATTAGCATTGTTTTTGCCTTACATGCTTGAGAGACTTCATCAGTAAAACCATCTGGTCCTGGAGTTTTCTTAAAAGAATACTTCGGGTTTACAAAAGCAATTTAAAAAATAAGTCCAGAGATATTCAGAGTTCCTATTTCTTCTGGAGTTAGTTTTACTAGGTTTTGTTATTAAAGAAATGTGTCTACTTCATACAAGGTGTGAAATTTTTTTTTGCATAATATTGTTTATAGTAACTTCTAACTGTTATTTTAATGTCTGGGCATTTTAATGATCTAATTGATAGTACTAATTTATGATTTTCCCATTTTTTACTTGTTTCTTCTTTCTAGGGATTTGTTCATTTATTAGTATTTTCAAGGAATCTGATTAAGGCTTTTTACTATTATTTTTTCTTCTATCATTGATTTCCTTGCTTATATTTACTATTTCCTTCCTTTACCTACTTTGGGTTCATGTTATAATTTCTTCCCAGCTTCTTAAGGTAGAAGCTTAGATCATTGATTTAAATCTTTCCTCTTTTGTAATATTAATAGTTAAAGCTATAAATTTTCCTCAAAGAACTTCTTTAACTGCCTCTTCTAAAATTTCAAGTTGTTTTTATTACCTTTCAATTTTAAATAATATAAACTATTAATTGCCATACTAGGCACCAATGAGAAAGAGAAAAAGCTCTCAGTGAGGGAACTAAAATGTCTCGGCCACTTATAAAATAATTACACCTATCATAGTCTACATTATGAAAATGACTGAATAAGAGTACAGAAAGGAAAAGCTGACTCAAGTCTAATAAAGGAAACCAGGGCATTCTAACAAACAGTAAGTCAAGAACAAAAATTTAAGCTCCAAGTCTTTATTATCTCCAAAAATTTACACCTAATCATAATTTTGCCATGAAAGAGAAAATGAATTTGAAGATAGCATATTTGTAGAAATAACGATCACCACTTGAAACAAGTAGATACTCTCTAATTATTTCTGTTCCAAAGTTGGAAATTGCTTTTAGGAAAGTAAAAGCATAAAATGTCATAAATGTCTGGAAAGTCAGAGATGTGCACACAAAAAAAATTCAGAACATCTGAATGCCAATCTGGTCCCTGGACACTCGTTATTTCTTGCCCAGACCCAAGGCAAACGTTTTTGTCACTTATTTAAAGTCACAATCCCAGCAAGACTTTTCAATGCCCCTTTTATGTCCTTGTTCCTCAGGCTGTAGATAAAGGGATTCAGCATGGGTGTGACTATGGTGTACATCACTGAAGCTATTGCACTGGCCCTGGAATTTTGAGTAGTGGCAGAACTCAGGTAGACCCCAAGACCTGTACCATAAAACAAAGAAACAACTGAAAGGTGAGACCCACAAGTGGAAAATGCCTTATATTTCCCCCTTGCTGATGTAATTCTCAGTATGGAAGAGACGATCTGAGAATAAGAAAATACGATGCCAGTCAGGGGAATAATGCCCATCACCACAGTTGCAAAATACATCTCTATGATATTCAGACGGGTGTCAGAACAGGCAAGTTGGATAACCTGATTGATTTCACAGAAGAAGTGGGGAATCTCTAAGTTAGTACAGAAGGACAGTCTCAACACCAGCAAACCACGTAGCAGAGAATCCAGAACACTCAATATCCAAGACAACAGCAGCAACAAGCCACAGAGTCTGGGATTCATGATGACTGTGTAGTGCAGTGGGTGACAGATGGCCACAAATCGGTCGTAAGCCATTATAGAAAGGAGAAAAATATCCAACTCTGCAAAGAGGATAAAAAAATACATTTGCGTGAGGCAGCCTTGATAGGTGATGGTTTTGTTATGGGTATGTATGTTCACCAGCATCTTTGGGATAGTGGTGGAGGTGAAACATATATCTACAAAGGAAAAGTTGGCTAGGAAGAAGTACATGGGAGTGTGGAGATGGGAGCTAGTGATGGTGGCCAAGATGATGAGAAGGTTCCCAATAAATGTGACCAAGTACATGGACAGGAATAGCCCGAGAAGAAGGGATTGTACTTCTTCCACTTCTGAGAGTCCAAGGAGAATAAATTCAAAAACCTCTGTGTGGTTTCCTGGTTCCATGTAGCTGGTATGACTGTCAAGAAAGTGAAAAGAATAACAATACTTCATAAAAAAAAAAAAAAGGCATCATCCACCAGCAGCACTACTACAGATTATAAATTTTATACAAATAAATGTAAAAACAAGTATTGTATTTGACACATAAACAAAAGCCTGTATTTTGTCAATAGATCAGATTCAGCTGAATATTCAGAGGATTAAAAATGTGGTCATTCTTTCTGCTTCTGTCTCCCCTTCCAAGTTAGCAAACTAATCCCTAATCATAACTGCCACATCAAGCCAGCATTCTTTCTACATACTTATCTCTGAGATAGAATCATCTAGCTCCTTGCACCTCAGAGTGTGATCCAAGACTAGAAACATCAGCCTCACCTGGAAGCTTGTTAGAAATGCAGACTCAGTAGACTGCCCCTACTGAATCAGAATCTGCATTTTAACAAGTTTCCAGGCATATTAGTTTCCTAGGGATGCCAAATTACCTAGGTAATTTTTCCTAGGTAACAAATTACCACAAAATGGGTAGCTCCAAACAGCAGAAATTTATTCTCTCACAGTTCAGGAGGTTAGAAGTTCAAAATCAAGGTATCCGTAGGATTGGTTCCCTCTGAAGGCTCTTTCCTAGCTTCTGGTGGCTGCCAGCAATCCTTGGTGTTCCTTGGCTTATAGACACACCATTCCAATCTCTGCCTCCATTTTCATGTGGCTTTCTTCTCTCTGTGTTACTGTGTCTCCTTCTCTTCTCATAAAGACATCAATGATTGGATTTAGAAAACAACCCTAAATCCAAAATTATTTCATCTCAAGATCCTTAATTAACTACAATTGCAAAGACTCTAGTTTTTAACAAGGTTACGTTCTGAGACTCCAGCTGGACATACATTTTGAGGGAACACAATTCAGCCCACTACACTAGGTGATTCATACACAGATACTGTTTGAGAAGCACTGATCTAACTGACAATAGGTGCCTCCAGGGATACGAAGTCTCTCGTTTTAAGTGTGTTTACTTTTACATTCTCCTTAATTATGATAATAACACTACTCTTCCAAGAGCTGAAATTTTCCTCCTTGTGATTTTCATCAGTTGCACTTAATTCTGATGTCTAAATTGAAAAGGCACCTTTGGGATATCTGTCCAGAGGACACCCTCCCCTTCTCTGAGACCTGGGCCCTGACTCAGAAATACTATGACAGGCCCCCGTAGTCAATTTTATACTGTCAAAGCTATTCGATCAGTAGAAAATCTGACAGAAGATAGTGCAATCAGCATCTTACACCATCCTTATGTCCCCGTACCCATGCAGTTTAGAACTGAAACTTTGATATTACAATTAGGTAAGTGGGACTTTGGGATTCTAGTTGAGGTGTTCATATTCTGCCAAGGACATGGAGAAGCATAGAAAAACATTTTATAGAATGAGAGGAAAAAATAATTTTCTTTAGACATGGAGAAAGGTGTGTAGACAAGAGACATAGTGGACATTACAGGGATAATTGAGAGAAAAGCTGCCTCAGACCCTGGTAGCTTTCCACTTCCAAATGGACACTCAAAGATCCACACTCTGGAGGAGATGGTGAATATACTGGTTGAGAGTGGAAAGTCTGGAGTCATACTGCAAGGGTTTGAAGCCAAACTCCGGCACTTACTAGCTATGTGACCATTGGACAGTTACTTAACCTCTCTCTGCCATTTTTTTTTAATCTGTAAAATTGAGATCATTGTAGCATGTATACTGTTTTTAAGAAGGAAAAATGAGTTTCATATGTAAATCACTTGGGACAGTGTCTACAAATAGGAGTCTCATGTAAGTATTAGCTGTCAGCTTTATGTAAGTATTATCTAATACTATCATTGGAACATAATCTTGATTATTTATATTTTCATTATGCTTACCTTGATGCCTTATATTGTTTCAAGAACTATGATAAAGTTGAACATAAAAATACAATATTTGTTCCTGATTTTAATAGACTTGCTTCTAAATGTTTTCCAATTAGTATGATGTTGATGTAGATGCAAAATACCACATCTTCATCATGTAATGAAAGTGTTTGCAAAAACTAAGAAGTTTCCTGAATACAACTAAACACTTCGAGGGGCAGAGAGGCAGGGTCGAGGATCTGGGGACCATGATTTGGGAGGACATCTACACCAATTGGCCTAACACATTTGTTAAGAAAATGTTCTGCATCCCACTTTGGTGAGTGGCAACTGGGGTCTTGGAAGCTGACAAACAGCCATCTAGGATGCATCAATTAGTCCCAACCCACCTGGAATAAAGGAGGATGGAGAACATCAAAGACATGTGTGGAAAATATGAGCCCAACAGACAGAAACGGCCACATAAACCAGAGACTCCATCAGCCTGGAAGAACTGGACGGTGCCCGGCTGCCACCAATGACAGGGAACACAATGGAGAGTCCCTGGTGGAACAGGAGAAAAGTGGGGTGCAGAACTCAAATTCTAGTAAAAAGACCAGGCTTAATGGTCTGACTGAGGCTAGAGAGACCCCACAAGGCATGCCCCCCAGATTCTCTGTTAGCCCAAAGCTAAAACCATTCCGGAAGCCAATTCTTCAGATAAAAATTAGACTGGACTATAAGACATAAAATGATACTTGTGAAGAGTATGCTTCTTAGCTCACGTAGATACAGGAGGCTAAATGGGCAGCTCCAGTCTAGAGACAAGATGAGAAGGCAGAAAGGAATGAGAGCTGGTTGAATGGACATGGAAAAAACAGGGTGGAAAGGAGGATTATGTTGTCACATTATAGGGAGAGCAACTAGGGTCACAGAACAATGTGTGTGTAAATTTTTGTATGAGAAACTAAGTTGAACTGTAAACTTTTACTTAAAGCACAATAATTAAAAAGTATCTATTTAAAGAAATACATGAGAATTTTTTATATAGACAAAGGAAGATGAAATTTATCTTACTCTTATACAGTATAGCTCAAGATCATATTCACAACTTACAACTCGAAATAATTATTTTGTCCTATAAAACTGTCAAATAGTTTTAAAGATTTTGATGACTTTCAAAAGTTTTACAGTCATACATATGTTGGTTAGATATGGACTCCATCACTTATCAGCATAAGGTTGAGAAAAACAAAAGGTAATATATATATACACACACACATAGTATGGTGCTACATCACTAGTGAATAAAATGTTATTTTCCAATTTTGATCTTTGATGTGATTTTTAAATGTTATGTATTTCCACATTTTCCTAACCTCTAACACCAAGCATTTATAAAATAGAAATCAATTTCAAAAAATTAACAGGTTTTTTTTTTTTTTCACTCTACCAGGTAGTTCAGTTATTAATCATTAATATCATACAGCTGGTCAAAAAATTCAGCTAAATGTATTTCATGATGGGATAAGAGAATAAAGAAAAATGTCAGATAGTAAAGTGATCGGGGAAAAAAGATAAGAGAGGTAGAATGCAGACAGCAGAGATACAAGTAACAAAAAGATGTGGGTTTGTTACTCCCTATGTGTGTAACGTCATGTACAACGACTTGTGCCTTCTATTTCCTGCCTTATTGACTATTAGAAATGATGAGGGTGATAGTGAGTTAAACAAACTCCAGATATTTTCCGATGGTCCATTTCTGAAAACTCTATTGACCATGAGTCTAGTAATAATACCAGAGAAAATAGTGGCAAGAAAGCTCTAAAAACAATGTGGAAACGGCGTCTGACCTCCTCTAACTTCCAATGGGGAAGGAGAATCAAGATCAACAGCCAAAGGCTTATTCTTATGAGATGGACATCAGACATGCACCCCCTCTCCACTCTCTTTACCAATTCTCACACCAACTGTCCCTCCCACAGCACCCTCTGCTTCTCTGCTGGGTTCGATAATTCGTTGTAATAACCACAGAGAACTCACAGACAATACTCATGATTATGAGGTCTATTAGCAAGTAACAGGTTCAGAAACACTCAGGATACAGTTCTTCCATCAGGACAGTCTCTTTCCAGCCACACTGCAGGCATGCTTCTTTGGCCCCTTGGCTTCTGCCCTGCATGGGCAAGTGTTAGAGAGCTCTTTTAGCTCTGCCAAAAAATGTCCAGAGGCACCCCACTCTAACAGTAAGCCTCAGACCAAAGGTACTCAGATTTCTTTCTGTGGGCTGGGAAACCCACAGCACTGTTTTCTGCTGGTCTGTATTGCATCTCTCCTGCTGGTCTCTCCTGCCAGACTCTCCTGCTGGTCAACCTCTCCTGCCACCATGTCTTTGCCGCCACTTCTCACTGTCTTCATTGTTACAGCTCTCTGTCTCCTGGGTCCAGGAGGTTCTCAGCACAGGGTCCCTGGGCCCAAGGGACACGCTCTCTGTTCCTGGTTGTTCTTCCCTGGTGGTGGTGAGATTCTCTCTGCTCTGCAATTAGCTCTTTTTGAAGCCTAGAGGAATGGTAAAACTGACCAATCCCCTTGGTGGGCCACAATTACTTATTTGCACAGTCCCAACCAATCACTTGGCTGACAGTTAAAAGACCATGGCAAGAGAGCCCACACAAAACTGATCCATCACACCACAGGAGCCTCAGAAATAATTATTGAAGAGAAACTATCAGAAGGTGGAAAATAAACTAAGCTAGAAGCAGTGGCAAATGATACTTTGAGGATCCAAAATTTGAAAATTCTATGACCACTGGGAGGTCAGAGGTCTCCTGGGAAAAAAAAAGTTTAAACCCTAGAACTGCAATCACTTCTTCAGACGAAGTGAAAATTTCAAGAAAAACTACCTTCAGGATTCCAACTAAAATGAAGCCACTCTTCATGGCTTTGTAAAAAGACATAAATATTAAGGAGAGATTTGACAATGTTTAGGTAAAAGGTGATAACCTAAACAAGACAGGACAATTAGGGACAGAATTTGACAGCTTCAGATGTAGTCAAATTTGCTTTGGAATGCAATTGGCGAAGTGCAGTGTGTGCTGAAAATGTTACTCTTTCAACCTTTCAGGAACCCAACAATTCTATGGCTTTAAAAAATTAAGAAATGTGTTGTTGTTGTTAGGTGCCATTGAGTTGCTTCTGACTCATAGTGACCACAGAACAAATGCAGCCCAGTCCTGCATCATCCTCACAATAGTTCTTATGGGAACATAGCAGGACAAAAAATTGTTCATGGCATTTTCTCATTTCCTACTGCCTCTAAGAAGGATGGAGTTGCCGTGAGGTATAATCGAGCCTATGGTAACTGCTTTTTCTAGGAGGAATAACAGCTGATAAGCAGAGTACTTTTTTTTCTTTTTTAATTTTATCTCACCAAAAATAAAATTTTCTCCTTTAAAGAAAAATGGTCTCTCACTTGCTTTAAGGCAGTTAAATAATTGATATATAAAATTAAGATAATACAGAAAAAGCCTGAAATTTCTCTGAACAAGAAAGACTGAGAAACTCTGGAGAAGGTATAGAATGAGATAAGATGAGGGATGGAGAGTCCAAAAAGGGAAAAAATGTAGAAAGAAAGCCCAGAGTTTGGCAATGGAGGAGGGAGCCTTAGGAGATAATTACCATAATGGGGATTTTTCAAAAAAAATCTCAGACACTGGTCTGTAAACCCTCTCCTCTATCTCTTTGATCAAATCATTAGTAAAGTATGCATTTCTTAGTAATGCTTTTACATAGGAAATTTTTTATGACAAATACATAAAAAGAGCTGTGTCTTGCATCAAGGCTATGATGGGGTCAAACCAAGACTGCGCATGAGAAGCTGTGGGCATCTGCAGTTTTCCAGTTAGCAGCAGCCTAAAGAAGTTTCTAGGTTTCTGGGTAGTATAAATGGTTTCTGCTTGGCTACTGACCAAGAGATTGGTATTTCAAATCCATCCCAGCAGCATTGCGGAAGAGAGACCTAGGGATGACTTCCATAAGATTACAGCCGTGAAAACCCTATGCAGCACAGTTCTACTCTGAAGCACATGGGGTTGCCATGAGCTGAAATCAACTTGACTGAAAGAGGTCTGGGTTTTTGGAGGGAGGTTTCCACACAAAAAACTTAGCAGCAGTTGTGGACAAGAAGCAGGAAATGGATTAAGACAGATGGGAATTAGGAATTTGTTCTCAATGACTGGTTTGTGGAAACCATGGTGGCATAGTGGTTAAGTGCTACGGCTGCTAACCAAAGGGTCAGCAGTTCAAATCTGCCAAGAGCTCCTTGAAAACTCTATGGGGCAGTTCTACTCTGTCCCATAGGGTCACCATGAGTCGGAATCGATTCGAGGGCACTGGGTTTGGGTTTTTTTTGGTTTTGACTGGTTTGTATGTTCATGTGATTCATACCTTGTGAGGGAGTCCCAGACATGTTATAAGACATTTGAATGGAATACTTGCTGACAATTTATTTGGTGAAGAAGTGAGATATCAAGCCTTGTGTGTTAAAAGCACATGGAATTAACTGATGCTCAAAAGGTGGTGAAGACTTAGGTATTTTTCTTACATATAGGGTACAGTACTTAGATTTGACAGCATCCACAAAGTCTCCCTAGAAAGAAGTTTCTGTTGGGAAGCTTCACTATGAAGAGTGGTCTCTATCTAATTATCAAACCACCAGAATCTATCAAGTGTCTTTGGGCATGAGATGGGGGAGATTATTAGATTCATTCCCTGACTGTGCATGGTAAATACTGAGGTCCAGAGAGATGAAGTGAACTGTTAGGACCATATAATAAACACTCTTCTCTTTCACCAAGTGGAAAGTGGGAGATCTGATCATGCCCTGGCCCCCCTCCTTAGAGAAAGGAAACCAAATGTTAGTAACAGGAAGAGAAAGCCAACAGGACAAAATCCATGCATTTGACAGAGACAGGCTGGGTCCAAATATCCTTGGGTTTGTTGACTTGGTAAAGAAGAGTGGTTTAAAGATCTGGCTTCAGGACTTGCAGAAAACGTTCACATTCACAAACTTGTAGCTACACAGCTGGTATTCACAGATGTCCAAAACTGGCCACTGACTGCTAAGCTATACCAACATTCCTGGTTTTGAGTCCTGGTTCTCCATTTCCGAGCAGGTGTTCAATAAATTCTAACTCCCTCATCATGCATTCTCAGATATTTCCATTCATTTCCCGCTGCTATGTTCCCACCTCCACTATCTCTTATCATCTCTCTCTGTAACCAGAGGAGACTAGCTGGTTTCCAGCACATTCAACTCACTGTCCCCAGAGAGATATTTCTACAATGCCAGCACGCTCTTAGAATTTCCTTTGTTTAAACCCTGGACAGGTACTCGTTAACTTCAGAAAAATGCCACAGTTTTGTAGTCTCAAATAAAGGGCACTTGATGGTTTGGCCCCTGCCTACCAAGCCAGTTTCATCTTTCACTCTTCTCCTTCTCCCCTCCACATTGTCTCATGGTCATTTAAAACTAGTTTTGTTGTCTTAAGCACACCATGTACATTAATGTGTGTGTGTGCGTGCACATATACGAGTGTGTGGTAAAATTCACAGAACATGAAATTCACCGTTTAAGATGCTTCAAAGTGTACAGTTTATTTACTATTGGTATCCACAACATTCACAATATCATGAAACCATTAGGGCCGGTAGTTCCAAATCATTTTCATCATCCCAAACAGAAGCTCCATACACATTAAGATCTCTCCCCATTGCCCCTTCACCCAAGCCCCTAGCAATAATGAATCTGCTTTCTCCCTCTATGGATGTGCTGACTCTGGACATTTCACATAAATACAATCATAAAATATGTGGACCTTTGTGTCTGGCATCTTTCACTTATTACTGCATGTTTTTACACCTGATTCCTTCTGTTTAGAGCACTCTTACCATGAAATCTTCAATTCCTGCTTCAGTACTCACTCCAACTATTTTCTCCTCTCTATACTCTCTTTACTCTCCTCAAACAGAGCAAAACAGTCTTTTCTGCACCTTACACCACTAAATAAATAAGTAAATAAATACATAAATATGAATAACTCACCAAAAACCCGCTGCCGTCGAGTCGATTCCAGCTCATATTTGCTAATAAGGGAAGAGAGGAAAAATGGAGAACCTAAAGGAAGTGCTACACTAGGTGTATCATAACTGGTGTATCATAGAGAGAGGGAAAATGAAAAATAAAAAAGACAGCTACTATAGATGAAGTAAAAGCTAAATGCAGAGGAATCATATTGAGAAAGAGTAGGCTGCAACTGACTTTAATTTTAAAGGGAATTAAAACTGGAAGGACTTGGTACTCTTGAACTCTTATATTTTCACGTAAGCCAGGAGCCTCAGGAGGTAATACTGCTAAAAGGGGGCCCTCCTCCCACGAAGCATGCTCTCTGCACTTACAGTGATGCTCTGGATCCCTCAGATGGTATCACTAAGGAGTTGGCTTCCACTGTTACAGGTTATCCCTTGAACAATCTTGAAAGATGAAAGCTCTGCCCCCAGGATGGGCAGGGAGACAAAGCCACTCATGAGATCTCTGGGAGACACAGCTGTCACCTAAATCACACTGGAATAGATGGACAATAAAAAGAAGGCCCTATAATATCTGAGGCTTCCAGGACAGAATTATCACTGTGCCTCATTAAATAAATTATTGTCACTCTATCCTCAGAGGACTTTGCTTCCCCAGAAGCTAATGAACAAAGTAGTATATATTTTGTTATTTATGGCCCTTAGGGGTAGCTTTGGAGCTGGATGTGTGCCACCTATCTCAAATCAGACTCCCTTCTTTAGATGTGGTCCAAGGGAACAGGGTTATAAGGAAAGATGTCTGTATCTTTAGGTGTGACTAACACATTAAGAACTGAAACAAAAAGATTGGGCAAGGTATGTTGAGCTCCCAGGATTTTCACTCAGGAATGTGAAAATAGCCCTGACTGAACCTAGACCCTTAAAGGAAAACCCAATTGCTTAACAAGAATTCCATTCTCATTTACTTCTGGTGGCACAGCTTTTGGCTAGCTTACAGGCAGGATCTCTGGGTGTGTTTTTACCTCCTCAGGGTCACCACAGATGCAGAATCATATCATCTTCCTTTCAGTTTTCAGTCCAGAGGGAAACAGCTGAACGTTACCAACCATCATGAGACTGGTTGCTACATGAGACCTGCAGCTCAAATGAAATGCTGTGTGTGTGTTACTTGCTCTCAGGAATCCCTATGATCAGTCAGAGTCCCTTGGACCACCAAATCATTGTCATAAGATCACCTGGTAAATATTCAGAAAAAGGGTATGCTGATTTTATGAATTGCTGTCATAAAAAATGAAAGTGCTATGTGCACATCACATTGAATGAAAGATACCTAGTGATATGAAAAAATATAATTGGAGTATCTAACTTAGTCTCAGTAGAAGAGGAGAGGGAGAATTTTCTAAAAAGATGTATTTTAGCTGAGAGATGAAGAGTGAGTATATTCCTAGATGGTTGAAGGGAGGGGTTGGAAGATATTCACTTAATGCAGGAGCCATAGTTCTAGATGAAATATTCATTCCCACTCCTTTCTCCCTTAGTTTCCCCAAGCACACATGGGAAATCAGATGCCAACATTTCTTAGTTGTTCAAACTCCATTTTGACTGTGTCTGTGTGTGTGTTTAACATCTATCCTTTTTACAGTGATCTGAAAAACAAGCTTCATCACATGCCAGTGTATCCCTAGAGTGGTCCCACCCTGTCTAAAGTGATACACAGGCACCACACAACAGAACAGGAACACTTATTTATTTATTTACATGTTTTCATTATAAGGATGTATGTTAGGATGATGCTAGGCATAGGGTATACTATAACAGAATTAAAAAATTACGTGGGCAGTAGTGGAAAGAAGTATGAGTTCACAGAGAAAAGGGAAAGAGGTTAACATTTTGACTGTGAAGGAAAAGCTGGCTCATGTATTTTTTGAACTTTTATTCATAATTTCCAACTAAACTTTTGCTTTGAGATAATTGTAGATTCACATACAATTATACTAAATAATACAGCATGATCCCATGAACACTTTGCTCAGTTTTGCCCCATGGTAACATCTTCCATATTTATGCCTATTCCCAATAAAGGAGATCCAACCGAACGCAGAAATTATCAAACAATATTGTTAATATCACTTGCAAGCAAAATTTTGCTGAAGATCATTCAAAAATGGCTGCAGTGGTATATCAACAGGGAGCTGCCAGAAATCCAAGCCGGATTTAGAAGAGAACAAAAAAAAATTTTTTTTTTTTTTTTTTTATAGAACCAGGGACACCATTTCTGCTGTCAGTTGGATCCTGGCTGAAAGCAGAGAACGCCAGAAAGATGTTTACCTGTGTTTTATTGACTACACTAAGGCATTCAACTGTGTGGATCATAACAAATTATGGATAATATTGCAGAGAATGGGGATTCTGGAACACTTAATTGTGTTCATGAGAAGTCTGTACATGGATTAAGAGACAGTTGTTTGAACAGAACAAGGGGAAGCTGCATGGTTTAAAGTCAGGAAAGATGTGTGTCGGGTTGTATCCTTTCACCACGCCTATTCAACCTGTATGCTGAGAAAATAATATAAGAAGCTGGAGTATATGAAGAAGAACACGGCATCAGGATTGGAGAAAGATTCATTAATAACCTGCATTATGCACGTGACACAACCTTGCTGGCTGAAAGTGAAGAGGCCTTGAAGCACTTACTGATGAAGATCAGAGACCACAGCCATTCAGTATGGATTACACCTAAACATAAAGAAAACAAAAATCCTTACAACTGGACTAATAAGCAACATCAAGATAAATGGAGAAAAGACTGAGGTTGTCAAGGATGTCATTTTACTTGGATCCACAATCAACACCCATGGAAGCAGCAGTCAAGAAATCAAAAGACTCATTGCATTGAGCAAATCTGCTACAAAAGACCTCTTTAAGGTGTTGAAAAGCAAAGATATCACCTTGAGGACTAAGGTGCGCCTGACACAAGCCATGGTGTTTTCAATCTTCTCACACGCATGTGAAAACTGAACAATGCAAAAGGAAGATCAAAGAAGAACTGTTGCCTTTGAATTGTGGTGTTGATGAAGAATGTTGAATATACCATGGACTGCCAAAAGAATGAACAAATCTGTCTTGGAGGAAGCACATCACAACGCTCCTCAGAAGCATTGTGATCCAACAGAATGACACACAAGAAAATTTCCTTGATCGTTCAAAAGTAGCTGCAGCAGTATATCAACAGGGAAATGCCAGAAATTCAAGCTGTATTCAGAAGAGGATATCATTGCTGATGTCAGATGGATCCTGGCTGAAAGCAGAGAATACCAGAAAGATGGTTACCATTTTTATTGACTACGCAAAGGCATTTGACTACGTAAATCATAAATTATGGGTAACATTGCTAAGAATGGGAATTTCAGAACATATAATTGTGCTTATAAGCAACCTATACATAGATCAAGAGGGAGTCATTTGAACAGAACAAAGGGGATACTGGGTGTTTTAAAACAGACTTGCTCTACCTGCATGCACCTGCTCCTAGGCAGGGGGAGAGAAGAAGGGGTGGCAGGTGGATATTTGCTCAGTCTCACTACATCTGTCTGTTCCTGGCAGTAAGATGGAGGAAAGTGCAACAGATAGGTATACGCGTACTCGCTCTTCTTAGGCTCTGCACTGGACATGGGGTGGGAGGAAAGCGTTTCAGTGGGGATGCATACATAGGTATAGCTCCTGTGCCCCTCTTGGTTGTGAGTGGCAGACGTGTGCACAGTGGTGATGCCTCCTGTCAGGTGGAAAGTGGGAGGCAGGGACTGCAGGGGTATGTGCTAGTCACGGCTCCCTTGCCACTTGCTAGGTGGGTTAAGGGATGGAGTTGCATCTGGCAGATGTACATACAAAGGTGTTTCCTCAGGTCAGGTGAGGGGATGAAGGGAGATGCTGCTGGGGGTATGTATCCAGTTGGGTTTTCTCTGCCCCTCCCTTGGTGGGTTAAGGGATGGAATCCCACCTAGTAATGCACACATAGTGGTGCCATCTTCTGTCAGTTGGTGGCGGGGAAGTGAGGAAAGGGCCGTGTTGGGATGTGTGCAGTCACAGGTCTTCTGCCCCTTGTTGGGCAGGTTAAGGGAGAGAGTCCTGCCTGGTGGATAGGAGCTCAGCTGTGTTCCCTCACATCATGTGGTGGGAAGGAGGAAGGGACAACAAGGAGATTCATGGACAGTCATGGCTCTTCTAACCCTCTCTGGGCAGGTTAAGTGATTGTATCAGCCCTGACAGATGCACACACAGGATGCTGCCTTGCACTGGAGGGGAAGAAGGAGAAGGGATTGCTGGGTGACCTCTCTCACTCTCCGGCTACCACCACCCCCCACCAAGCCCTTGGTGGGGGAGTAAGTGTTGGGCAGGAAAATGCATGGGGGTGTGCCTAGTATTGCTCATCAACTGGGCAAGGGGGAGCACTGGACGGGGCTGGGTGGGGTAGGAGGAAGAGGATAGTCTCCTGTTATGGCCCCCCAGTCAGGCGAGGCATTCAGGGTATGGGACCCTCTGCCGCCTCTAATCAAGTGGGTGGGTTGAGGGGGAGTGCATTCTTCCATCTAGGATATGTGGGTACCAGAGGACCTTGCGTCTACTGAAACCAGCGAGCAGGACCTGTCCTCTCTTGAGGGCAAGGAGGGAGAGCCACCAGAGGACTGGTTGGATGGGAGAGCTCCCACTGACAATCCATTTGTCCACTGCCTCGTGCCCACCATTCAACCCTGAGTATCTCTGTTTCGGAATCTGGCACCCTCCCTGTCTCTGCTCCCTTCCGTGTGTGTCTACAGAGGTTCTCTGTCCCTTTTGGGAAAGTCATGAAGTTGCCTTGCTTTTTTCTTCACCTAAGGTTACTGTTGTCTTTCTCCTAAGTTAGCTGCAACAAGCCAAGAAAGCTGGCTGGGCTCCTCTGTTCTGTGTTACTCCTCTTTCACTGCTTACTTTATTCCTTCCAACTGGTTTTTGGTTCAGTCCTTAGTCTTTCTTTTTTGATGTTCGGGGTTGCCAGATTGTTATGTAATTCTGTTTCACTTGGCTTTTTGGGT
The DNA here is from genome assembly GCF_030014295.1 of Loxodonta africana. Classification (NCBI taxonomy): domain Eukaryota; kingdom Metazoa; phylum Chordata; class Mammalia; order Proboscidea; family Elephantidae; genus Loxodonta; species Loxodonta africana. The sequence continues at coordinate 29,193,344 of NC_087344.1, forward strand.
CTTTGGTGCAGGAAGACATTAGGGTGTATGTGATTAAGCCACCATCTTGGCTCCACCCAATTTTATACTAAATCTTCAATTAGGTGATATAAGACTGTCGATTCTGCTTAAAATTTTTCCAATTTTTTGTTAATCTAGCTTGTTTGCATTTTCTTGTAAATTTTAGAAATACCAATTTCTACAAAAATGCCTGTCAGAATTTGGTTTGGTGTTGTATTGAAAGTGATAGATCATTTTTGGGGGAAACTGACATCCTAACAATATTATATCTTCTAAGCCCTGGACATCGTATATGTTTCTTTATATTTCAGTCTTCATGAATTTCTCTCATACATATTTTATAGTATTTAGTATAAAGAATTTGCTTAAATTTTAAATATTTGTTCCTTGATATTTTGATGTCATTACAAACGCTGTTTTTAAATTTTAATTTTCCAATTTGTTATCAAACCCATTGCAGTCGAGTGGATTCCAACTCATTGCAACCCTGAGACAGAATAGAACTGCCCCTTAGGGTTTCCACGGAGTGGCTCGTGGATTCAAGCTGCCTACCTTTTCGTTAGCAACCAAGCTCTTAACCACTGTGCCACCAGGCCTTGAGTTTGTTACCAGTATATAAAATATAATTTATTTTTTATGTTAACCTTGTGACCTTCAGCCTTGCTAAATTTATGTATTAGTTCTACAGGTTATTTTTTATACATGGCTTAGACTATGTATATAATGACGTTGTCTGCAAAGAATCAGATTTATTTTTTCCTTTCAACTCTTTATACCCTTTGTTTTATTGTACCTCCAATACAATGTTGAGGTCATGAGAGCAGGCATTTATATCTTTCCTTGTTTATAGAGTGGAAATATCCAGTCTTTGACCATTAAATATGAGGTAGGTGCCATTGATCAGGTTGGGAAAGCTCCTTCCTATTCCGTTGGCTGAGAATTGAATTTTGGATGTTGAATTTTGTCAAATGCTTTTTCTGCAAGTCCTAAGATGATCACAGGCCTTTCTCTTTGGTCTGTGGATATGATGGATTGATTTGATTCTAAAAAGTTGAGTCCACTTTGCATTTATATATTTTTCCTTTCAATTGTTAAAATCTTGTTGAAGTTTGTTACATCTACATTCATTAGGGATATTGATCTGCAATTTTTTTTATACTATCTTTTTTTGTTTGTTTTTGGTGTCAAGGTTATGCTGGTCTTATAAAATGAAAAGAGTTCTTTCTTTGTCTAGCTTCTAAAAGAATTTGTATACAATCAGCACTATTTTTGCCTTATCTGTTTGGCAGTCTTCAACAGTAAAATCATCTTGTCCAGGATTTTTCTTCATGGAATAGTTTGAGTTTACAAATGAAATTAAAAAATAAGTCCAGACCTATTCAGAGTTTCTATTTCTTCCTTAGTTAGTTTTACTAGGTTTTGTTGTTCAAGGAATGTGTCTATTTCATACAAGGTGTCACATTTATTGGCATAATGTTGTTTATAGTAATTATTGCTATTTTAATATCTCAGCATTTTTAATAATCTCATTGATTTGTGGTAATTTCTGTTTTTCCCGCTCTTTGTGCTTGATCTTTGTAGGCATTTGTTCATTTATTAGTATTTTCAAGGAATCTAATTAAGACTTTTTATTATCTTTTTTCTTTCATCATTGATTTCTTTGCTTATATTTATTATTTCCTTCCTACTACCAACTTTGGGTTCATGTTATACTTTGTTCCTAGCTTCTTAAGATAGAAACTTGGGTCATAGACTTAGATCTTTCTTCTTTTTCTAATATTAATATTTATAGCTATAAATTACCCTCAAAGCATTTTGTTAGTTGCATCCCACAAAATTTCATGTTGTTTTCATTATCATTCAATTTTAAATACGTTATTAATTGTCATACTAGACATCAATGGATAAGAGAAGCTCTCAGTGAGAGAACAAAAATGCCTCAGACAGCTTATAAGAAAATTAAGCATATTATGTCTATTATGAAAGTGGCATGAACATAGGGATTCAGAAAGGAAAAGCAGACTCAAGTCTAATAAAGGAGGCCTCAGAATTCTAAAACACAGTAAATCATGAACAAAAATTTACGTTACTCTTTCAACCTTTCAGGAACCCAACAATCCTATGGCTTTAAAAAATTAAGAATGGGGGAGGGGGCCAAGATGGCTGACTAGGTAGATGCTACCTCGGATCCATCTTGCAACAAAGACTCGGAAAAACAAGTGAACCGATCACATACATGACAATCTACGAACCCTGACCAACAAACACAGATTTAAAGAGTTGACCTGAGTGACAGAGACCATGAACGAACAACTACAGGGAAGCAACGACTGTTTTTGGAGCCTGAAGCCAGCATCCCAGTCACGTAACCTTGGCGCCGGGCTTTGGACTGGCACCGGAGGAACTGACCGCGGCTTCTGAGACAGCTCAGGCATGGGCCACGGGCCTGACCCTCAGGGACAATCTCTACCCACCCAGTGCACACAGTCGACGTGCCCCTCAGGAATCTCAGATAAAACAGTCATCCCAAGCAAGATAAGTAACTTTGTCTATATTCTGGGGTGCTACTCTTTCCTGTTTTTCTGATCCCCGCTCCCCTTCCCAGGTGGCTTCATTAACATTGGAATTTCCTAAACCAGAAGGAGAACTGATCCGCGCTTTTTCTTTTCTTTTTTTTTTTTGGTCTTTTCCTAACTCATTCTTCTGGCCTGAGAGAAGCAATCACAAAAAACCCAGGGACCAAAAATCCTTCCCTAATTGGACTAAAATCACAGAACCAGCTCCAGCCAAGCATATGTGATCCACAGTCTCGGGCTTTCATCCTACAGGGAACAATGTGGCTATTATAATGCAAAGGCATTTCTGATAGGGATCTGACTGCATTTTTTTTTTAGCTGATTTACTGGAAAGACAAGTTTCCCAGGTCTGATATCTCTGCATATTCAACAGAGCCCTCACTGACCCACAACAGGGAACTGAGGGCTGAAGCTCCCCCCAGACCACCTAGCCTCCTGCCTTAGGGGTCTAAGGAGGGTGACACCTACCAATCTGTGGAGGTACTTGCACTGTGGGCCTAAGGCACAGCTGCAGAGCCCACCCACCAAGGTGCTTTAGGAATACAGACACACCTACCTCAGTGACACTTGGGGGAAGCCTGTCAGCATCCTGCCCCCCCCCGAAGTGTGAACCCCAGCTGCTACTAGACTCTGGTGCACACAACTATCATCACAACTTCTCAAGGTAGATAGGTGACAGGGTGCATCACACACTTGATGACCCAAAATCAGATTCTACTCAAGAATAGTGAATGGACTCAGACATATATATCTGGTAACAGCCCAAACCAGCTGATAATAGGTCATAAGTAAGTCAAGGTCTACAACAATCAAGACAGCACAATCCAGTAGCCCATCCACATATATTGAAAGAAAACAAAACAAGATAAGACTCAGTGAGCAAATATAGAATAAATCACTACAATATCTTAGTGATGGCTCAGAGACAGTAGTCGATATCAAACCACATAAAGAGGCAGACCATGACAGCTTCTACAACCCCCCCCCAAACAAAAGAATCGAAATCTTTCCCAAATGAAGATACAATCCTGGTATTATCAGATACAGAACATAAAAAACTAATTTACAGAATGCTTCAAGACATCAGGGATGACCTCAGAAATGAAATAAAGCAATCTGCAGAAAAAGCCAAGGAACACACTGACAAAACAGTTGAAGAACTCAAAAAGATTATTCAAGAACATAGTGGAAAAATTAATAAGTTGCAAGAATCCATAGAGAGACAGCATTCAGAAATCCAAAAGATTAACAATAAAATTACAGAATTAGACAATGCAATATGAAGTCAGAGGAGCAGACTTGAGCAATTAGAATGCAGAGTGGGAAATCTGGAGGACCAGGGAATTAACACCAACATAGCTGAAAAAAAAATCAGATACAAGAATTAAAAAAAATGAAGAAACCCTAAGAATCATGTGGGACTCTATCAAGAAAGATAAGTTGCGTGTGATTGGAGTCCCAGAACAGGGAGGGATGACGGAAAACACAGAGAGAATAGTTGAAGATCTGCTGACAGAAAACTTCCCTGACATCATGAAAGACGAAAGGATATCTATCCAAGATGCTCATCGAACCCCATTTAAGATTGATCCAAAAAGAAAAACACCAAGACATATTATCATCAAACTTGCCAAAACCAAAGATAAAGAGAAAATTTTAAAAGCAGCCAGGGATCAAAGAAAGGTCTCCTACAAGGGAGAATCAAAGTTCAGACTACTCAGCAGAAACCACGCAGGCAAGAAGGCAATGGGATGACATATACAGAGCACTGAAGGAGAAAAACTGCCAGCCAAGGATCATATATCCAGCAAAACTCTCTCTGAAATATGAAGGCAAAATTAAGATATTTACAGATAAACACAAGCTTAGAGAATTTGCAAAAACCAAACCAAGGCTACCAGAAATACTAAAGGAAACTGTTTGGTCAGAAAACCAATAATATCAGATACCAGCACAACACAAGGTCACAGAACAGAATGTCCTGATATCAACTCAAATAGGGAAATCACAAAAACAAATTAAGATTAATTAAACAAAAATGCTCAAAACAGGGAATCATTGAAGTCAATATGTAAAAGATCACAATAATCAAAAACAGGGACTAAATACAGGTGGCATAGAACTGCCATATGGAGAGGGATACAAGGCAATATAGGACAATACAAGTTAGGTTTTTACTTAGAAATATAGGGGGAAATATTAAGGTAACCACAAAGAGGTATAACAACTCCAAGACTCAAAATAAAAACCAAGAAAAACGTAACAACTCAGCAAACATAAAGTCAAATACTATGAAAATGAGGAACACACAATTTACAAAGAAAAACGTCTCAGCACAAAAAAGTAAGTGGAAAAATTAAATTGTCAACAACACACATAAAAAGGCATCAAAACGACAACACTAAACACATACTTATCTATAATTACGCTGAATGTAAATGCACTAAACGCACCAATAAAGAAACAGAGAGTCTCAGACTGGATAAACAAACACGATCCGTCTATATGCTGCCTACAAGAGACACACCTTAGACTTAGACACACAAACAAACTAAAACTCAAAGGATGGAAAAAATATATTAAGCAAAGAATAAGCAAAAAAGAGCAGGAGTAGCAATATTAATTTCTGACAAAATAGACTTTAAACTTAAATCCACCACAAAGGATAAAGAAGGACACTACATAGTGATAAAAGGGACAATTGACCAGGAAGATATAACCATATTAAATATTTATGCACCCAATGACAGGGCTGCAAGATACATAAATCAAATTTTAACAGAACTGAAAAGTGAGATAGACACCTCCACAATTATAGTAGGAGACTTCAACACACTACTTTTGGAGAAGGACAGGACATCCAGTAAGAAGCTCAATAGAGACACGGAAGACCTAATTACAACAATCAACCAACTTGACCTCATTGACTTATACAGAACTCTCCACCCAACTGCTGCAAAGTATACCTTTTTTTTCTAGCACACATGGAACATTCTCTAGAATAGACCACATATTAGGTCATAAAACAAACCTTTGCAGAATCCAAAACATCGAAATATTACAAAGCATCTTCTCAGACCACAAGGCCATGAAAGTGGAAATCAGTAACAGAAAAACTAGGGAAAAGAAATCAAATACTTGGAAACTGAACAATACCCTCCTGAAAAAAGACTGGGTTATAGAAGACATTAAGGAGGGAATAAGAAATTCATAGAATGCAATGAGAATGAAAATACTTCCTATCAAAACCTCTGGGACACAGCAAAAGCAGTGCTCAGAGGCCAATTTATATCGATAAATGCACACAAACAAAAAGAAGAAAGAGCCAAAATCAGAGAACTGTCCCTACAACTTGAACAAATAGAAAGTGAGCAACAAAAGAATCCATCAGGCACCAGAAGAAAACAAATAATAAAATTAGAGCTGAACTAAATGAATTAGAGAACGGAAAAGCAATTGAAAGAATTAACAAAGCCAAAAGCTGGTTCTTTGAAAAAATTAACAAAATTGATAAACTATTGGCCAGACTGACTAAAGAAATAGAGGAAAGGAAACAAATAACCCGAATAAGAAACGAGATGGGCCACATCACAACAGACCCAACTGAAATTAAAAGAATCAGATTATTATGAAAAATTGTACTCTAACAAATTTGCAAACCTAGAAGAAATGGATGAATTCCTGGAAAAACACTACCTACCTAAACTAACACAATCAGAAGTAGAACAACTAAATAGACCCATAACAAAAAAAAGAGATTGAAATGGTAATCAAAAAACTCCCAACAAAAAAAAGCCCTGGCCTGGATGGCTTTACTCCAGAGTCCTACCAAACTTTCAGAGAAGAGTTAACACCACTACTACTAAAGATATTTCAAAGCATAGAAAATGACGGAACACTACCTAACTCATTCTATGAAGCCACCATATCCCTGATACCAAAACCAGGTAAAGATATCACAAGAAAAGAAAACTACGGACTTATATCCCTCATGAACATGGATGCAAAAATCCTCAACAAAATTCTAGCCAATAGAATTCAACAACGTATCAAAAAATTAATCCAGCATGACCAAGTGGGATTTATACCAGGTATGCAAGGCTGGTTTAATATTAGAAAAACCATTAATGTAATCCACCATATAAATAAAACAAAAGACAAAAACCACATGATCTTATCAATTAATGCAGAAAAGGCATTTGACAAAGTCCAACACCCATTTATGATAAAAACTCTCACCAAAATAAGAATTGAAGGAAAATTCCTCAACATAATAAAGGGCATCTAATACAAAGCCAACAGCCAACATCACTCTAAATGGAGAGAGCCTGAAAGCATTTCCCTTGAGAACGGGAACCAGACAAGGATGCCCTTTATCACCGCTCTTATTCAATGTTGTGCTAGAGGTCCTAGCCAGAGCAATTAGGCTAGACAAAGAAATAAAGGGCATCCGGATTGGCAAGGAGGAAGTAAAATTATCTCTATTTGCAGATGACATGATCTTATACACAGAAAACCCTAAGGAATCCTCCAGAAAACTACTGAAACTAATAGAAGAGTTTGGCAGAGTCTCAGGTTATAAGATAAACATACAAAAATCACCTGGATTCCTCTACATCAACAAAAAGAACATCGAAGAGGAAATCAACAAATCAATACCATTCACAGTAGCCCCCAAGAAGATAAAATACTTAGGAATAAATCTTACCAAAGATGTAAAAGACCTATACAAAGAAAACTACAAAGTACTACCACAAGAAACTAAAAAGTACTTACTTAAGTGGGAAAACATACCTTGCTCATGGATAGGAAGACTTAACATAGTAAAAATGTCTATTCTACCAAAAGCCATGTATACATACAATGCACTTCCGATCTAAATTCCAATGACATTTTTTAATGTGATGGAGAAACAAATCACCAACTTCATATGGAAGGGAAAGAAGCCTCGGAGAAGCAAAGCATTACTGAAAAAGAAGAAGAAAATGGGAGGCCTCACTCAACCTGATTTCAGAACCTATTATACAGTCACAGTAGTCAAAACAGCCTGGTACTGGTACAACAACAGACACATAGACCAATGGAATAGAACTGAGAACCCAGATATAAATCCATCCACATATGAGCAGCTGATATTTGACAAAGGCCCAGTGTCAGTTAATTGGGGAAAAGGTAGTCTTTTTAACAAATGGTGCTGGCATAACTGGATATCCATTTGCAAAAAAAAGAAACAGGACCCATACCTCACACCATGCACAAAAACTAACTCCAAGTGGATCAAAGATCTAAACATAAAGACTAAAACGATAACGATCATGGAAGAAAAAATAGGGACAACCTTAGGAGCCCTAATACAAGGCATAAACAGAATACAAAACGTTGCCAAAAATGACGAAGAGAAACCAGATTACTGGGAGCTCCTAAAAATCAAACACCTATGCTCATCTAAAGACTTCAGCAAAAGAGTAAAAGGACTGGGAAAGAATTTTCAGCTATGACATCTCCGACCAGCACCTGATCTCTAAATTCTATATCATTCTGTCAAAACTCAACCACAAAAAGACAAACAACCCAATCAAGAAGTGGGCAAAGGATATGAACACGCACTTCACTAAAGAAGACATTCAAGCAGCTAACAGATACATGAGAAAATGCTCTCCATCATTAGCCATTAGAGAAATGCAAATTAAAACTACGATGAGATTCCATCTCACTCCAACCAGGCCGGCATTAATCCAAAAAACACAAAATAATAAATGTTGGAGAGGCTGCAGAGAGATTGGAACTCTTATACACTGCTGGTGGGAATGTCAAATGGTACAACCACTTTGGAAATCTATGTGGCGTTATCTTAAACAATCAGAAATAGAACTACCATACAACCCAGAAATCCCACTCCTCGCAATATACCCTAGAGAAATAAGAGCCTTCACACAAACAGATACATGCACACCCATGTTTATTGCAGCTCTGTTTACAATAGCAAAAAGCTGGAAGCAACCAAGGTGTCCATCAACTGATGAATGGTTAAATAAATTGTGGTATATTCACACAATGGAATACTACGCATCGATAAAGAACAGTGAGGAATCTGTGAAACATTTCATAACTTGGAGGAACCTGGAAGGCATTATGCTGAGCGAAATTAGTCAGAGGCAAAAGGACAAATATTGTATAAGACCACTATTATAAGATCTTGAGAAATAGTATAAACTGAGAAGAACACACACTTTTGTGGTTACGAGGAGGGGAGGAAGGGAGGGTGGGAGAAGGTTTTTTAGTGATTAGTTAGTAGATAAGAACTGCTTTAGGTGAAGAGAAAGACAATACTCAATACATGGAAGGTCAGCTCAACTGGACTGGACCAAAAGAAAAGAAGTTTCCGGGATAAACTGAATGCTTCAAAGGTCAGCGGAGCAAGGGCAGGGGTTTGGGGGCCATGGTTTAAGGGGACTTCTAAGTCAATTGGCAAAATAATTCTATTATGAAAACATTCTGCATCCCACTTTGAAATGTGGCGTCTCGGGTCTTAAATGCTAACAAGCGGCCATCTAAGATGCATCAGTTGGTCTCAACCCACCTGGAGCAAAGGAGAATGAAGAACACCAAGGTCACATGATAACTATGAGCCCAAGAGACAGAAAGGGCCACATGAACCAGAGACCTACATCATCCTGAGACCAGAAGAATTAGTTGGTGCCCGGCCACAACTGATGACTGCCCTGACAGGGAGCACAACAGAGAACCCCTGAGGGAGCAGGAGGTCAGTGGGATGCAGACCCCAAATTCTCATAAAAAGACCATACTTAATGGTCTGACTGAGACTAGAGGAATCCCGGTGGTCATGGTTCCCAAACCTTCTGTTGGCCCAGAACATGAACCATTCCCGAAGACAACTCATCAGACATGGAAGGGACTGGACAGTGGGTAGGAGAGAGATGCTGATGAAGAGTGAGCTATTTGTGTCAGGTGGACACTTGAGACTGTGTTGGCATCTCCTGTCTGGAGGGGGGATGGGAGGATAGAGAGAGTTGGAAGCTGGCAAAATTGTCACGAAAGGAGAGACTCGAAGGGCTGACTCATTGGGGGAGAGCAAGTGGCAGTACGGAGTAAGGTGTATATAAACTTATATGTGACAGTTTGACTTGATTTGTATAAATCCAGAATTATTTCATCTTGAGACCCTTAATTCACTATATCTGCAAAGACCATATTTTTTAATAGGGTCACATTCTGAGGTTCCAGCTGGACATACATTTGGGGGAGACATAATGCACTACACTAGGTGATTCATATGCAGATTAGAGTTTGAGAGGCACTGATCTAGCTGACAGTGTGTGCCTCCAGGGATAAGAAGCCCCTCATTTTAACTGTTTTTCCTTTTACATCCTGGTTAACTATTATAACACATTACTCTTCCAAAAGCTGAAATTTGCGTCCTTGTGATTTTTATCAGGTGCACTTAATTCTAATGTCTAAATTGAAAAGGCACTTTGGGGATATTTGTCCAGAGGATGCCCTCCCTCTCTAAGAACTGGGCTCTGTCTCACAAACACTATGATGGAGCCCTACAGTCTTATTTACGCTGTCCAAGCTGATTTGGTCAGAAGATGACATGACAGAAGATATCCCAATGAGCATCTTACCCCATCCCTGTGTCCCCCCTGCCCATGGAATTTGGAATTGAAGCTTTGAGATTACAATCAGGTGGGTCTTTGAAATTCTCATCGTGGTGTTCATATTCTGCCAGGAGCATGGAGAAGCCTGGAAATACACTTGACAGAATAAGAGAGGAGAATAATTTAGACATGCAAAAAAATATTTGGACAAGAGACACAATGGACATTATGGGGATAATGGAGAGAAAAGCTGCATTAGACCCTGGTAGCTTTCAAGTTCCAATCAGACACGCAAATACCCACCCTCTGGAGGGGATGGTAAACATATTGGAGGAGATGGTGAACATACTGGTTGAGAGTAGCAAGTCTGGAGACAGAGTACCAGGGTTTGATGACGAACTCTGACACACTTATTAGCTGTCTAACCATGGGCATGTACTTAACTTCTGTGTGCTTTTTTTTTTTTTTTTACTTGTAAAATAGAGATCATCATAGGCGTATAAAATTTTTGAGGGAACAATTGAGTTACATATGTAAATCACTTGGGAGAGTGTCTGCAAATAGAAGTCTTACGTTAAGTATTAGCTAGAAGCTTTATATAAGTATTAACTAATACTATCATTGGAATCTAAACTAGATTATTTGTATTTTCATTATGCTCAGTGTAATGTCATATAGTTTCAAGAACTATAATAAAGTTGATCCTAAAATATTATATTTGTCCCTGATTTTAATGCACGTGCTTCTAAATGTTTTCCACTTTTTATGATGTTGATGTAGATCTTAAATACCATATCTTCAACATGGAAAAAAAGTGTCTATTTAGAGAACTATATGAGAATTTTTTATATAGACAAAGGAAGATGAAATTTATCTTACACTTGTGTAGTGTACCTTGAGATCATATTCACACTGACAGCTCAGAAAATCTTTTGTCCTATAAATCAGTCAAGCAGTTTTAAAGATTTTAATGACTTTATAAAAAGCTTTATGATCATACAGATATTGGTTGGATCTGGGCTCCATTACTTATTAGCAGAAGGTTGAGAAAAATAAAAGATAATATATGTATACACTCACACACACACACACTTAGTATGCTGTAACATCACCAATGGATAAAACGTTACCATGCAATGTTGATCTTTGATGTGATTTTTAAATGTTACATTTCCACATTTTCCTAACTTTTCACAACAAGCATTTATAAAACAGAAATCAATTTCAGAAACTAAACAACAGAGATCTTTTTTTTTTTACACTGCTGAATGAATTTCAGGTAGTTCAATACATTATTAATGCCACACAGCTGCCCGGGAAACTCAACTAATGCATTTCATGATTTGATATGAGAATAAAGAAAAATGTAAGACAGCAGAGAAAAGTGATAAAGGGAAAGAAGGTAAGAGAGAGAGAAAATGCAGAGGGGGAGATAAAAGTAACAAAAGATGTGGATGAGTTACTTCCTATGTGTGTGACTCGGTGCCTGATGACTCACGCCTTCTATGTCCCGCTCTACTGACTATTAGAAATGACAGAGGTGACAGGGAGTTAAATAAACTCAAGGTATCTCTCTATGTTCCCTATCTGAAAGCTTTACTGACCATGAGTCTAGTTACAATACCAGAGAAAATGGTGGCAAAGGAGCCTCAGAAACAATTACTGAAGAGAAACTATCAGAAAGTGGAAAATAAACTGAGTTAGAAATAGTGACAAATGGTAGTTTGATGATTCAGAATTTTAAAATTCTCTGACCATTGGAAGGTGAAGCAAAAATCCCCTGGGGAAATAAAAAGAAATTTAAACCCTAGAACTGTACTTACTTTTCCAGATCAAGTGAAGATTTCAAGAAAAATTGCCTCCAAGATTTCAGTGCAGATGAAGCAAATCTTCCTGGCTTTGGAAAAAAGAAAACATAATTTTGTTTGAGGCAAATGGTGATAACATAAAGATCATAGAACAGTCTGAGACAGAATTGACAGTTTCAGAAGTGGTCAAATTTGCTTTGGTACACAGTTGGTAAAGCACACTGCACAAGTGGAAGATGTTACTCTTTCAACCTTTCAGGAACTCAACAATTCTACGGTTAAAAAATTAAGAAATGTGTTGTTGTTAGGTGCTATCGATTCAGCTCCGATTCATAGTGACTCTGTGTACAACAGTACGAAACACTGCCCAGTCCCATGCCATCCTCACAATTGTTCCTGTGGAAATGTTGCAGAATAAAAATTGTTAGTGGCGTTTTCAAATTTACTGCCTCTGGGGAGGGTGGGGTTGCCATGAGTTGTAAGCAAGTCTAGGCCAACCTTTTTTTTTCTAGGAAGAGTAGCACTTGATAAACACAGTACCATTTTCTTTTCTAATTTTATCTGACGGCAAATAAAATCTTAACCCTTAGAAAAATGGTCTATTACTTAAGTCAGTTAAATAGTTGATATTCAAAATTAAGATAATACTGAAAAAGCCCTATAGTCCTCTGAACAACAAAGGCACAGAGATTGAGAACCTCTGGAGAAAGCAAAAAATGAGATACAGGATTAAAGTATTCTCCTTGAGGACAGGAAGCAGACAAGGATGTCCTTTATCACCACCCTTATTCAACATTGTTTTGGAAGTGCTAGTGAAAAAACAAAGCAGGAAAAGACAATGAAGGATATCCACATTGATAAGAAGTAAAACCATCCCTATTTGCAGAAGATATGATCCTATACATAGAAAGCTATTGGAACTAATAGAAGCATTCAGCAAAGTGTTAAGATACAAGATCACCACAAAAAAATCAGTTGTATTCTTCTATATCGACAAAGAGAACTGTGAAAAGGAAATCAGGAAAACATTACCATTTATACTAGCTCACAATCATTAGCAATTAAAGAGAGGCAAATCAAAAGTACAATGAGATACCATCTCCCCCCGACATTATTGCCACTAATAAAAAAGATTTTTTAAAAAGAAAATAATGTTGGTGAGGATGTGGAGAGATTGGACCTCATACACTACTGGTGGAAATGTAAAACGGTACAACTGTTAAGGAAAATGGTATGGCACTTCCTCAAAAAGCTAGAAATAGAATTACCATATGATCAAACAATCCCACTCCCAGGTATATACACTAAAGAAATAAGAGCTGTGACACAAATAGGTATATGCACACCCATGTTCATTGCAGCATCATCAACAATAGCAAAACTGTGGAAGCAACCAAAGTGCCCATCAACAGAAGAATGGATTAACAAACTGTGGTACATACAATGGAATACTACACAACAACAAAGAATAATCATAAATCTTCAAAACATTTCACAACATGGATTAGTCCGGAGGGGATTATGCTGAGTGAAATAAGTCAATTGCGAAAAGACAATTATTGTATGAGACCTCTTTTATAAAGTAACAACTAAAGGTTTACACACAGGAAAAAAAAAAAACTCTTTGATCATTACCAGGGATGGGAAGGGCAGGGAGGGAAAATTAACAAGGTGATACTAGACATGAGTTAATATTGGTGAAGGAAAAGGCAACATACAATATGAGAGAAGTCAGCAAAACATGACCAAGTCGAGAGGACACTGAGAGAAACACCTGGATAACGGACAGCAATGGTAACTACTATAACATAGACAATTCTGCAACAATAGAATCAATGAACAATAATCTATGAATGGATACATAGGTATGCCAAGCATGAGGGAGGGGGTAAGGGAGCACACCCACTGGCAGATACAGGTTCGGTAAAGGAAATATCTAAATACATGACTGTAGGTGCTCCTTATCTATCAATGTAGACAACAGAGCATGCAAGTGGCACAGTCAAGGAAACCTCTTAGACATAAATAAACACCTCATGGGATGAAGTTCCAGGCTTGAAGGCAAAGGACCATAGACTCTGGGGACATGTATGTCAATGGGCACAATATATTTCTTAAAGACAACATTCCACATCCTACTTTGGGGAGTAGCATCTGAGGTCTTAAAAGCTTGTGATTGGCCATCTAAGATACAACTATTGGTCTCTTCTACTCCGGAGCATAGGAGAGAGAAAAAAAAAAAAACTCAAGGGAGCAATTAGTCCAAGAGACTAATGGATCACATGGACCGTATCCTACACTACCCCGGCACCGGAAGAACTAGGTGGTGCCTGGGTATCACTACCGACCGCTTTGGCTGTTATTATAACAAAGGGTCTCAGACTGAGTGAGATTAAAATGTAGAACAAATGATCAAATTCACAAAAAAGACCAGACTTAGTGCAGAACCCACAAGACTGTGGTTCCCAGGGACCTTTCCAACTCTGAATTGAAGACACAACTGAAATTCACCATTCAGCCAAAGATTCCAAAAAAACAAACCCAGTGCCGTCAAGTCGTTCTGACTCATAGCAACCCTGTAGGACAGAGTAGAACTGCCCCTTAGCCAAAGACTAGGTGGGCCTAAAAAACAAACAACAACACACTTGAGGAAAGTGCTTCTTAGATCAATCAAGTATATGAAATCAAATGAGCAAAACCAGCCCAAAAACAAGGACAAGAGGGTGAGAAGGAACAGGAAAACTGGGGAAATGCAACCAGGGAAGCTGGGGTGGAAAAGGAAAGGAGGGACCTGACACTATGCAAGATTGCAACCAATGCCATGAAACAATTTGTGTACATATTTTTGAATGAACATTGTAAAGAACGGAAATTCCACAACACTTAATTGTGCACATGAGGAACCTTTACATAGATCAAAAAGCAGTTGTTCGGACACAACAAGGGGATACTGACTGGTTTAAGTGTTGAAGAGCAAAGATGTCACCCTGAAGACTAAGGTGCGCCTGACCGAAGCCATGGTATTTTCAATCACATCATATGCATGTGAAATCTGGACAATGAATAATGAAGACCGAAGAAGAGTTGACAACTTTGAATTGTGGTGTTAGCGAAGAATATTTCGTTCTGTTGTGCATAGGATTGCTATGAGTCGGAACCGACTGGACGGCACCTAACAGCAACAACAAGTCTTCCTAGCCAAGACCATGGTATGTTTTTCCATTTATGTAGGTCTCTTTTGGTTTCTTGCAGTAGTGTTTTGTAGTTTTCTTTTATGTCCCTGGTTAGATTGATTCCTAAGTATTTTATCTTTGGAGGGCCATATTGTAAATGGTATTGTTTTCCTGATTTCCTTTTCACAATTCTCTTTGTTGATGGAGTGGACATCAACTAATTTTTGTATGTTAATCTTGTATATTCCCACTTTGCTGAATTTTTCTATTAGTTCCAATAGCTTTCTCATGAAATCCTTAGAATTTTCCATGCATAGAAATGCATATCATCTGCAAATCATCACCAATGTGGATGCCCTTTATTTCCTTTTTTTGTCTTATTACTCTTGCTAAGACTTCCAATGCAATGTTGAATAACAATGGTTATAAAAGGCATCGTTGCCTGGTTCCGGTTCTCAGGGAAATATTTTCAAATTCTCTCCTTGGAGCATAATATTGGCCATTGGTTTTGTATAATTCCCTATTACGTTGAGAAATTTCCCTTCTATTCCTGTTTTGTTAGACTTTTTATCAGGAATGGATGATGGAGTTTACCAAATACCTTTTCTGCATCAATTGATATGATTGTGTGATTCATGTGATTCTTTTCCTTTTTTTTTTTTTATACATTGGATGCAATTGATTGCTTTCCTAATGTTGAAGCAACCTTGCATGCCTAGTATGAATCCCACTTAGTCACGAAGTGTTATTTTTTTAATATGCTGTTGTATTTTATGAGTTTTTTGTTGTTGTTGATCATTTTTACATCTATATTAATGAGGGAAACCCTGGTGGCGTAGTGGTTAAGTTCCACGGCTGCTAACCAAAGGGTCTGCAGTTCGAATCCGCCAGGCACTCCTTCGAAACTCTATGGGGCAGTTCTACTGTGTTCTATAGGGTCGCTATGAGTCGGAATCAACTCAATGGCTCTGGGTTTAGTTTTTGGTTTTATATTAATGAGGGAAATTGGACTATAGTTTTCTTTTTTAGTGGTGTCCTTCCCTAGCTTTGGTATTAAGGTTATGCTGGCTTCATAGAATGAATTGAAGACATTCCTTTTCTATGTTCTGGAATAGTTTGAGTAGAACTGGTGTCAACTCTTCTCTGAATGTTTGGTAGAATTCTCCAGTGAAGCCATCTGAACCAAGGCTTTTTTTTTTCCACTTGGGAGGGTTTTTTTTTACCCCTTCAATTTATTCATTTGTTGTAGGTCTTTTCAAATTTTCTACCTCACTTTACGTTAGTTTATTTATGTGGTGTGTGTCTAGAAATTTGTTCATTTCCTCTAGGTTTCCAAATTTGTTGGGATAGAATTTTTCATAGTATTCTGTTATGATCCTTTTTATTTCAGTATGCTCTGTAGTAAAGTCATCCATCTCATTTCTTATTTGTGTTATTTGCACCTTCTCCCATTTTTCTTTTGTTACTTTGGCCAGTGGCTTGACAATTTTATTAATCCTTTCAAAAACCCAGCTTTTAGTCTTGTTGATTCTTTCTACTGCTTTACTGTTCTCTGTTTCAGTTATTTCTGCTCTAATTTGTATTATTTTCTTTCTTCTGGCAACTGCAGGCTTCTTTTGCTGCTCTTTCTAATTTTCAATTTGTTGGGTTAATGTCTTGAGTTTTGTCCTTACTTCTTTTTTGAATTGTGCATTTATTACTATAAATTGACCTCTGAGCATTGTTTTTTCAGTCTCATTGGCTTTGTTATGTCATGGTTTCATTTTCATTTGATTCCAAGGATTTTTTAAAGTTCATTTTTGATTTATTCTATTACCCCGTAGTTTTTAAGCAGAGTGTTACTTAAATTCCACTTATTAGATTTCTTTCATTGCTATTCGTGTATCGATTTCTACTTTTGTATTGTTGTTCTCAGAGAAGATGCCTGTCAGAATTTGGTTTGACATTGTATTGAATATGATAAGATATTTTGGGGGAGAACTGACATCCTAACTATATTACATCTTCCAAGTCATGGACCTGGTATATATTTCTTTATATTTCAGTCTTCATAATTTGTCTCAGAAATATTTTATAGTTTTTAGTGTAAAGAGTTTGCATACATTTTAAATATTTATTCCTATGTATTTTGATGTTATGGGAAGTGCTGTATTTAAACTTAAATTTTCCACTTTGTTAGCATAATATACAAACATATTTTTGTATATTAACCTTGTGCCCTGCAACCTTGCTAAATTTATGCATTAAGTTCCAAAATTATTTTTTATACAGTGCTTTAGACTTTCCGTGTATACAATGATGTTGTCTACAAATAGTTTTATTTCTTCCTTTCATCTCTTTATACCTTTATTTTATCATACCTCCAATACGATGTTGAAAAGAAGTTATGAGAGCAGAGATTTGTTTCTTTCCTCTCTTCTGCTTTTACGTAGTATTCCGGCATTAAATATGATGTAGATGCTATTGATAAAGCTGAGAAATTTCCTTTCTATTCCTAGTTGGCTGAGTGTTGAATTTTGTGAAATGCTTTTTGTGCATGTATTGAAGTGATTCTATAACTTTCTTTTTAGGCCCGTTGATAAGATTGGTTACCTTGATTTTGAAATGTTGAGTCAACTTAACCTTTATAAATTTCCGATTTCAGCTCTCAAAATTTTGTTGAGATTCGTTGCATATATGTTGATTAGTGATATTGGTCAATAATTTTTTTTTGCATAGTATCCGTGTGTGTATGTGTGTCAAGGTTTTGCTGGTCTTAGAAAATGAGAAGAGTTTTTTCCTCCTCTAGTTTCAGAAAGGGTTTGCATAAGATTACCATTATTTTTGCCTTTGCATGTTTGATAGACTTCATCAGTAAAACCATCTGGTCCTGGAGTTTTCTTCACAAAAAAGTTTGGGTTTACAAATGCAATTTAAAAAATAAGTCCAGAGCTACGCAGAGTTCCTATTTTTTCTTGAGCTTTACTAGGTTTTGTTATTAAAGAAATGTGTTTATTTCATATAAGATGTCAACTTTTTGGCATAATATTGTTTATACTAATTTCTTACTGTTATTTTCATGTCTGAGCTTTGTAATGACCTAATTGATACTACTAATTTGTGATTTTCCCATTTTTTACTTGATCCTTCTTTCTAGGCATTTGTTCAATTAGTAGTATTTTCAAGGAATCTAATTAAGGATTTTTAGTATTATTTTCTCTTATCATTGATTTATTCCCTTCTATTTACTATTTCGTCCCTTTTACCTGCTTTGAGTTCGTGTTATAATTTGTTCTAAACTTCTTCAGGTAGAAGCTTAGATCATTGATTTAGATCTTTTTTCCATTCTAATATTAATACTTAAACCTATAAATTTTCCTCAGTGCAGTTCTTTAACTGCCTCCGACGAAATTTCTGTTGTTTTTACTGCCTTTAAATTTTAAATAATTGAAGCTTTAATTGTTATATTAGGCACCAATGAGTAAGAGAAAAAGCTCTCAGTGAGGGAACTAAAATGTCTCAAGCCACTTATAAAATAATTGCACATATTAGAGTCTGAATTATGAAAATGACTTCAATAAGAACTGAGAAATAAAAAGATGACTCAAGCCTAACACAAAACCTAAGCATTGTAATAAACAGTAAGCCAAGAACAAAAATTTGAGCTCCGAGTCTTTATTATCTCCAAGATTTTATATCTAATCCTATTTTTGCCATGAAAGAGAAAATGAAGTTAAAGATAGCATGTTTTTAGAAATAACCATCACCACTTGAAACAAGTAGATACTTTCAAATTAGTTCTGTTCCAAAGTTGGAAATTACTTTTAGGAAAGTAAAATCATAAAATGTCATAAATGTCAGGAAAGGCAGAGAGATGTGAACAACAACAACAAAAAAAAAAATCAGAATTTCAGAATGCCAGTCTGGTTCCTGGATATTCATGGATTCTTCTTGTCCAGCCGCAAGACAAACATTTTTGTCACTCATTTAAAATGACAAGCCCCACAAGATTTTTCAATGCGCCTTTTATGTCCTTGTTCCTCAGGCTGTAGATAAAGGGATTCAGCATGGGTGTGACTATGGTGTACATCCCTGAGGCTATTGCACTAGACCTACAATTTTGGGCAGTGGCAGAACTGAGGTAGACCCCAAGGCCTGTACCATAAAACAAAGAAACAACTGAAAGGTGAGACCCACAAGTGGAAAATGCCTTATATTTCCCCCTTGCTGATGTAATTCTCAGTATGGAAGAGACAATCCGAGAATACGAAAATATGATACCAGTGAGGGGAATAATAGCTACCACCACAGTTGCAAAATACATCTCTATGATACTGAGGAGGGTGTCAGAACAGGCAAGTTGGATGACCTGATTGATTTCACAGAAGAAGTGGGGAATTTCCAAGTTAGTACAGAAGGACAGTTGCAACACTAACAAACCATGTACCAGAGAGTCCAGACCACTCAATATCCAGGACAACAGCAGCAGCAAGCCGCAGAGTCTGGGATTCATGATGACTGTGTAGTGCAGTGGGTAACAGATGGCCACAAACCGGTCATAGGCCATTATAGAAAGGAGAAAACTATCTAACTCTGCAAAAAGGATGAAAAAATACATTTGGGAAAGGCAGCCTTGATAGCTGATGGTTTTGTTATGGGTGTGGATATTCAGCAGCATCTTTGGGATAGTGGTGGAGGTGAAACATATATCTGCAAAGGAAAAGTTGGCAAGGAAGAAGTACATGGGAGTGTGGAGATGGGAGCTAGTGATGGTGGCCAAGATGATGAGAAGGTTCCCAATAACTGTGACCAAGTACATGGACAGGAACAGCCCAAGAAGAAGGGATTGCAGTTCTTCCACTTCTGAGAGTCCAAGGAGAATAAATTCTAAAACCTCTGTGTGGTTTCTTGGTTCCATGTAGCTGGTGTGACTGTCAAGAAAGTGAAAAGAACAGTAATACTTTACAAAAAAAATACACATCATCAACCAGCAGCACTACTACAGATTATAAATTTTAAATGAATAAATGTAAATAAAAGTATTATATTTGACACATACAATAAATAAAAGCCTGTATTTTGTCAATAGACTAGGTTCAGCTGAATTTTCAGAGGATTAAAAATGCAGCCATTCTTTCCACCTCTGTCCACCCTTCCAAGTTAGCAAACAAATCCCTAACGATAACTACCATACCAAGCACTACTCTTTCTACATACATTTCTCTGAGATAGAATCATCTAGTTCCTTGCTCCTCAGAGTGTGATCCATGACTAGCAGCAACAGCCTCACCTGGAAGCTTGTTAGAAATGCAGGCTCGGTAGACTGCCCCTACTGAACCAGAATCTGTATTTTAACAAGTTTCCAGGTGTATTAGTTTCCTGTCATTGTTGTATTCTTGTTAGGTGCCCTCGAATCCGCTCCAACTCATAGCGACCCTATGCACAACAGAAGGAAACACTGCCCGGCCTTGAGCCATCCTTAAAATCATTGTTATGCTTGAGCTCATTGCTGCAGCCACTGTGTCAATCCACCTCGTTCAGGGTCTTCCTCTTTTCCGCTGACCCTGTACTCTGCCAAGCATGATGTCCTTCTCCGGGGACTGATCCCGCCTGACAACATGTCAAAAGTATGTAAAACGCAGTCTCGCCATCCTTCCTTCTAAGGAGCATTCTGGTTGTATTCCTTCTAAGACAGATTTCTTCATTCTTTTTGCAGTCCATGGTATATTCAATGTTCTTTGCTAACACCACGATTCGAAGGCGTAAATTCTTCTTTGGTCTTCCTTATTCATTGTCCAGCTTTCACATGCATATGATGCGATTAAAAATACCATGGCTTGGGTCAGGCACACCTTAGTCTTGAAGGTGATATCTTTGCTCTTCAACACTTTAAAGAGGTCCTTTGCAGCAGAGTTACATAATGCAATGCATCTTTTGATTTCTTGACTGCTGCTTCCATGGCCCTTGATTGTAGATACAAGTAAAATCAAATCCTTGACAACTTCAATCTCATCTCCATTTATCACGATGTTGCTTATGGTCTAGTTGTGAGGATTTTTGTTTTATGTTGAGGTGCAATCCACACTGAAGGCTGTAGTCTTTGATCTTCATTAGTAAGTGCTTCAAGTCCTCTTCACTTTCAACAAGCAAGATTGTGTCATCTGCATAACACAGATTGATAATAAGTCTTCCTCCAATCCTGATGCCCTGTTCTTCATATAGTCCAGCTTCTTGTATTATTTGCTCAGCTATGTTGAAAGAATACAACCCTGACTCACACCTTTCCTGACTTTAAACCATGCAGGATTCCCTCGTTCTGTCCTAACAACCGTCCCTTGGTCTATGTAAAGGTTCCTCATGAGCACAATTAAGTGCTCTGGAATTCCCATTCTTCTCAATGTTATCCATAGTTTCTTATGATCCACACAGTCAAATGCCCTTGCATAGTCAATAAAACACAGGTAAACATTCTTCTGGTATTCTCTGCTTTCAGCCAGGATCCATCTGACATCAGCAATGATATCCCTGGTTCCATGTCCTCTTCTGAAACCGGCCTGAATTTCTGGCAGTCCCCTGTCAATATACTGCTGCAGCTGTTTTTTAATGATCTTCAGCAAAATTTTGCTTGCATGTGATATTAATGATATTATTCTATAATTTCCACATTCAGTTGGATCACCTTTCTTGGGAGTAGGCATAAATATGGGTTTCTTCCAGTCAGTTGGCCAGGAAGCTGTCTTCCATATTTCTTGGCATAGACAAGTGACCACCTCCAGGGCTGCATCTGTTTCTTGAAACATCTCAATTGATATTCCATCGATTCCTGGAGCCTTGTTTTTCACCAAAGCCTTCAGAGCAGCTTGGACTTCTTCCTTCAGTACCATCAGTTCCTGATCATATGCCACCTCTTGAAATAGTTGAACATTGACCGATTCTTTTTGGTATAATGACTCTGTGTATTCCTTCCATCTTCTTTTGATGCTCCCTGCATCATTTAATAGTTTCCCGATGGAATCCTTCACTATCACAACTCGAAGCTTGAATTTTTTCTTCAGTTCTTTCACCTTGAGAAATGCTGAGTGTGTTCTTACCTTTTGGTTTTCCATCTCCAGCTCTTTGCACATGTCATTATAATACTTTACTTTGTCTTCTCGAGCCGCCCTTTGAAGTCTTCTGTTCAGTTCTTTTACTTCATCAATTCTCCTTTTTCCTTTAGGTGCTTGAGTTCGAGAGCAAGTTGCAGAGTCTCCTCTGACATCCATCTTGGTCTTTTCTTTCTTTCCTATCTTTTCAATGACCTCTTGCTTCTTCATGTCAGGTGACCTTGATGTCATTGCACAACTCGTCTCGTCTTCAGTCACTAGTGGTCAGTGCATCAAATCATTTCTTCAGATGGTCTCTAAATTCAGGTGGGATGTACTCAAGGTCATATTTAGGCTCTCGTGGACTTGCTCTGATTTTCTTCAGTTTCAGCTTGAACTTGCATGTGAGCAATTGATGGTTTGTTCCACAGTCGGCCCCTGGCCTTGTTCTGACAATATTGAGCTTTTCCAATGTGTCTTTCAACCGATGTAGTTAATTTGATTTCTGTGTGTTCCATCTGGTGAGGTCCATGTGTACAGTCGCTGTTTAAGTTGGTGAAAGAAGGTATTTGCAATGAAGAAGTCGTTGGTCTTGCAAAATTCTATCATTCGCTCTCTGGCATTGTTTCTATCACCAAGGCCATAGTTTCTGAATATTGATCCTTCTTCTTTATTTCCAACTTTCACATTCCAATCTGCAGTAATTATCAATGCATCATGATTGCAAGTTAGATCAATTTCAGACTGTAGCAGCTGATAAAAATCTTCTATTTCTTCATCTTCGGCCCTAGTGGTTGGTGTGTAAATTTGAATAATAGTTGTATTAACTGGTCTTCCTTGCACACATATGGATATTATCCTATCACTGACAGCATTGTGCCTCAGGATAGATCTTGAAATGTTCTTTTTGATGATGAATGCAACACCATTCCTTTTCAAGTTGTCATTCTCAGTGTAGTAGACTATACGATTGTCCAATTCAAAATGGCCAATACCAGTCCATTTCAGATTACTAATGCCCAGGATATTGATGTTTATGCATTCCATTTCATTTTTGATGATTTTGAATTTTCCTAGGTTCATGCTTCGTATATTCCAGGTTCTGATTATTAATGGATGTTTGCAGCTGTTTCTCTCATTTTGAGTCGTGCCACATCAGCGAATGAAGGTCCCAAAAGCTTTACACTTTCCACGTCATTCACGTAGACTCTACTTTGAGGTGGCAGCTCTTCCCTGGTCATCTTTTGCATGCCTTCCAACCTGGGGGGCTCATCTTCCAGCACTATATCAAACAATGTTCTGCTGCTATTCATAAGGTTTTCACTGACTAATGCTTTTCAGAAGTAGATCTCCAAGTCCTTCTTCCTAGTCTGTCTTAGTCTGGAAGCTCAGCTGAAGCCTGTCCTCCGTGGGTGACCCTGCTGGTATCTGAATACCGGAGGCATAGCTTCCAGCATCACAGCAACATACAAGCCCCCAGAGTAAGGCAAAGTGACAGACACATGGGGGATTAGTTTCCTAAGGATGCCAAATTGACTAGGTAAGTTTTCCTAGGTAACACATTAACAAAAATTAGGTTGCTTAAAATAACAGAGATTTATTCTCTCACAGTTGAGGAGGCCAGAAGTTCAAAATCAAGCTATCATCAGTCCTACTGTTTCTTTCCAAAGGCACTCTCTTAGCTTCTGGTGGCTGTCAAAAATCCTTGGTGTTCCTTGACTTATAGACACACCACTCCAGCCTCTGCCTCTGTCTTCATGTGGCTTTCTTCTCTATGTGTCTCTGTATCTTACTCTCTTCTCATAAAGATATCAGCAATTGGATTTAGAGCCAATCCTAAATCCAAAATTATTTCATGTCAGGATCCTTATGTAATTAACCACATTGGCAAAGACTCTAGTTTTTAACAAGATCACCTTCTGAGACTCCAGCAGGACTTACATTTTGGGGGTACACAATTCACCCCACTACACTAGGTGATTCATATACAGTTACAGTTTGAGAAACACTGATCTGACAGTGGGTGCTTCCGGGCATAGGAAGTCTTTCATTTCAAGTGTTTTCCCTTTTACATTCTGTTTAACTATGATAATACATTACTCTTCCAAGACCCGAAATTTCCTTTCTTGTGGTTTTCATCAGCTGCACTTAATTCTGATGTCTACATTGAAAAGGCACCATTGGGATATCTGTCCAGAGGATGCCTTCTCCCCTTCTAAGACATGGGCTCTGTCTCACAGATACTATACTGGGCCCTTGCAGTCAATTTTATACTGTCAAAGCCATTTGGTCAGGAGAAGACATGACAGTAGATACCCCAATGAGCATATTACACCATCTTTGTTACCCCTACCCATGGAATTTGGAATTGAAACATTGAGATTACAGTTAGTTAAGTGGGACATTGAAATTCTCTTTATGGGGTTCATATTCTGCCAAGGGCATGGAGAAGCATAGAAAAACATTTTTTAGAATGAGAGGAAAGAATAATTTACTTTAGACACGCAGAAAGGAGTTTAGACAAGAGACACAGTACACAGTATGGGGATAATGGAGAGAAAAGCTGCCTCAGACCCTGGTAGCTTCCCACTTCCAACCAGACACTCAGAGACCGACCCTCTGGAGGAGATGATGGACATACTGGTTGAGAGTGGAAAGTCTGCAGTCACACTACACGGTTCTGAAGCCTAACTCTGCCACTTATTACCTATGGGACCTCAGAACAGCTACTTAAACCCTCTCTGCTTGTTTTTCTTTTCTTTTCTTTTTTTTCAGTTGTAAAATCAAGATCATTTTAGCACTTATAGTGTTTTTGAGAATGATAAATGAGTTACATATGTAAAGCACTTGGGACAGTGTCCATGAATAGAAGTCTTATGTAAGTATCAGCTGTAAGCTTTATATAAGTATTTTATACTACTATCGTTCAATGTAATCTTGATTATTTGTATTTTTGTTATCCTTGCCTTAATGTCTTATATGATTTCAAGAACTATAATAAAGTTGAACATAAAAACACAATATTTGTTCCTGGTTTTAATGCACATGCTTCTAAATGCTTTCCAGTTAGGATGATGTTGGTGTAGATGTAAAATACCACATCTTCATCACGTAAAGAAAGTGTCTGCAAAAGCTAAGAAGTTTCCTAAATACAAACAAACACTTTGAGGAACAGAGTGGCAGGAGTGGAGGTCTGGAGACCATGATTTTGAAGGACATCTAGGTCAACCGGCATGACAAAGTTTGTTAAGAATATGTTCTGCATCCCACTTTGGTGAGTGGCATCTGAGGTCTTGGAAGCTGACAAACAGCCATCTAGGATGCATCAATTGGTCCCAACCCACCTGGAGCAAAGGAGAATGGAGAACACCAAGGACACATGGAAAATATGAGCCCAAGAGACAGAAAGGGCCACATAAACCAGAGACTCCATCCTAAGACCTGGACAACTGGATGGTGCCCAGCTACCACAAATGACAGGGAACACAACGAAAGTCCCTGGCAGAGCAGGAGAAAAGTGGGATACAGAACTCAAATTCTAGTAAAAAGACCACACTTAATGGTCTGACTGAGACTGGGGGGGGGGCGGGCCAGGAGGTATGGCCCTGTGACACTCTATTATCCCAAAACTAAAACCATTCCTGAAGCCAACTCTTCAGACAAAGATTAGACTGGACTATTTTATAAGACATAAAATGATATTTGTGAAGAATGTGTTCCTTACCTCAAGTAGATACAGCAGACTAAATGGGCAGCTCCTGTCCAGAGGTGAGATGAGAAGGCAGAAAGGGCTGGGAGCTGGTTAAATGGACATGTGAATAGCAGGGTGGAAAGGAGGAATGTGCTGTCACATTAGAGAGAGAACCTAGGGTTACATCATAATGTGCGTGTACACCCTTGTATGAGAAACTAACTTGAACTGTAAACTTTTAGCTAAAGCACAAAAATAAGAAAGTGTCTACTTAGAAAAATACATGAAAATTTTGTTTATAGGCAAAGGAATACGAAATTTGTCTTACTCCTATACAGTATAGCTCAAGATCATATTTAAAAGTCACAGCTCAGAAAATATTTTGTCCTGTAAAACTGTCAATTACTTTTGAAGATTTTAATGACTTTCACAATTTTTATAGTCATATAGATGTTGGTTAGATATGGACTCCATCACTTCTCAGCATAAGGTTGAGAAAAACAAAAGATAACATATGTATACACACACAGTATGGTGCTACATCACTAGTGAATAAAATGTTATCTTCCAATGTTGATCCTTGGTGTGACTTTTAAATGGTATATATTTCCACATTTTCCTAACCTCTGACAACAACCATTTATAAAATAGAAATCAATTTCAAAAAATAAATGGGGATTTTTTTTTTACTCTACTAGTTAGTTCAGTTATTAATCATTAATATCACACAGTTGCTTAAAAATTCAAATAATGTATTTCATGATGGGATAAGAGAACAAAGAAAAATGTCAGACAGTAAAGTGAAAAGGAGAAAAAAGATCTGAGAAACAGAATGCAGAGAGCAGAAATAAAAATAACAAACAGGTGTAGGTTTGTTACTCCCTATGTGTGTGACTTCAGGTACAATGACTTGTCCCTTCTATTTCCTGCTTAACCATTAGAAATGTTGGGAATAACAGTGACTTAAATAAACTCCAGATATTTTCCTATGGTCCTTTTCTGAAACCTTCATTGACCATGAGTCTAGTAATAATACCAGAGAAAATAGTGGCAAGGGAGCTCTGAAAACAATGTGGAAAGAGCATCTGACCACTTCTAACTTCAGAAAGGGAAGGAGAATCAAGATCAACAGCCGAAGGCTGATGGTTATGAGATAGATGTCAGACATGCATCCTCTCTCCACCGTCTTTACCAATTATATCAACTATCCCTCCCACAGCACTCTCTGCTTCTCTGCTGGGTTCAATAATTCATTGTAAATGACTACAGAGAACTCACAGACAATACTCACGTTTATGGGGTTTATAAGCAAGTAACAGGTTCGGAACGCTCAGGATACAGTTCTTCCATCAGGACAGCCTCTTCCCAGCCAAGCTGCAGCATGCGTCTTTGGCCCCTTGGCTTCTGTTCTGCATGGGCAAGTGTTACAAAGCTCTTTTAGCTCTGCCAATAAGTGTCTAGAGGCACCCCACTCCACGAGTAAGCCTCAGGCCAAAGGCACTCAGCTTTCTTTCTGTGGGCCAGAAAGCCCACTGCACCATCTTCTGTTGGTCTCTCTTGCAGGTCTCTTCTGTTGGTCTCTCCTTCTTGTTTGCCTCCTCTGCCACCATTTCTTTGCCACCACATATCCCTGTCTTCATTGTTACAGCTCTCTGTGTCCTGGGTCCAGGAGCTTCTCAGCATACGGTTCCTAGGTCAAAGGACACGCTCTCCATTTCTCGCTGTTCTTCCTTGGTTGTGGTGAGATTCTCTCTGTTCTGGAATTAGCTCCCTTTGAAGCCTAGTAGAATGGCAAAACTGACCAATGCCCTTGGTGGGCCACAAGCACCTTATTTTCACAGTCCCAACCAATCACTTGGGTAGCAGTTAAAAGACCATGGCAAGAGAGGCCACACAAAACTGATCCATCACAACACAGGAGCCTCAGAAATAATCATTGAAGAGAAACTATCAGAAGGTGGAAAATAAACTAAGCTAGAAGCAGTGGCAAATGATACTTGGAGGATCCAGAATTTGAAAATTCTATGACCTCTGGGAGGTCAGAGGTCTCCTGGGAAAAAAAGCTTAAACCCTAGAACTGTAATTTTAAGAAAAACTACCTTCAGGATTTGCATTAAAATGAAGCTGCTCTTCCCAGCTTTGTTAAAAGACACAAATATTAAGGAGAGATTTGACAATGTCTGAGGCAAATGCTGATAAGCTTAAGAAGATAGGAAAGTTAGAGACAGAATTTGGCAGCTTCAGATGTAGTCCAATTTGCTTTGGAATGCAATTGGCAAAGTGCAATGCCTGCTGGGAGATGTTACTCTTTCAACCTTTCCAGGACCCAACAATTCTATGGATTTAAAAAATTAAGACATGTGTTGCTGTTAGGTGTCGTTGAGTTGGTTCTGACACATAGTGACCATATATACAACAGAACAAAATGCTGCCCAACCCTGCACCATCCTCACAATTGTTTCCATGGACACATAGCAGGACAAAAATTGTTCGTGACATTTTCTCATTTCCTACTGCCTCTAGACAGGATCGAGTTTCCATGGAGTATAATCGAATCTACACCAATGTGGTTCCTTTGTTTTGTTTTGTTTTCGTGTTCTAGGAGGAATAACACCTGATAAGCAGAGTATCTTTTTCTGTTTTTAATTTTATCTGACCACAAATAAAATCTTCACTTTTAAAGAAAAATGATATATCACTTATTTTAAGTCAGTTAAATAATTGATATATAAAATTAGGATAATACTGAAAAAAACCTAAATTCCTCTGTAAAAGAAAGACTGAGAACCTCTGGAGAAGGTATAAAATGAGATAAGATGAGAGGTGGAGAGTCTAAAAAGGGAAAAATGTAGAAAGTAAGCCCAGAGTTTGGCAACCGAGGAGGGAGCTTTAGGAGATGAATTACCATAATGGAGATTTTTCAAGAAAAATCTCAGACACTGGAGTGTAAACACTCTCTTCTCTCTCTTTCATTAAATCACTAGTAAAATATGCATTTCTTAGTAATGATTTTCTGTATGGACACTTTTTATGAAAAATACATAAAAAGAGCTGTGTCTTGCATCAAGGTCATCATGGAGTAAAACCAAGGCTGTGCATGAGAAGCTGTAAGAATGTGCAATTTTCCAATTGGCAGCAGCCTAAAGAGGTTGCCAGGTTCCTGCGGAGTACAAATGGTTTCTGCTTGGCTACTGACCAAGAGATTTGTAGCTCAAATCCATCCAGCAGCATTGCAGAAGAAAGACCTAGGGATTTCTCCTGAAAGATTACAGCCATGAAAACACTACGCAGTACAGTTCTACTCTGAAATACATGGGGTTGCCATGAGTCGAAATCGAATCGACTGAATGAGGTCTGGGTTTTTGGAAGGAAGTTTCTACGTAAAAGACTTAGTGGTTGTGGACAAGAAGCAGGAGATGGAATAAAGGCAGATGGGAATTAGGAATTTATTCTCACTGACTACTCTGTATGTTCATGTGGTACATACCTGTGAGGTAGTCCCAGACATTTTTTAAGACACTTGAATGAAATAGCTGCTGACAATTTATCTGCTGAGGATGTGAGTTATCATACCTTGGGGATGAAAAGAACATTGAATTAACTGATGCTCAAAAGGTTTTGAAAACTTAGGCATTTTTCTTACATATAGGGTACAGTACTTAGATCTGACAGCAGCCACAAAGCCTCTCTAGAAAGGAGTTTCTGTTAGGAAGATGTACTACTAAGAGTGGTACCTATCTCTTTATCAAAACACCAGAATCTATCAAGTGTCTTTGGGCATGAGATGGTGGAGATTGTCTCCGATTATCCAGGTGGGACCAATGAAATCACAAGGGTCCTTATAGGAGGGAAGCAGGGGATCAAAGGAGACAAAAGGCTAGGTGATGACAGATACAAAAGGTTGGAGTGATGTGAGGAAGGGGTCAGAGCCAAGGACTGCAGACAACCTCTAATAGCTTGAAAATCAAGGTAGCAGATTCTCCCCTACACCTTCCAGAAGGAGTCAACCGTGCTGACACCTTGATTTTTAGGCAAAAGAAACTGACCTCAGACATTCGGTCTTCAGAAGTGTAAGAAAATAAATTTGTGTTGTTTAAGCCACCAACTCTTATCATCTGTTAAGCAGCAGTAGAAAACTAACATACTTTGACCTAGTTTTCTTTTTTTTTTTTTAGCATACTGAGGTCATAGCCTCCAGGCTACACAACTACTGCCTGATAATAGTGCTGATGCTAACTCAGATCTGCTGGATAGCAAAAGCTGTTCTCTACTTTTCTGCATTATAAGACGGATATAAATTATCAACAGAAATTTATGTTCATGGTTGTTTCACACTCTTCATTATGAGAACCTTAAAATCATAGCAAAGGATGCTTCTGAAATCATAGGCAGAAGCTACTTCAAAACCTCCCATTTCCATATTCGTCTGGGAAGGATGAAGCAGGGCACCACTTGAAAGGTAAACCTAGGGCTGTGGAAGGCAAAGCAACTGCTCTTTATTACTCAAAGGGGCTGAAGGTTGTAGTGTCCTTGGCATGTCCTGAGGCTTCAGAATCATCGAAAGTGAGTATGAAAGTGTTTGGAGGTCATTTAGAACACTGGTTCTCACTCAAGGCCAATTCTGCTTTGCAGGGGAAACCTAGAAATTCTCAGAGACATTTTTGACTGCTATAAAAAGGGTAGAGGCAATCCAGTGTCTAGAGATCAAAGACACTGCTCAACATCCTACAGTGCACAGCACAAAAAAAATTCTCTCATACCAACAAAGAAATAACTGTCCTAAAATGTCAATAGCACCATGGTTGAGGCACCCAGAATTAGATCCATTTCCTGATTTTGCATAATAAATACGGAGGTCCAGAGAGGTGAAGAGGCCTGTTAGGGCCATCTAATACACCCAAGTGGAAAGTGGGAGATCTGATGATGCCTTGCCCCCCACACCCTGCAGAAACGAAACCAGATATAGGAAAGAAAAAGAGGAAGTCAACAGGACAAAATCCATGCATTTGACAGAGACAGGGTGTGTCCAAACTTCCTTGGGTGTGTTGACCCTGTGCAGAAGAGTGCTTTAAATATCAGGCTTGAGGACCTGCAGAAGACATCCACATTCACCAACTTGTAGCTACAGAACCAGTGTCCACAGACATCCAACACCGACCGCTGACTGCTAAGCTATAAAAACACTCCTCGTTTTGAATCCTGTTCCTCCTCTTCTGAGCAGGTGTTCAATAAATGCTAGCTCCCTCTTCATGCATTCTGTCTCTCAGAGATTTCTATCCATTTCCCTCTGCTCTGTTCCAACCTCCACTGTCTCTCATCATCTCTCTCTCTAATCAGAAGAGGCTAGCCTACCTCTAGCACATTCAACTCATTGCCCCCAGAGAGATCTTACTACAATGCAGACATGCTCATAGAATTCCCTTTATACAAACACCGGACTGATATTCATTAACTTTAGAAATAAGCCACAATTCTGTAGTCTCAAATATAAGGGCACTTGATAATTCAGCCTCCATCTGCCAAGCCAGTTTCATCTTTCAATATTCCCCATCTCTCCCCCACATTGCCAACCAGACATTTAGAACTAGTTTTGCTGTCCTGAGTATGCCATGTGCTTTTGTGCGTGTGTATGTGTGTGTTAAAATTCACATACCATGATATTCACCATTTTGCACACTTTGAAGTGTGCAGTTCATGTACTATTGCCATCCAAAAAATTAACAATATTGTGAAACCATCAGGACTACCAGTTCCAAATGATTTCATCACCCCAAATAGAAACTCTGTACCCATTAAGAACTTTCCCCACTGTCCCCTTACCCAAGCCCTTAGCAATAACAAATTCACTTTCTATCTCTATGGGCGTGCCTACTCTGGACATTTCATGTAAACAGAATCATACAATATATGGCCTTTTCTGTCTGGCATCTTTTACACTCCGATTCCTTCTGCATGGAGCACTCTTACTTTGAAATCTTCAGTTCCTGCTTCAAGACACATACCAACTATTTTCTTGCCTGTATACTCTCTAACCCTTCCGAAACAGAGCAGAACAATCATTTCTACACTCAATTACCAATGAATAAATATGAACAGAAATTGCCAATAATGGAAGAAGGATAAACTGAAAGGAATGATACACTAGGTGTGTCAGAGAGAGAGAGAGAAAGAGGAAATGAGGAATAAAAAGAACAGGCACTGTGGATGAATTACGAACTAAACCCAGAAAATCCTATTGAGAAAGGGCAGGTTGCAGCCTAATGCGAAGGCTAGCCCATAAAACCCATTGCCGTCGAGTCGATTCTGACTCATAGCGACCCTATAGGACAGTGTAGAACTGCCCCACAGGGTTTCCAAGGAGCGCCTGGTGGATTCAAACAGCCGACCCTTCAGTTAGCAGCCATAGTACTTAATCTCCACGCTACCAGGGTTTCCAATGCGAAGTCTAGGGAATTGAAACTGGAAGGACTTGATACTGTTCAACTTTTACTTTTCATCCATGTCAGGAGCCTTAGGAGGTAATCCCATTAAAAGGGGCCCTTCCTCCACAAAGCATTCTCTCTGAACTTACAATGATGCTCCGGATCCCCCAGATGTTATCACTAAGGACTTGGCTTCCGCTGGTTCTTGTTCTCCCCTGAACAATCATGAAAAATGAAAGCCCTGCACCCAGGATGGGCAGGGAGACCAAGTGACTCATGAGATCTCTGGAAGACACAGTTGTGCTTCCTCCTAACCTATCATTGCTTAAACTAAACTGGAATAGATGTACAATAAAAAGAAGCCCTTATAACATCTGAGGCTTCCAGGACTGAATTATCACTGTGCCTCATTAAATAAATTACTCTACTTTCACTCTATCCTCAGAGGACTATGCTTCCCTACAAGCTAAGGAACAAAGTAGAATCGATTTCGGCAGTCATGGCACTTAGGGGTAGCTTTGGAGCTGGAGATATGTCTCCTATGTCAAATCAGGCTACCTTTCTGAGATGTGGTCTCAAGGGAGCAGGGCATAAGGGAAGACTTCTCTATCTTTAGGCATGGCTAACTCATTAAGGAAACCCTGGTGGCATAGTGTTAAGTGCTACGGCTGCTAACCAAAAAGTCAGTGATTCGAATCCACTGCAAGCTCCTTAGAAACTCCATGGGGCAGTTCTACTCTGTCCTATAGGGTTGCTATGAATCAGAATCAAATCAACAGCAATGGGTTTACTGTTTTTAACTCATTAAAGACCTGGGGGGGGGGAGGGGTAAGATGAGACAGGATCTGTTGAATTCCCAAGATTTTTACTCAGGAATATGAGAATCGCCCTGAGTGAACCCACAACCTCGAAGGACAACCCAATTGCTTAACAAGACTTCCATTCTCATTTACTTTTGGCTGGCTTACAGGTATGGCCTCTGGGATGTGTTTATCTCCACAGGGTCACCACAAATTCAAAACCATATCAACTCGCTTTCAGTTTTCAGTCCAAAGGGGAACAGCTGAATGTTACCAACCCATCATGAGACTGATTGGCAAATGAGACTTGCAACTTAAACAAAATGGGTGTTTGTGTGTGTTACTTGCTCTCAGGAATGTCTGTGATTAGTCAGAAAATCATCTTGGACCACCATATCAATGTCATAAAATGAACTGCTAAATATTCAGAGCAAAGAGGACATGTCAATTTTATGGGTTGTTTCCTTAAAAAATAAAAGTGCTGTGTGAACGTTGCATTGAATGAAAAATACCTCGTGATTTGAAAGAAAATAATTGGAGTATCTGACTGAGTGTTGGTAGAAGAGGAGAGGGGCAAGTTTCTAATAAGACGTCACTTGAGCTGAAACAGGAAGAATGAATATATTATTACCTGCATGAAGGGACGGCCTGGAAGATTTTCATTTAGTGTATGAGACATATTTCTATATCAAATATACATCCCCACTCCTTTCTCCCTTGTTCTTGTTGTTTTTATGTGCTGTAGAGACCATTTCCACTCACAGAGACCCTGTGTATAACAGAACGAAACTGCGCCATCCTAGTATTCATTGTTATGCTTGCGTCCATTGTTGCAGCCACTGCGTCAATCCATCTCATTGAGGATCTTCCTCTTTTCTGCTGACCCTGTACTTTACCCAGCATGATGTCCTTCTCCAGGGTTGGTCCCTTCTGACAACATGTCCAAAGTATGCAAGACACAGTCTCGTCATCCTGACTTCTAAGGAACATTCTGGTTGTGCTTCTTCCAAGACAGATTCATTCGTCCTTTTGGCAGTCCATGGTATATTCAA
This sequence comes from Loxodonta africana, assembly GCF_030014295.1. Classification (NCBI taxonomy): domain Eukaryota; kingdom Metazoa; phylum Chordata; class Mammalia; order Proboscidea; family Elephantidae; genus Loxodonta; species Loxodonta africana. Next base: position 29,227,546 of record NC_087344.1, read on the forward strand.
CATTCTTCGACAACACAATTCAAAGGCATCAATTCTTCTTTGGTCTTCTTTATTCATTTTTCTGCTTTCATGTGTGTATTATGCGATTGGAAATATCATGCTTGGGTCAGGCGCATCTTAGTCCTAAAGGCGACATCTATGTTTCTCAACACTTTAAAGAGGTCCTTTGCAGCAGATTTCCCCAATGCAACGTGTCTTTTGATTTCTTGACTGCTGCTTCCATGGGTGTTGATCCTGAATCCAAGTAAAATGAAATCCTTGACAACTTCAATCTTTTCTCTATTTATTGTGATGTAGCTTATTGGTCCAGTTGTAAGGATTTTTGTTTTCTTTATGTTGAGGTATAACCCATACTGAAGGCTGTGGTCTTTCATCTTCATTAGTAAGTGTTTCAAGTCCTCTTCACTTTCAGCAACAAGGGTTGCATCATCTGCATAGCACAGGTTGTTCATGAGTCTTCCTCCAATCCTGATGTCCTGTTCTTCTTCATATAGTCTAGCTTCTCAGATTATTTGGTCAGCACACAGACTGAATAGGTATGGTGAAAGGATACAACCCTGACACACACCTTTCCTGACTTTAAACCATTCAGTATTCCCTTGTTCTCTCCGAACAACTGCCTCTTGATCTATATACAGTCCTAGATGAGCAGGGCTGATTGGTGTAGGCACAAGTATCTGGCTGCAGTAGGGGGTCACGCGCTGATCAAGGCAGGGGGCTGACAACCACCCCTGGCTGTCTGTGAGGAAAGCATGTCCCTGTTCCCTAGAGCCCATAGGTGGGTGGGTTTGGCAGGTAGACTATGGGCACCCAATGCTGTTGGCTGTAGGGACTGGGGGGCAACATTTATTCTTCAACCCCTGTCCCAGGTGGCTAGGTGTCATCAGCTGAGCCACGAGCCCTCAGGCCCAGGATGCGGGTAGGTGAGGACCCTGCTTAATAGGCAGAGTAGTGCAAATATCACGAACCTCCCTCTCCGCCATGTAGCTGAAACTTTGAAGTTAGACTTCAGTTTAATACCCTGTTGTGCTGTGCTTACGAGGGCCTATGTTGTTGAAATGAGCCTACAGAGGTCTATGCAGGGGTGAAACACATTCAAAGTCTATGGACTCTTTATGCCTCTGCCTAGGCAGAGGAGCTCTTTCTGTCCTGAACTCCTGTCTTAGGGGAGCCAGCAAGTTATATTTTCCCTGTTTGTTAATTTGTTCCCTCTCCAAGACCAGGAGAATGGCTCAGAGCAAGTGCAGGGTCCTTCGTCCAGCCCAGGGGATGCAGCTGGCTGGGACCCAGTGCAGAGTGGGTAGGGAGCAGGTAGTGGGAGAGAAGATTTTCTTAAAGGGGTATTTTTGGATTCTCATGGTAGGTTAAATGCAGGTACTTGTCTTTTGCCAATTGAGGGCCACTTCTCACTTATTCTGAAGAGTTGAACAGACTCTAGGGCACTCCTTCTCTCCTGATGTGGAAAATGTGTCCTGAATGTCACTGCTTGCCTCAGCACACTCTTGCCAGCAGAAGCAGCTTGCTGGGTGCCAGTTCCCTCCAGATCAGGTCTGGCAACTCCTTGCTGCTTCTGGGCTCTTTCTCCCTCCCCTGCCACTCATTTCTATTTCTCAACTTTTGCCTTTGATGTTCAGGACTCCTAGCTTGTCATATATAATCTATTCACTTGTTTTTTCAGGTCTTTGTTGTAAGAGGGACCACAGGAAGCAACTGACTACTCCACCATCTTGGCCTCCCCTCTGGTGAAGTCTTCTGATGAGCATAAGTGTTTGATTTTTAGGAGCTCCCAGTTATCTGGTTTCTCTTCTAGTGTTTGTGCGTCGTTAGTTATGTTTTGTATTCTGTTTATGCCATGTATTAGAGTTCCTAATGTTGTCCCTATTTTTTCTTCCATGATGTTTATCATTTTAGATTTTATATTTAGGCCTTTGATCCATTTTCAATTAATTTTTATGCATGCTGTGAAGTATGGTCTTGTTTCATTTTTCTGCAGATGAATATCCAGGTATGCCAGCACCATTTGTTAAAGAGACCTTCTGTTCCCCATTTAATGGACTTTGGGACTTTGTCAAATATCAGCCATTCATACGTGTACGAGTTTATGTCTGGATTCTCAATTCTTTTCCATTGGCCTATGTATCTGTTGTTGTACCACCAATACCAGGTTGTTTTCACTACTGTGGTGGTGTAATAATTTGTAAAATCAGGTAGTGTGAGGCCTTTGTTCTTCTTCGATAATGCTTTATTTATCCCAGGCCTCTTACCTTTCCATATGAAGTTGGTGATTTCTTTCTCGATCACATTAAAAAATGTCTTTGGAATTTGGATCGGGGTTGCATTTTATCTGTAGACTGCTTTGGGTAGAACTGACATTTTCACAATGTTGAGTCTTCCTATGAATGAGCAAGATATGTTTTTCCACTTATGTAGGTCTCTTTTGGTTTCTTGCAGTAGTGTCTTGTGGTTTTCTCTGTATAGGTCTTTTACATCTCTGGCTAGATTTATTCCTACGTATTTTATCTTCTTGGGTGCTATTGTAAATGGTATTGATTTCTCTTTGTTGGAGTAGAGGAATCCAACTGATTTTTGTGTATCTCTCTTGTATCCTGATATTGTCTCCATCTCTTAATGGTGTCTTTTGAAGACTATTTAGTAATGTTGTTCTTTTATACTTACTGCCTTATTTTTAAGAACCTTGGCTACTCCAAAAATCACAAAGTGTTCTTTTTAAGTTTTGTCTACAAACATTATAGTCTTAGTGTTTACAGTTAGGCCTTTAATCGTTTTGAAATTCATTTCTGTGTTTTGCAAGGGATGATATTATAGGCATATTTTTAAAATCTGTGACTAGCCAGTTGTTCCAGCACCATTTGTTTATGACACTATTCCCCTTCCATTGAATTATCATGGCATTTTTAAAATATAAATTGATTGTGTAAGTGTAGATTTATTTTCTAGGCTCTCCATTGTTGTAGAGGTGTACTTGTATGTCCTAAAACTAGTATCACAATGTCCTGATTACTGTAATTTTATAATAATTCCTGAAGTTAAGTAATATAAGGCTGCCAATGCTGGTTTTCATTTTTCCACTTTTTTTTATTAATCTAGATTCTTTGCATTTGGATATAAATTTTAGAAATCTCAATTTCTACAAAAATGACTGTCAGAATTTGGTTTGGCATTGCATTGAATGTGATAGGTCATTTTTGAGAGAACTGACATCCTAACAATATTACATCTTCCAAGCCACGGGCATGGTGTATATTCCTTTATATTTCAGTCTGCATAAATTTTTCACAGCAATATTTTATAGTTTTTAGTGTAAAGAGTTTGCATGCATTTTAAATATTTATTCCTAGATATTTTGGTGTGATTGTATATGCTATTATTAAATTTTAACTTTCCAGTTTATACCAGTATACAAAAATATAATTTATTTTGTGTATTAACCTTGTGACCTGCAACCTTGTTAAATTTCTCTATTGATTCTTGAAGATTTTTTTTTATAGTCTTCTTTAGGCTCTTTATGTATATAATGATGCTGTCTGCAGGTAGATTTATTTCTTCCTTCCAACTTTTCCTAACTTTTATTTTATTGTACCTCCAATACAATTTTGAAAAGGAATCATATACACCAAGCACTGGTTTCCTTCCTGGTTTCTGATCTTACAGGAAAGATTTTCCGTCTTTCACCATTAAATATGATTTACACGCTATTGATCATTTTGAGAAAGGTCCTTTCTATTCTTAGTGGCTAAGAGTTGAATTTTGGATGGTGACTTTTATCAAGTGTTTTTTTGCATGTATTGAGATGATCATAGAGCTTTCTCTTTTGGTCTGCTGAGATGATGGATTACATTGATTTTGAAATGTTGAGTCAACTTTGCACTTACATATTTCTGCTTTCAATTGTCAAAATTTTGTTGAGGTTTGCTAAGAGTTGGAATCTACTCAACAGTAATGGTATTTGGGGGGGGTTGGTGGTATTTTCATTAGGGATATTGGTCTGCAATTCTGTTTTCTTATGGTGTTTGCTTGTTTGTTTGTTTTTGGTGTCAAAGTTATGCTGGTCTTGTAAAATGAGAAGAGTCCTTTCCTCTCTAGTTTCTAAAAGAGTTTGTATAAGATTAGCATTATTTTTACCTTATGTGTTTGAGAGACTTCACAAGTAACAACATCTGATCATGGAGTTTTTTCATGTGATAGTTTGGGTTTACAAATGTGATTTAAAAAATATGTCTAGAGTTATTCACAGTTTCTACTTCTTCTTCAGTTAGTTTTATCAGGTTTTGTTGTTCAAGAATGTATTTCATGCAAGGTGTCAACTTTATAGGCATAGTGTCATTTACAGTAATTTCTTACTGTTATATTAATGTCGGAGCATTTGTAATGATCATATCGATACTAAAAAATTGATACTAGTACTTGTAATTTTGCCCTTTTTTTACTTGATCCTTCTTGCTAACATTTGTTCATTTATTAGCATTTTTGAGGAATCTAATTAAGTCTTTTTGTTATTGTTTTTTTCTCATCACTGACTTCTTAACTTACATTTATTATTTCCTTCCTTGTACCTGCTATGGGTTCACGTTATAATTTATCCCTAGCTTCTTAGGGTAGAAACTTAGATCTTCGATTTACTTTTCTTCTTTTCTAACGTTAGTACTTAAAGCTATAAATTTCCCTCAAATCACTTCTTTAGCTGCATCGCAGAAAATTTCATGTTGTTTTTATTACCATTCAGTTTCACATAATATGTTATCAATTTTCACACCAGTCAATGAAGAGTAAGAGAAAAAGCTCTGAGTGTGAGGACTAAAATGCCTCAGACACTTATAAAATAATTAAGCATATTACAGTCTAAATTATAAAAAATGGCATGAAGGCAGGGATACAGAAAGGAAAAGTTGACTCAAGTCTAATAAAGGAGGCCTCAACATTCTAATAAACAGTAAGTCATGAACAAAAATTTAAGCTACAAGTCTTTATTATCTCTAAGATTTTTATACCTCGTCATAGTTCTACCATGAAAGAGAAAATGAATTTGAAAACAGTATATTTTTAGAAATAATCATTACCACTTGAAACAAGTAGATACTCTCTAGTTAGTTCTGTTCCAAATTTGGAAACAACTTTTAGGAAAATAAAAACATAAAATGCGAGAAATGTCTGGAGAGTCAAAGACAGCTCACACACACACACACAAAATCACAATTTCTGAATGCCAATTTGGTTCAAAGATACTTGTGTTTTCTTGTCCAGCCCTAAGGGTAACATTTTTTTGTCACTCATTTAAAGTGACAATCCCAACAAGACTTTTCGGCCCTTCAAAGGAAACACTGGTGGCATAGTAGTGAAGTGGTATGATTGCTAACCAAAGGGTTGGCAGTTCGAATCTCCCAGGTGCTCCTTGGAAACTCTATGGGGCAGTTCTACTCTGTCCTACAGCATCACTATTAGTCAGAATCAACTCGACGCCACTGGCTTTGGGTTTTTTGTATCCTGGTTTCTCAGGCTGTAGATAAATGGATTCAGCATGGGTGTGACTACGGTGTACATCACTGAGCATATTGCCATTGCCCTGGAATTTTGGATAGTGGCAGAACTGAGGCAGGCCTCAAGACCTGTACCATAAAACCAATAAACAACTGAAAGGTGAGAACCACAAGTGGAAAATGCCTATACTTTCCCCTCGCTGATGTAATTCTCTGTATGGAAGAGACAATCTGAGAATAAGAAAATACGACAGAAGGGAGAGGAATAATGCCCAGCACCACAGTTGCAAAGTACATCTCTATAATACTGAGAAGGGCGCCAGAACAGGCAAGTTAGATAACCTGATTGATTTCACAGAAGAAGTGGGGAATCTCCAAGTTAGTACAGAAGGACAGGCGCAACACAAGTAAACCAAGTAGCAGAGAGCCCAGAACACCCAATATCCAGGAAAACTGCAGCAACAAGACACAGAGTCTGGGTTTCATAATGACCGTGTACTGCAGTGGGTGACAGATGGCCACAAACTGGTTGTAAGCCAGTATAGAAAGGAGAAAAACATCCAACTCTGCACAAAGGGAAAAAAATACATTTGGGAAAAACAGCCTTGATAGGTGATGGCTTTATTATGGGTGTGGATGTTCAGTAGCATCTTTGGGATAGTGGTGAAGGTGAAACATATCTCTACAAAGGAAAATTTGGAGAGGAAGAAGTACATGGGAGTGTGGAGATGGGAGCTAGGGATGGTGGCCAAGATGATGAGAAGGTACCCAATAAATGCGACCAAGTGTTGGACTGGAAAAGCCCAAGAAGAAGAGATTGCAGTTCTTCCACTTCTGAGAGTCCAAGGAGAATAAATTCTAAAACCTCTGTGTGGTTTCCTGGTTCCATGTAGCTGGTGTGACTTTCAAGAAAGTGACAAGAAGAACAATACTTTACAAACAAAATTAGGCATCATCAACCAGCAGCACTATTACAGATGATAAATTTTCCATGAATAAATGTAAATACAAGTATTTTATTTGACACTTAAAATAAATAAAAACCTATATTTTGTCAATAGACCAGGTTCAGCTGACTATTCAGAAGATTAATAATGTAGCCATTCTTTCCACCTCTGTCCACCCTTCCAGTTTAGCAAACTAATCCCTAATTATACCTCACAAAGCCAGCATTCTTTCTTCATACATTTCTCTTACTTAGAAACATCTAGCTCCTTGTTCCTCAAGTGTGGTCCATGACTAGCAGCATCAGCCTTACCTGGAAGCTTGTTAGAAATGCAGAGTCAGTAGGCTGCCCCTAATGAATCTGAATCTCCATTTCAACAAGTTTCCAGGCGTATTAGTTTCGTAGGCATGCCAAATTACCTAGATAATTTTTCTAGGTAACAAATTAGCACAAACTAGGTAGCTTCAAACAGAAATTTATGCTCTCACAGTTCAGGAGGTCAGAAGTTCAAAATCCAAGTATCAGTAGGATTGGTTCCATCTGAAGACTCTCTCCTAGCTTCTGGTGCCTGCCAGCAATCCTTGGTGTTTTTGGCTTGTAGAAACATCACTGCAATCTCCACATCCATCCTGAAGTGGCTTTCTTCTCTCTGTGTCTCTGTATCTTCTTCTCTTGTTGTAAAGACATCAATCGCTGGACTTAGAGCCAACTCTAAATCCAAAATTATTTCATCACAAGATCCACAATTAACTCTATTCTTTAATAAGGTCACACATTCTGAGGCTCCAAGTGGACAGACATTTGGGGGAACACAATTCACCCCACTACACTAGGTGATTCATATACAGGTATAGTATGAGAAGCACTGATCTAGCTGACAGTGGGTGCCTCCAGGGATAAGAAGTCTCTCATTTTAAGTGTTCTTCCTTTTACGTCCTGCTTAACTATGAAAATATATTGCTTTTCCAAAAGCTGAAATTCGCATCCTTGTGATTTTCATCTGCTGCAATTAATTCTGATGTCTAAATTGAAAAGGCAACTTTGGGATATCTGTCACGAGGACGTCCTCCACCTAAGAACTGGACTGCGTCTCACAAATACTATGATGGGCCCCTGAAGTCAACTTTATACTGTCAAAGTCATTGGTCAGGAGAAGACATGACAGAAGATAGCCCAATGAGCATCTTACACCATCTCTCTGTCCCCACACCCATGGAATTTGGAATTGAAACTTTGAGATTAAGATTAGTTAAGTGGGACTTTGGAACTCCAGTTGTGGTGTTCATATTCTGCCCAGGGCGTGGAGAAGCATAGAAAAACATTGTATAGAATGAGAGGAAAGAATAATTTACATTAGATATGCAGAAAGGAATTCACACAAGAGACACAGTGAGCATTACAGGAATAATTGAGAGAAAAGCTGCCTCAGACCCTGGAAGCTTTCCACTTCCAACCACACATTCAAAGACCAACCCTATGGAGGGGATGGTGAACATACTGGTTGAAAGTGGAAAGTCTGGAATCACACTACAAAGTTTTGAATCCAAACTCTTGGCACTTATTAGCTATGTGACCACAGGACAGTTACTTAACCCCTCTCTGCTTGTTTTTCTTTTTGTTTTTTCATGTAAAATTGAGATCATTGTAGCACCTATAGTGTTTTAAAGAAGGATAACTGAGTTACATATGGAAACCACTTGGGACAGTGTCTACAAGTAGAAGTCTTATGTAAGTATTAGGTGTAAGCTTTACGTAAATTTATCCAATACTAACATTGGAGCATAATCTTGATCATTTGTATTTCTGTTATGCTTCTCTTAATACCTTATATTGTTTCAGGAACTATAATGAAGTTGAACCTAAAAATATGCTATTTGTTCCTGATTTTAATGGACAGGCTTCTAAATGTTTTCTAATTAATATGTTGTGGCAGATGTAAAATACCATATCTTTATCATGGAAAGAAAGTGTCTGTCTACTTAGAGAAATATATGAGAATTTTTTATACAGACAAAGGAAGATGAAATTTATCTTAATCTTATACAGTGTATCTCAAGATCGTATTCACAACTCACAGCTCAGAAAATACTTTATCCTATAAAATTGTCAAACAGTTTTGAAGATTTTAATGACTTTCAAAAGCTTCAAGGTCATACAGATATTGGTTGGATAGGAAGTCCATCACTTATCAGCATATGGTTGAGACAAAGAAAAGATAACAAACGTATATACACACACTTAGTATGGCGCTACATCACTGATGAATAAAATCTTATCTTCCAATGTTGATCTTTGACGTGACTTGTAAATGTTATATGTTTCCACATTTTCCTAAATTTTGACAATAAGCATTGGTAAATAGAAATGCATTTCAAAAAATAAAAAATGGATTTTTTTACACTATCTGGTAGATCATTTAATGCCACAGTTGCTCAAAAAATTCAACTAATGTATTTCAAGATGGGGTAGGAGAATAAAGAAAAATGTCAGACAACAGAGAAAAGTGATAAGGGGAAAAAAAGATAAGAGAGAGACAGAATGCAGAAAGCAGAGATAAAAGTAACAAAAAAAAACTGGGTTTGTTATTCCCTTTGTGTGTGACTTCATGTGCAATGTCTTGTGCCTTCTATCTCCTGCTTTACTGACTATTAGAAATGATGGGGGTGCAAGTGACTTAAATAAACTCCAGATATTTTCCGGTGGTCCTTTTCTGAAAACTTTATTGACCATAAGTCTAGTTATCATATCAGAGATAATATGACAAGGATTCTTTAAAAATAATACGGAAGCAGCATCTGACATCCTCTAACTTCAAAGTGTGAAAGGAGAATCAAGAGCAACAGCCCCAGTGGGGCCAACATGGCGGAATAGCCAGATGCTTCCGGCGAACGCTCTTACAACAAGGACCCGAAAAATTAACTGAAATGAATATATTTATGACAAGCTAGGAGCTCTGAACATCAAGGCAAAGTTAAAAAGTGGACTGAGCAGCAGGGGGAGGGAGATATGGTTCAGAAATGGAGAGGAGTTGCCTGATCTAAATCGCCGGGATCCCTTGAGGACCAATCCCGGAAGCAGCTGCAGATGGCTGGTGGTAGTGTTCAGCCGCAGTTTCCTCACAGAGAAGCAGCCACCTTCATAGACTACTCACACTTCCAGACCCAGAGAAGAACGGCGCTTTCGGCAAAAGCCAAGTACTTGCATATATTTTACCGTGACCCCCGACCCAAGCTGGCTTCAGTAGCTGTTGATTTCCCTGGGCCTGTGATAGACACATTTGAGCACCCCAAGCCATGCTTCTGGACTTGGAGAAGGCATAAATTCACAACAGGTGGAAAAGATTAATTTGCGAGCTCCACTAACCTGGGCAGTTCAGGAGAGAAGTGGCTCCTGTCCAGGCATAAACAGCCCATGAACTTTGAATACCTATTCCCCCTGCATGGACCTGTGTGGGCCTATTTCAGGAGAAAAGGCCCTAGCTGGCAGACTGCAACTGTTTAAGCTGCGTGGTGGAGAGGTGGGTGTTTGACACCAAGCCACCCATGACAGGGGTCCAAGGATAGCTCATACCTCCCAGTCCTCACAACCAAAAGCTTTGGGTGCCCATGGTTCATCTACAGAACCCACCTACCTGTACGCTCTAGGGAACAGGGAAGCACCTTCCTCAGAGACACTAGTGGAATGATTCTCAGCCCCCTGCCTTGTTTAGAGCATGACACCAAACACCCCTTCTCCTCTAAGACTGTAGGACAGAGCGTGTACCAACACTTGATGACCAGCCACCTGGACACCTGAGCTGAATCCACACAAGAAAAGTGAATGGACTCATAAGCTCATATACCTGATAACAATTCAAGCCATCTGGTGACAAGATGTCAGAGCTCCAAAGGTGAAAATATTCAAACTAGCTCACTCAAGCAATGCATTTAGGTATATCAAAACAAAACAAAGCAGGAAACTAGGATACAGTAAGCAAACATAAAATAAACTAATACAATAACTTTCACATGGCTCGGAGACAAGAGTCAATATCAAGTCACATAAAGAAACAGATCATGATTACTTCAACAAGCTCTCAAAACACTGAATCAAAGAATCTTCTGGATGAAGGTGCCTTCCTGGAGTTACCGGATGCAGAACTCAGAAGATTAATATACAGAACTCTTCAAGATATCACGAGAGATCAGGAAGGAGATCAGGCAGCATGCAGAACAAGGCAAGGAACACAGAGATAAAACTGTTGAAGAAGTTAAAAAGGTTATTCAAGAACATAATGAAAAATTTAATAAGCTGAAAAAATCCATAGACAGACAGCAGTAAGACATTCAGAAGATTAACAACAAAATTACAGAATTAGACAACTCAACCGAAAGTCAGCAGAGCAGAGTCGAGCAAGCGGAAGGCAGAATTACTGACCTTGAAGAAAAAGCACTTGGCACTAATATATTTGAAGAAAAATTGATAAAAGAATTTAAAAAAATGAAGAAACCTTAAGAATCACATGGGACCTTATCAAGAGAAATACCCTACGAGCGATTGGAGTACCAGAACAGGAAGGGGTAACAGAAAATATAGAGAGAGTTGTTGAAGATTTGTTGGCAGAAAGCTTTCCTGATATCTTCAAAGATGAGAAGATATCAATTCAAGATGCTCATCAAATTCCACATAAGGTAGATTTTAAAAGAAAGCCACCAAGATATATTATTATCAAACTTGCTAAAACCAAAGATGAAGAGAGAATTTTAAGAGCAGCTAGGGATAAATGAAAAGTGACCTACAAAGGAGAGTCAATAAGAATGAGCTCAGACTACTTGGCATAAAAGATGCAGGTAAGAAGGCAAAGGGATGACTTATATAAAAAAATGAAGGAAAGAAATTTCCAGGCAAGAATCAAATATCCAGCAAAACTTTCTCTCAAATATGAAGGTGAAATTAAGACATTTCCAGATAATCAGAGCTTTAGGGAATTTGTAAAAACCAAACCAAACCTATAAGAAATACTAAAGGGAGTTCTTTGGTTAGAAAATCTATAATATCAGGTATCAACCCAACACTAGAACACTGGACAGAGCAATCAGATATCAACCAAGATAGACAAATCACAAAAATAAATCAAGATAAAAAATGCTCAAAACACAGAAACAGTGACATCATTATGTAAAAGAAGAAAACATCAAAAAAATAATAAACAGAGACTAAAAAAAAAAAAATTTTTTTCTAAGAAATGTAGTCATAGATCTTTCTCATGGAGAGGAAGACAAGGCGATATAAAGAAACAAAAGTTAGGTTTAAATTTAGAAAAATAGGGGTAAATATTAAGGTAACCACAGAGGAAATTACTATTATACTCACCAAAATAAAATATAAGAAAAAAGTAGGAACTGAGAAGACACAAAATTAACAACGAATAAGAGGAAAAGACGATATATAAAGATAAACTACTCAACAAAAAAAATTAAGTGGGAAGAAGAAACTGTCAACAGCACACAAAAAAAGGACATCAAAATGACAGCACTAAACTCAAACCTATTCATAATTACACTGAATGTTAATTGACTAAATGCACCAATAAAAAGAAAGAGAGTGACAGAATGGATAAAAAAAAAACACGATCCATCTATTTGCTCCCTACAAGAGACACACCTTAGACTTAGAGACACAAACAAACTCAAACTCAAAGGATAGAAAAAAAATATCTCAAGCAAACAACAATCAAAAAAGAGAAGGAGTGGCAATATTAATTTCTGACAAAATAGACTTTAAAGTTGAATCCACCACAAAGGATAAGGAAGGACACTATATAATGATTAAAGGGATAATATACCAGCAGGATATAACCATATTAAATATTTATGCACCCAATGACAAGGCTGCAAGATACATAAAACAAAATCTATGCATTTAAAAGTAAGCTAGGGAGATCCACAATTATAGTAGAAGAGTTCAACACACCACCTTCAGTGAAGGAGAGGATATCCAGAAAGAAGCTCAATAAAGACTCAGAAGATCTAAATACCAAAATCAACCAACTCGACCTTATAGACATATACAGAACACTCCACCCAACAGCAGCCAAGTATATTTTCTTTTCCAGTGCACACGGAACATTCTCTAGAATAGACCACATATTAGGTCATAAAGCAAGCCTTAGCGGAATTCAAAACGTCGAAATATTACAAAGCATCTTCTCTGACCATAAGGCCATAAAAGTGGAAATCAATAACGGAGAAAGCAGGGAATACAAATCTAACACTTGGAAACTGAACAATATCTTGCTCAAAAAAGGCTGGGTTATAGAAGACATTAAGGATGGAATTAAGAAATTCATAGAATCAAATAAGAATGGAAACACTTCCTATCAGAACCTTTAGGACACAGTGAAAGCAGTGCTCAGAGGTCAATTTTTATAAATAATGCACACACACAAAAAGGAGAAAGGGCCAAAATCAAAGAATTGTCCCTACAACTTGAACAAATAGAGAGCAACAAAGGAAACCTTCAGGAACTAGAAGACAGGAAATTAAAGAATTAGAGGCGAACTAAATGAAAAACAGAAAAACAATTGAAAGAGTTGTTGTTTGGTGCAGTCGAGTCGGTTCCGAACATACCAACCCTATGCACAACAGAATGAAACACTGCCCGGTCCTGAGTCAACCTTACAGTCGTTGTTATGCTTGAGCCCATTGTTGTAGCCTCTGTGTCAATCCACCTCGTTGAGGGGCATCCTCCTTTCTGGTGACCCTGTACTTTGCCAAGCATGATGTCCTTCTCCAGAGACTGATCCCTCCTGACAATATGTCCAAAATATATACGACACAGTCTCGCCATCCTTGCTTCTAAGGAGCATTCTGGTTGTACTTCTTCCAAGACAGATTTGTTCGTTCTTCTGGCACTCCATGGTATATTCAATATTCTTCACCAACACCAAAATTCAAAGGAATCAAAACTTCTTCTGTCTTCCTTATTCATTGTGCAGCTTTAACATGTATATGATGCAAATGAAAATACTATGGCTTGAGAGAGGCGGAGCCAAGATGGCAGAATAGACAGATGCCTCATGTCGAGCCCTCCTTACAACAAAGACACACACAAAAAAGTGAAATGAGTATATTTCTGACAAGCTGGGAGCCCTGAGCATCAAAGGCAAGCTTAGCCAATGAACTGAGGGGCAGGAGAAGGAAGAGACCCTTCAGAAGCAGAATGGACTTACCAGACATGAATCGCCAGGAGCCCTCAGGCACCATTCCCAGAGCGGAGGCAGCGGCGGCAGTGGGCTGGTACTAGCGTTCGCAGCAGTTTCCTCAGGGAGATGCAGACAGCCACACAGCCTACTCACACCTCCAGAACCTGAGAAAAACGGCGCTTCGGCAAGAGCTAAGTATTGCATATATTTTACTGCAACCCCCCAACCCCCAAGCTGACTTCAGTAGCTGAATCCCTGGGCCTGAGATAGACCCTGGTGAGCACCTAGAGCCATCCTCCAGGCCTTCGGGAAGGAAAAAATCTGCAACTGACGGGAAAAGTTAATTTGCTAGCTCCATTAACCGGGGGAGCTCAGGACAGAAGCAGCTCCTGGCCAGGCATAAACCAGCACCTTTCCCTACTGCATGGACCTGTGTGGGCCTATTTCAGGAGAATAGGCCCTTGTTGGCAAACTCCAACCGTTTCAGCTGTGCAGTGCAGAGGTGGTTATTTGCTGTTTGACATTGCTTTGCCTATGAAACAAGGTCCTCACCTACCCACAACAGGGACCTAAGGACTGGTAGCTCCAATCAGTTCACCTAGCCACCTACGACAGAGTTCCAAAGATAACTGGTACCTCCCAGTCCTTACAACCAAAAGCTTTGGATGCCCATGGTCCCTCCGCAGAACCCACCCACCAGCACGCTCTAGAGAATAGAGAGGTGTTTTCCTAAGAGACACACGGGGGTCAGTTCTCAGCCCCCTGCCTTGTTCAGAGTGTGACCCCCCCCCGCTGCAATCAGATACCGGTATATATGCCAATCACCCCTGCCCCTCTAAGACTGTAAGATAGAGCCTGAACCACACACTTGATGATCAGCTACCTGGAAACCTGAGCTGAATTCATACAAGAAAGCTGAATGGGCTCCTAGGCTGATATGCCTGATAACAGCTGTAGCCACCTGGAGACAGGACACCAGAACTCCAAAGGTGAAAATAATCAAGCTAGCTCACTCAAGCAACCCACAGGGGCATACCAAAACAAAACAAAGCAAGAAGCTATGACACAGTAAGCAAGCATAAACTAATACAAGAACTTATACATGGCTCGGAGACAGAGTCAATATCAAGTCACATAAAGAAACAGACCGTGATCACCTCAACAGGCTCTCAAAGAATCCAGGGATCTTCTAGATGAAAGTGCATTCCTGGAATTACCAGATACAGAATATAAAAGTTTAATATACAGAACCCTTCAAGACATCAGGAAGAAAATGAGGCAATACGCAGAACAAGCCAAGGAACACACAGATAAAGCAACTGAAGAAATCAGAAAGATTATTCAGGAACATAATGAAAAGTTTAACAAACTGGAAAAATCCATAGACAGACAGCAATCAGAAATTCAGAAGATTAACAATAAAATTTCAGAATTAGATAACTCACTAGAAAGTCAGAGGAGCAGAATTGAGCAAGTAGAAGCTAGAATTTCTGAACTCGAAGATAAATCACTTGGCACTAATATATTTGAAGAAAAATCAGATAAAACAATTTTAAAAAATGAAGAAGACTTAAGAATCATGTAGGACTGTATCAAGAGAAATAACCTCCAAGTGATTGGAGTACCAGAACAGGGAGGGATAACAGAAAATACAGACAAAATGGTTGAGGATTTTTTGGCAGAAAACTTCCCTAATATTGTGAGAGATGAGAAGATATCTAACCAAGATGCTCATCGAACTCCACATAAGGTAGATCTTAAAAGAAACTCACCAAGACATATTATAATCAAACTTGCCAAAACCAAAGATAAAGAGAGAATTATAAGAGCAATGAGGGATAAACAAAAAGTCACCTACAAAGGAAAGCCAATAAGAATAAGCTCGGACTACTCAGCAGAAACCATGCAGGCAAGAAGGCAATGGGATGACATATTTAAAAAATTGAAGGAAAAAAATTGCCTGCCAAGAATCATATATCCAGCAAAACTGTCTTTTAAATATGAAGATGAAATTACATTTCCAGATAAACACACGTTGAGGGAATTCATAAAAACCAAACCAAAGCCAGAAGAAATACTAAAGGGAGTTCTTTGGTTAGAAAATCAACAATGTCAGATATCAACCCGAGACTAGATCACTGGGCAGAGCAACCAGAAGTCAACCCAGACAGGGAAATCCAAAAAAACAAAGCAAGATTATTAAAAAGAAAAAAAGCCCAACACAGGGTACCAATGATGTTATTATATAAAAGAAGACAACATTAAAATAATAAACAGGGTCTAAGAAATGTAATCATACACCTTCCATATGGAGAGGAAGATATGGCGATACAAAGAAGCAAAAGTTAGTTTTAAATTTAGAAAAATAGGGGTAAATAATAAGGTAACCGCAAGGGAGACAAACTATCCTACTCATCAAAATAAAATACAAGGGAAAAATACAGACACAGCAGAAACAAAATCAACAACAACAAATATGAGGAAAGGACAATATATAAAGAAAATCTACTCAGCACATAAAATCAAGTGGGAAAAAGAAACTGTCAACACACAAAAAAAGACAGCAAAATGATAGCACTAAATTCATACCTATCCATAATTACCCTGAATGTCAATGGGCTAAATGCACCAATAAAGAGACAGAGAGTGGCAGACTGGATTAAAAAACAAGATCCGTCTATATACTGCCTACAAGAGACACACCTTAGACTTACAGACACAAACTAAAACTCAAAGGATGGAAAAAAATGTATCAAGCAAACAACAATCCAAAAAGAGCAGAAGTGGCAATATTAATTTCTGACAAAATAGACTTTAAAGTTAAATCCATCAGAAAGGATAAGGAAGGACACTATATGATGATTAAAGGGACAATACACCAAGAAGACATAACCATATTAAATATTTATGCATCCAATGACAGGGCTGCAAGATGCATAAAACAAACTCTATCACCATTGAAAAGTGAGATAGCTCCACAATAATAGTAGGCTATTTTAACACACCACTTTCGGTGAAGGACAGGATATCCAGAAAGAAGCTCAATAAAGACTCAGAAGATCTAAATAACACAATCAACCAACTTGACTTCGTAGAAATATACAGAACACTCAACCCAACAGCAACCACCTATACTTTCTTTTCTAGAGCACATGGAACATTCTCCAGAACAGACCACATATTAGGTCATAAAGCAGGCCTTAGCAGAATCCAAAACATTGAAATATTACAAAGCGTCATCTCTGAACACAAGGCCATAAAAGTGGAAATTAATAACAGGAAAAGCAGGGAAAAGACATCAAACACTTGGAAACTGAACAATGCCCTGCTCAAAAAAGACTGGATTATAGAAGACATTAAGGATGGAATAAAGAAATTCAGAGAATCCAATGAGAATAAAAACACTCCCTATCAGAACCTTTGGGACACAGCAAAAGTGGTGCTCGGAGGTCAATTTCTATTAATAAATACACACATCCAAAAAGAAGAAAGGGCCAAAATCAAAGAATTATCCACACAACAGGAACACATAGAATGAGAGCAACAAAAGAAACCCAGAGGCACCAGAAGAAAACAAATAGTAAAAATTAGAGCTGAACTAAATGAAATAGAAAACAGGAAAACAATTGAAAGAATTAACAAGACCAAAAGCTGGTTTTTTGAAAAAATTAACAAAATTGATAAACCACTTGCCGAAATGGCAAAAGAAAAACAGGAGAGGGAGCAAATAACCTGAATAAAAAATGAGATGGGTGATATTACAACAGACCCAACTGAAATTAATAGAATCATATCAGATTACTATGAAAGCTGTACTCAAACAAATTTGAGAACCTAGAAGAAATGGATGAATTCCTAGAAACACACTACCTACCTAAACTAACACAAACAGAGGTAGAACAACTAAATAGACCCATAACAAAAAAAGAGATTGAAAAAGTAATCAAAAAACTCCCCCCCGACCCCAAAAAAAAAAAGCCTTGGTCCGGATGGCTTCACTGCAGAGTTCTACCAAACTTTCAGAGAAGAGTTAACTCCACTACTACTAAAGGTATTTCAGAGCATAGAAAAGGACGGAATACTCCCAAACTCATTCCATGAAGCCATCATATCCCTGATACTGAATCCAGGTAAAGACACCACAAGAAAAGAAAATTATAGACCTATATCCCTCATGAATGTAGATGAAAAAATCCTCACCAAAATTCTAGCCCATAGAATTTAACAACATATCAAAAAAAATAATTCACTATGACCAAGTGGGATTCATACCAGGTATGCAGGGTTGGTTCAACATTAGAAAAACAATGAATGGAATCCACCACAGAAATAAAACAAAAGACAAGAATCACAGAATTTTATCAATTGATGCAGAAAAGGCATTTGGCAAAGTTCAACACTCATTCATGTTAAAAACTCTCAGCAAAATAGGAATAGAAGGAAAATTCCTCAACATAATGAAGGGCATTTTTAGCAAGCCAACAGCCAATACCACTCTAAATGGAGAGAGCCTGAAAACATTCCCACTGAGATCGGGAACCAGACAAGGGTGCCCTTTATCACCACTCTTATTCTGGAAGTCCTAGCCAGAGCAATTAGGCTAGATAAAGGAAAAACAGATATCCAGATTGGTAAGGAAGAAGTCAAAGTATCTCTATTTGCAGATGACATGATCTTATACATTCCTTATACCCTAAGGAATCCTCCAGAAAACTACTGAAACTAATAGAAGAGTTCAGCACAGTATCAGGATACAAGATAAACATACGAAAATCAGTTGGATTCCTCTACACCAACAAAAAGAACATCGAAGAGGAAATCACCAAATCAATGCTATTTACAGAAGCCCCCAAGAAGATAAAATACTTAGGAATAAATCTTACCAGAGATGTAAAAGACTTATACAAAGAAAACTACAGTACGTTTCTGCAAGAAACCAATAGAGACTTACATAAGTGGAAGAACATGCCTTGCTCGTGGATAGGAAGACTTATAAAAATGTCTATTCTACCAAAAGTGATCTAGACATTTAATGCACTTCTGATCCAAATCCTGATGACATTCTTTAATGAGATGGAGAAACAAATCACCAACTTCACATGGAAGGGAATGAGGCCCCAGATAAACAAAGGCATTACTGAAAAAGAAGAACAAAGTGGGAGGCCTTACTTTACCTGAGTTTAGAACCTATTATACCGCCACAGTAGTCAAAACAGCCTGGTACTGATACAACAACAGATACATGAACCAAAGGAACAGAATTGAGAATCCAGACAAAAATCCATCCACATAAGAGTACTTGATATTTGACAAAGGCCCCAAAACACTTAAATGAGGAAAAGACAGTCTTTTTAACAAATGGTGCTGGCATAACTGGATATCCATCTGCAAAAAAATGAAACAAGACCCATACCTCACTCCATACAAAAAAACTAAATTAAAATGGATCAAAGACCTAAATATAAAATCTAAAACCATAAAGATCATGGAAGAAAAAATAGGGACAACATTAGGAGCCCTAATACATGGCATAAAAAGTATACAAAACATTATAAAAAATGTAGAAGAAAAACTAGATAACTGGGGGCTCCTAAAAATCAAACACCTATGCTCATCCAAAGACTTCATCAAAAGTGTAAAAAGACTACCTACAGACTGGGAAAAAGTTTCTAGCTATGACATTTCTGATCAGCGCCTGATCTCTAAAATCTACATGATACTGCAAAAACTCAACTGCAAAAAGACAAATAACCCAATTAAAAAAATCGGCAAAAGAAGACATTCAGGTAGCTAACAAATACATGAGGAAGCGTTCGTGATCATTAGCCATTAGAGAAATGCAGATCAAAACTACAATGAGATTTCTTCTCACCCCAACAAGGCTGGCATTATTCCAAAAAACACAAAATAATAAATGTTGGAGAGGCTATAGAGAAATTGGAACACTTATACACTGCTGGTGGGAAAGTCAAATGGTACAACCACTTTGGAAATCGACTTGGTGCTTCCTTAAAAAGCTAGAAAGAACTACCATACGATTCAGCAACCCCACTCCTTGGAATATATCCTAGAGAAATAAGAGCCTTTACAGGAACAGATAGATGCACACCCATGTTTATTGCAGCACTGTTTACAATAGCAAAACAATGGAAGCAACCAAGGTGCCTGTCAACGGATGAATGGATAAATAAATTATGATATATTCACACAATGGAATACTATGCATCGATAAAGAACAGTGAGGAATCTGTGAAACATTTCATAACATGGAGGAACCTGGAAGGCATTAGGCTGAGGGAAATTACTCAGTTGCAAAAGGACAAATATTGTATGAGACCACTATTTTAAGAACTTGAGAAATAGTTTAAACCGAGAAGAAAACATTCTTTTGTGGTTACAAGAGAGGGGGTGTGAGGGAGGGAGAGGTGTATTCACCAATTAGATAGTAGATAAGAACTACTTTAGGTGAGGGGAAAGACAACACACAATATAGGGGAGGTCAGCACGCTGGATCAAACCAAAACAAAGAAGTTTCCTGTATAAACTGAATGCTTTCAAGGCCAGCATAGCAGGGGCGGGGATTTGCGGACCATGGCTTCAGGGGACATCTAAGTCAACTGGCATAATAAAATCTACTATGAAAACATTCTCCATCCCACTTTAAAGAGTGGCATCTGGGGTCTTAAACGCTAGCAAGCAGCCATCTAAGATGCATCAATTGGTCTCAACCCACCTGGATCAAAGGAGAATAACGAACACCAAGGACACAGGTGATTACGAGCCCAAGAGACAGAAGGGGCCAAATGAACCAGAGACTACATCATCCTGAGACCAGAAGAACTAGATGGTGTCCAGCTACAACCGAGGATTGCCCTGACAGGGAACAAAACAGAAACCCCAGAGGGAGCAGGAGAGCAGTGGGATGCAGACCCCAAATCCTCGTAAGACCAGACTTAATGGTCTGACTGAGACTAGGAGGACCCCAGTGGTCATGGCCCCCAGACTTCTGTTGGCCCAGGACAGCAACCACTCTGGAAGCCAACTCTTCAGACATGGATTGGAATGGACAATGGGTTGGAGAGGGATGGGGTGAGGAGTGAGCTTCTTGGATCAGGTGGACACTTGAGACTATGTTGGCGTCTCCTGCCTGGAGGGGAGATGAGAGGGTGGAGGGGGTTAGAAATTGGCGAAATGGACATGAAAAGAGAGAGTGGAGGGAGAGAGCGGGCTGTCTCATTAGGGGGAGAGTAATTGGAAGTGTGTAGCAAGGTGTATATGGGTTTTTGTATGAGAGACTGACTTGATTTGTAAACTTTCACTTAAAGTACAAAAAAATTATTTAAAAAAATATGGCTTGAGTCAGGCACACCTTAGTCTTCAAGGTGAGATCTTTGCTCTTCAACGCTTTAAAGAGGGCCTTTGCAGCAGATTTACCCAATGCAATGTGTCTTTTCATTTCTTGACTGCTGCTTCCGTGGCTGTTGATTGTGGATCCAGTAAAATCAAATCCTTGACAACTTCAGTGTTTTCTCCATGTACCATGATGTTGCTTACTGGCCCAGTAGCGAGGATCTTTGTTTTCTTTATGTTGAAGTACAATCCATACTGAAGGCTGTGGTATTTGATCTTCATCAGTGAGTGCTTCAAGTCCTCTTCACCTTCAGCAAGCAAGTTTGTGTCATCTGCATAACAGAGGTTGTTAATGAGTCTTCCTCCAATCCTGTTGCCTCCTTCTTCTTCGTATAGTCCAGCTTCTCGTATTATTTGCTCAGCGTACAGATTTAACAGGTATGGTGAAATAATACAACCCTGACACACACCTTTCCTGACTTTAAACCATGCAGTATCCCCTTATTCTATCCAAACAACTGCCTCTTGATCTATGTAAAGGTTTCTCAGGAACACAATTAAGTGTTCTGGAATTCCTATTCTTCGCAATGTTATCCATAATTTGTTATGATCCACCTAGTCGACTGCCTTTGCGTAGTTAATAAAACACAGGTAAACATCCTTCTGGTATTCTCTGCTTTCAGCCAGGATCCATCGGACATCAGCAATGATATCCTTGGCTCCACGTCCTCTTCTGAAACTGGTCTGAATTTCTGGCAGTTCCCTGTCGATATATTGCTACAGCCATTTTTGAATGATCTTCAGGAAAATTTTCTTGCGTGTTGATGTTGTTCTATAATTTCCACATTCAGTTGTATCACCTTTCTTGGGAATAGGCATAAATATGGATCACTTCAAGTCAGTTGAACAGGAAGCTGTCTTCCATATTTCTTGGCATACAGGAGTGAGCAACTCCAGCGCTGCATCTGTTTGTTTAAACATCTCAATTGATATTCCATCAATTCCTGGAGCCTTGTTTTTTGCCAATGCCTTCAGAGCAGCTTGGACTTCTTCCTTCAGTACCATCGGTTCCTAATCATATGCCACCTCTTGAAATGGTTGAATATAGACTAGTTCTTTTTGGTATAACGACTCTGTGTGTTCCTTCCATCTTCTTTTGATGCTTCCTGTGTCATTTAATAGTTTCCCCATGGAATCCTTCACTATTCCAACTCGACGTTTGAATTTTTTTCTTCAGTTCCTCCAGCTTGAGAATCACTGAGTGTGTTCTTCCCTTTTGGTTTTCCATCTCCAGCTCTTTGCACATGTCATTAGAATACTTTCTCTTCTCGAGACACCCTTTGAAATTTTCAGTTCTTTTGCTTCAACAATTCTTCCTTTTGCTTTAGCTGCTCAACATTCGAGAGCCAGTTTCAGAGTCTCCTCTAACATCCATCCTGGTCTTCTCTTTCTTTTCTGTCTTTTCCATGACCTCTTGCTTTCTTCATCGATGATGTCCTTGACGTCATTCCACAACTCATCCAGTCTTTGGTCACCAGTGTTTAATGCATCAAATCTATTCTTCAGATGGTCTCTAAATTCAGCTGGGATATACTCAAGGTCATATTTTGGCTCTCCTGGACTTGCTCTGATATTCTTCAGTTTCACCTTGAACTTGCATATGAGTAATTGATGGTCTGTCCCACACTCGGCCTCTGGCCTTATTCTGACTGATGATATTGAGCATTTCCATCGTCTCTCTCCACAGATGGAGTCAGTTTGATTTCTGTGTGTTCCATATGGTGAGGTTCAGGTGTATAGTTGCCGTTTATGTTGATGAAAGAAGGTATTTGCAATGAAGAAGTCGTTGGTCTTGCAAAATTCTATCGTTCAATCTCCAGCATTGTTCCTATCACCAAGGCAATATTTTCCAACTACTGATCCTTCTTCTTTGTTTCCAGCTTTTGCATTAAAATCAACAGTAATTATCAATGCATCGTGATTGCACGTTGGCTCAATTTCAGACTGCAGCAGCTGATAAAAATCTTCTACTTCCTCATCTTCGGCCGTAGTGGTTGGTGCGTATATTTGAATAATAGTCGTATTAACTGGTCTTCCTTATGTGCATATGGATATTATCCTATTACTGACAGCATTGTACTTCAGGATAGATCTTGAAACGTTCTTTTTGACGATGAATGCAACACCATTCTTCTTCAAGTTGTCCTTCCCAGCATCATAGACTCTATGATTGTCCAATTCAAAATGGCCAATACCAGTCCATTTCAGCTCATTAATGTCTAGGGTATCACTGTTTATGCATTCCATTTCATTTTTGATGATTTCTAATTTTCCTAGATTCATACTTTGTACATTCCAGGCTTCGATTATCAACAGATATTTGCAGCTGTTTCTTCTCATTTTGAGGCATGCCACATCAGCAATTGAAGGTGCAGAAATCTTTACTCCATCCATGTCAATAAGGTCGACTCTACTTTGAGGAGACAGCTCTTCCTCAGTCATCTTTTGAGTGCCTTCCAACCTGCGGGGCTCATCTTCCAGCACTATATCAGACAGTGTTCCACTGCTATTCATAAGGGTTTCACTGGATAATACTTTTCTGAAGTAGACTGGCAGGTTCTTCTTTCTAGTCTGTCTTAGTCTGGAAGCTCAGCTGAAACCTGTCCTCCATGGGTGTCTCTGCTGGCAGCTAAATACCAGTGGCATAGCTTCCAGCATAACAGCTACTTGCAAACCTCCACAGTACAACACATTGACAGACATGTGGGGGTTGAAAGAGGTAACAAGAACAAAAGCGGGTTCCCTGAAAAAAATTAACAAAATTGATAAACCATTGGCCAAACTGACAAAAGAAAAACAGGAGAGGAAGCAAATAACCTAAATAAGAGATGAGATGGGCAATATTACAACAGACCAAAATGAAATTAAGGAGTCATATCAGATTACTATGAAAAATTGTACTCTAACAAATTTGAAAACCTAGAAGAAATGGATGAATTCCTAGAAACACACTACCTACCTAAACCAACAAAAACAGAGGTAGAACTAAATAGACACATAAAAAAGAAGAGAATGAACAAGTAATCAAAAAACTCCCAAGAAAAAGAAGGCCTGGCCTGGGTGGCTTCACTGCAGAGTTTTACCAAACTTTCAGAAAAGAGTTAACGGTATTCCAAAACATAGAAAAGGACAGAATACTCCCAAACTCATTCCATGAAGCCAGCATAGCCCTGATACCAAAACCAGGTAAAGACACCATAAAAAAAGAAAATTACAGACCTATATCCCTCATGAACTTAATTCAAAAATTCTCACCAAAATTCTAGCCAATAGAATTCAACAACATATTAAAAAAATAATTCACCATGACCAAGTGGGATTCATACCAGGTATGCAGGGATGGTTCAACATTAGAAAAACAAATAATGTATTCCATCATATAAATAAAACAAAAGACAAGAACCACATGATTTTATCAATCACTACAGAAAAGGCATTTGACAAAGTTCAACACTCATTCATGATATAAACTCTCAGCAAAACAGGAATAGAAGGAAAATTCCTCAACATAATAAAGGTTATTTATACAAAGCCAATAGCCAAAATCATACAAAAGGAGAGAGTCTGAAAGCATTCAGCTTGATTGGAAACCAGACAAAGGTGCCCTTTATCACCACTCTTATTCAGCATTTTGCTGGAGGTCCTAGCCAGACCAATTAGGCTAGATAAAGAAATGAACGGCATCCAGATTGGTAAGGAAGAAGTAAAAGTATCTCTATTTGCAGATGACATGATCTTATACACAGAAAACCCTAAAGAACCCTCAAAAAAACTACTGAAACTAATAGAAGGGTTCAGCAGAGTATCAGGATACAAGATAAACACAAAAATCAGTTGGATTCCTCTACATCAACAAAAAGAACATCAAAGAGGAAATCATCAAATCAATACCATTTACAGTACTCCAAAGAAGATAAAATACTTAGGAATAAATCTTGCCAGAGATGTAAAAGACATATACATAGAAAACTACAAGACTCTACTGCAAGAAAATAAGAGAGACCTACATAAGTGGAAAAACATAACTTGCGCATGGATAGGAAGACTTTACATTATGAAAATGTCTATTTTACCAAAAGCCATCTATAGATACAATGCAATCCTGATCCAAATTCCAACGACATTTTTTTAATGAGATGGAGAAACAAATCACCAACTTCTTATGGAAGGGAAATAGGCTCCAGATAAGTAAAGCATTACTGAAAAAGAAGAACAAAGTGGGAGGCCTCACTCTACCTGATTTTAGAACCTATTATACTGCCACAGTAGTCAAAGAGCCTGGTATTGGTACGGCAACAGATACATAGACCAGTGGAACAGAACTGAGAATCCGGACATGAATCCCTCCACATATGAGCAGCTGATATTTGACAAAGGCCCAAAGCCAGTTAAATGGGGAAAAGACAGTCGTTTTAACAAATGGTGTTGGCATAACTGGACATCCATCTGCAAAAAAATGAAACAAGACCCATACCTCACTCCATGCCCAGAAACTAACTCAAAATGGATCAAAAACCTAAATATAAAATCTAAAACAATAAAGATCATGGAAGAAAAATTGGGACAATGCTAGGAGCCCTAATAATGGCATAAACAGTATAGAAAACATTACTAGCAATGCAGAAGAGAAACCGGATAACTGAGAGCTCCTAACAATCAAACACCTATGCTCATCCAAAGACTTCACCAAAAGAGTAAAAAGATTACCTACAGATTGGAAAAAAGTTTTTAGCTGTGACATTTCCTATCAGCGCCTCATCTCTAAATTGCACATGATACTGCAAAAACTCAACTACAAAAAGATAATTAACTGAATTAAAAAATGGGCAAAAGATATGAATAGACACTTCACTAAAGAAGACATTCAGGTAGCTAACAGATACATGAGGAAATGCTCGTAATCATTAGCCACTAGAGAAATGCAAATCAAAAGCACAATAAGATTCCATCTCACTCCAACAAGGTTGGCATTAATCCAAAAGACACAAAATAATAAATGTTGGAGAGGTTGTAGAGAGACTGGAATATTTCTACTCTGCTGGTGGGAATGTAAAATGGTACAACCACTTTGGAATTCGATTTGGCACTTCCCTGAAAAACTAGAAATTGAACTACCATATGATCCAGCATTCCTACTCCTTGGAATATACCCTAGAGAAATAAGAGCCTTTACACGAACAGATATATGCACATCCATGTTCATTGCAGCACTGTTTACAATAGCAAAAAGATGGAAGCAACCAAGGTGCCCAACAACAGAAGAATGGATAGATAAATTATCTTATATCCACACAATGGAATATTACACATCAGTAAAGAACAATAATGAATCTGTGAAACATTTCATAACATGGAGGAACGTAGAAGGCATTATGCTGAGTGAAATTAATCAGCTGCAAAAGGACAAATGCTGTATAAGACCACTATTATAAGACCTTGAGAAATAGTTTAAACACGGAAGAAAATATTCTTTGATTGTTACAAGAGGGGGGAAGGAGGGAGGTTTCAGAGAGAGGTTTTCACTAATTAGACAGTAGATAAGAACTATTTTAGGTGAAGGGAAAGACAACACGCAATACAGGAGAGGTCAGCACAACTGGACTAAATCAAAAACAAACAAGTTTCCTGAATAAATTGAATGTTTTGAAGGCCAGTTGAGCAGGGGCGGAGATTTTGGGGCCATAGTTTCAGGGGACATCTAAGTCAATTGGTATAATAAAATTTATTAAGAAAACATTCTGCATCCCACTTTGTAGAGTGGTGTCTTGGGTTTTAAACGCTAGCAAGCAGCCATCTAAGATGCATCAATTGGTCTCAACCCACCTGGATCAAAGGAGAATGAAGAGCACCAAAGACACA
The DNA here is from genome assembly GCF_030014295.1 of Loxodonta africana. Classification (NCBI taxonomy): domain Eukaryota; kingdom Metazoa; phylum Chordata; class Mammalia; order Proboscidea; family Elephantidae; genus Loxodonta; species Loxodonta africana. The sequence continues at coordinate 29,254,439 of NC_087344.1, forward strand.
AGGTAATTATGGATCCCAAGAGACAGAAACAAACAAACAAAAAACCCAGTGCCATCCAGTTGATTCTGACTCATAACTACCCTACGAAGGGCCATATAAATCAGACACTACATCTGCCTCAGACCAGAAGAACTAGATGGTGCCTGACTACAACCAATTACTGCCCTGATAGGGAACACAACAGAGAACCCCAGAGGAAGCAGGAGAGCAGTGGGATGAAGACCCCAAACACTCGTAAAAAGGCCAGACCTAATGGTCTGACTGAGACTAGAAGGACCCCGGTGGTCATGACCCCAGACCTTCTGTTGGCCCAGAACAGGAACCATTCCCAAAGCCAACTCATCAGCAAGGATTGGACTGGGCAACGGGTTGGAGAGGGATGCTGGTGAGGAGTGAGCTTCTTGGATCAGGTGGACACTTGAGACTATGGTGGCATCTCCTGTCTGGAGGGGAGATGAGAAAGTAGAGGGGGTTAGAAGCTGGAGTAATGGACATGAAAAGAGAGAGTGGAGGGGCAGAGCAGGCTGTCTCATTAGGGGGAGAACAATTGGGAGTATGTAGCAAGGTGTATATAAGTTTTTATGTGAGAGGCTGACTTGATTTGTAAACTTTGGAACTAACAGAAGCACAATAAAAACCAAAACAAGAAAAGAAGTATGCTGTGTCATTTGATGTACTTGTCCCCAGAGTCTATGGTCATTTGCCTTTGATCATGGGAAATTCATCCCATGAGGTGTTTAGTTACATCTAAGACGTTTCCTGATTGTGCCACTTGTGTGCTCTATTATCTATAATAACATATGAAAAGCGCCTATTGTCATGTATTTAGAGATTTCCAACACTGAGCCTATATTTGTGAGCATGTATGTTCCTTTACCCTCTCTCTAACCTCTTGCCATATCTACCTATCTAACAAATAAATTTGTCTTGGAAGAAATACAGCCAGAATGTTCCTTAGCAGAAAGGATGGCAAGAATTCGTCTCATGTAATTTCGACATGTTATCAGGAGGCACCAGTCCCTGGAGAAGGACATTATGCTTGGTAAAATAGAGGGTCAGTGTAAAAGAGAAAGCCCTTCAATGAGATGGATTGACACAGTGGCTGCAACAATGGTCTCAAGCATAACAAAGATTGTGAGGATAGTGCAGGACCAGGCAGTTATTTGTTCTGTTATAAATAAGGTTGCTGTGAGTTGGAACTGACCTGACAACAAGAGTAATCTATGTATATATTTGTAGATTATTGTTTGTTGATTCTATTGTTGCAAAATTGTCTAAGCTATAGTAGTCACCACAGTCCTTTATTCCAAATGTTATCCATAATATATTATGGTCCACACAGTCAAATGCCTTTGCATAGTCAATAAAACAAAGGAAAACATCACTTTGGGTACTACTGACAGTTTCACAATGTTATGTCTTCCTATCCAAGAGCATGGTATGATTTTCCTTTTATGTAGGTCTCTTTTCATTTCTTGCAGTAGTGTTTTGTAGTTTTCTTTGTATAATTCTTGTACATGCTTGGTTAGATTTATTCCTAAATACTTTATCTTTTCGGGGCTATAGTAAATGGTATTGTTTTCCTGATTTCCTTGTCAGAGTTCTCTTTCTGATTCAGAGGAATACAACTAATTTTTGTATGTTAATCTTGTATCTTGCCCCTTTGCAGATTGCTTCTATTAATTCCAATAGCTTTCTTGTGAAATCCTGAGAATTTTCTATGCATAGGACAGTATCATCTGCAAACAGGGATAGTTTCACTTCCTTCTTACCACTGTGGATGCCCTTTATTTCCTTTTCATGTCTTATTATGCTCACTAGGACTTCCAATACAATGTTTAATAACAGTAGTGATAAAGCGCATCACTGTCTGCTTCTGGTTCCCAGGGGAATGTTTTCAGATTCTCTCTGTTGAGCTTAATATTGGCTGTTGGTTGTGTATAAAATTCCCCCTATTACGTTGAGAAATTTCCCTTCTATTCCTATTTTGTTAGACTTTTTATCAGGAATGGGTGATGAAGTTTACCAAATGCCTTTTCTGCATCGATTGATATAATCATGTGATTCATGTAATTCTTTTCCTTTGTTTTATTTGTATAGTGGATAACATTGATTACTTTTCTAATGTTGAACCAACCTTGCATGTTTTGTATGAGTTCCACTTAGTCATGATGTATTATTTTATTGATCTGCTTTTGTATTCTATTGGCTCAGATTTTGATGATGACTTTTACATCTATATAAATGAGGGATATTGGACTGTAGTTTTCTTTTTTAGTGGTGTCCTTGCCTGGCTTTCATATTTGGGTTATCGTGGCTTCATAGAATGAATTCAAGACTATTCCTTCCTTTTCTGTATTATGGCATAATTTGAGTAGAATTGATTTCAGCTCTTCTTTAAATGTTTGGTAGAATTCTCCAGTGAAGCCCTCTAAACCAAGCCTTTTTTTTTTTTCTGCTTGGGAGGTGTTTTGTTTTGTTTTGTTGTTTGTTTTGTTTTGTTTTCTGACCCCTTCAATTTCTTCTTTGTTATAGGTCTTTGCAAATTTTCTACTTCAGTTTCTGTTAGTTTAGGTAGGTGGTGTGTTTCTAGAAATTTGATTTTTCCTCTAGGTTTTCAAATTTCTTGGGGTACAATTTTTCATAGTATTCTGTTAGGATCCTTTTTATTTCAGTGTGTTCTGTTGTAATGTCACCCATCTCATTTCTTGTTTGTCTTATGTGCATCTTCTCCTCTTTTGTCAGTTTGGAGAGTGGTTTTCAATTTTATTAATCCTTTCAAAAAGCCAGCTTTTATTCTTGTTGATTCCTTCTACTGTTTTTCTGTTCTGCTTCATTTATTTCTAATCTAATTATTATTATTTTCTTTCTTCTGGTGACTGCCAGCTTCTTATGCTGCTCTCTCTCTAATTGTCCAAGTTGTAGGATTAATATCTTGATTTTTGTCCTTTTTTTAATGTGTGCACTTATTACTATAAATTAACCTCCGAGCACAGCTATTGCTGTGTCCCACAGGTTTTGTTATTTTGTGTTGTCATTCTCATTTGATACTAGAAATTTTTTTAATTTCATTTTTTATTTTTTCTATTACCCAGTAGTTTTTTAAGCAGAGTGTTATTTAGATTCCACTGATTAGTTTTTTTTTTTCCTTGCTCTTCTTGTATTGATTTCTACTTTTGTAGTGCTGTTATCAGAGAAGATGCCTCTCAGAATTTGGTTTTACATTGTATTGAGTAGGATAGGTTATTTGAGGGGAGAACTGACATCCTAACAATATTACATCTTCCGACTCATGGACATGGCATATATTTCTTTATATTTCAGTCTTCATAAATTTCTCTTATAAATATTTTATAATTTTTAGTGTAAAGAGTTTCAGTGCATTTTAAATATTTATTCCAATATATTTTGGTGTTATGGGACATGCTGGTTTTAAACTTAAATTTTCCAGTTAGTTACCAGTGTATACAAATATATTTTTGTATGTTAACCTTGTGTCCTACAAACTTGCTAAATTTGTATATTGTCTCAAAGTTATTTTTTATACAGTGCTTTAGACTTTCTATGTATACAATGATATTGTTTCTGCAAATAGTTTTATTTCTTCCTTTCAACTCTTTATACCTTTATTTTATTGTACCTCCAATACAATGTTGAGAAGAAGTCATGAGAGCAGACATTTCTTTCCTTCCTTGCTTCTGCTCTTAGGGAGAAAATATTCAGTCTTCCATGATTAAATGCTACTTATAAGGTTCAGAAATTTCCTTTCTATTCCTAATTGGCTGAGAATTGAATTTTGGATGTTGAATGTTGTTAAATGTTTTTTCTGCATGTTTTGAGGTAATCATATGACTTTCTTCTTTGAGCCATTGATATGATGGGCTACCCTGATTTTGAAATGTTGAGTCATCTTAACGTTTATATATTTCTGCTTTTAATTGTCAAAATTTTATTGAGATTCATTACTTCTATGTTCATTAGGGATATTGATCAACAAGTTTGTTTTCTTCATACTATCCTCTTGTGTGTGTGTGTGTGTGTGTGCATGTGTGTGTGTCAAGGTTTTGTTGGCCTTATAAAATGAGAAAAGAAGAGCTTTTTCCTTCTCTAGTTTCTAAAATAGTTTGCATAAATTAGCAATACTTTAGCCTTACATATTTGAAAGACTTCATTAGTAAAACCATCATGTCCTGGAGTTTTCTTCATGGCAAAGTTTGGGTTTAAAAATGCAACTTAAAAAATAACTCTAGAGCTACTCAGAGTTTCCATTTCTTCTTGAGTTAATTTTACTAGGTTTTTTACTAAAGAAAGGTGTCTATTTCATACAAGGTATCAAAATTTGGCATAATAATTTTATAGTAATTTCTTACTGTTATTTTAATATCTCAGCAATTGTAATGATCTAATTGATACTGCCAATTTGTGATTTTCCCATTTTTCACATGATACTTCTTTCTAGGTATTTATTAGTATTTTCAAGGAATATAATTAAAGGCTTTTTATTTTTATTTTTTCTTTCATAATCGATTTATTTCCTTATATTTACTAATTTCCTTCCTTTTATCTACTTTGAGTTCATGTTATAATTTTTTCCAAGCTTCTTAAGGTCGAAGCTTAGATCATTCATTTGGATCTTTCTTCTTGTCTAATGTTAATAGTTAAAGCTATAAATTTTCCTTAAATCATTTCCTTAACTGCCTCCTACAAAAATTCATGTTCTTTTTATTGCCTTTCAATTTAAAATAATTTAAACCACTAATTGTCATATTAGGCACCAAAGAGTAAGAGAAAAAGTGCTCAGTGAGGGGACTAAAATGTCTGAGGCCACTTATAAAATAATTACACATATTAGAGTCTACATTATGAAAGTGATTTAAATAAGAACACAGAAATGAAAAGCTGACTCAAGTCTAACAAAAAAACCCGAGGAATTTTAACAGAGAGTAAGTCCAGAACAAAAATTTAAGCTCCAAGACTTTATTATCTCGAAGATTTTTATACCTAATTGTAATTTTTCCATGAAAGAGAAAATGAACTTGAAGATAGCATATTTTTAGAAATACCCATTGCCACTTGAAACAAGTGGATACTCTCAAATTACTTCTGTTCCAAAGTTCGAAATTACTTTCAGGAAAGTAAAAACATAAAATGTCCTGTGTAGCTGGAAAGTAGAGACATGTGCACAAAAGAAAAAAACAGAATTTCTGAATGCCAATCTGGTTCCTGGATACTCATGGATTCTTGTCCAGCCCCAAGACAAACATTTTTTCACTCATTTAAAGTGACAATCCCAACAAGGCTTTTCAATGCCCCTTTTATATCCTTGTTCCTCAGGCTGTAGATAAAGGGATTCAGCATGGGTGTAACTATGGTGTATATCACTGAAGCTATTGCACTGGCCCTGGAATTTTGGGTAGTGGCAGAACTGAGGTAGACCCCAAGGCCTGTACCATAAAACAAAGAAACAACTGAAAGGTGAGACCCACAAGTAGAAAATGCCTTATACTTTCCCCTTGCTGATGTAATTCTCAGAATGGAAGAGACAATCCGAGAATAAGAAAATATGATACCAGTGAGGGAAATAATGCCTATCACCACAGTTGCAAAATACATCTCTATGATACTGAGGAGGGTGTCAGAACAGGCAAGTTGGATAATCTGATTGATTTCACAGAAGAAGTGGGGAATTTCCAAGTTAGTACAGAAAGACAGTTGCAACACTAACAAACCATGAACCAGAGAGTCCAGAACACTCAATATCCAGGACGACACCAGCAACAAGACACAGAGTCGGGGATTCATGATAACTGTGTAGTGCAATGGATGACAGATGGCCACAAACCGGTCATAAGCCATTATAGAAAGGAGTAAAATATCTAACTCTGCAAAAAGGATGAAAAAATACATTTGCATGAGGCAGCCTTGATAGGTGATGATTTTGTTACGGGTGTGGATATTCAGCAGCATCTTTGGGATAATGGTAGAGGTGAAACATACATCTACAAAGGAAAAGTTGGCAAGGAAAAAGTACATGGGAGTGTGGAGATGGGAGCTAGTGATGGTGGCCAAGATGATGAGAAGGTTCCCAATAAATGTAACCAAGTACATGGACAGGAACAGCCCAAGAAGAAGGGACTGCAGTTCTTCCACTTCTGAGAGTCCAAGGAGAATAAATTCTAAAACCTCTGTGTGGTTTCCTGGTTCCATGTAGCTGGTATGACTGCCAAGAAACTGAAAAAAAGAGGAATACTTTACAAAAAGAAAAAAGGCATCATCAACCAACAGCACTACTAGAGATTATAAATTTTACATAAATAAATATAAATACAAATATTGTGTTTGACACATAAAATAAACAAAAGCCTGTATTTTGTCAATAGATCAGGTTCAGCTGAATATTCAGGATTAAAAACATAGCCATTCTTTCTGCATCTGTCTACCCTTCCAAGTTAGCAAATTAATCCCTAATCATAACTACCATACCAAGACAGCACTCTTCCTACATACATTTCTCTGAGATAGAATCATCTAGCTCCTTGCTCCTCAGAGTGTGATCCATGACTAGCAGCATCACCCTCATCTGGGAGCTTGTTAGAAATGCAGCCTCAGTACACTACCCCTAGGGAATCAGAATCTGCATTTTAACAAGTTTCCAGGTGTATTAGTTTCCTAGGGATGACAAATTACCTAGGTAATCTTTCATAGGTAACAAATGACCAAAAACTGGGTAGCTTCGAACAACAGATATTTATTCTCTCACACTTCAGGAGGCCAGAGCTGAAAATCAAGCCATCATCAGTAGGACTGTTTCTTTCTGGAGACACTTTCCTAGCTTCTGGTGGTTGCCAGAAATCCTTGGTGTTCCTTGGCTCGTAGACATGCCATTCCAATCTCTGCCTCCATCTTCAAGCGGCAGTCTACTCTCTGTGTCTCTGTGTCTTCTTCTCTTCTCATAAAGACATCAATGATTGGATTTAGAGCCAGCCCTAAATCCAAAATTATTTCATGTCAGGATCCTTAATTAACTACATTTGAAAAGTCTCTAGTTTTTAACAAGGTCACATTCTGAGACTTCAGCAGGACATACATTTTGGGGGGACACAATTCACCCCACTACACTAGGTGATTCATATACAGATACAGTTTGAGAAACACTAATCTGACAGTGGGTGCCTCCAGGGATAGGAAGTCTTTCATTTTAAGTGTTTTTCCTTTTACATTCTCTTTAGCTATAATACATTACTCTTCCAAGAGCTGAAATTTCCTTTCTTGTGGTTTTCATCAGCTGCACTTAATTCTGATGTCTACATTGAAAAGGCTCCTTTGGGATATTTGTCCAGAGGATACCTTCTTCCCTTCTAAGACATGGGCTCTGTCTCACAAATACCATGACAGGCCTGTGCAGTCAATTTTATACAGTCAAAAGCATTTGGTCAGAAGACATGACAAAAGATAGCCCAATGAGCATCCTACACCATCCCTGTGTCCCCTCACCCATGGAATTTGGAACTGAAACTTTGAGATTACAATTAGTTAAGTGGGACATTGGGATTCTCATTGTGGGGTTCATATACTGCCAAGGGCATGGAGAAGGAGAGAAAAACATTTTTTAGAATGAAAGAAAAGAATAATTTAGACATGCAGAAAGGAGTTTAGACAAGATACACAGTGGACACTATGGGGACAATGGAGAGAAAAGCTGCCTCGGACCCTGCCAGCTTTCTACTTCCAAACAGACACTCAGAGACCCACCATCTGGAGGGGATGGTGAACATACTGGTTGAGAGTGGGAAGTCTCCAGTCACACTACAAGGTTTTGAAGCCAAAGTCTGGCACTTATTAGCTATGTGACCACAGAAGAGTTACTTAACCCCTCTCTGCTTGTTTTTCCTTTTCTTTTTTTTAACGTGTAAAATCAAGATCATTGTAGCACTTATACTGTTTTTCAGAAGAATAAATGAGTTACATATGTGCCCCACTTGGGACGGTGTCTACAAATAGAAGTCTTATGTAAGTATTAGCTGTAAGCTTTATATAAGTATTATCTAATACTATCATTGGAACATAATCTTGATTATTTGTATTTTGGCTATGCTTACCATAATGCCTTATATTGTTTCAAAAAGTATAATAAAAAAAAAAGTTGAACGTAAAAATACAATACTTATTCCTGATTTAAACGGACATGCTTCTAAATGGGAAACCCTGGTGGCATAGTGGTTAAGTGCTACAGCTGCTGACCAAGAGGTCTGCAGTTTAAATCCTCCCTGCAGTCCTCGGAAAATCTATGGGGCAGTTCTACTCTGTCCTATAGGGTCACTATGAGTTGGAATTGGCTCGATAGCAGGCGGTTTCGTTTGGGGTTTTTTTTTACTTCTAAATGTTCTCCAGTTAGTATGATGTTGATGTAGATGTAAAATACCACACCTTCACCATGTAAAGAAACCTAAGAAGTTTCCTGAATACAAACAAACGATTTGAGGGACAGAGTGGCATGGATGGGGTCTGGGGACTATGATTTTGAGGGAGATCTAGGCCAACTGGCATAACAAAGTTTGTTAAGAAAATGTTCTGCATCCCACTTTGGGAGGTGGCATCTGAGCTCTTGGAAGCTGACAAACAGCCATTTAGGATGCATCAATTTGTCCCAACCCACCTGGAACAAAGAAGAATGGAGAACACTAAGGACATACGGAAAATATGAGCCCAAGAGACAGAAAGGGCCACATAAACCAGAGACTCCATCAGCCTGAGATTAGAAAAACTGGATGGTGCCTAGCTACTACCAATGACAGGGAACAAAAAGGAGAGTCTCTGGCAAAGCAGGAGAAAAGTGGGGAGCAGAACTCAAATTCTAGTAAAAAGACCAGACTTAATGGTCTAACTGAGACTGGAAGGACCCCAGGAGGCATGGCACCCAGACTCTCTATTATCCCAAAACTAAAACCATTCCTAAAGCCAACTCTTCAGACAAAGATTAGACTGGAGTAAAAGACAGAAAACGGTACCTGTGAAGAATGTGCTTCTTAGCTCAAGTAGATACAGGAGACTAAATGGGCAGCTCCTGTCCAGAGGTGAGATGAGAAGGCAGAAAGGGCTGGGAGCTGGTGAAAAGGACATGGGAATAGCAGGGTGGAAAGGAGGAATGTGCTGTCACATTATAGAGAGCACCTAGGGTTACATAACAATGTGTGTGTAAACCCTTGTATGAGAAACTAACTTGAACTGTAAACTTTTTGTTAAAGCACAAGAATAAGAAAGTGTCTCCTTAGAGAAAATTTTGAGAATTTCATATATAGACAAAGAAAGATGAAATTTGTCTTACACTTATACATATCTTGAGATGGTATTTACAACTCACAACTCAGAAAATATTTTCTCCTATAAAACTGTCAAATACTTTTGAAGATTTTAATGACTTTCCAAAAGCTTTATGGTCATACAGATGTTAGTTGGATATGTATGCCATCACTTATCAGCATAAGGTTGAGAAAAGTAAAACATAATATATGTATACACACACTTAGTATGGTGCTACATCACTAGTGAATAAAATGTTATCTTCCAATGTTGATCTGTGATGTGATTTTTAAATGTTATGTATTTCCACATTTTCCTAGCCTCTGACAACAAGCATTTATAAAATAGAAATCAGTTTCAAAAACTAAACTAGGATTTTTTTTAACTCTACTGTTGACCTCACTTATTAATCATGAATGCCATAGCTGCTAAAAAAAATTCAACTAATGTATTTCATGATGGGAAAAGAGAATAAAGAAAAATGTCAGACAGCAAAGTGATAAGGAGAAAAAAGATCAGAGAGACAGAATGCAGAGAGCAGAGATAAAAGTAACAAACAGATATGGGTTTTTTCATCCCTATGTGTGTGACTTCATGTACAATGACTTGTGCCTCCTATTTCCTGCTTCACTGACTATTAGAAATGATGGGGTGACAGTGACTTAAATAAACTCTAGATATTTTCCTATGGTCCTTTTCTGAAAACTTTATTGACCATGAGTCTAGTAATAACACCAGAGAAAATAGTGGCAAGGGAGCTGTAAAAACAGTGTGGAAGTGGTGTCTGACCTCTTCCAACTTCAAAAGGGACAGGAGAATCAAGACCAACAGCCCAAGGCTGATTGTCCTGAAATGTACGTCAGATATGCATCCTCTCTGCACTATCTTTACCAATTTTCACACCAACTGTCCCCCACCCCCACAGCACTCTCTGCTTCTCGGCTGTATTCGATAATTCATTGTAATGACCACAGAGAATTCACAGACAATACTCACATTTATGGGGTATATAAACAAGTAACACGTTCAGGAATACTCAGGATACAGTTTTTCCATCAGGACAGCTTCTTCACAGCCGTGCTGTGGGCATGCATCTTTGGTCTCTTGGCTTCTGTTCTGCATGGGCAAGTGTTACAAAGCTCTTTTAGCCCTGCCAATAAGTGTCCAGAGGCACCCCACTCCACCAGTAAGCCTCAGCCCAAAGGCACTCAGCTTTCTTTCTGTGGGCTGGGAAACCCACTTCACCATCTTCTGCTAGTCTCTCTTGCAGGTCTCTCCTGCTGGTCTGTGCTGCTGGTCAGCCTCTCTTGCCACAGTTTCTTTGCCACCACTTCTCACTGTCTTCATTGTTACAGCTCTCTCTCCTGGATCCAGGAGCTTCTCAGCACAGGATTCCTGGGTCCAAAGGACACATTCTCCATTCATCGCTATTCTTCCTTGGTGCTGGTGAGATTATCTCTGCCCTGGAATTAGCCCTCATTGAAGCCTAGTGGAATGGCAAAACTGACCAATGCCCTTGGTGGGCCACAATTACTTATTTGCACAGCCCACCCAATCACTTGGGTGGCAGTTAAAAGACCATGGCAAGAGAGCCCACACAAAACTGATCCATCACACCACAGAAGCCTCAGAAGTAATTATTGAAGGGAAACTATCAGAAGGTGGAAAATAAACTAAGCTAGAAGCAGTGGCAAATGATACTTTGAGAATCCAGAATTTGAAAACTCTATGACCACTGGGAGGTCAGAGGTCTCCTGGGAAAAAAAGTTTAAACCTTAGAACTGTAATTACTTCTTCAGACCAAGTGAAGATTTCAAGAAAAACTACCTTCAGGATTCCAATTGAAATGAAGCCAGTCTTTCCGGCTTTCTATAAAGACATAGATATTAAGGAGAGATTTGACAATGTCTGAGCCAAAAGTTGATAACTTTAAGAAGATAGGACAGTCAGAGACAGAATTCGACCACTTCAGATGTAGTCCAATTTGCTTTGGAATGCAATCGGCAAAGTGCAATGAGTGCTGGGAGATGTTACTCTCTCAACCTTTCAGAGACACAACAATTCTACGGTTTTAAAAAATTAAGAAATATGTTGTTCCTGTTAGGTGCCAATGAGTTGGTTCTGACACATAATGACTATATGTACAACAGAACGAAATGCTGCACAGTCCTCTACCACCCTCACAATTGTTTCCATGGAAACATAGCAGGACAAAAATTGTTCATGTCATTTTCTCATTTCCTGCTGCCTCTAGGGAGGATGGAGTTGCCATGAGGTGTAATCGAGTCTGTATAACTGCGTTTGTTTGCTTTTGTTTTGTTTTTTTGGTTTTTTAGGATGAACAACACCTGATGAGCAGACTACCTTTTTCTTTTTTAATTTTATCTGACCACAAATAAAATCTTCACCTTTAAAGAAAAATTGTATATCACTTACTTTAAGTCAGGTAAATAATTTATATATAAAATTAAGATAATACCAAAAAAACCCTAAATTCCTCTGAACAAGAAAGACTGAGAACCTCTGGAGAAGGTATAAAGTGAGATAAGACGAGGAATGGAGAGTCTGAAAAGGGAAAAATATAGAAAGAAAGCCCAGAGGTTGGCAATTGAGGAGGGAGCCTTAGGAGATGAATCACCACAATGGGGACTTTTCAAGAAAAATTTCATACACTGGGTTGAAAACCCTCTCCTCTATCTCTTTGACGAAATCATTAGTAAAATATACATTTCTTAGTATTGATTTTATGTACGTAAATTTTTTATGGCAAATACGTAAAAAGAGCTCTGTCTTCCATCAAGGCTATGACGGGGTCCAACCAAGGCTGCCCGAAAGAAGCTGTGGGCATGTGCAATTTTCCAGTTAGCAGCAGCCTAAAGAGGTTGCTAGGTTCCCGGGTAATATAAATGCTTTCTGCTTGGCTACTGACCGATAGATTGGTAGTTCAAATCCATACAGCAGCATTGCAAAAGAAAGACCTAGGGATTACTTCCATAAGATTACAGCCATGTAAACCCTATGCAGTACAGTTGTACTCTGAAGCACATGGGGTTGCCATGAGTTGAAATCAACTTGAACAAAAGTGATCTGGGTTTTTGGAAGGCGGTTTCTAAACAAAAGACTTAGCAGCACTTTTGGACAAAAAGCAAGAGACGGAATTAGGGCAGATGGGAATTAGGAATTTATTCTCACTGACTGGTTTGTATGTTCATGTGATACATACCTTGTGAGGCAGCCCCAGACATGTTATAAGACACTGGAATGGAATAGCAGCTGACAATGTTTCTGGTGAGGATGTGAGCTATCACACCTTGTGCATTAAAAGCACATTGAATTAACTGATGCTCAAAAGGTGGTAAAAACTTGGGCAATGTTCTTACATACAGGGCAGAGTACTTAGGTCTTACAGCATCCACAAAGCCTCTCTAGAAAAGAGTTTCTGTTAGGAAGATTTACTACTAAGAGTGGTCCCTATCTAGTTATCAAACTACCAGAAATTATCAAGTGTCCTTGGTCATGAAATGGGGTAGACTATTCTGGATTATCCAGGTGGGACCAATGCAATTGCAAGGATCCTTACAGGAGGGTAGTGGGAGATCAAACGAGACAAAAAGCTAGGTGATGACAGATACAAAGAGTTGGAGTGATGTGAGGAAGAGGTCATGAGCCAAGGAATGTAGGCAACCTCTAGTAGCTAGAAAACCAAGGTAGCAGATTCTCCCCTACACATTCCAGAAGGAGTCGACCCTGCCAACACCTTCATTTTTAGCCCAGAGGAACCGACCTCAGACTTCTGGTCTTCAGAAGTGTAAGAAAATTAATCTGTGTTATTTAAGCCACCAAGTCGTACCATTTGTTAAGCAGCAATAGAAAATGAATACACTTTGACCTAGCATACTGAGGCCATACCTCTAGGCTACACAACTACCAGCTGATATAGGGATGATGCTAACTCAGATCTGCTGGATAGCAAAAGCTATTCTCTACTTTTCTATGCTATCAGATGGATATAAAAGTATGAACAGAAATCTGTGTTCATGGTTGTTCCACACTCTTCATTATGAGAACCTTAAAACCATAGTGAAGGATGCTTCTGAAATTGTAGGCAGAAGCTGCTTCAAAACCTCCCATTTCCATATTGATCTGGGAAGCTTGAAACAGGCTACCACTTGAAAGGAAAACCTAGGACTGTGGATGCCAAAGTAACTGCTCTTTACTACTCAGAGGGACTGAGGGTTGTAGTGCCTTCAGCATGTTCCAAGGCTTAGAACCATCTAAAGTGAGTGTGAAACTGTTGGGAGGTCAATTAGAACACTGGTTCTCAATCAGGAGCAATTCTGCTCTGCAGAGGAAACTTGGAAATGCTCAGAGACATTTTGGGCTGTCGTGAGAGGGGTAGAAGCAGTCCAGTATTCAGGAGTCAAGGACGTTGCTAAACATTCTACAGTGCACAGCACAAAAAATTATCCCATTACAAGAAAGAGTTAATTGTCCAAAAATGTCAACAGTACCGTGATTGAGACTCCCCGAATTAGATCTATTCCCTGATTTTGCATGGTAAATACTGAGGTCCAGAGAGATGAGGTGAACTGTTAGGACCATATAATAAATACTCTCCTCTTTCACCAAGTGGAAAGTGGGAGATCTGATCATGTCCCGGCCCGCCTCTTGGAGAAAGGAAACCAAATATTAGTAAGAGGAAGAGAAAGCCAATAGGACAAAATCCATGCATTTGACAGAGACAGGCTGGGTCCAAACATCCTTGGGTGTGTTGACTTGGTAAAGAAGAGTGGTTTAAAGATCTGGCTTCAGGACCTGCAGAAAACGTTCACAATCACAAACTTGTAGCTACACAGCTGGTGTCCACAGATGTCCAATACGTGCCACTGACTGCTAAGCTATACCAACATTTCTGGTTTTGAATCCTGGCTTTCCACTTCTGAGCAGGTGTTTGATAAATTCTAGCTCCCTCTTCATGCATTCTGTCTCAGATATTGCCATTCTTTTCCCTCTGCTCTGTTCCCACCTCTGCTATCTCTCATCATCTCTCTCTGTAATCAGAGGAGACTAGCTGGTTTCCAGTACTTTCAACTCACTGTCCCCACAAAGATATTCCTACAATCCCAATAGGCTCTTAGAATTTCCTTTGTTGAAACACTGGGCTGATACTCATTAACTTCAGAAATAAGCCACAATTCTGTAGTCTCAAATAAAGGGCACTTGATGATTTGGCCTCCGCCTACCAAGCCAGTTTCCTCTTTCACTATTCTCCTTCTCTCCTCCACATTGTCTCACAGTCATTTAAAACTAGTTTTGTTGTCTTAACCATACCATGTATTTTAATGTGTGTGTACACACAAATGTGTATGTGATAAAATTCACAGAACATGAAATTCACCATTTAAGATGTTTTAAAGTCTACAGTGTATTTACTATTGGTATCCACAACGTTCATAACATTGTGAAACCATTATGACCAGTAGTTCCAAATAATTTTCATCAGCCTAAATAGAAACTCCGTACACATTAAGAACTCTCCCCATTGTCCCTTTACCAAGCCCCTAGCAATAATGAATCTGTTTTCTCCCTCTATGGATGTGCTAACTCTGGACATTTCACATAAATAGAATCGTAAAATATGTGAACCTTTGTGTCTGGCATCTTTCACTTATTACTCCATATTTTTATACCTGATTCCTTCTGTGTGGAGCACTCTTACCTTGAAATCTTCAATTCCTGCTTCAGTACTCACTTCAATTATTTTCTCCTCTCAATACTCTATTTACCCTCCTCAAACAGAGCAGAACAACCTTTTCTGCACTGGATCACTAATAAATAAATAAGTAAATAATTGTGAATAGAAACTGCTAGTGATGAAAGACAGGAAAAATGGAGAACCTAAAGGAAGTGCTACACTAGGTGTGTCATAGAGAGAGGGAAAATGAAGACTAAAAGGGACAGCTACTATGGATGAAGTAAAAGCTAAATGCAGAGGAATCATATTGAGAAAGAGTAGGCTGCAGCTGACTTTAATTTGAAAGGGAATTAAAACTGGAAGGACTTGGTACTCTTGAACTTTTATCTTTACACGTAAGCCAGGAGCCTCAGGAGGTAATAATGCTAAAAGGGGGCCCTCCTCCCATAAAGCATGCTCTCTGCACTTACAGTGATGCTCTCGATCCCTCAGATGGTATCACTAAGGAGTTGGCTTTCACTGGTACTGGTTCTCCCCTGAACGATCTTGAAAGATGAAAGCTCTGCCCCCAGGATGGGCAGGGAGACAAAGCCACTCATGAGATCTCTGGGAGACACAGTTGTTGCCTAAATCACACTGGAATAGATGGACAATAAAAAGAAGCCCCTATAATATCTGAGGCTTCCAAGACTGAATTATCACTGTGCCTCATTAAATAAATTATTGTCACTCTATCCTCAGAGGGCTTTGCTTCCCCAGAAGCTAATGAACAAAGTAGAATACATTTTGTTATTTATGGCCCTTAGGGGTAGCTTTGGAGCTAATCTATCTCGAATCAGACTCCCTTCTTTAGATGTGGTCTCCAGGGAACAGGGTTAGAAGGAAAGACCTCTGTATCTTTAGGTGTGATTAACACATTAAAGACCTGAAACAAAAAGATTAGACAAGGTATGTTGAATTCCCAGGATTTTCACCCAGGAATGTGAAAATGGCCCTGACTGAACCTAGATCCTTAAAGAAAAACCCAATTGCTTAACAAGAATTCCATTCTCATTTACTTCTGGTAGCACGGATTTTGGCTACCTTACAGGCAGGATCTCTGGGTGAGTGTTTACCTCCTCAGGGTCACCACAGATGCAGAATCATATCATCTTCCTTTCAGTTTTCAGCCCAGTGGGAAACAGCTGAACATTACCAACGCATCGTGAGACTGTTTGCTACGTGAGACCTGCAGCTCAAATGAAACGGTGTATGTGTGTTACTTGCTTTCAGGAATCCCTACAATCAGTCAGAGAGTCACCTTGGACCACAAAATCATTGTCATAAGATCACCTGGTAAATACTCAGAACAAAAAGGGTATGTTGATTTTATGAATTGTTGTCATAAAAAATGAAAGTGCTATGTGCACATCACATTGAATGAAAGATACCCAGTGATATGAAAAAATATAATTGGAGTATCTGACTTAGTCTCAGGAGAAGAGGAGAGGGAGAATTTTCTAAAAAGATGTCATTTGAGCTGAGAGATGAAGAGTGAGTAGATTCCTAGCTGGTTGAAGGGAGGGGTTGGAAGATTTCCATTTAATGCAGGAGCCATAGTTCTAGAGGAAATATTCATTCCCACTCCTTTCTCCCTTAGTTTCCCCAAAGCACACATGGGAAATCAGATGCCAACATTTCTTAGTTGTTCAAACTCCATTTTGACTGTGTCTGTGTGAGTGTTTAACATCTATCCTTTTTACAGTGATCTGGAAAACAAGCTTCATCACTTGCCAGTGTATCCCTAGAGTGGTCCCACCACACCTAGAGTGATACACAGGCACCGCACAAAAGAACAGAAACACTTATTTATTTATTTACTTACATGTTTTCATTACAAGGGTGTATGTTAGGATGATGTTAGGCATAGGGTATACTATAACAGAATTAAAAAATTACGTGGGCAGTAGTGGAAAGAAGTATGAGTTCACAGAGAAAGGGAAAGAGGTTAAAATTTTGACTGTTAAGGAAAAGCTTGATCATGTATTTTTTGAACTTTTGTTCGTAATTTCCAACTAAACTTTTGCTTTGAGATAATTGTAGATTCACATACAATTATAAGAAATAATATAGCATGATCCCATGAATGCCTTGCTCAGTTTTGCCCCACGGTAACATCTTCCATATTTATGCCTATTCCCAATAAAGGAGATCCAACCAAATGCAGAAATTATCAAACAATATTGTTAATATCACTTGCAAGCAAAATTTTGCTAAAGATCATTCAAAAGTGCCTGCAGCAGTATATCAACAGGGAGCTGCCAGAAAGTCAAGCTGGATTTAGAAGACAACATGCAACCAGGGATACCATTTCTGATGTCAGATGGATCCTGGCTGAAAGCAGAGAACGCCAGAAAGATGTTTACCTGTGTTTTACTGACTACACTAAGGCATTTAACTGTTTGGATCATAACAAATTATGGATAATATTGAAGAGAATGGGGATTCCAGAACACTTAATTGTGTTCGTGAAGAATCTGTACATGGATTAAGAGACAGTTGTTTGAACAGAACAAGGGGATGCTGCATGGTTTAAAGTCAGGAAAGGTGTGTGTCAGGGTTGTATCCTTTCACCATACCTATTCAATCTGTATGCTGAGAAAATAATATGAGAAGCTGTAGTATATGAAGAAGAACACGGCATCAGGATTGGAGAAAGATTCATTAATAACCTGCATTATGCACATGACACAACCTTGCTTGCTGAAACTGAAGAGGACTTAAAGCACTTACTTATGAAGACCAAAGATCACAACCTTCAGTATGGATTACATCTCAACATAAAGAAAACAAAAATCCTCACAACTGGACCAATAAGGAACACCATGATAAACGGAGAAAAGACTGAGGTTGTCAAGGATGTCATTTTACTTGGATCCACAATCAACACCCATGGAAGCAGCAGTCAAGAAATCAAAAGACTCATTGCATTGAGCAAATCTGCTACAAAAGACCTCTTTAAGGTGTTGAAAAGCAAAGATGTCACCTTGAGGACTAAGGTGCACCAGACACAAGCCATGGTGTTTTCAATCTCCTCACTCGCATGTGAAGACTGGACAACGAATAAAGAAGATCAAAGAAGAACTGTTGCCTTTGAATTGTGGTGTTGATGAACAATGTTGAATATACCGTGGACTGCCAAAAGAATGAACAAATGTGTCTTGGAGGAAGCACATCACAATGCTCCTCAGAAGTATTGTGATCCAAGAGAATGATACAAAAGTAAATTTTCTTGAAGATCATTCAAAAGTAGCTACAGCAGTATATCGACAGGGAAATGCCAGAAATTCAAGCTGTATTCAGAAGAGGATATCATTGCTGATGTCAGATGGATTCTGGCTGAAAGCAGAGAATACCAGAAAGATGTTTACCTGTTTTTATTGACTATGCGAAGGCATTTGACTATGTAGATCACAAATTATGGGTAACATTGCTAAGAACGGGAATTTCAGAACATATAATTGTGCTTATAAGGAACATACACATAGATCAAGAGGGGGTCATTTGAACAGAACAAAGGGGATACTGGGTGTTTTAAAACAGAGTTGCTTTACCTGCACCTTCTCCTAGGCAGGGGGAGAGAGGAAGGGACTGCAGGTGGATATTTGCTCAGTCTCACTACATCTGTCTGTTCCTGGCAGTAAGATGGAGGAAAGTGCAACAGATAGGTATACGCGTACTCACTCTTCTTATGCTCTGCACTGGACATGGGGTGGGAGGAAAGCGTTTCAGTGGGGATGCGTACATAGTTATAGCTCCTGTGCCCCTCTTGGTTGTGAGTGGCAGACACGTGCACAGTGGTGATGCCTTGTGTCAGGTGGCAAGTGGGAGGAAGGGACTGCAGGGGTATGCGCCTAGTCACGGCTCTCTTGCCACTTGCTAGGTGGTTAAGGGATGGAGTTGCATCTGGCAGAGGTACATACAGAGGTGTTTCCTCAGGTCAGGTGAGGGGATGAAGGAAGATGCTGCTGGGGGATATGTATCCAGTTGGGTTTTCTCTGCCCCTCCCTTGGTGGGTTAAGGGATGAAACCCCACCTGGTAATGCACACATAGTGGTGCCATCTTCTGTCAGTTGGTGGCGGGGAAGTGAGAAAAGGGCTGTGTTGGGATGTGTGCAGTCACAGGCCCTCTGCCCCTTGCTGGGCAGGTTAAGGGAGAGAGTTCTGTCTGGTGGATAGGAGCTCAGCTGTGTTCCCTCACATCATGTGGTGGGAGGGAGGAAGGGGCAACGAGGAGATTCATGGACAGTCATGGCTCTTCTAACCCTCTCTAGGCAGGTTAAGTGATTTTATCAGCCCTGACAGATGCACTCACAGAGATACTGCCTTGCACTGGATGGGAGGAAGGAGAAGGGATTGCTTGGTGACTTCTCTCACTCTCCTGCTACTGCCACCCCCCACCAAGCCCTTGGTGGGGGAGTAAGTGGTGGGCAAGAACATGCATGGGGGTGTGCCTAGTCTTGCTCATCAACTGGGCAGGGGGGAGCACTGGACGGGGCTGGGTGGGGTAGGAGGAAGAGGATAGTCTCCTGTTATGGCCCCCCAGTCAGGCGAGGCACTCGGGGTATGGGACCCTCTGCCGCCTCTAATCAAGTGGGTGGGTTGAGGGGGAGTGCATTCTTCCATCTAGGATATGCGGGTGCCAGGGGACTCAGTGTCTACTGAAATCAGTGAGCAAGACCTGTCCTGTCTTGAGGGCGAGGAGGGAGGGCCACCAGAAGACTGGTTGGATGGGAGAGCTCCCGCTGACACGCCATTGGTCCACTACCTCATGCCCACCGTTCAACCCTGAGTATTTCTCGTTCAGAATCTGGCACCCTCCCTGTCTCTGCTTCCTTCCATTTGTGTCTACAGAGGTTCTCTGTCCCTTTTGGGAAAGTCATGAAGTTGCCTTGCTTTTTTCTTCAATTTTTTTTTTTTTTTTTAAGGTTACTGTTGTCTTTCTCCTAACTTAGCTGCAACAAGCCAAGAAAGCTGGCTGAGCTCCTCTGTTCTGTGTTACTCCTCCTTCACTGCTTACTTTATTCCTTCCAACTGGTTTTTGGTTCAGTCCTTAGACTTTGTTTTTTGATGTTCAGGGTTCCCAGGTTGTTATGTAATCCTGTTTCACTTGGCTTTTTGGGTCTTTGGTGCAGGAAGACATCAGGGTGTATGTGATTAAGCCACCATCTAGGCTCCACCCAATTTTATAATAATTCTTCAATTAGGTGATATAAGACTGTCGATTCTGCTTAAAATTTTTCCATTTTTTTTGTTAATCTAGCTCATTTACATTTTCTTGTAAATTTTAGAAATACCAATTTCTAAAAAAATGCCTGTCAGAATTTGGTTTGGTGTTGTATTGAGCGTGGTAGGTCATTTTTTGGGGGAAACTGACATCCTAACAATATTATATCTTCCAAGCCCTGGACATCGCATTTATTTCTTTATATTTCAGTCTTCATAAATTTCTCTCAGAAATATCTTATAGTTTTAAGTGTAAAGAATTTGCATACATATTAAATACTTATTCCTTGATATTTTGATGTCATTACAAATGCTATTTTTAAATTTTAATTTTCCAATTTGTTACCAAACCCGTTGCAGTCGAGTGGATTCCAACTCATTGCAACCCTACAGGATAGAAGAGAACTGCGCTTAGGGTTTCCACGGAGTGGCTCGTGGATTCAAGCTGCCTACCTTTTCGTTAGCAACCAAGCTCTTAATCACTGTGCCACCAGGCCTTGAGTTTGTTACCAGTATATAAAATATAATTTATTTTTTATGTTAACCTTGTGACCTTCAGCCTTGCTAAATTTATGTATTAATTCTACAGGTTATTTTTTATACATGGCTTTAGACAATGTATATAATGACGTTGTCTGCAAAGAATCAGATTTATTTTTTCCTTTCAACTCTTTATACCCTTTGTTTTATTGTACCTCCAATACAATGTTGAAGTCCTGAGAGCAGGCATTTATTTCTTTCCTTGATTATAGAGTGGAAATATCCAGTCTTTGACCATTAAATATGACGTAGGTGCTATTGATCAGGTTGGGAAAGTTCCTTCCTATTCCGTTGGCTGAGAATTGAATTTTGGGTGTTGAATTTTGTCAAATGCTTTTTCTGCATGTCCTAAGATGATCACAGGGCTTTCTCTTTGGTCTGTGGATATGATGGATTGTTTTGATTCTGAAACGTTGAGTCCACTTTGCATTTATAAATTTTTCTTTCAATTGTTAAAATCTTGTTGAAGTTTGTTACATCTGTGTTCATTAGGCATATTGATCTGCAATTTTTTTTATACTGTCTTTTTTTGTTTGCTTTTCGTGTCAAGGTTATGCTGGCCTTATAAAATAAGAAGAGTTCTTTCTTCCTCTAGCTTCTAAAAGAATTTGTATACAATTAGCACTAGTTTTGCCTTAGCTGTTTGGCAGTCTTCTTCAGTAAAACCATCTTGTCTACGATTTTTCTTCATGGAATAGTTTGAGTTTACAAATGAAATTAAAAAATAAGTCTAGAGCTATTCAGAGTTTCTATTTCTTCTTTAGTTAGTTTTACTAGGTTTTGTCGTTCAACGAATGTGTCTATTTCATATAAGGTGTCAAATTTATTGGCATACTGTTGTTTATAGTAATTATTGTTATTTAAATATCTCAGCATTTTTAATGATCTCATTGATTTGTGGTAATCTCTGTTTTTTCCTTTTTTTTTTTTTGCTTGATCCTTCTTTCTAGGCATTTGTTCATTTATTAGTATTTTCAAGGAATCTAATGAAGGCTTTTTATTATCTTTTTTCCTTCATCATTGGTTTCTTTGCTTATATTTGTTATTTCCTTCCTACTACCAACTTTGGGTTCATGTTATATTTTGTTCCTAGCTTCTTAAGATAGAAACTTGGGTCATAAATTTAGACCTTTCTTCTTTTTTAATATTAATATTTATAGCTATAAATTACCCTCAAAGCATTTTGTTAGTTGCATCCCACAAAATTTCATGTTGTTTTCATTATCATTCAATTTTAAATACATTATTAATTGTCATACTAGACATCAATGGATAAGAGAAGAAGCTCTCAGGGGGGGAGAACAAAAGTGTCACAGACAGCTTATAAAATAATTAAACATATTACGTCTAAATTATGAAAGTGGCATGAACATAGAGATTCAGAAAGGAAAAGCAGACTCAAGTCTAATAAATGAGGCCTCAGAATTCTAAAACACAGTAAATCATGAACAAAAATTTAATCTCCAAGTCTTTATCATCCCGTAAGATTTTTATGCCTCATCATAATTTTGCTATGAAAGAGAAAATGAACTTGAAGACAGCATATTTTTAGAAATAACTATTACCACTTTAAATGAGTGGATACTCTCAAACTAGTTCCGTTTCAAAGTTGGAAGTAACTTTCAGGAAAGTAAAAACATAAAATGCCAGAAATGTCTGGAGATTCAGAGACATGTGGACAAAAACAAAATCAGAATTTCTGAATGCCAATCTGGTTCCAGGCTTCTCATGAATTCTTCCCAGCCCCAAGGCAAGCATTTTTGTCACTCATTTAAAGTGATAATCCCAACAAGACTTTTCAATGCCGCTTTTATGTCCTTGCTCCTCAGGCTGTAGATAAATGGATTCAGCATGGGTGTGACTACGACGTACGTCACTGAGGCTATTGCACTGGCCGTAGAATTTTGGGTAGTGGTAGAACTGAGGTAGACCCTAAGACCTATATCAAAAAACAAGGAAACAACTGAAAGGTGAGACCCACAAGTGGAAAATGCCTTATATTTCCCCCTTACTGATGTTATTCTCAGTATGGAAGAGACAATCTGAGAATAAGAAAATACGATGCCAGTCAGGGGAATAATGCCCATCACTCCAGTTGCAAAATCTTTATGATGTTGAGGAGGGTGTCAGAACAGGCAAGTTGGATAACCTGATTGATTTCACAGAAGAAGTGGGGAATTTCCATGTAAGTACAGAAGGACAGTCTCAACACGAGTAAGCTACGTGTCAGAGAGTCCAGGACACTCAATATCCAGGAAAAGAGCAGCAACAAGCCACAGAGTCTGGGATTCATGATGACCATGTAGTGCAGTGGGTGACAGATGGCCACAAACTGGTCATAACCATTATACAAAGGAAAAAACATCCAACTGCATAAAAAGGATGAAAAAATATATTTGGGCAAGGCAGCCTTGATAGGTGATGGCTTTTGTTATGGGTATCCATTCAAAAAAAAAAAAAAATTTTTTTTTTTTTTTTTATGGATGTTCAGTACCATCTTTGGGACAGTTGTGGAAGTGAAACATACATCTACAAAGGACAGGTTGGCTAGGAAGAAGTACATGGGAGTGTGGAGATGGGAGCCAGTGATGATGGCCAAGATGATAAGAAGGTTACCAATAAAGGTGACCAAGTATACGGACAGGAACAGCCTGAGAAGAAGAGATTGCAGTTCTTCCTCTTCTGAGAGTCCAAGAAGAATAAATTCTGAAATTTTTGTATGGTTTTCTGGTTCCATATAGCTAGTGTGACCGTCAAGAAAACGAAAAGAACAATGCTTTATACACAAATAGGCATCGTCAATCAGCAGCACTACTACAGATTATAATTTTTCACATAATAGACATGAATACTAGTATTGTATCTTACACATAAAATAAATAAAAGCCTGTATTTTGTCAATGGATCAGCTGAATAATCAGAGGATTTAATGATGCAGCCATTCTTTCTGCCTTTGACTGTCCCTTCCAAGTTAGTAACGTAATCTCTAGTCATAACCTACATCATAAAGCCAGCACTCTTTTTGCATACATTTCTCTGAGACAGAGTCATCTAGCTCCTTGCTCCTCAGAGTGTGACCCATGGACTAGAAGCATCAGCCTCACCTGAAAGCATGTTAGAAATGTAGAATCAATAGACTGACCCTACTTAATCAGGATCTCCACTTTAAAAAGTTCCTGGGTATATTAGTTTCCAAGGGATGCCAAATTACCTTGGTAATTTTTCATAGGTAACATATTACCACAAACTGGGTCACTTAAAACGATAGAAATTTAGTCTCTCACAGTTCAGGAGGCCGGAAGTTCATAATCAAGGTAACTGTAGGGTTAATTCATTTTTAAGACTCTCTTCTAGCTTGTGGTGGTTGCCAGAAATCCTTGGTGTTCTTGGCTTGTAGACACATCATTCCAATCTCTGTCTCCATCTTCACATGGCCTTCCTCTCTGTGTTTTCTTCCTTTCTCATAAGGACATCAATCATTGGATTTAGAGCCAACTCTAAATCCAGAATTATTTCATCTTGAGACCCTTAATTAAGTCTATCTTCAAGTACTGTATGTTTTAATAGGGTCACATTCTGAGGTTCCGGCTGGACATACATTTTGAGGGGACACCATTCACTACACTAGGTGATTCATATACAGATTACAGTTTGAGAAGCATTGATCTGACAGTGTGTGCCTCCAGGGATAAGAAGCCCCTGATTTTAACTGTTTTTCCTTTTACATCCTGTTTAACTATGATAATACATTACTCTTCCAAAAGCTGAAATTTGTGTCCTTGTGATTTTTATCAGCTGCACTGAATTCTGATGTCTAAACTGAAAAGGCACTTTGGGGATATTTGTCCAGAGGGTACCCTTCCTCTCTAGGAACTGAGCTCTGTCTCACAAACACTATGATGGAGCCCTGCAGTCTAACTTACACTGTCAAAGCTGATTTGATCAGAAGATGACATGACAGAAGATAGCCCAATGAGCATCTTACCCCATCCCTGTGCCCCCCCCCACCCATGGAATTTGGAATTGAAGCTTTCATGTTACAATCAGTGAGTCTTTGAAATTCTCATTGTGGTGTTCATATTCTGCCAAGAGCATGGAGAAGCCTGGAAATACACTTGACAGAATGAGAGGGAAGAATAATTTAGACATGCAAAAAAATATTTGGACAAGAGACACAATGGACATTATGGGGATAATGGACAGAAAAGCTGCATTAGACCCTGGTAGCTTTCAAGTTCCAATCAGACACTCAAGGACCCACCCTCTGGAGGGGATGGTAAACATATTGGAGGAGATGGTGAACATACTGGCTGAGAGTAGCAAGTCTGGAGACAGAGTACCAGGGTTTGATGACAAACTGACACACTTATTAGCTGTCTAACCATGGGACAGGCACTTAACTTCTGTGTGCTTTTTTTTTTTTATTTATTTACTTGTAAAATAGAGATGATCATAGGCTTATAATATGTTTGAGAGAGCAATTGAGTTACATATGTAAATCACTTGGGACAGTGTCTGCAGAGAAGGCTTATGTAAGTATTAGCTATAAGCTTTATATAAGTATTAACTCGTACTATCATTGGAATCTAACCTAGATTATTTGTATTTTCATTACATTTAGCATAATGCCGAACATAGTTTCAAGAGCTATAATAAAGTTGATCCTAAAAATACTATATTTGTTCCTGATTTTAATGCACATGCTTCTAAATGTTTTCCACCTAGTATGATGTTGATGGAGATCTTAAATATCATATCTTTGTCATGGAAAGAAAGTGTCTATTTAGAGAACAACATGAGAATTTTTTATATAGACAAAGGAAGATGAAATTTATCTTACACTTATATCGTATATCTTGAGATCATATTCACACTGAGAGCTCAGAAAATCTTTTGTCGTATAAATCAGCCAAGCAGTTTTAAAGATTTTAATGACTTTAAAAAAAGCTTTATGGTCATACAGATATTGGTTGGATCTGGGGTCCATTATTTATTAGCATAAGGTTGAGAAAAATAAAAGATAATATATGTATACACTCACTCACACACACACACACACACACTTACTATGATGTAACATCACCAATGGTTAAAATGTTACCATCCAGTGTTGATCTTTGATGTGACTTTTAAATGTTGTTCCCACATTTTCATAACTTTTCACAGTAAGTATTTATAAAACAGAAATCAATTTCAGAAACTAAACAACAGGGTTTTTTTTTTTTTTTTTTTACTCTGCTGAATGAATTTCAGGTAGTTCGATACATTATTAATGCCACACGGTTGCCCAGGAAACTCAACTAATACATTTCTTGATGTGATATGAGAATAAAGAAAAATGTAAGACAGTAGAGAAAAGTGATAAAGGGAAACAAGGTGAGAGAGAGAATGCAGAGAGGGGAGATAAAAGTAACAAAAGATGCAGATGAGTTACTTCCTATGTGTGTGACTTGGTGCCTGATGACTCAAGCCTTCTATTTCCCGCTCTACTGACTATTAGAAATGACAGAGGTGACAGGGAGTTAAATAAACTCAGGGTATCTCTCTATGTTCCCTATCTGAAAGCTTTATTGACCATGAGTCTAGTTACAATACCAGAGAAAATGGTGGCAAAGGAGCCTCAGAAACAATTACTGAAGAGAAACTATCAGAAAGTGGAAAATAAACTGAGTTAGAAATAGTGACAAATGGTAGTTTGATGATTCAGAATTTTAAAAATTCTCTGACCACTGGAAGGTGAAACAAAAATTCCCTGGGGAAATAAAAAGAAATTTAAACCCTAGAACTGTACTTACTTTTCCAGATCAAGTGAAGATTTCAAGAAAAATTGCCTCCAAGTTTTTAGTGTAGATGAAGCAAATCTTCCTGGCTTTGAAAAAAAACATAAATTTGTTTAAGGCAAATGGTTAACATAAAGATCATAGAACAGTCTGAGACAGAATTGACAGTTTCAGATGAGGTTACATTTGCTTTGGTACACAGTTAGCAAAGCACACTGCACAAGTGGAAGATGTTATTCCTTCAACCTTTCAGGAACTCAACAATTCTATGCCTAAAAAAATTAAGAAATGTGTGTTGTTAGGTGCTATCGATTCAGTTCTGATTCATAGTGACCCTGTGTACAACAGTACGAAACACTGCCCGGTCCCATGCCATCCTCACAATTGTTCCTGTGGAAATGTTGCAGAATAAAAATTGTTAGTGACGTTTTCAGATTTACTGCCTCTGAGGAGGATGGGGTTGCCATGAGTTGTAAGCAAGTCTAGGCCAACTTTTTTTTTTTTCTAAGAAGAATCCAAACCCAAACCCACTACCGTTGAGTCGATCTTGACTCATAGAGACCCTATAGGACAGTAATAGACCATTTTTCTAAGGGTGAAGATTTTATGTGTGGTCAGATAAAAAAGAAAAAAGTACTGTGTTTATCAAGTGGAAGAATAGCACTTGATAAACACAGTAACATTTTTCTTTTTTATCTGATCACAAATAAAATCTTCACCCTTAGAAAAATGGTCTATTACTTAAGTCAGTTAAATAGTTGATATTCAAAATTAAGATAATAGTGAAAAGGCCCTATATTCCTCTGAACAAGAAAGGCACAGAGATTGAGAACCTCTGGAGAAGGTATAAAATGAGATACAAGATGAAGGACGGAAACGCAGAGCATCTGAAAGTATTCTCCCTGAGGACAGGAAGCAGACTAGGAAGACCTTTATCTCCACTATTATTCAACATTGTTTTGGAAGTTGTAGTGAAAAAATGAAGCAAGAAAAGAAAATAAAGGATATGCACGTTGATAAGGGAAATGTAAAACCATCCCTATTCGCAGAAGATATGATCCTATACATAGAAAGCTATTGGAACTAATAGAAGCATTCAGCAAAGTGTCAAGATACAAGATCACCATAAAAAAATCAGTTGTATTCTTCTATATCAACAAAGAGAACTGTGAAAAGGAAATCAGGAAAACAATACCATTTATAATAGCTCACAATCACTACCAATTAAAGAGATGCAGATCAAAACTACAATGAGATACCATCTCACCCCGACATTACTGCCACTAATAAAAAAAATTAAAAGAAAATAACTAATGTTGGTGAGGATGTGGGGAGATTGGAACTCTTATACACTGCTGGTGGAAATGTAAAATGGTACAACTGTTATGGAAAATGGTATGGCACTTGCTCAGAAAACTAGAAATAGAATTAGCATATGATCAAACAATCCCACTCCCAGGTATATACACTAAAGAAATAAGAGTTGTGACACAAATAGGCATATGCACACCTATGTTCATTGCGGCATTATCAACAATAGCAAAACTGTGGAAGCAACCAAAGTGCCCATCAACAGAAGAATGGATTAACAAACTGTGGTACATACACACAATGGAATACTACAAAAAAAAAAGAATAATCATAAATCTTCAAAACATTTCACAACATGGATGAGCCCGGAAGGGATTATGCTGAGTGAAATAAGTCAATTGCAAAGAGATAAATATTGTATGAGACCTGTTTTATAAAGTAATAACAAAAGGTTTACAAACAGGAAAAAAAATTGATGATTACCAGGGATGGGAAGGGAAGGAGGGAAAATTAACAAGGTGATACTAGACATGAGTTAATATTGGTGAAGGAAAAGGCAACATGCAATGTGAGAGAAGTCAGCAAAACATGACCAAGGCAGGAGAGGACACTGAGTTAAACACCTGAATAAAGGACAGCAATGGTAACTACTATAACACAGACAATTCTGCAACAATAGAATCAATAAACAATAACCTATGAATGGATACGTAGGTATGCCAAGCATGAGGGAGTGGGTAAGCGAGCACACCCACTGGCAGACACAGGCTCGGTAGAGGAAATATCTAAATACATGACTGTAGGTGCTTCTTATCTATCAATGCAGACAACAGAGCACACAAGTGGCACAGTCGGGGAAACCTCTTAGACATAACTAAACACCTCATGGGATGAAGTTCCAGGCTTGAAGGCAAAGGACCATAGACTCTGGGGACATGTACGTCAATGGGCACAATATATTTCTTAAAGACAATATTCCACATCCTACTTTGGCGAGCAGCATCTGAGGTCTTAAAAGCTTGTGATTGGCCATCTAAGATACAACTATTGGTCTCTTCTACTCCGGAGCACAGGAAGGAAAAAAAAAAAAGTCTCAAGGGAGCAATTAGTCCAAGAGACTAATGGATCACATGGACCATATCCTACACTACCCCGGCACCAGAAGAACAAGGTGGTGCCTGGGTACCACTACCAACTGCTCTGACTGTTATTATAACAAAGGGTCTCAGGCTGGGTGGGATTAAAATGTAGAACAAATGACCAAATTCACAAAGAAGACCAGACTTTCTGGTCTCACAGAGACTGCAGAACCCACAAGACTATGGTTCCCAGGAACCCTTCTAACTCTGAATTGAAGACACTCCTGAAATTCACCATTCAGCCAAAGATTAGGTGGGCCTAAAAAACAAACAATAACACACTTGAGGAACGTGCTTCTTAGAAAAATCAAGTATATGAGATCAAATGAGCAAAACCAGCCCAAAAACAAAGACAAGAGGGTGAGAAGGAACAGGAAAACTGGGGAAATGCAACCAGGGAAGCTAGGGTGGAAAAGGAAAGGAGGGAGCTGAAACATTGCAAGATTGCAACCAATGCCATGAAACAATTTGTGTACATATTTTTGAATGAACATCGTGGAGAATGGGAATGCCACAACACTTAATTGTACTCATGAGGAACCTTTACATAGATCAATAGGCAGTTGTTCGGGCAAAACAAGGGGATACTGATTGGATTCACGTAGGGAAAGGTGTGGGTCAGGGTTGTATCTTTCACCGTACCTATTCAAACTGTATGCTGAGCAAATAATATGAGAAGCTGGACTATATGAAGAAGAACAGGGCAACAGGATTGGAGGAAGACTCCTCAACAACCTGCGTTATGCAGATGACACAACTTTGCTTGCTGAAAGTGAGGAGAACTTGAAGCACTTACTAATGAAGATCCAAGACCACAGCCTTCAGTATGGATTGCACCTCAACAGAAAGAAAACAAAAATCCTCCCAACTAGACCAATAAGCAACAACCTGATAAACGGAGAAAAGATTGAAGTTGTCAAGGATATCATTTTACTTGGATCCACAATCAACAGCCGTGGAAGCAGCAGTCAAGAAATCAAAAGACACATTGCACTGGGCAACTCTGCTGCAAAAAGAAGGACCTCTTTAATGTGTGGAAGAGCAAAGATGTCACCTTGAATACTAAGGTGCACCTGACCCAAGCCATGGTATTTTCAATCACATCCTATGCATGTGAAAGCTGGACAATGAATAAGGAAGACTGAAGAAGAACTGACACCTTTGAACTGTGGTGTTGGCGAAGAATATTGAGTATACCATGGACTGCCAAAACAACGAGCAAACCTGTCTTGGAAGAAGTACAACCAACTAGAATACTCCTTAGAAGCAAGGATGGCGAGACTGTGTCTTACACACTTTGGACATGTTGTCAGGAGGGATCAGTCCCTGGGGAAGGACATCATGCTTGGCAGAGTACAGGGTCAGTGGAAAAGAGGAAGACCCTCAATGAGGTGGATTGACATAGTGGCTGCAACAAGGAGCTCAAGCATAACAACGATTGTAACGATGGCTCGGGACTGGGCAGTGTTTCATTCTGTTGTGCATGGGGTCGCTATGAGTCAGAAGCAACTCGACCGCACCTAACAACAAGATTTTTGAATGAGAAACTCATTGTCTCTCTAAACTTTAACCTAAAGCACAATAATTTTTTTTTTAAAAAAAGGAATCATTAAAAAATAATAATAAGGATAGAGAAGCTGAAAAGGGAAAAATCTAGAAAGAATATCCAAATGCTGGTAATTGAGAAGGGAGTCTAGGAGATGAATTGCCATGTGGGGATTTTTAAGAAAAATTTCAGACACTGAATTGTAAACCCTATCCTCTATTTCCCTGAATAAATCATTCATAAAACATGTGTTTCTTAGTAATGCTTTTGTGGGTGGAAATTCTTTATGATGAATAAATAAAAAGAACTGGGTCTCTCGCATCAAGGCTGTGATGGGGTAAAGCCAAGGCTGTGCATGAGAAGATGTGGGCATGTGCAATTCTCCAATTAGCAGCAGCCTAAAAAGCTTTCTAGGTTCCTGGGCAGCACAAATGATTTGTGTTGGCTACTAACCGAGAGATTGGTAGTTCAAATCCACCCAGCAGTACTGCAGAAGAAAGACTCACAGATCTAGTTCCATACGATTACAGCCATAAAAACCCTATGGAATAGAGTCCTACTCTGAAGCATATGGGGTTACTAAGGCTTGGAATCAACTTCACTGCAACAGGTCTGGGTTTTTGGAAGGAAGTTTCTACAGAAAAAAACCTGGCAGCAGCTGTAGACAAGAAGCGGGAGATGGAATTAAGGAGGCCAGAGTTCGGAATTTATTCTCACTGACTGGTCTGTATGTTCATGCGACACATAACTTGTGAGAGAGTCCCAGAAATGTTATGACACTTGAACGGAATAGCTGCCCACAATTTGTCTGGTGAGGATTCAAGCTATCATACCTTGGGCATTAAAAGCACATTGAATTAACCGATAGTTAAAAGGTGTTGAAAACTGGGGCATTTTTCCTATATACAGGATGCAGTACTTAGAACTGACAGCATCTGCAAAGCCTCTCTAGAAAGGAGGTCCTGTTAGGAAGATTTACCATGAAGAGTGGTCCCTATCTAATTATCACACTACCAGAATCTATCAAGTGTCTTTGGGCATGAGATAGGGGACATTTTCCTGGATTATCCAGGTTTGGACCAATGTAATCACAAGAGTCCTTAGAAAGGGGAATCAGGGGATCGAAGGAGACAAAAGGCTAGGTGATGGCAGAAACAAAAGGTTGGAGTGATGTGAGAAAGGGGTCATGAGCAAGGGGATGCAGGCAACCTGTAGTAGCTAGAAAACTGAAGTAGCAGATTCTCCCCCCACAACTTTCAGAAGGAGTCAACACCACTGACACTTTGATTTCTAGCCCAGAGGAACTAACCTCAGACATCTGGTCTTCAGAGCTGTAAGAAAATTAATTTGTGTTGTTTAAGCTACCAAGTCATACCGTTTGTTAAGCAGAAGTAGAAAACTAATCCAGTTTCACCTAGCATACTGACGTCATAGCCTCTATGCTACACACTACTGGATGATATAGTGGTAATGCTAACTCACGTCTATTGGATAGCAAAAACTGTTCTCTTCTTTTCTATGCTATCAGATGGATATAAAAGTATCATCAGAAAGCTATATTCATGATTGTTTCACACTCTTCATTAGGAGAACCTTAAAACAATAGAAAAGGATGTTTCAAAATCATAGGCAGAAGCTGCTTCAAACCTCCCATTTCAATACTGCTCTAGGAAGGTTGAAGCAGGGAACCACTTGAAAGGAAAACCTAGGGCTGTGGGTAGCAAAGTCACTGCTCTTTATTACTCAGAGGGACTGAGGGCTGTAGTGTCCTTGGCATGTGCTAAGACTTCAGAATGAAGTACGGTCAGTATAAAACAGTTTGGAGGTCATTTAGAACACTGGTTCTCACACAGGAGCAGTTTTGCTCTGCAGAGGAAACTTGGAAATGCTCAGAAATATTTTGGGCTGTCATGAGAGGGGTAGAGACAATCCAGTGTATAGAGGTCAAGGATGCTGCTCAACATCCTATAGTGCACAGCACAAAAAAAATTATCCCATAACAACAAAGAATTAACTATCCCAAAATGTCAACAGTACCATGGTTGAGACACCCAGAATTAGATCCATTTCCTGATGTTGCATGGCAAATACTGAGGTCCAGAGAGGTGAAGTGACCTGTTAGGGCCATATAATAAACACTCTCCTCTTTCACCAGGTGGAAAGTGGGAGATCTGATCATGTCCTGCCCCACCCCCCCTCCTTGGAGAAAGGAAACCAAATGTTGGTAAGAGGAAGAGAAAGCCAATAGGACAAAATCCACGCATTTGACAGAGACAGACTGTGTCCAAATGTCATTGAATGTGTTGACTTTGTGAAGAAGAGTAGTTTATAAAGATCTGGCTTGAGGATCTGCAGAAGACCTTCACACTTACAAGCTTACCTACACAGCCAGTGTTCACAGATGCCCATCACTGACCACAGCCTGCTAAGCTATACCAACATTCCTGGTTAGAATCCTGGTTTTCCACTTCCAAGGTGTTCAATAAATGCTAACTCCTCCTTCATGAGTTCTGTCTCTCAGATATTTCCATTCATTTCCCACTGCTCAGTTCCCACCTCCACTATCTCTCATCATCTCTCCCCGTAATCAGAGAAGACTAGCTTGCCTCCAGCACATTCTCCTCATTGTCCCCAGAGAGGTATTTCTACAAGGCAATCATGCTCATAGAATTCCCTTTCTTCAAACACTGGACTGATACTCATTAACTTCAGAAATAAACCACGATTCTGTAGTCTCATATATAATAATTCCATACATAAAATATAATAATTTTTGAAATTTGATAGTTTGGCCACTGTCTACCAAGCCAGTTTCAACTTTCAGTATTCTCCTTCTCTCCCCCACATTGTCTTCCAGAAATTTAGAATTAGTTTTGGTGTCCTAAGCACACCATGCACTTTTGTGTGTGTGTGTGTGTTAAAATTCACATACCATGAAATTCAGTGTTTTACACAAAGTAAAGTATGTAATTCATTTACTATTGGCATTAGGATATTCACAATATTGTGAAGCCATCGTGACTGCTGGTTCCAAATCATTTACATCACCCCAAATAGAAACTCTGTACCCATTAAGAACTCTGCTCATTGCCCCCTTACCCAAGCCCTTAGCAATAACAAATTTGTTTTCTATCCCTATGGATGGGCCTACTCTAGACATTTAATATAAATAGAACCCTACAGTATGTGGCCTTTTGTGTTTTCTGTCTTTCACTTATTACTCAACATTTTTACACCCCGATTCCTTTTGCGTGGAGCACTCTTACCTTGAAATCTTCACTTCATGCTTCAAGACACATACAAACTATATTCTCATCTCTATACTCTCTTAACCCTCCTAAAACAGAGAAGAACAATCTTTTCTGCACTCAATCACCAATAAATAAGTATGAACAGAAACTGCCATGATGGAAAAAAGGAGAAACTAAAGGGAATGCTACTGTAGTTGCATCAGAGAGAGGGAGAAAGGGGAAATGAAGAATAAAAAGAACAGCCACTGTGATGAATTAAAAACTAAACCCAGAGGAATCATACTGAGAAAGAGGAGGCTGCAGCTAATGCTAAGGCTAGGGAATTGAAACTGGAAGGACTTGATACTGTTCAACTTTTACTTTTTCATCCATGTCAGGAGCCTCAGAAGGTAACAAGGTTAAAAGGGGCCCTTCCTCCACAAAGCATTCTCTCTGCACTTACAATAATGCTCTGGATCCCCCAGGTGTTATCACTAAGGAGTTGGTTTCCACTGGTTTTGGTTTCCCCCCGAACAATCAAGAAAGATGAAAGCTTTGCCCCCAGGAAGGGCAGGGAGACCAAGTGATTCATGAGATCTATGGAAGACACTGTTGCATTTCCTCCTAATCTATCATTGCTTAAACCAATCTGGAGTAGATTTACAATAAAAAGAAGCCCTTATAATAGCTGAGGCTTCCAAGACTGAATTATTACTGTGCCTCATTAGATAAATTACTTTATTGTCATGCTATCCTCTGAGGACTATGCTTCCCTAGAAGGTAAGGAACAAAATAGAATCAATTTTGCCAGTCATGGCTCTTAAGGGTAGCTTTGGAGCTGGATATGTGCCTCCTATGTCAAATCTGGCTCCCTTCCTGAGATGTGATGTCAAGGGAGCAGGATATAAGGAAAGATTTCTGTATCTTTAGGTGTTGTTAACTCCTGGGTGGGGGGAGGGAGAATATGAGACAATATCTGTTGAATTCCCAAGTTTTTACTCACAAATACGAAAACGGCCCTGACTGAATCCAGACCCTCGAAGAACAACCCAATTGCTTAACAAGACTTCCGTTCTCATTTAGCTTTGCCTGGCTTACAGGCACGCCCTCTGGGATGTCTTTACCTCCACGGGGTTACCACAAATTCAAAATCACATCATCTTCCTTTCAGTTTTCAGTCCAAAGGAGAACAGGTGAATGTTACCAACCCATCATTGGCAAATGAGACCTGCAACTTAAATGAAATGGGTGTTTGTGGGTGCTCCTCACTCTCAGGAATCTCTATGATCAGTCAGAAAGTCACCTTGAAGCACAAAATCAATGTCATAAAATGAACTCATAAATATTCAGAGCAATGAGGATATGTTGATTTTATCAATTATTTTCTTAAAAAATAAAAATGCTGTGTGAAAGTTACACTGAATGAAAAATACCTAGTAATTTGAAAGAAAATAACTGGAGTATCTGACCGAGTCTTGGGAGAAGAGGAGAGGGACAAGTTTCTAAAAAGATTTCATTTGAACCAAGACAGGAAAATCGAATGGATTATTAGCGTCATGAAGGGAGGGGCTGGAAGACATTCATTTAGTCTGGGAGCCGTATTTCTAGATCAAATATTCATCCCTGGGGGCCAAGATGGCTGACTAGGTAGAAGCTACCTCGGATCCCTCTTGCAACAAAGACTCAGTCTTTTCCTAGCCCATCCTCCTGCCCTGAGAGAAGCAGCTACAAAAAACCCAGGGACCAAAAATCTTTCCCCGACTTCCTGAAATTGGACTAAAAATACAGAACCAGCTCCAGCCAAGCATATGAGACCCACAGTCTTGGGCTTTCATCCCTACAGGCAACAAGGTGGCTATTACAATGCAAAGGCAATTCTGATAGTGATCTGACTGTAATTGTTTTAGCGGATTACTGGAAAGACAATTTTCCGAGATCTGATATCTCTACCTATTCAACAGAGCCCTCACTGACCACAATGGGGAACTGAGGGCTGAAGCTCCACCCAAACCACCTACCCTCCTGCCATAGGAGTCTGAGGATAGTGACACCTACCAATCTGTAGAGGTACACGCATTGGGTGCCTAAGGTACAGCTGCAGAGCCCACCCACCAAAGTGATTTAGGAATAGAGACACACCTATCTCACTGGCACTTGGAGGAAGCCTGTCAGCATCCTGCCCCCCCCGGAGTGTGACCCCCTGCTGCTACTGGAATCTGGTGCACACAACTATCACCACTACTTCTCTAAGTGAGTTGGTGACAGTCTACACCACACACTTGGTGACTGAAAATCAGATTTTACTGAAGAATAGTGAATAGACTCTTAGGCTTCTAGATCTGGTAACAGCCCAAACCAGCTGGTAATTGCACATAAGTGATTCAAAGGCTACAACAATCAAGACAGCACAATCTAGTAGCCCATCTACGTATATTGAAAGAAAACAGAACAAGATAAGACTCAGTGAGCAAATATAAAATAAATCACTACAATATCTTAGAGGTGGCTCGGAGACGGCAGTCGATATCAAACCACATAAAGAAGCAGACCATGATTGCTTCTACAACTCCCCAAATTAAAGAATCAAAATCATTCTCAAGTGAAGATAAAATCCTGGAATTGCCAGATGCAGAATATAAAGAGGCAATTTACAGAATGCTTCAAGACATCAGGGAAGACCTTAAAAATGAAATAAGGCAATCTACAGAAAAAGCCAAGGAACACACTGATAAAGCAGTTGAAGAAATCAAAAAGATTATTCAAGAACATAGTGGAAAAATTAATAAGCTGCAAGAATTCATAGAGAGACAGCATTCAGAAATCCAAAAGAGTAACAGTAAAATTACAGAATTAGACAACTCAATAGGAAGTCAGAGGAGCAGAATCGAGCAATTGGAATGCAGAGTGGAAGAGATGGAGGATAAAGCAATTGACACCAATACAGTTGAAGAAAAATCAGATAAAAGAATTAAAACAAAAAATGAAGAAACCCTAAGAATCATGTGGGACTCTATCAAGAAGAATAACTTGCGTGTGATTGGAGTTCCAGAACAGGGAAGGATAACAGAAAATACAGAGATAATAGTTGAAGATTTCTTGACAGAAAACTTCCCTGGCATCATGAAAGACGAAAGGATATCTATCCAAGATGCTCATCGAACCCCATTTAAGATTGATCCAAAAAGAAAGTCATCAAGACATTATTATCATCAAACTTGCCAAAACCAAAGATAAACAGAAAATTTTAAAAGCAGCCAGGGATCAAAGAAAGGCCTCTTACAGAGGAGAATCAATAAGAATAAGTTCAGACTACTCAGCAGAAACCATGCAGTCAAGAAGGCAATGGGATGACATATATAGAGCACTGAAGGAGAAAAACTGCCAGCCAAAGATCATATATCCAGCAAAACTCTCTCTCAAATATGAAGGTGAAATTAAAACATTTACAGATAAACACAAGCTTAGAGAATTGGCAAAAACTAAACCAATGCTACAAGAAATACTAAAGGAAATTTTTTGGTCAGAGAATCAATAATATCACATACCAACACAACACAAGGTCACAGAACAGAACATCCTGATATCAACTCAAATAGGGAAATCACAAAAACAAATTAAGATTAATTTTAAAAAGAAAAAAATGCTCAAAACAGGGAATCATTGAAGTCATTATGTAAAAGATCACAATAATCAAAAAGAGGGACTAAATACAGGAGACATAGAACTGCCATAGAGAGGAAAACAAGGTGATATAGGATGATACAAGTTAGGTTTTCACTTAGAAAAATAGGAGTAAATATTAAGGTAACCACAAAGAGGTCTACCAATTCCATAACTCAAAATAAAAACCAAGAAAAACATAATGGCTCAGCAAACATAAATTCAACTACTATGAAAATGAGGAACACACAATTACAAAGAAAAACATCTCAGCACAAAAAAGTAAGTGGAAAAATGAAATTGTCAACAACACACACAAAAGGCATCAAAATGACAGCACTAAACACATACTTATCTATAATTACACTGAATGTAAATGGACTAAATGCACCAATAAAGAGACAGAGAGTCTCAAACTGGATAAAGAAACATGATCTGTCTATATGCTGCCTACAAGAGACACACCTTAGACTTAGAGACACAAACAAACTAAAACTCAAAGGATGGAAAAAAATATATCAAGCAAAGAATAAGCAAAAAAGAGCAGGAGTAGCAATATTAATTTCTGACAAAATAGACTTTAAACTTAAATCCACCACAAAGGATAAAGAAGGACACTACATAATGATTACAGAGACAATTGACCAGGAAGATATAACCATATTAAATATTTATGTGCCCAATGACAGGGATGCAAAATACATAAATCAAATTTTAACAGAACTGAAAAGTGAGATAGACACCTCCACAATTATAGTAGGAGACTTCAACACACCACTTTTGGAGAAGGACAGGACTTCCAGTAAGAAGCTCAATAGAGACACAGAAGACCTAATTGCTACAATCAACCAACTTGACCTCATTGACTTATACAAAACACTCCACCCAACAGCTCCAAAGTATACTTTTTTCTAGTGCACATGGAACATTCTCTAGAATAGATCACATATTAGGTCATAAAACAAACCTTTGCAGAATCCAAAACATCGAAATATTACAAAGCATCTTCTCAGACCACAAGGCCATAAAAGTGGAAATCAATAACAGAAAAATCAGAGAAAAGAAATCAAATACTTGGGAACTGAACAATACCTTGGTGAAAAAAGACTGGGTTATATAAGACATTAAGGAGGGAATAAGGAAATTCATAGAATGCAATGAGAATGAAAACACATCCTATCAAAACCTCTGGGACACAGCAAAAGCAGTGCTCAGAGGTCAATTTATAGCGATAAATGCACGCATACATAAAGAAGAAAGAGCCAAAATCAGAGAACTGTCCCTACAACTTGAACAAATAGAAAGTGAGCAACAAAGGAATCCATCAGGCACCAGAAGAAAACAAATAATAAAAATTAGAGCTGAACTAAATGAATTAGAGAACAGAAAAACAATTGAAAGAATTAACAAAGCCAAAAGCTGGTTCTTTGAAACTATTAACAAAATTGATAAACTATTGGCCAGACTGACTAAAGAAATACAGGAAAGGAAACAAATAACCTGAATAGGAAATGAGATGGGCCATATCACAATAGACCCAAATAAAATTAAAAGAATCATATCAGATTATTATAAAAAATTGTACTCTAACAAATTTGCAAACCTAGAAGAAATGGATGAATTCCTAGAAAAACAATACCTACCTAAACTAACACAATCAGAAGTAGAACAACTAAATAGACCCATAACAAAAAAAGAGATTGAAAATGTAATCAAAAAACTTCCATCAAAAAAAAAGCCCTGGCCCGGACGGCTTCACTGCAGAGTTCCACCAAACTTTCAGAGAAGAGTTAACACCACTACTACTAAAGGTATTTCAAAGCATAGAAAATGACGGAATACTACCTAACTCATTCTATGAAGCCAGCATATCCCTGACGCCAAAACCAGGTAAAGACATTACAAAAAAAGAAAATTATAGACCTATATCCCTCATAGACATAGATGCAAAAATCCTCAACAAAACTCTAGCCAATAGAATTCAACAACATAGCAAAAAATTAATCCACCATGACCAAGTGGGATTTATGCCAGGTATGCAAGGCTGGTTTAATATTAGAAAGACCATTAATGTAATCCACCATATAAATAATACAAAAGACAAAAAGAACATGATCTTATCAATTGATGCAGAAAAGGCGTTTGACAAAGTCCAACACCCATTTATGATAAAAACTCTCACTTTGGAAATCTATCTGGCATTATCTTAAACAGTTAGAAATAGTATTACTATACAACACAGAAATCCCACTCCTCGGAATATACCCTAGAGAAATAAGAGCCTTCACACAAACAGATATATGCACACCCATGTTTACTGCAGCTCTGTTTACAATAGCAAAAAGCTGGAAGCAACCAAGGTGTCCATCAACGGATGAATGGATAAATAAATTGTGGTATATATTCACACAGTAGAATACTATGCATCGATAAAGAACAGTGATGAATCTGTGAAACATTTCATAACATGGAGGAACCTGGAAGGCATTATGCTGAGCGAAATGAGTCAGAGGCAAAAGGACAAATATTGTATAAGACCACAATTATAAGATCTTGAGAAACAGTATAAACTGAGAAGAACACATACTTTTGTGGTTACGAGGCGGGGGAGGGAGGAACGGTGGGAGAGGGTTGTTTACTGATTACTTAGTAGATAAGAACTGCTTTAGGTGAAGGGAAGAACAATACACAATACTTGGAAGGTCAGCTCAACTGGACTGGACAAAAGAAAAGAAGCTTCCAGGATAAACCAAATGCTTCAAAGTTCAGCGGAGCAAGGGCAGGGGTTTGGGGACCACGGTTTAAGGGGACTTCTAAGTCAATTGGCAAAATAATTCTATTATGAAAACATTCTGCATCCCACTTTGAAATGTGGCGTCTGGGGTCTTAAATGCTAACAAGCGGCCATCTAAGATGCATCAATTGGTCTCAACCCACCTGGATCAAAGCAGAATGAAGAACACCAAGGTCACATGATAACTATGAGCCCAAGAGACAGAAAGGGCCACATGAACCAGAGACCTACATCATCCTGAGACCAGAAGAACTAGTTGGTGCCCGGCCACAATCGACGACTGCCCTGACAGGGAGCACAACAGAGAACCCCTGAGGGAGCAGGAGATCAGTGGGATGCAGACCCCAAATTCGCATAAAAAGACCATACTTAATGGTCTGATTGAGACTAGAGGAATCCTGGCGGTCATGGTCCCCAAACCTTCTGTTGGCACAGGACAGGAACCAACCCCGAAGACAACTCATCAGACATGAAAGGGACTGGACAGTGGGTAGGAGAGAGATGCTGATGAAGAGTGAGCTAATTATATCAGGTGGACACTTGAGACTGTGTCGGCATCGCCTGTCTGGAGGGGGGATGGGAGGATAGAGAGAGTTGGAAGCTGGTAAAATTGTCATGAAAGGAGAGACTGGAAGGGCTGACTCATTAGGGGGAGAGCAGGTGGCAGTACGGAGTAAGGTGTATATAAACTTATATGTGACAGTCTGACTTGATTTGTAAACTTTCACTTGAAGCTCAATAAAAGTTAATAAAAAAAATTAAGAAATGTGTTGTTGTTGTTAGGTGCCATTGAGTTGGTTCTAACTCATAGTGACCATACGTACAATAGAATGAAATACTGCTCAATCCTGCACCATCCTCACAA
The DNA here is from genome assembly GCF_030014295.1 of Loxodonta africana. Taxonomy (NCBI): domain Eukaryota; kingdom Metazoa; phylum Chordata; class Mammalia; order Proboscidea; family Elephantidae; genus Loxodonta; species Loxodonta africana. The sequence continues at coordinate 29,295,564 of NC_087344.1, forward strand.
TTGTTCCTATGGAAACACAGCAGGACAAAAATTGTTTGTGGCATTTTCTCACTTCCTGCTGCCTGTACGATTTCTTTTTTTCCTACGGGGGATGGAGTTGCCATGAGGTGTAACCTAGTCTACGGCAACTGTTTTTTTCTTTCTTTTCCTTTCTTCTTTTTTCGGTTTTCTGGGAGGAATAATGCCTGATAAGCACAGTATTTTATTTTTATTTTATCCAACCACAAATTATATCTTCACCTTTAAAGAAAAATGGTCTATCACTTATTTTAAGTCAGTTATATAATTTATATAAAATTAAGATAATACCAAAAAAAAACCAAACTTCCTCTGAACAAGAAAGACTGAGAACCTCTGGAGAAGGTATAAAATGAGATAAGATGAGGGATGGAGAGTCTGAAAAGGGAAAAATGTAGACAGAAAGTCCAAAGTTTGGCAATCCAGGAGCGAGCCTTAGGAGATGAGTTACCATAATGGGGACTCTTCAAGAAAAATTTCAGACCCTGGATTGGAAACCCTCTCCTCTTTCTCTTTGCTTAAATCACTAGTAAAATATGCATTTCTTAGTAATGATTTTATGTATGGAAATTTTTTATGACAAATACATAAAAAGAGCTGTGTCTGCATCAAGGCTATGATGGGGTAAAACCAAGACCGTGCATAAGAAGCCGCGGCATGTGCAATTTTCCTATTAGGAGCAGCCTGAAGATGTTTCTGGTTTCCCTGGGTAGTACAAATGGTTTCTCCTTGGCTACTGACCAACAGATTGGTAGTTCAAATCCTACCTAACAGCAGCATTGTGAAAGAAAGACCTCCGGATTACTTCAATGAGATTACAGCCATGAAAACCTTGCGCAGCCCAGTTCTACACTGAAGCACATGGCACAGCCGTGTGTTGAAATCAACTCGACTGAAGGAGGTTTCTACACAAAAGACAGCGGTTGTGGACAAGAAACAGGAGATGTAATTAAGGCAGATGGAAATTAGGAATTTATTCTCCCTGACTGGTTTGTATGTTCATGTGATACATACCTTGTGAAGGAGTCCCAGACATATGATAAGACACTTGAATGGAATAGCTGCTGATAATTTTTCTAGTGAGGATGTGAGTTATCATACCTTAGGCATTAAAAGCACATTGAATTAACTGATGCTCACAATGTGTTGAGAACTTGTGCATTTTTCTCACATACAGGTTACAGTACTTAGATCTGACAGCATCTGCAAAGCCTCCCTAGAAAGGAGTTTCTGTACTAAGAGTGGTCCCTATCTAATTATCAAACTACCAGAATCTATCAAGTGTCCTTGAGATGGGGGAGATGATCCTGAATTATCCAGGTGGGACCAATGTAATCACGAGGGTCTTTATAGGAGGGAAGCAGAGGATCAAAGGACACAAAAATTTGGGTGATGTTAGAAACAGGTTGGGGTGATGTGAGGAAGGGGTCATGAGCCAAGGAATGCAGGCAACCTCTAGTAGTTAGAAAACCAAGATAGCAGATTCTCCCCTAGAACTTCCAGCAGTTAACCCCACTGACACCTTGATTTCTAGCCCAGAGGAAATGACCTCAGACATTTGGTCTTCAGAACTGTAAGAAAATAAATTTGTGTTGTGTAAGCCACCAAGTCACACCATTTGTTAGGGAGCAATAGAAAACAAATACACTTTGACCTAGCATACTGAGGTCATAGCCTCCAGGCAATACAACTACTGGCTGATATAGTGGAGATGTTAACTCAGATAGACTGGATAGTAAAAGCTGTTCTCTACATTTCTATGTGATCAGATGGATATAAAAGTATCAACAGAAATCTATGTTCATGGTTGTTCCTCACTCTTCATTATGAGAACCTTAAAACCATAGCAAACGATGCTTCTGAAATCATAGGCAGAAGCTGCTTCATAACCTCCCATTTTCATATTTGTCTGGGAAGGTTGAAACAGGGCACCACTTGAAAGGAAAATCTAGGACTGTGGATGGGACAAACTGGTCTTTATTACTCAAAGGGATGGAGGGTTGTAGTGTCTTCAGCATGTTCTAAGGCTTAGAATCATCTGAAGTGAGTATGAAACTGTTTGGAGGTCATTTAGAAAACTGGTTCTCACTCAGAAGAAATCTTGTTCTATAAAGGAAACCTGGAAATGCTTAGAGACATTTTTGGCTGTCATGAGAGGGGTAGAGGCAATCCAGTGTATAGAGGTCAAGGATGCTGCTCAACATCCTACAGAGCACAGCACAAAAGAATTATCCCATAACAAGAAAAAATTGACTGTCCCAAAATGTCAACAGTACCATGGTTGAGACACCCAGAATTAGATCCATTTCCTGATTCTGCATAGTAAATACTGAGGTCCAGAGAGGTGAAGTGACCTGTTAGGGCCATATACTAAACACTCTCCTGTTTCACTAAGTGGACAATGGGAGATCCGATCATGTCCTGGCCCTCCTCCTTAAAGAAGGCAAACCAGATATAGGTAATCAGAAGAGAAAGCCAATAGGACAATATCCATGCATTTGACAGAGACAGACTGTGTCCAAATATGCTTGAGTGTGTTGACTTTGTGAAGAAGAGTGGATTAAAGATCTGACTTGAGGACCTGCAGAAGATGTTTACACTTACAAATGTGTACCTACACAGCCAGTGTTCACAGATGTCCAACACTGACCACTGGCTGCCTAATATACCAACACTTCTGGTTTTGAATCCGGGCTCTCAACTTCTGAGCAGGTGTTCAATAAAGGCTAGCTCCCTCTTCATGCATTCTCTCTCAGATATTTCCATTCATTTCCCACAGCTCAGTCCCACCTCTAGTGTCTCTGTCTGTAATCAGAGGGGACTACATGGTCTCCAACACATTGAACTCACTGTCCCCAGATAGATATTTCTACAATGCAAACACGTGCTTAGAATTTTCTTTGTTCAAACTCTGGACTGATACTCATTAACTTCAGAAATAAGCCACAATTCTGTAGTCTAAAATGTATGGCACTTGATGATTTGGCCCCCACCTACAAAGCTAGTTTCATCTTTCACTGTTCTCCACATTGTCTCACAGTCATTTAAAACTAGTTTTGGTGTCTTAAGTACACCATATAGTTTAATGCGTGTGTGGTAAAATTCACATAACATGAAATTTAACGTGCTTTAAAGTGTGCAATTTATTTACTATTGGCAAACACAACATTCACAATATTGTGAAACCATTATGACCAGTAGTTCCAAATCATTTTCATCACCCCGAATAGAAGCTCCATACATATTAAGAATTCTCCCCATTGCCCTATTACCCACATGCCTAGCAATAATGAATCTGTTTTCTCCCTCTATGGATGTGCTGACTCTGGACGTTTCACATAAATAGAATCATAAAATATGTGGACCTTTGTTTCTGACATCTTTCACTTATTACTCCGTATTTTTACACCTGATTCCTTCTGTGTGGAGCACTCTTACCTTAAAACCTTCAATTCTTGCTTCAATACTCACTCCAATTACTTTCTCCTCTCTATATTCTCTTTACCCTTCTCAAACAGAGCAGAACAGTCTTTTCTGCACTGAATTACCGATAAATACATTAGTAAATAAATAAATAAATATGAATAGAAATTGCTAATAATGGAAGAGAGGAAAAATGGAGAATCTTAAAGTAGTGTTGCACTAGGTGTATCAGAGAGAGAAGGAAAATGAAAAATAAAAAGGACAGCTACTATGGATGAGAAATGGATGAAGTAAAAGCTAAATGCCGAGGAATCATATTGAGAAAGAGTAGGCTGCAGCTGCCTTTAATTTTAAAGGGAATTAAAACTGAAAGGGCTTGGTACTCTTGAAATTTTACATTTTCTTCTAAGCCAGGAGCCTCAGGAGGTAATACTGTTAAAAGGGGGCCCTCCCTCCACAAAGCATTCCCTCTGCACTTACAATAATGGTCTGGAACAGTCAGATGTTATCACTAAGGAGTTGGCTTCCACTGGTACTGGTTCTGCCCTGAACAATCTTGAAAGCTTAAAGCTCTGCCCCCAGGACAGGCAGGGAGACAAAGTCACTCTTGAGATCTCTGGGAGACACGGTTGTTGCTTAACTCAAACTGGAATTAGATGTACAATAAAAAGAAGCGTCAATAATATCTGAGGCTTCCAGGACTGAATTATCACTGTGCCTCATTAAATAAATTACTCTGTTGTCACTCTATCCTCATAGGACTTTGCTTCCCCAGAAGCTAATGAACAAAGTAGAATACATTTTGTCATTTATGAACCTTAAGGGTAGCTTTGGAGCTGGATGTGTGCCTCCTATCTCAATCAGGCTCCCTTCCTTAGATGTGGTCTCCAGGGAGCAAAGTTATGAGGAAAGACTTCTGTATCTTTATGTTTGGTTAACTCATTAAAGATCTGAAACAAAAAGATTGGACAAGGTTTGTTGAGTTCCCAGGATTTTCACTAAGAAATGTGAAAATGGCCCTGACTGAACCTAGACCCTTGAAGGACAACCCAATAGCTTAACAAGACTTCCATTCTCATTTACTTCTGGTGGCACAGATTTTGGCTGCCTTACAGGCAGGACCTCTGGGGGTGTGTTTGCCTCCTCAGGGTCACCACAGATGCCGAATCATATCATCTTCCTTTCAGTTTTCCGTCCAGAGGGAAACAGCTGAACGTTACCAACCATCATGAGACTGGTTGCTACATGAGACCTGCAGCTCAAATGAAATGGTGTGTGTGTGACTTGCTCTCAGGAATATCTATGATCAATCAGAGAGTCACCTTGGACCACAAAATCATTGTCATAAGATCACCTGGTAAATATTCAGAACAAAGAGGATATGTTGATTTTGTGGATTATCATAAAAAATGAAGGTGAAAGTGCTGTGTGACCATCACATTGAATGGAAGATAACTAGTGATATGAAAAAATGTTATCGGGGTATCTGACTTAGTCTTGGTAGAAGAGGAGAGGGAGAATTTTCTAAAAAGACGTCATTTGAGCTGAGAGATGAAGAGTGAGTGGATTCTTCACTGGTTGAAGTGAGGGGTTGGAAGATTTCCATTTAATGCAGGAGCCATAGTTCTAGAGGAAATATTCATTCCCACTCCTTTCTCCCTTAGTTTCCCCAAAGCACACATGGGAAATCAGATGCCAACATTTCTTAGTTACCCCAACTCCATTTTGACTGTGTCTGTGTGTGTGTTTAACATCTATCCTTTTTACAGTGATCTGAAAAACAAGCTTCATCACATGCCAGTGTATCCCTAGAGTGGTCCCACCATGTCTAAAGTCATATACAGGCACAGCACAACAGAAATGGAACATTTATTTATTTATTTATTTGCATGTTTTCATTACAAGGATGTATTTTTGGATGATGTTAGGCATAGGGTATATTATAATGGAATAAAAAAATTATGTGGGGAGTAGTGGAAGGAAGTATGAGTTCAGAGAGAAAAGGGAAAGACGTCAAAAATTTTAACGTTAAAGCAAAGCTTGCTCATGTATTTTTTTACCTTTTATTTACAATTTTCAACTAAACTTTTTACTTTGAGATAATTGTAGATTCACATCCAATTATAATAAACAAGACAGTATGATCCCATGAACACTTTGCTCAATTTTACCCAATGGTAACATCTTGCAAAATGATTGTACAATATCACGCCAGGATCATGACAGGGATACAGTCAAAATACAGAAAAATTTCTTCATTATAATGATCCCTTGTTTGCCTTATGATAGCTCACCATCCTCTCTGCCTCATCCTTGATCTCCTGTAACCGTTAATCTATTGTCTATTTCTATAATTTTGTCATTTTAAAAAATGATGTGTAAATGGAATCATGCAGTCTGTGACTTTTTGGGAACTGCTTTTTTGTTTTGTTTTGTTTTCATTCAACATAATGTCCAGGAAATTCATCCAGGTTGTCACGTATCTCAATAGTTCATTGCTTTTCAGAAAGTAGTAGCCTTCCATGATAAGGATGTATCAGTTTCTTTGACCTTTCCCTCGTTGAAGGACATTTGGATTACCCCCAGTTTTGTTTTGGTTTTTTACTAATATAAAAAAAGCTTCTGTAAACATTTCTATATAAGTTTCATTGTTGTTGTTTGTTTGTGTCACAAGTATTCATGTCTCTGAGATAAACGTCCACAAGTACAGCTGCTAGATTATATGGTAGTTGCGTGTTTCATTTTATAAGACATTGCCAAACTCTCTTTCAGGGTGTCTTTAACATTTCACATTTCACATTCCCACCAACAATGCATAATTGCTCCAGTTTCTCCACATTTTCACTAGAATTTGGTGTTGAGGGAACACTATTTTCATACAATCAAAAATACACGTAAATTGAAAAGGATGATGCTAGACATTGCTTCTTGTATTGACTCAATTTAAATGGGGTCAGTGAACGAGGTGGTTGCTGTTATTCGGTGCAGTAGAATTGGTTCCAACTGATAGGAACCCTATGTACAACAGAACAAAACACTGCTGGCTCCTTTGCCATCCTCACAATTGTTGTTATGCTTGATCCCATTGTTGCAGCCACTGTGTCAGTCCATCTCTTTGAGGGCCTTCCTCTTTTTCACTGACCTCTACTTTACCAAGCATGATGTCCTTCTCCAGGGAATGGTCCCTCCTGAAAACATGTCCAAAACATGTGAGATGAAATCTTGCCATCCTTGCTTCTAAGGAGCATCGTGGATGTACTTCTTCCAAGACAGATTTGTCTGTTCTTCTGGCAGTCTGTGGTATATTCAATATTCTTTGCCAACACCATAATTCAAAGGCATCAATTCTCCTTTGGTCTTCATTCACTGCCCTGCTTTCGCATGCATATGAGGTGATTGAAACACCGTGACTTGGGTGAGGTGTACCTTAGTCCTTCAGGTGACATCTTTACTTTTTCACATTTTAAAGAGGTCTTTTGCAGCAGATTTATCCTACACAATGCATTGTTTGATTTCTTGACTGCTGCTTCCATGGACGTTGATTGTGGATCTAAGTAAAAAGAAATCTTTGACAATTTCAATCTTTTATCTGTTACCATGATGTTTCCTATTGGTGCAGTTGTGAGGATTTTTGTTTTCTTTATGTTGAGATGTAATCCCTATTTAAGGCTGTAGTCCTTGATCTTCATCGATAAGTGCTTCAAGTCCCCTTTACTTTCAGCTAGCAAGGTTGTGTCATCTGTATATCGTAGGTTGTTAATGAGTCTTTCTCCAATCCTGATGCTGCATTCTTCCTCATATAGTCCAGCTTCTCATATTATTTGCTCAGCATACAGATTGAATAACTACCTTTCCTGATTTTAGAACACACAGTATCCCCATGTTCTGTTCGAACGACTGCCTCTTGATCGATGCACAGGTTCCTCATGAGCACAATTACCAACCAAAAACCCTTTGCCATTGAGTGGATTCCAACTCATAGCGACCCTACAAGACAGAGTAGAACTATCCCACAGAGAGTTTCCAAGGAACGCCTGGTGGATTCGAACGGCTGACCTTTTGGTTAGCAGCTGTGGCACTTGACCACTATGCTACCAGTATTTCCTGAGCACAATTAAATGTTCTGAAATTCTGATTCTTAGCAACATTATCCATAATTTGCTATAATCTACACAGTCAAATGCCTTTGAGTAGTCAATAAAACACAAGTAAATAACTTTCTGGTATTCTCTGCTTTCAACTAGGATCCATCTGACATCAGCAGTGATATTCTCTTCTGAATCCAGCTTGAATTTCTGGCAGTTCCCTGTAGATATACTGCTGCAACTGCTTTTGAATGATCTTCAACAAAATTTTACTTGTGTGTGATATTAATGATATTGTTCGATAATTTCCACATTCTGTTGAATCATCTTTCCTTGGAATGGGTACAAATATGGATCTTTTCCAGTTGGTTGGCCAGGTAGCTGTCTTCTAAATTTCTTGGCAGAGACGAGTAGGTGTTCCCAGTAATGCATCCACTTATTTAAACTTGTCAGTTAGTATTCCATCAATTCTTGGAGACTTGTTTTTCACCAGTGCCTTCAGTGCAGCTTGGACTTCTTCTTTCAGTATCATCGATTTTTGATCATATGCTACCTCTTGAAATGGTTGAATGTCAACCAATTGTTTTTTTTACAGGTTAGATGGTAATACTGTGTTAACTATCTAATTTTTATGGTTAGAGTATTGTTACCTAGCACAGTGTCCTTGTTTTTGGGAAATTCACATTGAAATATTAAGAGATAATTGGCATATCCATAGCTGTGAGATACATGTAAAGTAATGTGGCCTTGGTTTCTCAAAGATAGCCTTTGGAATTTCCTCAGTAAATAAGATTACTTTTATTATGTAGGCCTAAAGACTAAACCTATAGATTTGTGCAAATGAGGTGGGGACTGGCCTGACCAGAAACACCACTGTGTAGCCTGATATCAGTTGACCTCAGGGAGGAAGGAGTACATGATGTAATCAATCATGCCTAACAATGAGGAATCAATCATGCTTATGATATGAGAACTCAATCATGCATATGCCATGAGGCCCCTAATCATGACTATCCGATAAGGTTCTAATCATGCCCATGAAACGAGGCCCTAATAAAGGATCTGGACATAGATGCTCTATGGGCTTCCTGATTTGGTTAGTGAAAGACATTTACGCATATTAGAAGAGAGTGCATCCCTTTTAGGGACATGGAAGCCATGTGTTATGAATCTCTTCATTTGTGTCCTCTTTTCCTACAATTAACCTGTTATTGTAAGTATGGCACTTTCTGTGAGCTCTGTGAGTCATTCCAGTGAATTATGGAACCCAAAGTAGTAGGGGAAGCCAGCAGATCAAAAATGACTAGGCAAGGAACACTGAACTTACAATTGGTATCATTTGGGGGTAATGGGAACCCCTGAATCTGTAGCCAACAGGTCAGAAGTTAGGGAACCCAGGGGGGACTCCTAAGCCTGTGCCTGGTTTCTGACTCTTTGCCAGTCCAAAGGATGATGTCCTTTTAACTTGTGAGATCTGACATACTCTGGGTGGCTACAACCAGAAGAAGTGCCATGTGGGCAGCTCCATGTGGGCAGCTGATATCAGGATTAAATATAGAAGTAAAAAGGGGGAATTTTGGATTTGTGCTTGTCTTAGTTATCTAGTGCTACTATAACAGAAACGCCACGAGTGAATGGTTTTAACAAACAGAAATTATTCTCTCACATTCTAGGAGGCTAGAAGTCCAAATTCAGGGTGCCGGCTGCGGGGGAAGGCTTTCTCTCTCTCAGCTTTGGGGTAAGGTCCTTGTCATCAATCTTCCCCTGGTCTAGGAGCTTCTCACCGCAAAGATCCCGGGTTCAAAGGATGTGCTCTACTCCCAATGCTTTTTTCTTGATGGTATGAGGTCTCGTCTCCTCTCTGTTTGCTTCTCTCTTTTATACAACAAAGAGAATGACTGAAGATACAACTTAATCCTGTAGATTGAGTCCTGCCTCATTAACATAACTGCATCTCATCCTGCTTCATTAAAATCATAGAGGTTAGGATTTACATCACAGAATAATTATATCACATCACAAAATGGTGGACAATCACACAATACTGGGAATCATGGCCAAGCCAGGTTAACACACATTTTGGGGGGACACAATTAAATCCATTACAATGCTATTGTTATCAATGTAATGGTCAACATATTTTATGATTTATTTCAAGGATGCTAAGACCATTTAGTTGGAAAGAATAGTCTTTTGAACAAATAGTACTGGAACAACTGGATATTCACATGCAAAGGACGTGTGTTAGACCCTTAGCACACATCATGTAAAAAACTAACTCAAAATATATCAAAGACCTAAATGTATAAAACTATACAACTCTTAGAAGAAAAAATAAGAGTAAACCCACATGACCTTGAATTTGGTGATGGTTTCTTATATGTGAAACCAAAAGCATAAACAACAACAAAAAAAAGAGATAAGTTGGACTTCAACAAAATTAAGAACTCTTCTTCTTCAAAGGACACCATTAAAAAAGTGAGAAAACAATCCACAGAATGGGGGGAAATATTTGCAAATCATGTATCTGATAAGAAACTTATATCCAGGCTTAGAAATCAAAATTTAAAATGCCAATATTCCAGTTAATAAATGGGCAAAGGATATGAATAGACATTTCTCCAAGGAAGATATACAAATGGACAGTGAGCACATTAATAGATACTCAACATCACTAGTCATTAAGGAAATGCAATCAAAGCCGCAATGAGATTCCATTCCCCCACTCACAGCTGTTGTTGTTGTTGTTAGGTGCCATCTAGTTGATTCTGACTCAAAGCAACCCTACGTACAACAGAACAAAACACTGCCGGCTCCTTTGCCATCCTCACAATTGTTGTTATCCTTGAGCCCATGTTGCAGACATCATATCAATTCATCCTGTTGAGGGTCTTCCTCTTTTCCACTGACCCTGTACTTTACCACACATGATGTCCTTCTCCAGGAATGATCCCTCCTGACAACATGTGCAAAGTACGTAAGATGCGGTCTCGCCATCCTTGCTTCTAAGGAGCATTCTGATGGTACTTCTTCCAAAACAGATTTGTTCATTCTTTTGGCAGCCCATTCAATACTCTTCACCAACACTACAATTCAAAGACATCAATTCTTCTTTGGTCTTCTTTATTCATTGTCCACTGTTCACATGCATATGCCGCAATTGAAAATACCATGGCTTGGGTCAGATGCACTTTAGTCTTCAAGGTTACATCTTTGCTATTCAATGGTTTAAAGAGGTCCTTTGCAGAAGATTTGCCCAACGCAATGAGTCTTTTGATTTCTTGACTGCTGCTTCCATGGGTGTAGGTTACAGACTCAAGTAAAATGAAATCCTTGACAACTTCGACCTTTTCTCCATTTATCATGATGTTGCTTATTGGTCCAGTTGTGAGGATTTTTGTTTTCTTTATATTGAGGTGTAATCCATACTGAAGGCTGTGGTCCTTGATCTTCATCAGTAAGTGCTTCAAGTCCTCTTCAATTTCAGTAAGCAAGATTGTGTCATCTGCATAATGCAGGTTGTTAATGGGCCTTCCGCCAATCCTTATGCCCCGTTCATTCTTCTTCATTTAGTCCAGCTTCTCAGATTATTTTGCTCAGCATACAGATTGAATAGGTATGGTGAAAGGACACAACACTGACCCACACCTTTCCTGACTTTAAACCACGTGGTACCTGCTTGTTCTGTCTGAACAAATGCCTCTTGATCTATGTACAGGTTTCTCATGAGCACAATTAAGTGTTCTGGAATTCCCATTCTTAACGATGTTATCCATAATTTGTTATGATCCACACAGTCAAATGCCTTTGCATAGTCAATAAAACACAGGTAAATATCTTTCTGGTACTCTCTACCTTCAGCCAGGATCCATCTGACATCAGCAATGATATCCCTGGTTCCACATCCTCTTCTGAATCTGACTTGAATTTCTGTGTTCCCTGTCAATGTGCTGCTGCAGCCACTTTTGAATGATCTTCAGCAAAATTTTGCTTACCTATGGTATTAATGATATTGTTTGATAATTTCCACATTCAGTTTGATCACCTTTCTTGGGAATAGGCATAAATATGGATCTCTTCCAGTTGGTTGGCCAGGTAGCTGTCTTCCAAATTTCTTGTCATAGACAATCGAGCACTTCCAGCGTTGCATCCGTTTGTTGAAACATCTCAATTGATATTCCATCAGTTCCTGGAGCCTTGTTTTTCACCAATCCCTTCAGTTCAGCTTAGATTTCTTCCTTCAGTATAATCAGTTCCTGATCATATGCTACCTCTTGAAATGGTTGAACATCCATAGACAAATTCTTTTTGGTATAATGACTCTGTGTATTCCTTCCATCTTCTTTTGATGCTTCTTGTGTCATTTAATATTTTCCCCATAGAAACCCTTCACTATTGCCAGAAACTAAATTTTTCTTCAGTTCTTTCAGCTTGAGAAATGCTGAGCATGTTCTTCCTCTTTGGTTCTATCTCCGGCTCTTTGCACATGTCGTTATAATACTTTAGTTTGTCTTCTGTCCAGTTCTTTTACTTTCTTATTTCTTCCTTTTGCTTTAGCTGCTTGATGTTCAAGAGCAAGTTTCAGATCTCTTCTGACATCCATTTTAGTCTTTTCTTTCTTTCCTGTCTTTGTAATGATCTCTTGCTTTCTTCACGTTTGATGCCCTTGATTCATTCCACAACTCATCTGGTCTTCCGTTATTAGTGTTCAACTCGTCAAATCTATTCTTGAGATGGTCTCTAAATTCAGGTGAGGTATACTCAATATCATATTTTGATTCTTGTCAACTTTTTCTAATTTTTATCAGTTTCAATTTGAACTTGCTTACAAGTAATTGATGGTCTGTTCCACAGTCAGCCCCTAGCCTTGTCCTGACTGATTATATTGAGCTTTTCCATCTTCTCTTTCCACAGATGTAGTCGATTTGATTCCTGTGTATTCCATCTGGTGAGGTCCATGTGTATAGTCACCATTTACGTGGGTGAAAAATAGTATTTGCAGTGAAGAAGTAGTTGGTCTTGCAAAATTCTTTCATGTGCTCTCCGGCATCATTTCTATCACTAACTCCATATTTTCCAGCTATGATACTTCTTTATTTCCAACATTTGCATTCCAATCACCAGTAATTATCAATGCATCCTGATTACATGTTTGGTCAATTTCACACTGCAGAAGCTGGTAAAAATCTTCATCTTTGGCCTTAGTGGCTGGTGTGTAAATTTGAATAATAGCCATATTAACCAGTCTTCCTTGTAGGCGTATGGATATTATCCTGTTACTGATAGGGTTGTACTTCAGGATAGATCTTGAAACATTCTTTTTGATGATGAATGCAATGCCATTCCTCTTCAAGTTGTCATTCCCGGCATAGTAGACCATACGATTGTCTGATTCAAAATGGCCAGTACCTATCCATTTCAGCTCACTAATGCCTAATATATCGATGCTTATGTGCTCCATTTCATTTTTGATGATTTCCAGTTTTCCTAGATTCATACTTCATATATTCCAGGTTACGATTATTAGTGGATATTTGTAGTTGTTTCTTCTGATTTGGGGTCAGCAAATGAATGTCCCAAAAGCTTGATTCTATCCATGTCATTCAGGTCAACTCTACTTTGAGGAGGCAGCTCTTCCTCAGCAGTCTTTTGAGTCCTTTCCAACCTGGGGGTTCATCTTCCAGCATTATATAGGACAATGTTCCGCTGCTATTCATAAGGTTTTCACTGGCTAATTCTTTTCAAAAGTAGACTGCCGGGTCCTTCTTCTTAGTCTGTCTTAGTCTGGAAGCTCATCTGAAACCTGTCCGCCATGGGTGACCCTACTGGTAGTATCTGGATACCTGTGGCATAGCTTCCAGCATCACAGTAACACACAAGCCCCCACAGTACACAAAGTGACAGACAAGTGGGGGAAAATCCTGGCAGCATAGTGGTTAAGAGCTACAGCTGCTAACCAAAAGGCCAGCCGTTCGAACCCACCAGGCCCTCCTTGGAAACTGTATGGGGCAGTTCTACTCTGTCCTATATGGTCACTGTAAGTCAGAATTGAATCAAGGGCAACGGGACCCACTCACCAGCATGGCTAAAATTAAAAAGTCAGATAATAACAAGTGTTGATGAGATTGTGGAAAAATTGGAGCCCTCTAATACTGCTGGTACAAATGTAAAATGATGTAGTCACTTTGAAAACAGTCTAGCAGCTCCTGAAATGATTAAACATGGACTTACCATATGACCCAGCAATTCCGCTCCTAGATACATACACTCAAGAGCCATGAAAACACACAGTGGCACAAAATCTTGTACAGGAATGTTTATAGCATCATTGTTCATAATAGCCATAATATGGAAACAATCCAAATGAGTATCAATGAACTGATGAATAAACATACTGTGGTATAGCCATACAATTGAATATTATTTGGTCATAAAAAGGAGTGAAGTTCTCATCCATGACACACCATGGGTGAACCTTGAAAAGATTTTGCTAACTGAAAGTCTCTGGTCACAAAAGACCACATATTATATCGTTCAATTCATATGAAGTATGTGGAATAGAGGAATCCATGGAGAGAGAAAGTAGAGCAGTGATTGTTTAGGGGTGTGTTTAGAAGTGGAATATGTAAGAGGTGGATGGGAGGTGATAGCTCCCATTGTATTGGAATTTTCTTTTTCAGGTGATAAAACTTCTAAAATTGACTGTGGCGATGGTTCCACTTATAAGTGAATACGTTAAAAAAAAAACTACAGAGCTGTACACTTGAAAGGATGAATTGTACAGAATATGAATTATATCTCAGTAAAGCTGTCTACAAAGGAGCTACATTGGGGCATCATGTTTGCAGCTCATTCTCACATCTTTCAGAAAATAACAGTAACAGGTAAAATTAGTCTTTACTAAAAAGATGTAAAAATGTTACAACATATTATTATTTGTTTTATGCTTCCTTATGTTTTAGTCTATCAAGAGCGTAACTCTTTTACTATGCTAGCCAAGCAAGCTACTGTTTTAATCAACCAACAATTGCTGGGCCTATGCCCAAGCTGTAAGTTCTCAAAGGGAGAGCCCATGAATAGTAGTCCCTTCAAGTTTAGAAGAAACAGTTTATAATTTCTATGCTCTTTATTACAACCAAACTTCATATTGGAATCACTCTGAGACAATAAATATACAGACCATGCTTAAGAAGTAGCTATAAAAGTGTATGGTATTTTTCTCAGAATTTTTCTAGCTCTTTGCATCAATTCATAAGTATTGGTCCAGGTTCTCATTATATTTACAATTATGGCTAATATTTTTCAAATACTCCAACTTTCTGCTCAGGTTTATTTCCATTCAAGGAACAATTGACCTATGAACAGAGGACACAATAATTCATTTATTCCTCTCTGAAGACTGGTGGATGCTACTATTTAAATGGAACTATTTCAAGTGATAATTCTCCTGTTTTTGATGGTTACTCCCTTCCTTTTGGAATATACTCATCTATGCCTCCTCCGGTCCACAAGGCGACCCATACATAGCCTTAAAAGGACATTATTTCATGTGCAGTCCCTGAGCATATAAAGCCCTGCCTCAAAATTGGATTGGGACTTGCTAGTTGGCTTACGGAGTACCTCATATTTCCTTTCATTCGAAACTCCCATCGGGGGTAATTAGGACCATGAGAGAAATTAAGACTGATAGTGACCAGGAACAGGGCATCAAACAACTAAATGAGCAACTATCAAATGAAGGTCCATTGACTAAAGGAGAGTTAATTGCCTGTTCTATAACAGCCATGGTTCCCACAGTTTCTAAACTTGGTTTAGCCAGTGTGAGGAAAAAAAAAAATAAGATTACAAATGGTGTTTGACAGGGTGGCTCTGATATTTGATAGCTCTGTTAATAACCTAGGTGTTGCTATATCATCTCTCTACTGAAGTAACACAGATAAAGATGATGACACTACAAAATAGATTGTCATTGTTGTTGTTAGATGCTGTCAAGTTTGTTCCGACTCATAACGACCCTATTTACAACAGAACAAAACACTGCCCGGTCCTGCACCATCCTCACAATCCTTGTTATGCTTAAGCCCATTGTTGCAGCCACTGTGTCAATTCATGTAGTTGAGGGTCTTCTTCTCACTGACCCTCTACTTTACCAAGCATGATGTCCTTCTCCAGGGACTTATCCCTCCTGATAACATGTCCAAAGTATGTGAGACATAGTCTCACCATCCTTGCTTCTAAGGAACATTTTGGCTGTACTTCTTCCAAGACAGATTTGTTTGTTCTTTTAGCAGTCCATACTTGTTAAGTAGAGGGTCAGCAAAAATGAGGAAGACCCTCAGTGAGATGAATTGACACAGTGGCTGCAATAATGGGCTCAATCATAAAAATTGGGAGGATGGCACAGGACTGGGCAGTGTTTTTTTCTGTTGTACATTGGGTTGTTATGGGTAGGAACTGACTTGATGGCACATCATAAGAACAATAACAACTATCTCTTTGATAATTTTCCCTCTTTCCCCCTGTTCTCTCTGGTAACCATCAAAGACTTCACCCGATGTGTAAACCTTTTGTTGTTACTTTATAAAAGAGGTCTCATACAATATTTATATTTTTACAATTGACTCATTTCACTCAGCATAATGCCCTCCAGATTCATCCATGTTGTGAGATGTTTCACAGATTCCTCATTATTCTTTATCCTTGCATAGTATTCCATTCTGTATATGTACCAGGGTTTGTTAATTCATTCATCTGTAGGCGGACACTTACGTTGCTTCCACTGTTTTCCTACTGTGGATAATACTGTAACGAACATGGGTGTGCATGTATCTATTCATGTCACTACTCTTATTTCTTTAGGGTGTATAACTAGGAGTGGGATTGCTGGATCATAGGGTATTTCTATTTCTAGTTTTTTGAGGAAGCACCATACCGTTTTCGGTAGGGGTTATACCATTTTACATTCCCTCCAGCAGTGTATGAGAGTTCCAATCTCCCCACATCCTCTCCAACACCAGTTTTTTTGGGGGGACTTCCAGACAACATGGTGCTATAGACAGAAACACCACACTGTCCCTCTGCAGCGAAGACCGGAAAAACTAAGTAAAACAGAGGTAAACGCCATTCCTGGAACCTGAATGTCAAATGAAGAGATAAAGAACTCAGCCACACACCAAATGGAATAAAAAACTGACAGAGGTCAGAGAGCAAGGAGAGATACATGTGGAGGACCCCATCAGCTAAGACAGCACAGCACAGCCATCTTGGACTTCTGTCGGGGATTGGCAGACAGAGAGCATCAGAAAGCAGCCTCTCAGAACTCCCAGCAGGAGACAGAGCACCTGGTAACCAGTGATACATGTTTCCCACCCCCCATTCTCTCCTCACTGCTCTACCTCTGAGCTTCCTAGCTGGGTGCCATAGCTCTGCCAGTCAGGAAGTGCAGCATCAGTACCACTTGGATTTGCCCCACCCACGTCAGAGATTGCTGGACAGGGAGTACAGGAAAGCAGCTTCAAGAAGTTCCCAGCAGGAGACAGAGCACCCGAAAACCAGCAACATACCTCTTCCCCTCTTCCTCACCACTTCGGCCTCCTGAGCTTCCCACCAGCAGCAATCTCTTGGCCAGGAGTCAAATGCTTTAGTTTCTGGCTGCTTGGATTTGCCCTGCCCACGCTGGCAGGGCCCCTGAGCTGGTGTTGGTTCCTTCCATACCTTTTGGTGTCTTCTGTGCCTCCTACCACCTCCCACTCCATTCTCTGGACCACCTGGCTCCATGTGCCATTTTTGCTTCTACTTGAAAGGGTGTGAGCCACTCCCCCAGCCGGTGACACCAAGCTGGTAGGAGCCCTGGAGCTTTTTATTTTTTGCCTTGTTTTGCTTTGTTCTGTTTTTGTTACATTTTGTTTATTTCCTTTTCCAGCTTGGGAGCCCCTTCTAGTCAGGCTGCACTGCAAGGCTTAGGAGCCACTCCCCCAATCTGCACAGCCGCTTAAGTAGGATCCCTGGGGATCTTTCTCTTTCTTTCTTTTGTTCTTCCTTCCTCCCTTCCTTTCTTTCTTTACTTCTTGCTTTCTTTTTCTTTTCTCTCTCTTTTTCCCTTTCTGTCTTCATTTCTCAGTTTTCATACTCCATATACGTATCTAACTAAATCTGCATTTCTTGTCTCCTGAATACCTGGTGCTGTGTGACATTTATACCCCCCCAGCCAGGCTATACTGTGCAGCCTGGGAGCCACTTCCCTGGCCTTAGCAGCCCCACTGGTGGACTCCAGGACTCCTAGGGGCTTTTCTTTTCATTTTTCTTTTCCAAATTTTTATTTAGTTATTTTTTCTTTCTTTTTCCTTTTTTCCTTTTTGCTCTTCTCCATTTCCTGGTTTCTCATCTCCCCACTCCAACGGCAGGTTCCCTTAGCACTCGTTTTTCTTTTTTTCCTTCCTTTTTTCTTTCTTTGCTTGTTTGTTTTTGGCTCCTGTTTCACTCTCTTCTCTCTCCTCTTCCTCATACCCTTATTAGGTCCACACACCACAACCTCCCCCCACTTTCCTGCCTGCCTGCACTGCACACTGAACATCACACCCCCAAGCAGCACAGGCACAGCCTACTGGAACCTGCCCAGCACTGATTCCTGGCCCACCTTGTCAGCCCCAGTCCGTGCAACAAACAACCCATCCCAGCCCTTCCCCTTCAGCTGGACCTTCCACTGCTGCACCGTAGGTGATTGACTAGCCCTGCGCATTGGGCAAGAAGGTGAAAAGTATCATGACTATAGATGAGCAAACAACAAAGGATGCACACCCCACCTGCTCAGACATAACCAAATAAAACAAAAAAGAAGGATGAAACAAACAAGTCAACAAACAAAGAAAATGACCACTGAATGTCCCAAAGACAGCAGAACCATATGAAAAACAGGACAGGATGGGTCCAGTCGATATCCAAAATAAAACACCAGATGACTTTCCAGTAAAAGAAAAGGCACTAGAACTACCTGACAGGGAATTTAAATCTCTAATATTCAGACAAACCCAAAAGTCGAAGCAAAAAGCAGACAAAAATGAGGAACAATAGAGAAATTTATGGAAAAGGCAGACAAATTCATGGAAAATACATACAAAAAACTGAAAAAATTAGAAAGTAATATGGGAACAAAATACTGAGATAAATTCACAACTAGAAATCATACAAAAACAATTAGAAATCCAAAAGATAAACAACAAGGTTTCAGAAATGGACAGTGTCATTTCAGAAATGGACAGGTTTGAAATGATGGAAGACAGAATCCATGAAATTGAAGACAAACACTTGGATACAAGTCTGTTTGAGGAAAAATCAGAAAAAAGAATGAAGAAAAATGAAGAATCTGAGAATGATGTGGGATACAATCAAAAGCAAAAATTTGCAAGTGATCAGAGTTCCAGAAGACGGGGAGAAAATGTTAAACACAGAGAAGATCATTGAGGAACTGCTGGCAGAAAGCTTCCCTAATATCATGAATGATGAAAAGCTGACCATCCAAGAAGCCCAACGAACCCCATATAAGATAGACTCCAAAAGAAAAACACCAAGACATATCATAATCACACTCGCTAAAACCAAAGACAAAGAAAAAATCCTGCAAGCAGCTTGAGAAAAACAAAAAGTCTCATACAGAGGAGAAACAATAAGACTAAGCTCTAATTATTTGACAGAAACCATGCAGGCAAAAAGATAATGGGATGACATACATAAAACCTTGAAAGAAAAAAACTCCTAACCAAGAATAATATATCCTGCAAAACATTCAAATATGGTGGTGAAATTAGGATATTTCCAGATAAAGAAAAATTAAGGGAATATGCAAAAACCAAACCAAACCTACAAGAATTATTAAAGGAAGGACTTTGGCTTGAGAAAAAACAACAACAAACCACAGCCTGAATCTGGGGCACGAGGTTGTAACAGCCAGATACCAACCTAGGAAATGAACTCTCAAGGACTATCTGAAACCAAAAGAATTGCAACAAGGAACCAAAGAGGTTAATCTGCAAATAAAAGCAACGTCAGAACAATAAAAGAGGGAATAAACCGTATAGATATAGAACTTTCCAATGGAGAGGAAGGCAAGGCAATACCAAGTGATGATAGACTGGTTCAAACCTAGGAAGATAAAGGTAAATTTCAAGGTAACCACAAAGAAAGTTAACAAACCAACTCATCAAAGTAAAGAAGAAAAACATAAAGACTCAATAAAAACAAAATCTATAAAAATGGAAAAGAAATCCACACAAAAAAAAGGAACTCAGCACAGGAGAGTAAGGGGAACAAAGAAAATGTTAGCACCACAAAAAAGCACTACAAAATGACAGTAATAAACTCACACCTTTCAATAATTACACTGAATGTAAATGGCCTAAATGCACCCATAAAGAGACGGAGTGACAGAATGGATAAAAAAAACAGGATCCAGCAATATGTTCTCTACAAGAGACACACCTTAAAAACAAAGATATAAGTTTATTGAAATCAAAGGCTTGAAAAAAATATATCAAGCAAATAACTATCAAAAAGAGCAGGAGTAGTCTCAGATAAGGTAGACTTTAAAACTAAATTCGCCATGAAAGACAAAGAGCACTACATAATGATTAAAGGGTCAATCCACCATGAAGACTTAAACATAATAAACATCCCTGCCCCCAATGACAGGGCTCCAAAATCCATAAAAACAAACCCAAACAGCACTGAAAACAGAAATTGACAGTTCCACAATAATAGTAGGAGACTTCAACACACCACTCTCAGTAAAAAACAGAATATCTAGAAAGAAATGCAACAAAGGTACAGAAGAGCTAAAGAGCACAATCAGCCAACATGATCTCATGGACATATATAGAACACTCCTACCAAGAGCTGCAAAATACACATTCTTTTCCAATGCACATCAAACGTTCTCCAGAACAGACTACATCTTAGCCCACAGAGCAATCCACAAGAAAATCCAAAACACTGAGATAATACAAAGTATCCTCTCTGACCACAAAGCCATCAAAGTACAAATTAACAACAGAAAGAGTAAGGAAAAAAAATCAATTACATGGAAACTGAACAACACTCCGCTTAAAAAACACTGGGTAATAGAAGAATTCAAAGATGGAATCAAAAAGTTCCTAGAATCAAAGGAGAAGGAAACACATCATACCAAAACCTTTGGGACAGAGAAAAGGCAGTCCTCAGAGGTCAATTTATAGCCCTAGATGCACACATCAAAAAAGAAGAAAGGGACAAAATCAAAATATTAGCTACACAACTTGAACAAATAGAAAGGGAACAGCAAAGAAGCCCACAGCCACCAGAAGAAAGGAAATAATAAAGGTCAATACAGAAATAAATGAAATAGAGAACAGAAAAGCAACAGAAAGAAGCAACAAAACCAGAAGTTGGTTCTTTGAAAGCATCAACAAAATTGACAAATCACTGGCCAGACTGACAAAAGAAAAACAGGACAGAACACAGATAACCCAAATAAGGAATGAAATGAGGGACATTACAACAGACCCGAACGAAACAAAAAGGATAATAGCCGAGTATTATGAAAAACTGTACTCCAAAAAATTTCAAAACCCTAGAGGAAATGAACAAATTTCTAGAGACACACTACCTACCAAACTAACAAAAAATGACACTGAAAATCTGAAAAGACCCATAACAAGTGAAGAGATTGAAAAGATTAAAAAAAAAAAAAAAGGCCTGGCCCAGGTGCCTTCACTGGAGCATTCTACCAACCATTGAGAGGACAGCTTACACTAGTACTATTCAAACTATTTCAGAACAGAGAAAAGGAAGCAATACTTCCGAATTCATTCCATAAAGCCAGCATAACCCTGATAACAAAACCAGGCAAAGACACCACAAAAAAAGAAAATTACAGAACAATATCTCTTAGGAGCACCCAGGATGTTCTGCCCTTTCGGTTTTCCATCTCCGGATCTTTGCAGATGTCATTATAATACTTTAATTTCCCTTCTCAAGAAGCCCTTTGAAATCTTCAGTTTTTCTACTTCATCAAGTCTTCCTTTTGTTTTAGCTGCTTGACGTTCGAGAGCAAGTTTCAGAGTCTCCTCTGACATCCATCTTGGTCATTTCTTTCTTTCCTGCCTTCTCTCAAGCTGAAAGAACTGAAGAAAAAATTCAAGCCTCGAATTGCAATGGTGAAGGATTTTATGCAGAAAATATTAAATGACGCAGGAAGCATCAAAAGAAGATGGAAGGAATACACAGAGTCATTATACCAAAAAGAATTAGTCAATGTTCAACATTTCAAGAGGTGGCATGTGATCAGGAACCAATGCAACTGAAGGAAGAAGTCCAAGCTGCTCTGAATGCATTGGAGAAAAAAAAGGCTTCAGGAATTGATGGAATATCAACTGAGATGTTTCAAGAAACAGATGCAGCACTGGAGGTGCTCACTCATCTATGCCAAGAAATATGGAAGACAGCTTCCTGGCCAACTGACTGGAAGAGATCCATATTTATGCTTATTCCCAAGGAAGGTGATCAAATCGAATGTGGAAATACAGAACAACATCATTAACATCACACACAAGCAAAATTTTGCTGAAGATCATTGAAAAATGGCTGTAGCAGTATATTGACAGCGAACTTCCAGAAATTCAGGCTGGTTTCAGAAGAGGACATGGAACCAGGGATATCATTGCTGATGTCAGATGGATCCTGGCTGAAAGCAGAGAATACCAGAAGGATGTTTACCTGTGTTTTATTGACTATTGATGTTTACCTGTGTGGATCATAACAAATTATGAATAACATTGCAAAGAATGGGAATTCCAGAACACTTAATTGTGCTCATCAGGAACCTGTACATAGATCAAGAGACAGTTGTTCGGACAGAACAAGGGGATACTGCATGGTTTAAAGTCAGAAAAGGTGTGCATCAGGGTTGTATTCTTTCACCATACCTATTCAATCTGTCTGCTGAGCAAATAATACGAGAAGCTGGAGTATCTGAAAAAGATCGGGGCATCAGGATTGGAGGAAGACTCATTAACAACCTGTGTTATGCAGATGACACAACCTTGCTTGCTGAAAGTGAAGAGAACCTGAAGCACTTACTAATGAAGATCAAAGACCGTAGCCTTCAGTATGGATTAGGCCTCAACATAAAGAAAACAAAAATCCTCACAACTGGACCAGTGAGCAACATCATGGTAAATGGAGAAAAGGCTGAAGTTGTCAAGAATTTCATTTTACTTGGATCCACAATCAACAGCCATGGAAGCAGCAGTCAAGAAATCAAAAGACATTGCATTGGGTAAATCTGCTGCAAAGGACCTCTTCAAAGTGTTGAAGAGCAAAGATCTCACCTTGAAGACTAAAAGGTGTGCCTGACCCAAGCCATGGTATTTTCAAGTGCATCATATGCATGTGAAAGCTGGAAAATGAATAAGGAAGACCGAAGAAGAATTGACACCTTTGAATTGTGGTGTTGGCGAAGAATATTGAATACAGCATGGACTGCCAAAAGAAGGAACAAATCTGTCTTGGAAGAAATACAACCAGAATGCCCCTTAGAAGCAAGGATGGTGAGACTGTGTCTTACATATTTTGCACATGTTGTCAGGAGGGATCAGTCCCTGGAGAAGGACATCATGCTTGGCAGCGTACAGGGTCAGCAGAAAAGAGGAAGCCCCCACGAGGTGGATTGACACAGTGGCTGCAACAATGAACTCAAGCATAACAACGATGGTAATGATGGCTCAGGATCAGGCAGTTTTCGTTCTGTCATGCATAGGGTCGCTATGAGTCAGAACCGACTCAACTGCACCTAACAATAACAACAACAATATCTCTTACAAATATAGATGCAAAAATTCTCAACAAAATTCTAGGCAATAGAATTCAGCATCATAACAAAAAAACAATAATAATATACCATGACCAAGTAGGATTCATACCAGATATGCAAAAATTGTTCAACATTAGAAATCAAAGTAATCCACTACAAAAATAAAAGAAAAGAATCACATGATATCTCAATCAATGCAGAAAAGGCATTTGACAAAGTCCAACACACATTCCTGAAAATAGGAATAAAATAGGTACAGAAGGGAATTTCTCCACATAATAAAGGGCATCTATGCAAAACCAACAGCCAACATTGTTCTCAATGGAGAGAGGCTGAAAACATTCCCCTTGAGAAGAGGAACAAGACAAGGATGCCATTTACCACCACTCCTATTTAACATTGTGTTGAAAATCTTAGCTTGAGCACTAACGCAAGAAACAGAAATAAAGTGTACCCAAATAGGTAAGGAAGAAGCTAAACTGTCCCTAAAAACTACTGGAACTAATAAGGAGATTCAGCAGGTGGCAGAATACAAGATAAACATACAAAAATCAGTTGGATTCCTATACACCAATAAACAGAATAACAAAAAAGAAATCAGGAAAACAATACCATTTACAATAGTCCCTAAAAAAATAAAATGCTTGGGAATAAATCTAACCAGCACTGTAAAAGACGTATACAAAGAAAACTACAAAACACTAGTGCAAGAAACCAAAAGAGATCTACATAAATGGAAAAACATACCATGATCATGGATAGGTAGACTCAACATCGTGAAAATGAAAATTCCACGCAAAGTGATTTACAAATACAGTGCAATATCGATCCAAAAACCAACAACATTCTTTAAAGACATGGAAAAACTTATTAACTTTATATGAAAAGAGAAGAGGCCCCGGATAAATAAAGCACTACTAAAGAAGAATAAAGTAGGAGGACTCATACTATGTGATCTCACAACCTACTCTACAGTTATGGTAGCCAAAACAGCCTGGTGCTGGTACAATCACAGATACACTGACCAATGGAACAGAATTGAGAACCCAGATATAAATTCACCCACATATGGTCACCTGATCTTCAACGAGGGCCCAAAGTCCATCAAATGGGGAAAAGACAGTCTTCTTAACAAATAGTGCTGGCAAAACTGGATTGTTATTATTGTTGTTAGGTGCCATCGAGTCAGTTCCGACTCATGGCGACCCTATAGCACAACAGAATGAAACACTGCCTGGTCCTGAGCCACCCTTACAATCGTTGTTATGCGTGACCTCATTGTTGCAGCCACCGTGTCAATCCACCTCGTTGAGGGTCTTCCTCTTTTCCGCTGACTCTGTATGCTCCAAGCGTGATGTCCTTCTCCAGGGACTGATCCCTCCTGACAACATGTCAAAAGTATGTAAGATGCAGTCTCACCAACCTTGCCTCTAAGGAGCATTCTGGCCGCACTTCTTCCAAGACAGATTTGTTTATTCTTTTGGCAGTCCATGGTATATTCAATATTCTTAGCCAACACCACAATTCAAAGGCATCAACACTTCTTCAGTATGCTTTATTCATCATACAGCTTTCACATGCATATGATGTGATAGAAAATACCCTGGCTTGGGTCAGGCGCACCTTAGTCTTCAGGGTGAGATCTTTGCTCTTCAACACTTTGAAGAGGTCCTTTGCACAGATTTGCCCAAAGCAATGCGTCTTTTGATTTCTTGACTGCTGCTTCCATGGCTGTTGATTGTGGATCCAAATAAAATGAAATCCTTGACAACCTCAATCTTTTCTCCGTTTATCATGATGTTGCTCATTGGTCCAGTTGTGGGGATTTTTGTTTTCTTTATGTTGAGGTGTAATCCATACTGAAGGCTGTGGTCTTTGATCTTCATTAGTAAGTGCTTCAGGTTCTCTTCACTTTCAGCAAGCAAGGTTGTGTCATCTGCATAACACAGGTTGTTAATGAGTCTTCCTCCAATCCTGATGCCCTGATCTTTTTCAGATACTCCAGCTTCTCGTATTATTTGCTCAGCAGACAGATTGAATAGGTATGGTGAAAGAATACAACCCTGATGCACACCTTTTCTGACTTTAAAACAATCAGTATCCCCTTGTTCTGTCCGAACAACTGCCTCTTGATCTATGTACAGGTTCCTGATGAGCACAATTAAGTGTTCTGGAATTCCCATTCTTAGCAGTGTTATCCATAGTTTGTTATGATCCACACAGTCAAATGCCTTTGCATAGTCAATAAAACACAGGTAAACATCCTTCTGGTATTCTCTGCTTTCAGTCAGGATCCATCTGACATCAGCAATGATATCCCTGGTTCCACGTCCTCTTCTGAATCCGGCCTGAATTTCTGGAAGTTCCCTGTCGATATACTGCTATAGCAGTTTTTGAATGATCTTCAGCAGAATTTTGCTTGCGTGTGATATTATTGATATTGTTCTATAGTTTCCACATTCCATTGGATCACCTTTCTTGGGAATAGGCATAAATATGGGCCTCTGGCAATCAGTTGTACAGGAAGCTGTCTTCCATATTTCTTGGCGTAGATGAGTGAGCACCTCCAGTGCTGCATCTGTTTCTTGAAACATCTCAATTGATATTCCATCAATTCCTGGACCCTTGTTTTTCACGAATGCCTTCAGAGCAGCTTGAACTTCTTCCTTCAATACCATCAGTTCCTGATCATATGCCACCTCTTGAAATGGTTGAATATCAACTAGCTCTTTTTGGTATAATGACTCTGTGTATTCCTTCCATCTTCTTTTGATGCTTCCTGCTTCATTTAATATTTTCCCCATGGAATCCTTCACTATTGCAACTAGAGGCTTGAATTTTTTCTTCAGTTCTTTCAGCTTGAGAAACGCTGAGCGTGTTCTTCCCTTTTGGTTTTCCATCTCCAGCTCTTTGCACATGTCATTATAATACTTTATTTTGTGTTCTCGAGAGGCCCTTTGAAATCTTCTCTTCAGTTCTTTTACTTCATCAATTCTTCCTTTCGCTTTAGCTGCTCGATGCTCAAGAGCAAGTTTCAGAGTCTCCTCTGACATCCACCTTAGTCTTTTCTTTCTTTCCTGTCTTTTCAGTGACCTCTTGCTTTCTTCAGGGATGGTGTCCTTGATGTCATTCCACAACTCATCTGGTCTTCAGTCACTAGTGTTCAATGCATCAAATCTATTCCTGAGATGGTCCCTAAATTCAGGTGGGATATACTCAAGGTCATATTTTGGCTCTCGTGGACTTGCTCCGATTTTCTTCAGTTTCAGCTTGAACTTGCATATGAGCAATTGATGGTCTGTCCCACAGTCGGCCCCTGGCCTTGTTCTGACTGATGATATTGAGCTTTCCCATACCTTTTTCCACAGATGTAGTCAATTGGATTTCTATGTGTTCCATCTGGCAAGGTCCATGTGTATAGCTGCCGTTTATGTTGGTGAAAGAAAGTATTTGCAATGAAGTCATTGGTCTTGCAAAATTCTATCATATGATATCCAGCATTGTTTCCATCACGAGGACCATATTTTCCAACTCCTGATCCTTCTTCTTTGTTTCCAACTTTCACATTCCAATCAATAGTAATTATCAATGCATCTTGATTGCATGTTCAATCAATTTCAGACTGAAGCAGCTGATAAAAATCTTCTATTTCTTCATCTTTGGTCCTAGAGGTTGCTGCGTAAATTTGAATAATAGTCGTATTAACTGGTTCCTTGTAGGCATATGGATATTATCCTATCACTGACAGTGTTGTACTTCAGGATAGATCTTGAATTGTTCTTTTTGACGATGAATGCAACACCATTCCTCTTTGAGTTGTCATTCCTAGCATCGTAGACTATATGATTGTCTGATTCAAAATGGCCAATACCAGTCCATTTCAGCTCACTAACGCCTAGGATATCGATGTGTATCCATTCCATTTCATTTTTGACTTTTTCCAGTTTTCCTAGATTCATACTTCGTACATTCCAGGTTCCGATTATTAATGGTTGTTTGCAGCTGTTTC
Organism: Loxodonta africana; assembly: GCF_030014295.1. NCBI lineage: Eukaryota > Metazoa > Chordata > Mammalia > Proboscidea > Elephantidae > Loxodonta > Loxodonta africana. The sequence goes on from NC_087344.1 coordinate 29,322,940, forward strand.
TTCCCATTTTGAGTCGTACCACATCAGCAAATGAAGGTCCCAAAAGCTTTACTCCATCCACGTCATTAAGGTCGACTCTACTTTGAGGAGGCAGGTCCTCCCCAGTCACCTTTTGAGTGCCTTCCAACCTGGGGGGGCTCATCTAGCACTATATCAGATAGTGTTCTGCTGCTATTCATAAGGTTTTCACTGGCTAATGCTTTTCAGAAGTAGACTGCCAGGCGCTTCTTCCTAGTCCGTCTTAGTCTGGAAGCTCAGCTGAAACCTGTCCTCCCTGGGTGACCCTGCTGGTATGTGAATTCCAGTGGCATAGCTTCCAGCATCACAGCAACACACAAGCCCCCACAGTACGACAAACTGACAGACACGTGGGGGCAAAACTGGATATCCATCTGCGAAGAAATGAAAAAGGACCCATACCTCATGCCATATACAAAAACTATCTCAAAATGAATCAAAGACCTAAATACAAAGCAAAAACTATGAAGTTCAGAGAAGGAAGACTAGGATCAACAGTACAGGCTCTAATACACGGCATTAACAGGATACAAATCACAACCAACAACACACAAGCTCCAGAAGATAAGTTAGATAAGTGGGATCTTCTAAAAATTAAACACTTATGTTCATCAAAAGATTCCACCAAAAGAGTTAAAAGAGAACCTATAGACTGGGGAAAAATTTTGGCTATGACAAACCAGACAGAGGTCTAATCTCTAAAATCTACAAGAAAATCCAACACCTCTACAACAAAATGGCAAATAGTCCAGTTAAAAAATGGGCAAAAGAAATGAACAGGCACTTCACCAAAGAAGACTTTCAAGTGGCCAACAGACAAATGAGGAAATTCTCACGATCTCTAGCTACCAGAAAAATGTGTATCAAAACCACAGTGAGATACCATCTCACCCTGGCATTACTGGCACAAATGAATAAAACAGAAAATAACTCATGTTGGAGAGACTGCAGGGAGATTGGAACTCTTATGCACTGCTGGTGGGAATGGAAAATGATACAACCATTTTGGAAAACAGTATGGAGCTTCCTTAGAAAGATAGAAATAGAAATACCATATGATCCAGCAATCCCACTCTTAGGAATATATCCTAGAGAAAAAAGAGTCATCACACGAACAGATATATGGACACCCATGTTCATTGCAACATTGTTTACAATAACAAAAGGTAGAAATAACCTAGATACCCATCAGCAGATGAATGGATAAACAAACTGTGGTACGTACACACAATGAAGCATTATGCAATGCTAAAGAACAATGAATCTGTGAAGCATCACATAACATGGATGCATCTGGTGGACATTCTGCTGAGTGAAGTAAGTAATCACAAAAGGACAAATATTGTGTAAGACCACTACTGTAAAAACTCATGAAAAGTTTTACATAAGAAAAGAAACACTCTTTGATGGTTACGAGGGTGGGGAGGGGTGGGATGGAAAAGTACTTAATAGAGAATAGATAAGAGGTAACTTTGGTGAAAGATAAAACAGTGCATAATACTGGGGAAGCCAGCACAACCTGTACAAGGCAGGGCCATGGTAGCTCCATAGACACATCCAAACTCCCCGAGGGACCAAATTCCTGGGCTGAGGGCTGTGGGGACCATGGTGTCAGGGAACATCTAGCTCAATCGGCATAACAGAGTTTATAAAGAAAATGTTCTATATTCTACTTTGGTGAGTAGAGTCTGGGGCCTTAAAAGCCTGTGAGCGGCCATCTAGGATACTCCACTGGTCTCACCCCTTCGGGAGGAAGGAATAATGAAGAAAACTAAAGGCACAAGGGAAAGACTAGTCCAAAAGACTAATGGACCACATCTACCATTGCCTCCACCAGACTGAGTCCAATACAACTAGATGGTTCCCGGCTACCACCACTGACTGCTCTGACAGGGATCACAATAGAGGATCCGAACAGAGCTGGAGGAAAAGGTAGAACAAAATTCTAACTCAAAAAGAAAGACCAAACTTGCTGGCCTGACAGAGACTGGAGAAACCCTGAGAGTATAGCCCCCAGACACCCTTTCAGCTCAGTAATAAGGCCACTTCTGGGGTTCACCCTTCAGCCAAAGATTGAACAGGCCCATGGAACAAAACAAGACTAAAGGGGTACACCATCCCTGGGGCAGGGACTGGAAGGTAGGAGGGAACAAGAAAGCTGGTAATAGGGAACCAGTGTTGAGAAGAGAGTGTTGACATGTCATGGGGTTGTTAAGCAATGTCATACAACAACGTGTACTAACTGTTTGATGAGAAACTAGTTTGTAAAACTTCATCTAAAGTTCAATAAAAATAAATAAATAACGTGCAACCCTCCCCCCCCAAAAATTATTTTCTTTTTTTTTCTTTTTGTTTAATGCCTGTAATGTCAGGGTGACATGATATCTCAATATACTTTTGATTTATATCTAATTGGAGCCCAGATGTATGGCACAGCCTTTAAGAGTTATGGTCGGTGGTTAGAATCCATCAATCACTCCTTGGAAACCCTATGGGGCAGGTCTACCCTGTCCTATAGGGTCACTGAGTAGGAATTGATTCAAGGGCAATGCGTTTGGTTTCTTTTTTTCTTTTTTTTTTTCCTTTTGGTTAATTGCTAATGATTGCAAGCATTTCTTCACATGTTTGTTAGCAGCTTGAATGTCTTGTTTGTTGAAGTGTCAGTTCATATCCTTTACCCATTTTTTAACTGGATTGTTTTCTTTTTGCTGTTCAGATGTTGAGGTTTTGCTTAAATTTTAAAGATTAGACCCTTATCAGATATGTCGTAGCCAAAAACTTTTTCCCAATCCATAGGTTCTCTCCTTACTCTTTCAGAGAAGTCTTTCGTCGAGCATAAGACTTTAATTTTTAGGAGGTTCCATTTATATACTTCATCTTTCTTGTAGGCATTTTTAGTTATATTTGGTAATCTATTTATGCCTTATATTAGGGCATCCAGCATTGTGCCTAATTTTTCCTCCATGATCTTTATAGCTTTAGGTTTTACATTTTGCTCTTTGATCCATTTTGAGTTAGTTTTTATGTATGGTGTGAGGTATGAATCCTGTTTCATTTTTCAAAAGATAGATATCCAATTTTGTTAGGTCCATTTATTGAAGAGTCTGTCTCTTCTCCATTCAATAATCTTTGGTCCATTGTTGAAGATCAGCTGTCCATAGATGAATGGATTTACATCTGGGTTTTCAATTTTATTTCATTGGTTTAGTAGGTTCTGAGATCAGGTAGTGTGAAGCCTCCTACTTTGTTCTTTTTTAAAAAATTTACTTATTTGGACCCTCTTTCCCTTCCATATGAATTTAGTGATTAGCTTTTCTACCTCGGTGAAGAATGCTTTTGGGATTTGGATCGGGATCACATTATATCTACCTTTTGCTTTGAGTTGTATTGATATTTTCACAATGTTAGGTCTCCTATCCAAGAGCATGATATGTTTTTCCATTTATGTAGGTCTCCTTTGTTTTCTTGCAGCAGTTTGTTGTTGTTTTCTTTGTATAAGTTTTTTATGTCCCTGATTAGATTTATTCCTAAGTATTTTATCTTTTGGGGGGCTATTGTAAATGGTATTGTTTTCCTGATTTTCTTTTCCCAGTTCTCTCTGTTGATAGGGAGCAATCCAACTGATTTTTTGTATGTATCTTGTATCCTGCCACTTTGCTGAATGCTTCTGTTAGTTCCAACAGCTTTCTTGTGGAGCCCTTAAGATTCTGTATGTATAGGATCATATCACCTGGGAATAGGGATAGTTTTACATCTTCCTTGTCAATGTGAATAGCCTTTATTTCCTTTTCTTGCCTTATTGCTTTTGCTAGGACTTCCAAAACAATGCTGAATAAGAGTGATGATAAAGGGCATTGTAGTCTGGTTCTCCTTTTCAGGAGGAATGTTTTCAGATTCTTCCCATTGAGGATAATGTTGGCTGTTGGTTTTGTATAAATTCCCTTTATTATGTTGAGGAATTTCCCTTCTATTCCTATTTTGCTAGGCTTTTTATAAGGAATGGGTGTTGGACTTTATCAAATGCCTTTTCTGCATCGATAGATATAATCATGGGATTCTTTTCCGTTGTTTTATTTATATGGTGATTATGTCGATTGATTTTTTTAATGTTGAAATAGCCTTGCATACTTGGTATGAATCCCACGTGGCTGTGATGTATTATTTTTTGATATGCTATTGTATTCTATTGGATAGGATTTTGTTGATTATTTTTACATCTATATTCATGAGGGATAATAGTCTGTAGTTATTTGGGTTTTTGTTTTTGGTTTGTTTTAGTGGTGTCTTTGCCTGGCTTTGGTATTAGGGTTATGCTGGCTTCATAGAATGAATTTGGGAGTATCCCTTCTTTTTCTATGTTCTGGAATAGTTTGAGTAGAACTGGTGTCAACTCTTCTCTGAATGTTTGGTAGAATTCTCCAGTGAAGCCATTTGGACCAGCACTTTTTTTTTGCTTGGGAGTTTTATTATAACCCCTTTGATATCTTCTTTTGTTATGGGTCTGTTCAAATTTTCTACCTCAGTTTGTGTTAGTTTAGGTAGGTGGTGCGTTTCTAGAAATTTGTCCATTTCCTGTAGGTTTTCAAATTTGTTGGAGTATGATATTACTTAGTGTTCTGTTATGATCCTTTTTATTTCAGTGGATTCTGTTGTAATGTCACCTACCTCATTTCTTATTTGGTTATTTGCATCTTCGGTTTTTCTCTTGTCAATTTAGCCAGTGGTTTGCCAATTTTATTAATCTTTTCAAAGAACCAGCTTTTGGTCTTGTTGATTCTTTCTATTGTTTTTGTGTTCTCTGTTTCATTTATTTCTGCTCTAATTTTTATTATTTTGTGTCTTCTGGTGACAGTGAGCTTCTTTTGCTGCTCTAATTGAACAGGAGGGTTAATGTCTTGATTTGTGCGATTTTTCTTTTTTGGTGTGTTTATTGCTATAAACTGACCTCTGAGCATTGCTTTTGCTGTGTCCCACAGGTTTGGGTATGTTGTGTTTTCATTCTCATTTGATTCTAGGAATTTCTTAAAATTTCATCTTTGAATTCTTCTATTACCCAGTAGTTTTTAAGAAGGGTGGTATTTAGTTTACATTTATCAGATTTTCCCCCTTTCTCTTCCTGCTATTGATGCCTACTTTTATAGCACTGTGATTGGAAAAGATGCTTTGTATAATTTTGATTTTTTTTTTAATTGTTGAGGCTTCTTTTGTGGCCTAAAATGTGGTCTGTTCTGAAGAATGCTCCGTGAGCATTGGAAAAGAACGTGTACTTTGCTGCTGTTGGGTGAGTGCTCTGTATGTGCCTATGAGGTCAAGTTCGTTGATTGTGATAATTAGATCTTCTATGTCTTTGCTGAGTTTCTTTCTAGTTGTTCTGTCCTTCACCTAGAGTGGTGCATTAAAATCTCCTAGTATTATTGTGGAAGTGTCTATTTCTCTTTTCAGTACTTTTAGACTTTGTTTTACGTATTTTGGAGCTCTGTCTTTGGGTGCAAATATATATTTTATGGTTGTGTCCTCTCGATGGATTGACACTTTAATCATTATACAATGTCCTTTCTTGTTTTTTATAGTGGATTTTAATTTAAAATCTATTTTATCAGAGATTAATATTGACATTCCTGCTCTTTTTTCTTTATTCTTTGCTTGATATATCTTTTTCCTTCCTTTAAGTTTTAGTGTACTTATATTTTTGTGCCTAAGGTGTGTGTCTTGCAGACAGGATATGGATGTCTATGTTTTTTTATCCATTCTGTCGCTCTCTGCCTCTTTACTGGTGCATTTAGGCCATATACATTCAGTGTGATTTTCGGTAGGTATAAGTTTATTGCTGTCATTTTCTTAAGCTTTTTTTTTGTGTGTAGTGTTGATGGTTTCTTAATTTTCCTTGCTGAGTCTTTTTTTAGTTCTTATTTATTGGGCTTGTCTTTTCATTTCCTTCATTGTTTTTTGTTTTGTGTGTGCTGAATCTTTATGATTTTCTTCTTTTATATATTGATGAGTAGGTTTGTTGACTTTCTTTGTGGCTACTCTGAAATTTACCCTTATCTTCCTAAGTTTAAAGCAGTAATTTATTTCTTGATATCGTCTCGACTTCTCCATATGGACATTATGAAGCTTTATTCCCTTTATTCCCACTGTGTGTTTTAAGTAGTTGACAGTTACAAATTGATGTCTCTGGAACCCTGTTTTCCATCTTTAGTTTTATTTTATTTTTGAGAGTTCTTTCTCTGAGTTGATATCTGTCTGATGTTGTCATGTGTTTTAATCTCAGGTTGTTGTCTGGTGTGTTGTTATTTTCTGTCTGAAGGACTCCCTGTAATATTTCTTGTAAAGTTGATCCGGTTTTTACAAATTTCTCTAATTTTGTTTATCTAGAAATCCCCTAAATTCACCATCATATTGGAGGGCTAATTTTGCTGGGTGTATAATTCTCGGTTGGCAGCGTGTTTTCAAGATTTTTTATATATTATCCTATTGCCTTCTTGCCTGCATTGTTTCTGCCAACTAATCAGAACCTAGTCTTATCAATGTCCCTTTGTAAATGACCTTTCATTTTCCTGAGTTGCTTTCAGGGTTCTTCCTTTGTTTTGGGTTTGGAAAGTTTAATGATGGTGTGTCTCGTGATTTTCTGTTGTGATTTCTCCTGTATGGGATTCGTTGTGTTTCTTGTATAGTTATCTTTCTCATCTTTCATGATATTAGGGAAGTTTTCTGTTACCATATCTTCAACAATTCTCTCTGTGTTTTTTGTCAACGCTTCCTCTTCTGGGATTCTAATCACACTTATGTTATTCCTCTTGATGGTGTCCCGCATAACCCTAAGGCTTTCTTCATTTTTTTGTTTAATTATTCCTCAAACAGATTAGTGTCAAGATACAGGTCTTGTATTCCACTGACCCTGTCTTCCATTATTTCAAGTCTACTCTTATGACTTTCCATTGGTTGTCAATTTCTGCAATTTTCTTTTAAGCTTCTGGATTTCTAGTTGCTCTTTCTGTATCATTTCAAATTTTCTATTTATTCTGTCTTTTTGTTCTTGTATTATTTTCCTGAATTCTTCTAGCATTTTTTCTTTGTTTTCTTTGGTTTTGTCTGTGTTCTTCATAGTTTTGTCTGTATTTTCTTGATTAATTTGAGTGCCCTATACATTTTTTTTTTTATACGTAAGCCAAAAACCAAACCCATTGCCATCAAGTCGATTCTAACTCATTGTGACCCTATAGGACAGAGTAGAACTGTCCCATATGGTTTCCAAGGATTGCCTGGTGGATCTGAACTGCTAACCTTTTGGTTAGCAGCCGTAGCCTTGACCAATATGCTACCAGGGTTTCCACCCTAAACATAAGCCTTTTGAATTCCTTATCATAGAGCTCCATTACTTTTTCTTCCTCAGGGAGGATTTCTAGTTCTTTATTATGGTCATTTGTGGTGCCATCTTGCCCCACTTCTTTAGGTGGTTTTCTATGACCTGTTGTCCCCAAGACATTAAGGAGTTATAGTATTTAGTTTTTGTTTATATGATTGTTTGCTGGGTCTTATTTTGTTTTGTTGATTCCTGACAGGTGTGGCTGGAGTATTGCTCTGATCACTAGATTGATCATGCTGAACCACTCCCTAGCTATCTTTGGATGAGTGGAGTGGTGGGCAGGCACGGTAGCACAGGTCTCTGTTTACCGATCTTGAGGTGAAGCTGACGGTGGTTTGGTTGGGCTTTGGCCTCCATCTGTCTTCAGATTAGTGGCTCAGGAGCAGGGAATGATGCTCTCTCTGCACTTGGAGCAGCTGATGTGATGGCTGTGTAGGTGAGGGGGGGAATGCTGTTCACCTGTTGCTGGTTGGGAGGGAATGTGTGGGTCATAGAGGGAGGGCTGTGGTGGGGGGACACTCACAGAGTTCCTCTTCATTTATCTTCTCCTAGCCAGGAAGAAAGGAGGAAGGAAGGAACAGCAGGTGGATGTTTGCTCAGTCTCACTGCATCTGTCTGTCAGTGGTGGTAAGAGGAAGGAAGGTGCAACAGATAGGTATACATGCACTCACTCTTCTTACACTCCACACTAGGCAGGGAGTGGAAGGAAAGGGTCTCAGTGGGGATGCACACATAGTTATAGCTACTCTGCCCCTCTGTGTTTTGGTTAAGAAATGGAGTTGCAAATGGTGGATGCACACAGTGGTGACGCTTCATGTCAGGTGGGGGGAGGGAGGAAGCGACTGCAGGGCGATGTGCCTAGTCATGGCTCCCTTGTCCCTTGCTAGGTGGGTTAAGAGACAGAGTCACATCTGTGGAGGTACACACAGAGGCGCTATCTCACGTCAGGTGAGGGGATGGGGAAAGGGCTCCTGGGGGATGTGCACATAGACGGGTTTCCTCTGACCCTCACTGGGTGGGTTAAGGGATGAAATCATACCGGGTGAATGCACACATAGTGATGCCATCTTGTGTCAGTTGGTGGCGGGGAAGGGAGGAAAAGGCTGTGGTGGGATGCACATAGTCATGGTTCCTCTGCTCCTTGCTGAGCAGGTTAAGGGAGAGAGTCCTGCCTGGTGGATGCCCACTCACATCATGTAGGGGGAGGGAGGAAGGGCCTACGAGGGGATTCATGCACAGTTAAGGCTCTTCTACCCCTCCCTGGGTAGGTCAAGTGATTGCATCTCCCCTGGCAGATGCACACACAAAGATTTTGCCTTACACTGGATGGGAGGAAGGAGGAGGGAGTGCTGGGTGACCTCTCTCACTGTCTTGCTACCACTGCCCTCCACCAGGCCCTTGGTGAGGGAATAAGTGGCAGGTGGGCACGGGAATGGGGGTGTGCCTAGTCTTGCTCATCAAGTGGGCAAGGGTGAGCACTGGGTGGTGTTGGGTGGGATAAGGGGAAGAGGATGGGCTTGTGTTATGAGCTGCCACCTCTAATCAGGTGGATGGGTTGAGGGGGAGTGAGTTCCTCCATCTAGGATACGTGGGTGCCAGGGGACCTTGCATCTACTGAAACCAGTGAGCAGGACCTGTTCACTCTCAAGTACAAAGAAGGAGGACCACGGGAGGACTGCTTGTATGGGAGAGCTCCCGCCAACACTCTGTGGATCCACTGCCCCGTGCACACCACTCAACTCTGAGTATCTCCGGTTCTGGATCTGGCACCCTCCCCATCTCTGCTTCTCTCCCTGTGTCTCTATAGAGGTCCTCTCTCCCTTTTGGGAAAGTCACGAAGTTGTCTCGCTGTTTTCTTCACGTAAAGTTGCTGCTGGCTTTGTCCAAAGTTAGCTGCAGTGAGCCAAGAAAGCTGACTGAGCTCCTCTGTTCCATGTTACTCCTCTTTTGCTGCTTTCTTATTCCTTCCAGCTGGTGTTTGGTTTAGTCCTTTAATTTTCTTTTTTCATGTTCAGGGTTCCCGGATTATTATGTGATTGTATTTTGCTGGGCTTTTTGGGTCTTTGTTGCAGGAGGACATTATGGTGTGTGTGACTAAGCCACTATCTTGGCTCCACCCCATTTTATAATAATTCTTGAATTAGGTGATATAGGACTGTCAGCTCTATTTTTCATTTTCCAACTTTTTTTTGTTAATCTAGATGATTTGCATTGGCATGTAAATTTTAGAAATGTCAATTTTTTTTTTAATGCCTGTCTGAATTTGATTTGGCATTGTATTGAACATGATAGGTCATTTTGGGGGGAAACTGACATCCTAACAATATTACATTTTCCAAGCCATAGACATGCTATTTCTTTATATTTCTTTATATTTCAGTCTTCATAAATTTCTCTCATATTTTATAGTTTCTAGTGTGGATTTTTTAGTGTAAAGAGTTTACGTGCATTTAAATATTTATTCCTTGATATCTTGATGTCATTACAAATGCTATTTTTAAATTTTAACTTCCCAATTTGTTACCAAACCCATTGCAGTCAAGTCAATTCCAACTCATTGCAACTCTACAGGATAGAGTAGAGCTGTCCCTTAGGGTTTCCAAGGAGTAGTCGGTGGATTCAAACTGCCTACCTTTTGGTTAGCAGCCAAGCCCTTACTGCACCACCAGGGTTCTAGTTTGTTACCAGTATATAGAAATACAATTTATTTCTATATATTAGCCTTGTGATCTGCAGCCTTGCTAAACTGATGTATTAATTGTAGAAGTTATTTTTTATACATTGCTTTAGACTATGTATATAATGATGCTGTCTACAAATAATCAGATTTACTTCTTTCCTTACAAGTCTTTAAACTTTTATTTTATTGTACCTCCATTACAATGTTGAAAAGAAGTCATGAGAGCAGGCATTTGTTTCTTGCCTTGTTTATGATCTTAGAATGGAAATATTCAGTCTTTCACCTTTAAATATGATGTAGGCGCTCTTATTCAGGTTGAGAAATTTCCTTTCTATTCCTTGGCTGAGAGTTGAATTTTGGATCTTAAATTTTGTCAAATGCTTTTTCTGCATGTATTGAGATGATCATATGGCTTTCTCTTTTGATTTGTTGATATGATGGATTACTTTGATTTTGAAATGTTGAGTTCACTTGCATTCATATAGTTTTGCTTTCAATTGTTAAAATTTTGTTGAAGTTTGTTGTATCTGTGTTCATTAGGGATTTTAATCTGCAATCTTGTTTTGTTTTGTTTTTATACTTTTTTTGTTTGTTTTTGGTGTCAAGGTTATACTGGTCTTGTAAAATGAGAAGAGTTCTTTCTTCCTCTAACTTCTAAAAGGATTTGTATAAGATTAGCATTATTTTTACCTTATATGTTTGATAGACTTCATCAGGAAAAACATCCGGTCCAGGATTTTTCTTCGTGGGATAGTTTGGGTTTACAAATGCAATTTAAAAAATAAGCCCAGAGCTATTCAGAGTTTCTGTTTCTTCCTGAGTTGTTTTTACTGGGTTTTGTTGTTCAAGAAAAGTGTCTATATCATCTCAGGTGTAAAATTTATTGGCATAATGTTGTTTAACCCCATCCAGTGTCGTCGAGTCGATTCCGACTCCTAGCAACCCTATAGGACAGAGTAGAACTGCCCCATAGAGTTTACAAGGAGCACCTGGTGGATTTGAACTGCCGACCCTTTGGTTAACACTTAACCACTACGCCACCAGGGTTTCCACTATGTTGTTTATGGTAATTAATTATTATTATTTTAATACCTGAACATTTTTAAGGATCTCACTCGTTTTTAGTAATTTGTGTTTTTCCCATTTTTTACTTGCCCCTTCTTTCTAGGCATTTGTTAATTTTTGAGTATTTTCAAGCCATCTAATTAAGGTTTTTTTCTTATCTTTTTTCTTTTATTATTGATTTCTTTGATTATATTTGTTATTTCCTTCCTAATATCTACTTTGGGTTCATGTTATACTTTGTTCCTAGCTTCTAAGGTAGAAACTGAGATAATAGATTTAGGCCTTTCTTCTTTATCTAATATTAATATTTAAAGCTATAGATTTCCCTCAAAGCATTTCTTTAGCTGCATCCCACAAAATTTCAAGTTGTTTTTATTATCATTCAATTTGAAATAGGTTATTTGTTGTCATACTAGACATCAACGAATAAGAGAAAAAGCTCTCGGTGAAGAAAGTAAAATGTCTCATGATAACTTAAAAAATAATTGAGTTTATTACACCTAAATTGTAAAAGTGGTAGGAAGATAGGGGTACAGAATGGAAAAATAAACTCACATCTAATAAAAGAGATCTCAGAACTCAAATACACAGTAAGCCACAAGCAAAAATTTAAGCTCCAAGCTTTTATTATCCCATGAGATTTTTATGACTCATCATAATTTTGCCATGAAAGAGAAAATGAACTTGAAGACAGTATGTTTTTAGAAATAACTATGACCACTTTAAACAAGTGGATACTCTCAAATTAGTTCTGTTCTGAAGTTGGAAATTATTTTTGGGAAAGTAAAAACATAAAACATCAGAAATGTGTGAAGATTCAGAGACACACGAACAACAAAAAAAAAAAATCAGAATTTCTGAATGCCAATCTGGTTCTGGGATATTTGTGAAATCTTACCCTATCCCAAGGCAAACATTTTTGTCATTCATTTAAAGTGACAATCCCAACAAGACTTTTCAGTACCCTTTTTATGTCCTTGTTCCTCAGGCTGTAGATAAAGGGATTCAGCATGGGTGTGACTATGGTGTACATCACTGAGGCTATTGCACTGGCCCTGAAATTTTGGATAGTGGTAGAACTGAGGTAGACCGCAAGACCTGTACCATAAAACAAGGAAACAACTGAAAGATGAGACCCACAAGTGGAAAATGCCTTATATTTCCCCCTTGCTGATGTAATTCTCAGTATGGAAGAGACAATCTGAGAATAAGAAAATGTGATGCCAGCGAGGGGAATAATGCCCATCACCACAGTAGCAAAATACTTCTCTATGATATTGAGGAGGGTGTGAGAACAGGCAAGTTGGATAACCTGATTGATTTCACAGAAGAAGAGGGGAATCTCCAAGTTAGTACAGAAGGACAATCTCAATATCAGTAAATTGCGTAGCAGAGAATCCAAGACACTTAATATCCAGGAAAGCAGCAGCAGCAAGCCACAGAGCCTGGGATTCATGAAGACTGTGTAGTGCAGTGGGTGACAGATGGCCACAAACCGGTCATAAGCCATTATAGAAAGGAGAAAAACATCCAACTCTGCAAAAAGAGTGAAAAAATACATATGAGTTAGGCAGCCTTGATAGGTGATGGCTTTGTTATGGGTGTGGATGTTCAGCAGCATCTTTGGGACAGTGGTGGAGAAGAAACATACATTTATGAAGGACAGGTTGGAGAGGAAGAAATACATGGGAGTGTGAAGGTGGGAGCCAGTAATGATGATCAAGATGATGAGAAGGTTCCCAGTAAAGGTGACCTATTACATAGACAGGAACAGGCCAAGAAGAAAAGGCTGGAGTTCTTCCTCTTCTGAGAGTCCAAGAAGAATAAATTCTGAAATCTGTGTTTGGTTTTCTAGTTCCATGTAGCTGGTGTGACTGTCAAGAAACAGGAAGAATACTTTACAAACAAATAGGCATCACCAACCAACAGCACTATGACAGATGATAATTTTCACATAATAAACATAAATACAAGAATTGTATTTTACACATAAAATAAATAAAACCCTGTATTTTGTCAGTGGATCATGTTCAGCTGAATATTCAGAGTATTAAAAATGCAGCTATTCTTTCTACCACTGACCGCCTTCCAAGTTAGCAAATTAACCCCTAATCATAACCTACCTTATAAAGCCAGCACTCTCTCCCCATACATTTCTCTGAGATAGAATCACCTTGCTCCTTTCTCCTCAGAGTGTCATCCATGGACTAGAAGCATCAGCCTCACCTGAAAGCTTGTTAGAAATGCAGAATCAGTAGGCTGCCCCTACTGAATCAGAATCTGATTATAACAAGTTCCCAGTTGTATTACTTTCCCAGGAATGCCAAATTACCTAGGTAATTTTTCCTAGCTCACAAATTACCCCAAACTGGGTGACTTAAAACCACAGAAATTGATTCTCTCACAGTTCAGGAGGCCTGGAGTACAAAATCAAGGTGTCAGTAGGATTGGTTCCTTCTGAAGGCTCCCTCCTGGCTTCTGGTGGTTGCCAGCAATCCTTGGTGTTCCTTGGCTTGTAGACACGTCACTCCAGTCTCTGTCTCCATCTTCACGTGGCCTTCTTCTTTCTGTGTCTCTGTGTCCTCTTCTCTTCTCATAATGACCTCAGTCATTGGATTTACAGCCAACCCGAAATCCAGAATCATTTCATCTGGAGATTCTTAATTAACTACATCTGCAAAGACCTTTTTTCTTTTAAGATCAATTCTGAGATTCCAGCTGTGCATACATTTTGGGAGGACACAATTCATTCCACTACATTAGGTGATTCATATACAGATTATAGCTGATCCAGCTGACAGTGATCTAGCTGACAGTGAGTGCCTCCAGGGATAAGAAGCCCCACATTTTAAGTGTTTTTCCTTTTACATCCTGCTTAACTATAGGGTTGCTATAGGGTCGTTATGAGTTGGAATTGACTTGACAGCAATGGGTTTTGTTTTGGTTTAACTATGACAATACGTTACTCTTCCAAAAGCTGCAATTTGCCTCCTTGTAACTTTCATCAGCTACACTTAATTCTGATCTCTAAATTGAAAGGGCACTTTTGGTATATCTGTCCAGAGGACACCCTCCCTCTCTAAGAACTGGGCTTTGTCTCACAAATACTAGGATGCGCCCCTGCCCTGCAGTCTAACTTATACTGTCAAAGCTGATTTGATCAGGAGAACACATGACAGACAATAGTCGAATGAGCATCTTACCTCATCCCTGTGTTTCCCCTACCCTTGGAATTTAGGATTGAAACTTTGAGATTACACTTACGTGGGACTTTGGAATTCTCATTGTGGTGATCATATTCTGCCAAGGGCATGGAGAAGCCTAGAAATATATTTTACAGAATGAGAGGAAAAAACAATTTAGACATGCAGAAAGAAGTTTGTACAAGAGACACAGTGGACATTATGGATATAATGGAGAGGAAAGTTGCATTAGACCCTGGTACCTTTCCATTTTCAACCTTCACTCAAAGACCCACCCTCTAGAGAGGATGATGGACATACTGATTAAGAGTGGGAAGTCTGGAGTCGCAGTACAAGGGATTGAAGACAACTCTGGCACTTATTAACTATGTGATCGTAGGAGGGTTAGTTACTTAAACTCTCTGTGCATTTTTTTTTTACCTGTAAAATAGAGGTCATTGAAGACTTATAATATTTTTGAGAGGAACAATTGAGCTACATATGTAAATCATTTGGGAGATTGTTTACAAATAGAATAAGTATTAGCTATAAGATTTTTATAAGCATTAACTAATACTATGGGGCCCTGGTGGCACAGTGGTTAAGAGTTTAGGCTGGTAACCAAAAGGCTGGCAGTTTGAATACACCAGCCACTCCTTGGAAACTCTATGGGGCAGCTCTATTCTGTTTTATAGGGTTGCTATGAGTCAAAATCAACTCCATGACAACGAAACAGGAACTAATATTATCACTGGAACCCAACCTTGATTATTTGTATTTTATTTTTATGCTCAGTTTAATATCTCATATTGTTTCAAGAATTATAATAAATTTGACTCTAAAAATACTATATTTGTTCCTGATTTTAATGCACATGCTTCTAAATGTTTTCCAATTAGTATGATGTTGATGGTGATCTTAAATACCATATCTTCGTCATGGAAAGAAAGTGTCTGTCTATTCAGAGAACTATATGAGAATTTTTTTATATAAGGAAAAGAGGACGAAAATTGTCTTGCACTTACACAGTATATCTTGAGATCATATTCACAACTCACAGTTCAGAAAATTTTTTGCCCTATAAAACAGTCAAATAGTTTTGAAAATTTTAATGACTTTCAAAAACTTTATGGTCCTACAGAAGATGATTAGATCTGGGCTCCACCACTTATTAGCATAAGGTTGAGAAAGATAAAAGATAATGTGTGTATACACACACATATACTTAGTATGGTGCTACATCACCAATGAATAAGGTGTTACCCTCCAATGTTAATCTTCAATGTAATTTTTAAATGTTATACATTTTCACATTTTCCTAACTTTTGACTATAAGCATTTATAAAACAGAAATCAATTTCAAAAAGTAAACAACAGGGATTATTTTCACTCTAACGAATGAATTCCAGGTAGTTCAAAACATTTTTAATGCCACACAGTTGCTCACAAAATTCAATTAATGCATTTCATGATGGGATAAGAGAATAAAGAGAAATGTCCGCAGAGAAAAGTAATGAGAAAAAACATAAGAGAGAGAGAAATAGAGAATGCAGAGAAGAGAGATAAAAGTAACAAAAAGATGTGGGTGAGTTACTCCCTATGCATGTGCCTTACTGCCTGATGACTCTTGCCTTCTATTTCCTGCTTTAATAACTAGTAGAAATGATGGGGGTGACAGTGAGTTAAATAAACTCAAGATATCTCCTATGTCCCTTTTCTGAAAGCTTTGCTAGTTATAATACCAGACATAACGGTAGCAAGGGAGCCTCAGAAACAGTTATTGAAGAGAAACTGTCAGAAAGTGGAAAATAAACTAAGCTAGAAGTGGCAAATGGTACTTTGAGGATCCAAATTTTTTAAATTCTATGACCATTGGGAGTCCAGACAAAAGTCTCCTGGGAAAAAAATAAATTTAAACCCTAAAATTGTACTTACTTTTCCAGACCAAGTGGGGATTTCAAGATAAATGACCTCCAAGATTTCAGTCAAGATGAAGCAACTCTTACTGGCTTTGTAAAAAGACGTAAATTTTAAGGAGAGATCTGATGGTGTTTGAGGCAAAGGGTGATAACATAAAGATGATAGAACAGTTTGAGACAAAATTTGACAGCTACAGATGTAGTCAAATGCTGGTAAAGCACACTGCAGAGCTGAAAGGTGTTACTCTTTCAAATGTTTAAGGAATGCAACAACTCTATGGCTTTAAAAAATTAACAAATCTCTTGCTGTTGTTAGGTGCCATAGAGAAGGGTCTGACACATATGAAGCCTATGTACAACAGAATGAAATGCTGCCCAATCCTGCACCATTCTCACAATCTTCCCACAGAAATGTATCAGGACAAAAATCGTTAGAGACATTTTCTCATTTCCTACTCCCTCTAGGAAGGATGGAGTCGGGGTTGCCATGAGATGTAATCGAGCCTACGGCAACTGGCTTTTTGTTGTTGTTCTTTTGTTTTTTTAGTTTGGTTTGCTCAATACCTTTTGAGCATCAGTTAATTCAATGTGCTGTTAATGCACAAGGTATGATAACTCACATCCTGTCCAGAAAAATTGTCAGCGGCTATTCCATTCAAGTGTCTTATAACATGTCTGGGACTCCCTCACAAGGTATGTACCACAGGAACGTACAAACCAGTCAGTGAGAATAAATTCCTAATTCCCATCTGCCTTAATTTTATCTCCATCTTCTTGTCCACAACTGATGTCTTTTCCTGTAGAAACCTTCTTCCAAAAACCCAGACCTCTTTTTGGTTTTCTAGGAGGAATAACACCTGTCAAGCAGAGTACTTGCTTCTTTTTTAATTTTGTCTGACCACAAATAAAATCTTCACCTTTAAAGAAAAATGGTCTATCACTTTCAGTCGGTTAAATACTCGACGGCACTGGGTTTATGCAAAATTAAGATAATACTGAAAAATCCCTAAATTCCTCTGAACAGGAAAGACTGAGAACCTCTGGAGAAGGTATAAAAAGAGATAAGATGACAGATGCAGAGTCTGAAAAGGGGAAAATATAGAAAGCCCAGAGGTTGGCAATTGAGGAGGGAGTATTAGGAGATGAATTACCATAATGGGGACTTTTCAAGAAAAATTTCATACACTGGATAGCAAACCCTCTCCTCTCTCTCTTTGATTAAATCAGTGGTAAAATATGCATTTCTTAGTAATGGTTTTACATAGGAAATTTTTTATGACAAATACGTAAAAAGTTCAGTGTCTTGCATCAAGGCTCTGATGGGGTAAAACCAAGGCTGCCCATGAGAAGCTGTGGGCACGTGCAGTTTTCCAGTTAGCAGCAGCCTAAAGGAGTTTCTACGTTCCTGGGTAGTACAAGTGTTTTCTGCGTGGCTACTGACAAAGAGATTAGTAGTTCAGATCCATGTAGCAGCATTGCAGAAGAAAGACCTAAGGATTCCTTCCATAAGATTGCAGCTGTGAAAACCCTATGCAGTACAGTTCTACTCTGAAGCACATGGGGTTGCCATGAGTTGAAATCAACCTGACTGAAAGAGGTCTGGGTTTTTGGAAGGAGGTTTCTACACGAAAAACAGCACTTTTGGACAGGAAGCAGATGGAATTAAGGTAGGTGGGAATTGGGAATTTATTCGCACCAACTGGTTTCTATGTTCATGTGATACATACCTTGTGAAGGAGTCCCAGACATGTTATAAGACACGTGAATGGAATACCTGCTGACAGTTTATCTGGAGAGGATGCGAGCTATCATACTTTGTGCATGAAAAGCACATTGAATTAACTAATGCTCAAAAGATGTTAAAAACGTGGGAATTTTTCTTACATACAGGGTACAGCACTCATCTTACAGCAACCACAAAGCCTTTCTAGAAAGGGGTTTCTGTTAGGAAGCTTTACTACTAAGAGTAGTCCCTATCTGATTATCAAACTACCAGAATCCATCAAGTGTCTTTGGGCATGAAATGGGGGAGATTATCCAGGATTATCCAGATGGGACCAATGTAATCACAAGGGTACTTATAAAAGGGAAGCAGGGGATCAAAAGAGACAAAAGCCTAGTTCATGGCAGAAACAAAAGGTTGGAGTGATGTGAGGAAAGGGTCATGAGCCAAGGAATGTAGGCAACCTCTAGTAGCTAGAAAACCAAGGTAGCAGATTCTCCCCTAGAGCTTCCAGAAGGAGTCAACCCTGCTGACACCTTGATTTTTACCCCGGAGGAACTGACCTCAGACATCTGGTCATCAGAACTGTAAGAAAATAAATTTGTGTCCTTTAAGCCACCAAGTAGTACCATTTTGTTAAGCAGCAGTAGAAAACTAAATACACTTTTACCTAGCATAGTGAGGTCATAACCTCTATGTTACACCACTACTGGCAGATATAGTGGTGATGCTAACTAAGATCTGCTGGGTAGGAAAAGCGGTTCTCTAGTTTTCTATGCTATCAGATGGATATAAAAGCATCAACAGAAATCTATGTTCATAGTTGTTCCACACTCTTCATTATGGGAACCTTAAAACCACGGCAAAGGATGCTTCTGAAATCATAGGCAGAAACTGCTTCAAAACCTCCCGTTTCAATATTGGTCTGGGAAGGTTGAAGCAGGGCACCACTTGAAAGGAAAACCTAGAGCTGTGGATGGCAAAACAACTGCTCTTTATTACTCAGAGGGACTGAGGGTTGTAGTGTCCTTGGCCTGTGCCAAGGCTTCAGGGTCATCTGAAGTGAGTATGAAACTGTTTGGATGTCATTTAGAACACTGGTTCTCTCCCATGAGAAATTCTGCTCTGCAGAGGAAACGTGGAAATGCTCAGAGACATTTTGGGCTGTCATGACAGGGGTAGAGGCAATTCAGTGTATAGAGGTCAAGGATGCTGTTCAACAACCTACAATGCACAGGACAAAAATTTATCCCATAACAACAAAGAATTAACTGTCCCAAAATGTCAACAGTACCATGGCTGAGACACCCAAAATTAGATCCATTTCCTGATCTTGCAAAATAAATACTGAGGTCTAGAGAGGTGAAGTGAACTCTTTGGGCCATATAATTAACACTCACCTCTTTCACCAACTGAAAAGTGAGAGATCTGATCATGCCCTGGCCCCCTTCTTGGAGAAGGGAAACCAGATGTAGATAAGAAGAGAAAGCCAATAGGACAATATCCATGCACTTGACAGAGACAGACTGTGTCCAAACACCCTTGGATGTGCTGACTTTGTGAAGAAGAGTGGTTTAAAGATCTGGCTTCAGGACCTGCAGAAAACGTTCACATTCACAAACTTGTAGCTTCACAGCCATTGTTCACAAATATCCAACACTGACACTGACTGGCAAGCTATACCAACATTTCTGGTTTTGAATCCTGGTTCTCTACTTCCAAGCAGGTGTTCAATAATTGCTAGCTCCCTCTTCATGCATTCTGTCTCAGATATTTCCTTTCATTTCCCTCTGCTCTGTTCCCACCTCAGCTATCTCTCATCATCTCTCTCTGTAATCAGAGAAGACTAGCTGGCTTCCAGCACATTCAACTCACTGTCCCCAGAAAGATATTTCTACAATCCCAACATGCTCTTAGAATTTCCTTTGTTCAAATGTTGGACTGATACTCATTAACTTCAGAAATAAGCCACAATTCTGTAGTTGATGATTTGGCCCCCACCTACCAAGCCAGTTTCACCTTTCACTATTCTCCTTCTCTCCCCCACATTGTCTTACAGCCATTTAAAAATAGTTTTGGTGTCCTAAGCACACCATTTACCTTAATGTGTGTGTGTGTGTATACACATAGGTGTGTGGTAAAATTCACATAATATAAAATTCACTATTTTAGACACTTTTTAAACTGTAAGTTCATTTACTATTGGCATCTAGAACAGTCACAATATTGTGAAACCATCATGACTACTAGTTGCAAATCATTTTCATCAACCCAGAAAGAAACTCTGTGCCCATTAAGACTCTCCCCATTGCCTCCTTACCCAAGCCCTTAGCAATTACACATCTGCTTTCTGTCTTTATGGATTTGCCCAATCTGGACATTTAACATAAATAGAATCATAAAATACATGGTCCTTTGAGTCTGGCATCTTTCACTTGTTACTTCACCTTTTTACACCTGGTTCCTTCTGTGTGGAGCACTCCCACCTTGAAATCTTCAATTCGTGCTTCAGTACTCACTCCAAATATTTTCTCTTCTCTATACTTTCTTTGGAAACCCTGGTAATGTAGTGGTTAAGTGCTACAGCTGCTAACCAAGAGATTGGCAGTTCAAATCTGCCAGGTGCTCCTTGGAAACTCTCTCTGTCCTATAGGGTCGCTATGAGTCAGAATTGACTCGAAGGCAGTGGGTTTGGTTTTTGATTTGATACTGTCTTTACCCTCCTCAAACAGAGCAGAGCAATCTTTTCTGAATCACCAATAAATAAATAAATATGAATAGAAATTGCTAATAAGGGAAGAGAGGAAAAATAGAAAAACTAAAAGAAATGCTACACCAGCTGTATCAGAGAGAGACAGAAAATGAAGAATTAAAAGGACAGTTAAAATGGATGAACTAAAAACTAACCACAGAGGAATCATATTGAGAAAGAGTAGGCTGCAGCTGTCTTTAAAGGGAATTAAAACTAGAAGGACTTGGTCCTGTTGAACTCCTAACTTTTCATGCAAGTCAAGAGCCTCAGAAGGTAATACTGCTAAAAGGGGGCCCTCCCTCCACAAAGCGTTCTCTCTGCACTTACAGTGATGCTCTGGATCCCTCAGATGTTATCACTAAGGAGTTGGCTTCCACTGGTACTGGTTCTCCCCTGAACAATCTTGAAAGATGAAAGCTCTGCCCCAAGAATAAGCAGGGAGATAAAGTCACTCATGAGATCTCTGGGAGGCACAGTTGTTGCTTAAATCAAACCAGAATAGATGGACAACAAAAAGAAGCCCCTATAATACCTGAGGCTTCCAGGACTGAATTATCATTGTCACTCTATCCACAGAGGACTATGCTTCCCTAGAAGCTAATGAACATAGTAGAACAAATTTTGTCATTTATGGCCCTTAGGGGTAGCTTTGGAGCTGGATGTGTGCCTCCTATCTCAAATCAGTCTCCTTTCCTTAGATGTGGTCTCAAGGGAGCAGGGTATAAGGAAAGACCTCTGTATCTTTAGATGTGGTTAACTCATTAAAGACCTGAAACAAAAGGATTGGATGAGGTCTGTTAAGTTCCCAGAATTTTCACTCAGAAATGTGAAAATGGCCCTGACTGAACCTAGACCCTTAAAGGACAACCCAATTGCTTAACAAGGCTTCCATTCTCATTTATGTCTGGTAGCACAGATTTTGGCTGTCTAACAGCCAGGGATTCTAAGGGTGTGTTCACCTACTCAAGGTCACACAGATGCAGAATCATATTGTCTTCCTTTCAGTTTTTGGTCCAGAGGGAAACAGGTGAACGTTACCAACTCATCGTGAGACTGGATGGTACACGAGATCTGCAACACTAATGAAATGGTATGTGCTACTTACTCTCGGGAATCTCTATGATCAGTCAGACAGTCACCTTGGACCACCAAATCATTGTCATAAGATCACCTGGTCAATATTCAGAACAAAGAGGGTATGTTGATTTTATGGACTATTGTCATTAAAAATGAAAGTGCTCTGTGGACATCACATTGAATGAAACATACTTAGTGATATGAAAGAATGTAATTGGAGTATCTAACTTAGTCTCAGTAGAAGAGGAGAGGGAGAATTTTCTAAAAAGATGTCATTCGAGCTGAGAGATGAAGAATGAGTAGATTCGTAGCTGATTGAAGGGAAGGGTTGGAAGGCTTTCATTTAATGCTGGAGCCGTAGTCTAGATTAAATATTCATTCCCACTCCTTTCTCCCTTAGTTTCCCCAAAGCACACATGGGTATCAGATACCAACATTTCTTAGTTGTCCCAACTCCATTTTCACTGTGTCTGTGTGTTTAACATCTATCCTTTTTACACCGATCTGAAAAACAAGCTTCATCACATGCTAATGTATCCCTAGAGTGGTCCCACCCTGTCTAAAGTGATACACAGGCACAGCACAACAGAACACGGACACTTATTTATTTATTTACATGTTTTTAGTATAAGGATGTACAGAATAAAAATATTATGTGGGGAGTAGTGGAAGGAAGTATGAGTTCAGAAAGAAAAGGGAAAGAGGTTAAAATTTTGACCATTAAAGAAAAGCTTGATCCTGTATTTTTTGACCTTTTACTCATAATTTCTAACTAAATGTTTACTTTGAAATAATTGTAGATTCATGTACACTTATAATAAATAATACAGTATGATCCCATGAACACTTCATTCAGTTTTGCCCAGTGGTAACATCTTCCATATTTATGCCTATTAGCAATAAAGGAGATCCAATTGAATGCGGAAATTATCGAACAATATTGTTAATATCACATGCAATCAAAATTTTGCTGATGATCACTCAAAAGTGGCTGCAGCAGTATATCGACAGGGAGCTGCCAGAAACCCAAGCCAGATTTAGAAGAGGACATAGAGCCAGGGATACCACTGCTGATGTCAGATGGATCCTGGCTGAAAGCAGAGAATACCGGAAAGAAGTTTACCTGGGTTTTATTGACTACACTAAGGCATTCAACTGTGTGGATCATAACAAATTATCGTTAACATTGCGGAGAATGGGAATTCCAGAACACTTAATTGTGTTCATGAGGAATCTGTCCATGGATCAAGAGGCAGTCGTTCGAACAGAACAGAGGGATACTTGATGTTTAAAGTCAGGAAAGGTGTGTGTCCAGGTTGTATCCTTTTACCATATCTATTCAATCTGTATGCTGAGCAAATAATATTAGAAGCTGGACCATGTGAAGAAGAACAGGACATCAGGATTGGAGGAAGATTTGTTAATAACCTGCATTATGCAGATGACACAAACTTGCTTGCTGAAAGTTCGTTTTACTTGGATCCATAAATCAAAGGGAGCATTTCGTTGGGCAAATCTGCTGCAAAGGACCTCTTTAAAGTGTTGAAAAGCAAAGATGTCACCTTGAGGGCTAAAGTGTGTCTGACACAAGCTATGGTGTTTTCAAATGCCTCATATGCATGTGAAAGCTGGGCGATAAATAAGGAAGACCGAAGAAGAATTGACGCCTCTGAATTGTGGTGTTGGTGAAGAATACTGAATACACCATGGAGTGCCAAAGAAACAAACAAATCAGTCTTGGAAGAAGTACATCCACAAAGCTCCTTACAAACAAGGATGGTGAGTCTCCATCTCACATACTTTGGATATATTGTCAGGAGAGATCAGTCCCTGGAGAAGGACACCATGCTTGGGAGGGTCAGTGAAAAAGAGGGAGCCCTTCAACGAGATGGATTGACACACTACTGCAACAATGGGCTCAAGCACAGCAACAATTGTGAGGATGATGCAGGACCAGGCAGTGTTTCGTTCTGCTGTGCATAGAGCCACTATGAGTTGGAACCAACTCGATGGCACCTATCAACAACAACTTGCAAAACGATTGTACAGTATCACAACCAGGATAATGACAGGGATACAGTCAAAATGTAGAACAGTTTCTTCATTAAAAAGATCCCTTCTTTGCCTTTTTATAGCTTACCTACCTCCGTGCCTCATCCTTGATCCCCTGTAACCATTAAGCTATTGTCAATTTCTATAATTTTGGCATTTCAAAAAATGATGTATAAATAGTATCATGCAGTCTGTTTCTTTTCGGGAAGGACTTTTTTGTTTTGTTTTGTTTTGTTTTCACTCAATATAATGCCCAGAATATTCATGCAGGCTGTTCATTCCTCTTCAAAAAGTAGTAGTATTCCACAATGTGGATATACCAGTTTGTTTAACCTTTTGTCATTGAAGGATATTTGGATAATCTCCAGTTTTTTTGACTAATGTAAATAAAGCTTCTATAAACATTTCTATACATGTTTTGTTGTTGTTTGTTAGTGTCACAAGTATTCATGGCTCTGAGATAAATACCCAAGAGCGTAGCACTTGTATGGTAGTTGCATATTTAGTTTTGTAAGACACTGCCAAACTGTCTTCCAGAGGGTCTGTAACATTTCACATTCCCACCAAAAATGTGTAATTGTTCCAGTTTCTCCATGTCTTCACTGGAATTTGGTGTTGAGAGAACACTATTTTTATACAATTAAAAGTATACATAAATTGAAAAGAATGGTGCTAAACACTGCTTCTTGCATTGATTCATCTTTCAGAGTAAACGTACTCTACTTTGGAGAACTGGATCATTTATAGAACAAACAGGCTCTGCCTTTATAATATTGATGCTCTCTCATGTTTCCTTCATACTATACTAATAATTCTTGCTTTTTAACTCTGTTTTCCCAAGCTTCCCTATCCCCTTTCCATAAAGGTAAATAATCATGGGGGAAATATTTCCATCCCACAACACTAAGTTTTCAAAATTCATAGGTCTATTTTAGTTCAAAGGGAGGAAGAAGTTTTTGACAATTGTAGATGGGTCTACGTATTTTAAGGAATTTTCTTAAAAATTGGCAAATTCTCTGCCACTTGAAATAGCCATCAGAGGCTGGGTAAGAAACTCTCAGATATGCTGTAGATACAGTGAGCACTTGGAGAGAATGGAAGAATTGGAGCTTGAATTTTCTAGGGAGTAGGAGTCACAGGAGAAGAAGCAACAACATTTGGTGTTAACAGAAACTGAAGCCATTTGGAGTCAATACTTGGTTAAGATATTTGGAGTCACCAGAAACTTAAGACAGTATTTTTACTTCATAAAGTACATACTATGAACAGACAACATATGCATACAATACCAATTCATCTGTGCAGAAAATAAAATTAAAAGTTGAAGAACTGCTCTAATTGAAGTGAACTAGAGACATAACAACCAAATGTAACATAAAACTCTGGGTTGAATCCTACTCATAAATGACATTATGGGACAATCGACAAAATTTGAATGAGGTCAGTGGATGAGATGGTTGTTGTCATTAGGTGCTGTCAAGTTGGTTCCAACTCATGGCAACCCTATGTAGAACAGAACAAAGCACTTTGAATCAAGTCATAAGTATTAGTTGATGTTCTCATTATATTTACAATTATGGTTAATATTTTTCAAACACCTCAACTTTCTGCTCAGGTTTATTTCCTGGACCTATGAACAAAGGACACAGAAATTTACTTATTCCTTTCTGAACACTGGTGGATGCTACTATTTACATGGAACTATTACATGTGATAATTCTCCTGATTTTGATAGTTACTCCCTTCCTTTTGGAATATACTCATCTATGGCTCCTCCTAGTCTACAAGTTACTGACCCATATGTAGCATTAATATGACTTAATTTCACGTGCCGCCACTGAGCATATAAAGTCCTGCCTCCAAATTGGATTGCAATTTGCCAGTTGGCTTATAGAGCACCTCATATTTCACTTCATTCAAAACTCCCATCAGGGGTAATTAGGAATATGAGAAAGATTAAGACTGATAGTAACCACAAACAGACCATCAAACAAGTAACTGAACAGCTATCAAATGAAGATCCATTGACTAAAGGAATGTTAATTGGCTGTTCTATAGCAGGCATGGTTCCCATAGTTTCTAGATTTGGTTTAGCCTGTGTGAGAAAAAATAAATAAATAAATAACATTGTAAATGGTGTTTGATAAGGTGGCTCTGGAATTAGATAGCTCTGTTAATCTAGGTGATCCCATATCCTCTCTCTCCACTGAAGCAACACAGATAAAGATAATGACACTACAAAATAGATTGTTGTTGTTGTTAGGTGCTATTGAGTAGATTCCAACTCACAGCACCACTATGTACAACAGTCCGAAACACTGCCTGGATGTGCGCCCTCCCCACAATCCTTGTTACTCTTGAAACCATTGTTGCAGCCACTGTGTCAATCGTCTCCTTGAGGGTCCTCCTCTTTTTCAATGACCCTCTACTTTACCAAGCATGTTGTTCTTCTCCAGGGACTGATCCCTCCTGATAACATGCCCAAAGTATGTGAGACATAGTCTCACCATCCTTGCTTCTAAAGAGCATTCTGGCTGTATTTCTTTCAAGACAGATTTGTTCATTCTTTTGGCAGTCCATACTTGTTAAGTAGAGGGTGAGCAAAAATGAGAAAGGCCCTCAACAAGATGAATTGACACAACACCTGCAACAATGGGCTCACCCATAACAATTGTGAGGACCAAGCAGTGTTTTTTTTCTGTCCTACATCTGGTTGCTAGGAGTCAGAATCAACTCAATGGCACCTCACAGCAACAGTAACTATCTCCTTGGTAATTTTCCCTCTCTCCCCCTGCTATCTCTGGTAACCATCAAAGATTTCCCCCAACCCCGTGTGTTAACCTTTTCTTACTTTATATAAGAGGTCTCATACAATATTTGTTTTTTTGTGATTGACTTATTTCACTAAGCAAAATGCCTTCCAGATTCATCCATGTTGTGCGATGTTTCACAGATTCCTCATTATTCTTTATCCTTGCATAGTATTCCATTGCATATGTGTACCACAGTTTTTTCATCCATTCACCTGTTGGCAGGCACGTAGGTTGCTTCCACTGTTTTGCTATTGTGGATAATGCTGCAATGAACATGGATCTGCATATGTCCATTCATGTTACTGTTCTTATTTCTTTAGGGTGTGTAACTAGGAATGGGATTGATGGATCCTATGGTATTTCTATTTCTAGCTTTTTGGGGAAGAACCATACCGTTTTCCATAGTGGTTGTACCATTTTACATTCTCACCAGCAGTGTATAAGAATTCCAATTTCCCCACATCCTTGCCAACATTAGTTATTTTCTGTTTTTTTGATTAGTGCCTCTAATGTCTGGGTGAGATGATATCTCAATGTACTTTTGATTTACATCTCTTTTTGGAGCCAGTGGAAACCCTGGTGACATAGTGGTTAAGTGCTAGGGCTGCTAACCAAAGGGTCAGCAGTTCAAATCTGCCAGGCCCTCCTTGGAAATTATGGGGCAGTTCTACTCTGTCCCATAGGGTTGCTATCAGTTGGAATCGACATGATGGCACTGGGTTTGGTTTTTTGGTTTGATTTAATTGAAGCCAGGATTGCACAGCAGTAAAGATCTATGGCTGCTAACCAAAAGGTCAGTGGTTTGAATTTACTAGCCACTCCTTGGAAACTCATGGGGCACTTCTACTGTGTTGCATAGGCTCACTATGAGTCGGAATTGACTCAATGGCAATGCATTTGGTTTCTTTTTCTTTTCTTTTGGTTCATGCTTGCATGTCTCTTTGGTGAAGTGTTGGTTCATATCCTTTGCATATTTATTAATTGGATTAGTTGTCTTTTTTTGTTGTTGAGGTGTTGAAGTTTTGCTTAAATTGTAGAGATTAGACCCTTGTGGGATACGTCATAGCCAAAAATTTTTTCTCGAGCTGTAGTTCTCTTTTAGTTCTTTTAGAGAAGTCTTCTGTTGAGCATAAGAATTTAATTTTTAGGAGGTCCCATTTATATACTTCATGTTTTGCTTTGTGTGCATTTTTAGTTACATTTGGTAATCTATTTATGCTTTGTATTAGGGACCCTAGTATTATCCCTAACTTTTCCTCCATGATCTTTATAATTTTATGTTTTACCTTTAGGTCTTTGATCCATTTTGAGTTAGTTTTTGTGTATGGTGTGAAGTATGAATCCTGTTTCATTTTTCTACAGATAGACATGCAATTTCGTGAGGTCCATTTGTTGAAGAGGCTGTCTCTTCTTCATTCAATAGCCTTTGGTCCTTTGTTGAAGATCAGCTGTCCATAGGTGGATGGATTTACATCTGGGTTTTCAGTTCTGTTCCATTGGCCTAGTAGTTTCTGAGATCAGGTAGTGTGAGGCCTCCTATTTTGCTCTTCTTTTTAAATAAAGGTTTACTTATTTGGGGCCTCTTTCCCTTCCATATGAAGCTAGTGATTAGCTTTTCCACCTCAGTGAAGAATGCTGTTGGGATTTGGATCAGGATTGCATTATATATAAACACCACGTTGAATTGTATCAGCATTTTCACAATGTTAAGTCTCCTATCCAAGAGCATGATGTTTTTCCACTTATGGAGGTCTCTTTTGGTTTCTTGCAGTAGTGATTTGTAGTTTTCTTTGTATAAGTTTTTTATGCCCCTGGTTAGATTTATTCCTAAGTATTTTATCTTTGGGGGGGCTATTTTAAATGGTATGTTTTTCCCAATTTCCTTTTCAGAGTTCTCTTTGTTTCTGGAGAGGAATCCAACAGATTTTTGTGTGTATTTTGTATCCTGCCACTTTGCTAAATGCTTCTATTAGTTCCAATAGCTTTCTTGGGGAGCCTTTAAGATTTCTGTTTATAGGATCATATCATCTGTAAAAAGTGATAGTTTTACATCTTCCTTAACAATGTGGATATACTTTATTTTCTTTTCTTGCCTTATTGCTTTTGCTAGGACTTCCAGTACAATGCTGAATAAGGCTGATGGTAAAGGGCATCGTAGTCTGGTTTCGGTTCTCAGGGGGAATGTTGTTGGGTTGTCTCCATTGAAGATAATGTTAGCTGTTGGTTTTGAATAAATTCCCTTTGTTATGTTGAGGAATTTCCCTTCTATACCTATTTGGCTAGAATTTTTATCAGGAATGGGTGTTGGACTTCATCAAATGCCTTTTCTGCATCGATTGATATGATCAAGTGATTCTTTTCCTTTGTTTTATTTATATGGTGATTATGTTGATTGATTTTTTTAATGTTGAAACAGCCTTGCATGCTTGGTATGAGTCCTACTTGGCTATGATGTATTATTTTTTTGATACGATGTTGTGTTCTATTGGCTAGGATTTTGTTGATCATTTTTACATCTATATTCATGAGGGATATTGGTCAGTAGTTTCCTTTGTTTAGTGGTGCCTTTGTCTGGCTTTGGTATTAGTGTTATGCTGACTTCATAGAATGAGTTTGGGAGCATTCTTTCTTTTTCTGTGTTCTGGAAAAGTTTGAGTAGAACTGGTGTCAACACTTCTCCAAATGTTTGGTCATCTGGACCAGCACTTTTTTTTTTTTTGCTTGGGAGTTTTATTACGACCCCTTCAATTTTCTTCTTTTTTTATGGGTCTGTTCAAATTTTCTACCTCAGTTTGTGTTAGTTTAGGTAGGTGGTGTGTTTCTAGAAATTTGTCCATTTCCTGTAGGTTTTCAAATTTGTTGGAGTATGATATTACTTAGTGTTCTGTTACGATCCTTTTTATTTCAGTTGATTCTGTTATAAGGTCGCCTACATCATTTCTTGTTTTGGTTATTCGCATCTTCTCTTTTTCTTTTGCCAATTTAGCCAGTGGTTTGTCATTTTTATTAATCCTTTCAAGACCTTCTGTTGCCCCAAGACAGGAACCATTCCCGAAGCCAAATCTTCAGACATGGATTGGACTGCACAATGGGTTGGAGAGGAATGCTGGTGAGGAGTGAGCTTCTTGGATCAGGTGGACACTTGAGACTATGTTGGCATCTCCTGCCTGCAGAGGAGATGAGAGGGTGGAGGGGGTTAGAAGCTGGTGAAAAGGACACGAAAAGAGAGAGTGGAGGGAGAGAGCAGACTGTCTCATTAGGGGGAGAGTAATTGGGAGTGTGTAGCAAGATGTATATGGGCTTTTTTGTGAGAGACTGACTTGATTTGTAAACTTTCACTTAAAGCACAATAAAAATTATTAAAAAAAAAAAAAGAAACCAGCTTTTAGTCTTGTTGATTCTATTGTTTTTCTGTTCTCTGTTTCATTTATTTCTGCTCTAATTTTTATTGTTTTCTTTCTTCTAGAGACTGTGAGCTTCTTTTGCTATTCTTTCTCTAATTGTTCAAGTTGTAGAGTTAGTGTCTTGATTTCTGTCCTGTCTTCTTTTTTGATGTGTGTGTTTATTGCTATAAATTGACCACTGCTTTTGCTGTGCCCCACAGGTTTTGGTATTTTGTGTTTTCATTTGATTCTAGGAATTTTTAAATTTCATTTTTGATTTCTTCTATTACCCAGTAGTTATCAAACATTAGATTTTTCCCTCTTACTCTTCCTGCTCTTGATACCTACTTTTATAGCATTGTGATTGGAGAAGCTGCTCTGTATTATTTTGATGTTTTTGAATTTGTTGAGGTTTGCTTTGTGGCCAAAAATGTGGTCTGTTCTGAAGAATGATCCGTGAGCATTGCAAAGGAATGTGTCATTTGCCGCTGTTGGGTGATGTGCTCTGTATATGTCTATGAGGTCGAGTTAGTTGATTGTGATATTTAGATCTTCTAAATATTTGCTGAGTTTCTTTCTAGTTGTTCCGTCCTTCACCTAGAGTGGTGTGCTGAAGTGGAATTGTCTATTTCACTTTTCAGTGCGTTTTAGAGTTTGTTTTATGTATTTTGGAGGTCTACCATTGGGTGTGTATGTATTTATTATGGTTTTGTCTTCTTGGTGGATTGACCCTTTAGACATTGTATAATGTCCTTCCTTGTTTTTTAAAGCAGATTTTGATTTAAAATCTATTTTATCAAAGATTAATATTGACACTCCTGCTCTTTTTTGTGTATTGTTTGCCTGATCTATCTTTTTCCTTCCTTTAGGTTTTACTTATATCTTTATGTCTAAGGTGTGTTTTTTTAAGGTGCATCTCTTGCAGACAGCATATTGATGGTCATGTTTTCTCTTTATCCATTCTGTCACTTTTTGCTTCTTTATTGGTGCATTTAGGCCGTTTACATTCAGTGAAATTATTGGTAGGTATAACTATATTGCTTTCATTTCTTATTCTTTTCTTGTGGTGTTGATGGTTTCTTAATTTTCCTTGATGAGATTTTTTTTCTTCTTATTATTTATTGTGGCTCGTCTTTTCATCTCCTTCATTCTTGGTTTTGTGTGTGCTAAATCTTTATGATTTTCTTCTTTTACATATTGATGAGTAGGTTTGTTGATTTTCTTTGTGGTTACCATGAAATTTATCTTCCTAAGTTTTAAACAGTAATTTATTTCTTTATATCACCTTGACTTCTCCATATGGAAGTTTTGAAACTATACCCTTTATTCCCCCTTTATGCTTTCAAATGGTCGTCAGTTACAGGTTGACGTTTCTGGTTCCCTGTTTTCCATCTTCTAGCTTTATTCTATTTTTGAGAGTTCTTTATCTGAGTTGATATCTGTCTGATGTTGTTATATGTTTTTATCTCAGGTTGATGTTTAGTGTGTTGTTAGTTTTCTGTCTAAGTGACTCCCTGTAATATCTCTTATAAAATTAGTCTGTTTTTTACCTGGAAATGCCCTAATTTCACCATCATATTTGAGGGATAATTTTGCTGGATGTATAATTTCTGGTTGGCAGTTTGTTTTTTCAAGGTTATATATATATATTATCCTATAGCCTTCTTTCCTGCATGGTTTCTGCCAAGTAATCAGAACTTAGTTTTATCAGTGCCCCTTTGTAGATGATCTTTCATTTTCCTGAACTACCTTCAGGATTCCTTCTTTGTCTTTGGGTTTGGAAAGTCTCATTATGATGTGTCTTGGTGTTCTTCTATTGGGATGTATCCTGCATGGAATTCATTGTGCTTCTTGTATGGTTATCTTCTCATCTTTCATATCGGGGAATTTTTCTGTCAGTATGTCTTCAACAATTCTGTCTGTGCTTTTTGTTGGATCCTCCCCTTCTGGGATTCCAATCATGCATGAATTATTGCTCTTGATGATGTCCCACATAACTCTTATACTTTCTTCATTTTTCTTTGTTGTTTTTTATTTGTTGTTGTTCCTCAAACAGGTTAATGTCAAGATATTAGCCTTCTATTCTACTGATCCTGTCTTCCATTGTTTGAGTTCTACTCCTATGACTTCCCTTTGAGTTGTCAATTTCTCCAATTTATTGTTAAACTCTGGATTTCTAGTTGCCATTTCTGAATTGTTTCCAATTTTCTATTTATTTTGTATTTTGTTCTTGTATTATTTTCCTGAATTCTTCTAGTGTTTTGTCTGTGTTTTCCTTGGTTTTGTCTGCATTCTCCGTAGTTTTGACTGTGTTTTCCTGGATTCCTTTGAGGATCCTATACATATTGCTGTTGTTGATGTTATGTGCCGTCAAGGTGGTTCTGACTCATAGCAACCCTATGCACAACAGAACAAAACACTGCCTGGCCCTGAGCCATCCTTACAATCATTGTTATACTTGAGCTCATTGTTGCACCCATTGTGTCAGTACACCTCATTGAGGATCTTCCTCTTTTCTTCTGACCCTGCACTCTGCTAAGCATGATGTCCTTCTCCAGGGACTGATCACTCCTGACAACATGTGCAAAGTATGTAAGACGCAGTCTCGCCATCCTTGCTTCTAAGGAGCATTCTGGTTGTACTTCTAAGACAGATTTGTTCGTTCTTTTGGCAGTCCATGATATATTCGATATTCTTTGCCAACACCACATTTCAAAGACATCAATTCTTCTTTGGTCTTCCTTATTCATTGTCCAGCTTTCACATGCATATGATGCGATTGAAAATACCATGGCTTGTGTCAGGAGCACTTGAGTCTTCAAGGTGACGTCTTTGCTCTTCAACACTTTAAAGAGGCCCTTTGCAAAAGATTTACCCAATGCATTGTGTCTTTTGATTTCTCCACCGCTGTTTCCGTGGCTGTTGATTGTGGATCTAAATAATATGAAATCCTTGACAACTTCAATCTTTTCTCCATTGATCACGATGTTGCTCATTGGCCCAGTTGTGAGGATTTTTGTTTTCTTTATGCTGAGGTCTAGTTCATACTGAAGGCTGTGGTCTTTGATCTTCATTAGTAAGTGCTTCAAATTCTCTTCATTTTTGGCAAGCAAGGTTGTGTCATCTACATAACGCAAGTTGATAATGAGTCTTTCTCTAATCCTGATGCCCCATTCTTCTTCATATAGTCCAGGTTCTCAGACTATTTTCTCAGCAAAGAGATTGAACAGGTATGGTGAAAGAATACAACCCTGACACACCCCTTTTCTGACTTAAACCAATCAGTATCTCCTTGTTGTGTCCGAACAACTGCCTCTTGATCTATGTAAAGGTTCCTCATGAGCACAATTAAGCGCTCTGGAATTCCCATCCTTCTCAATGTTACCCATGGTTTGTTATGACCCACACAGTCAAATGCCTTTGCATAGTCAATAAAACACAGGTAAGCATCCTTCTGGTATTCTCTGCTTTCAGCCAGGATTCATCTGACATCAGCAATGATATCCCTGGTTCCACGTCCTCTTCTGAAACCAGCTTGAATTTCTGGCAGTTCCCTGTCAGTATACTGCTGCAGCTGTTTTTGAATGATCTTCAGCAAAATTTTTCTTGCATGTGAAATTAATGATATCATTCTATAATTTCCATGCTCGGTTGTACCACATTTCTTGGGAATAGGCATAAATATGGATTTCTTCCAGTCAGTTGGCCAGGAAGCTGTCTTCCATATTTCTTGGCATAGACAGCTGAGCACCTCCAGCACTGAATCTGTTTGTTGAAACATCTCAATTGATATTCCATCAATTCCTGGATCCTTGTTTTTAGCCAATGCCTTCAGAGCAGCTTGGACTTCTTCCTTCAGTACCATCGGTTCCTGATCATATGCCACCTCTTCAAATGGTTGAACATTGACTAATTCTTTTTGGTATAATGACTCTGTGTATTCCTTTCATCTTCTTTTGTTGCTTCCTGCGTCGTTTAATATTTTTCCCATAGAATCCTTCACTATTGCAACCAGAAGCTTGAATTTTTTCTTCAGTTCTTTCAGCTTGAGAAACGCTGAAGGTGTTTGTCCCTTTTGTTTTTCAACCTCCAGCTCTTTGCACATGTCATTATAATACTTGTCTTCTCAAGACACCCTTTGAAATCTTCTGTTCAGTTCTTTTACTTCATGAATTCTTCCTTTTGCTTTAGCTGCTCAAGTTAGAGAGCAAGTTTCAGAGTCTCCTCTGACATCCATCTTGGTCTTTTCTTTCTTTCCTATCTTTTCAATGACCTCTTGCTTTCTTCATGTACTATGTCCTTGATGTCATACCACAACTTCGGTCACTAGTGTTCAATGCATCAAATCTATTCTTCAGATGGTCTCTAAATTCAGGTGGGATGTACTCAAGGTCATATTTTGGCTCTCGTGGACTTGCTCTGATTTTCTTCAGTTTCAGCTTGAACTTGCATACGAGCAATTGATAGTCTGTTCCACAGTCAGCCCCTGGCCTTGTTCTGACTGATGATATTGAGCTTTCTCTGTAGTTTTGTCTGTGTTTTCCTTGATTCCTTTGGGGATCCTATACATAAGCCTTTTGAATTCCTTATCAGGAACCTTCATTATGTTTTCTTCCTCACAAAGGATTTCCCGTTCTTTATTATGGTAACTTGCTGGTGCCATCTTGCCTGGCTTCTTTAGGTGTGTTCCTGTTGCCTCTGGGACATTAAGGAGTTACTGTATTTATTTTTTATTTGTATGATTGTTTACTTGGCCCTCTTTTGTTGTTGTTGTTTTGTTGATTTCTTGCAAGTGTGGCAGGAGTGGTGCTTTGGTCACTGGACTGGTAGTGCTGGAGCAACCCCTACCTATCTTTGGGTGAGTGGAGTGGTGGGCAGGTATGATAGCACAGGTCTGTTTATTGATCTTGAGGGGAAGCTGAGGGTGGGTTGGTTGGGCTTTGGCCTCCGTCTGTCTTCAGGTCTTTGGCTGAGGAGCAATGAATGATGCTCTCTGTACAGATGGAGCAGCCATTGTGGTGGATTGGGTAGGTGAGTGGTGGCATGCTGGTCATCTCTCGCTGGTTGGGATGGAACATGTGGATCACAGAGGGAGTGATGCAACGCGGACGTTCACAGAGTTACTCTACCTGCACCTTGTCCGAGGCACAGGGAGAGAGGAAGGAAAGGCAGGTAGATATTTGCTCAGCCTCACTGCATCTGTCTGTTGTTGGCAGTAAGAGGGAGGAAAGTGCAACAGATAAGTATGTGTGCACTCACTCTTCTTACGCTCTGCGCTTGGCAGGGGGTTGGAGGAAAGGGCTTCAGTGGGGATGCATACATAGGTATAGCTCCTCCGCCCCTCTCTAGGTGGGTTAACGGATGGAGTTGTGAATGGGGGATAAACACACGGTGGTGATGACTCATGCCAGGTGGGAAAAGGGAGTAAAAGAATACAGGGGGATGTGCCTAGTCACAGCTCCCTTGACATTCGGTAGGTGGTTTAAGGGACACAGTTGCGTCTGGCAGATGTACATACAGAGGTGCTTCCTCAGGTCAGGTGAGGGGTTCAAGGAAGCGGTTTCTGGGGGATACGCACGCAGTTGGGTTTCCTCTGCCCCTTGCTGGGTGGGTTAAGGGATGGAATTCCACCTGGTAGATGCACACATAGTGGTGCCATCTTGTGCCAGTTGGTGGCGGGGAAGGGAGGAAAGGGCTGCGGTGGGATACGTGAAGTTGTGGGTTCTCTGCCCCCCGCTGGGCAGGTTAAGGGAGAGAGTCCTGCCTGGTGGATGTGAGTTCAGCTGTGTTCCCTCACATCATATGGTGGGAGGGAGGAAGGGGCAACGAGGGGATTCAAGGACAGTCATGGCTCTTCTACCCCTCCCTGGTCAGGTTTTAATTTTCCAATTTTTTTGTTGATCTAGATTATTTGCTTCTGCATGTAAATTTTAGAAATATCTTATCAATTTCTACAAAAATGCCTGTCAGAATTTGGTTTGGTATTGTATTGAATGTGATAGGTTATTTTTTGGAGAAACTGATATCCTAACAATATTTTACCTTCCAAGCCCTGGACATGGTACGTATTTCTTTATATTTCAGTCTTCATAAATTTCTCTCATATATATTTTAAAGTTTTTAGTGTAAAGAATTTGCATGCATTTTAAATGTTTATTCCTTGATATTTTGATGTCATTACCAATGCTATTTTTAAATTTTAATTTTCCAATTTGTTACCAAACCCATTGCAGTTGAGTGGATTCCAACTCATTGCAACCCTACAGGACAGAGTAGAACTGCCCCTTATGGTTTCCAAGGAGTGGTTGGTGAATTCAAACTGCCTACCTTTTGGTTAGCAACCAAGCTCCTAATCATTGTGCCACCAGGGCTCGAGTTTGTTAGCAGTATATAGAAATAAAATCTATTTTTGATGTTAACCTTGTGACCTTCAGCCTGGCTAAATTTATATATTAATTCTACAAGTTATGTTTTTATACATTCCTTTAGACTACATATGTAATGATGTTGTCTGCAAATAATCAGATATATTTTTTCCATTCAACTCTTTATACTTTTTGTTTTATTGTGCCTCCAATACAATGTTGAAAAGAAGTCATGAGAGCAGACATTTCTTCCTTTCTTTACGATCTTTGAGGGGAAATACTCAGTCTTTCACCATTAAATATGACGTAGGTGCTATTGATCAGGTTGAGAAATTTCCTTTCTATTCCGTTGGCTGACATTTGAATTTTGGATGTCGAATTTTGTCAAATGCTTTTTCTGCATCTCTTAAGATAATAATATGGCTTTCTCTTTGGTCTGTGAATATGATGAGTTAGTTTCATTTCTGAATGTTGAGTCCACTTTGCATTTATATATTTTTGCTTTCAATTCTGAAAATTTTGTTGAAGTTTCTTGCCTCTATGTAAATTAGAGATATTGATCCACAATTTTGTTTTCTTTTTAATACTATATTTGTTTGTTTTTGGTGTCAAGGTTATGCTGGTCTTGTAAAAGGAGAAGAGTTCCTTCTGCCTCTAGCCTCTGAAAGAATTTGTATTAGGTTAGCATTATTTTTGCCTTATATGTTTGATGGACTTCATCACTAGAACTATCTTTTCCAGGATTTTTCTCCATGGAATAGTTTGGGTTTACAAATGCAATTAGAAAAATAAGTCCAGAGCTATTCAGAGTTTCTATTTCTTCCTGAGTTAGTCTTATAAGTTTTTGTTATTCAAGTAAAGTATGTATTTCATAAAAAAGGTGTCAAATTTATAGGCATAATGTTGTTTATAGTAGTTAATTATTGTTATTTTACTATCTCAGCATTTCTAATGATCTCACTGATTTGTAGTAATTTGTGTTTTTTGCATTTTTTGCTTGATCCTTCTTTCTAGAAATTTGTCCATTTATTAGTATTTTCAAGGAATCTACTTAAGGCTTTTTGTTATATTTTTCTTTTATCATTGATTTCTTTGCTTATATTTATTATTTCCTTCCTACTACCTACTTTGGATACATGTTATTCTTTGTTCCTAGCTTCTTAAGATAGAAACTTATGTCATAGATTTAGACCTTTCTTCTTTTTACAATATTAATATTTATAGCTATAAATTTCTCTCAAGGCATTTCTTTAGTTGCATCCCACAAAATTTCATGTTGTTTTCATTATCATTCAATTTCAAATAAGTTATTAATTGTCGTGCTAGACATCAATGGATAAGAGAAAAAGCTCTCAGAGAGGGAACTAAAATGTCTCAGAAAACTTATAAAGTGATTAAGCATACTACATCTAAATTATGAAAGTGGCATGAACATAGGGATTCAAAAAGGAAAAGGTGACTCAAGTCTAATAAAGGAGACCTCAGAATTCTAATACACAGTGAACCAGGAACAGAAGCTTACACTCCAATCTTTATTATCTCATAAAGTTTTTATGCTTCATCATAATTTAGCCATGAAAGAGAAAATGAAGTTGAAGACAGCATATTTTTATGAATAACTATTACCAATTTAAACAGGTGGATTCTCTCAAAATACTTCTGCTCCAAAGTCAGAACTTACTTTCAGAAAAGTAAAATCATAAATGCCAGAAATGTCTGGAGATTAAGAAACACATGAACAACAACAACAAAAAAAAAATCAGAATATCTGGATGCCAATCTGGTTCCAGGATACTCGAGGATTCTTGCCCAGCCCCAAGGCAAACATTTTTGTCACTCATTTAAAGTAACAATCCCAACAAGACTTTTCAGTGCCCTTTTTATGTCCTTGTTCCTCAGACTGTAGATAAAGGGGTTCAGCATGGGTGTGACTACGGTGTACATCACTGAGGCTATTGCACTGGCCCTGGAATTTTGGATAGTGGTAGAACTGAGGTAGACCCCAACACCTGTACCATAAAACAGGGAAACAACTGAAAGGTGAGACCCACAAGTGGAAAATGCCTTATATTTCCCTCTTGCTGATGTAATTCTCAGTATGGAAGAGACAATCCGAGAATAAGAAAATACGATGCCAGTGAGGGGAATAATGCCCATCACCCCAGTTGCAAAATACATCTCTATGATATTGTGGAGGGTGTCAGAACAGGCAAGTTGGATAACCTGATTGATTTCACAGAAGAAGTGGGGAATTTCCAAGTTCGTACAGAAGGACAGTCTCAACACCAGTAAACTACGAAGCAGAGAGCCTAGAACACTCAATATCCAGGAAAAGAGCAGCAAAAAGCCACAGAGTCTGGGATTCATGATGACCATGTAGTGCAATGGGTGACAGATGGCCACAAACCGGTCATAAGCCATTATAGAAAGGAAAAAATCATCCAACTGCATAAAAAGAATGAAAAAATATACTTGGGCAAGGCAACCTTGATAGGTGATGGTTTTGTTATGGGTATGGATGTTCAGTAGCATCTTTGGGATAGTGGTAGAGGTGAAACATATATCTACAAAGGACAGATTGGTGAGGAAGAAGTACATGGGAGTGTGGAGATGGGAGCTGGTGATGATGGCCAAGATGATGAGAAGGTTACCAATAAAGGTGATCAAATACATGGACAGGAACAAACCAAGAAGAAGAGATTGCAGTTCCTCCTCTTCTGAGAGTCCAAGAAGAATAAATTCTGAAATTTGTGTGTGGTTTTCTGGTTCCATATAGCTAGTGCGACTGTCAAGAAAGCAAAAAGAAGAACAACACTTTACAAATAGGCATCATCAATCAGCAGCACTACTGCAGATTATAATTTTCACATAATAAACATAAAATACAGTTATTTTACATAAAATAAATAAAAGCCTGTATTTTGCCAGTGGATCAGCTGAATAATCAGAGGATTTAATAATGCAGCCATTCTTTCTGCCTTTGACTGGCCCTTTCAAGTTGGTAAACTAATCTCTAGCCAGAACCTACCTCATAAAGCCAGCACTCTTTCTGCATACATTTCTCTGAGATAGAGTCATCTAGCTCCTTGCTCCTCAGAGTGTGATCCATGGACTAGAAGCATCAGCCTCACCTGAAAGCTTGTTGGAGATGCAGAATCAGTAGACTGCCCCTACTGAATCAAGACCTCCATTTTAAAAATTCCTAGGTGTATTAGTTTGCTAGGGATGCCAAATTACCTTGGTAATTTTTCCTAGGTAACATAGTACCACAAACTGGGTCGCTTAAAACAATAGCAATTTATTCTCTCACAGTTCAGGAGGCCAGAAGTTCAAAATCAAGGTAACTGTAGGGTTAGTTCCTCTGAAGACTCTCTCCTAGCTTGTGGTGGTTGCCAACAATCCTTGGTTTTCTTGGGTTGTAGACATATCATTCCAATCTCTGTCTCCATCTTCCTGTGGCCCTCTCTGTGTTTCTTCTTTTCTCATGAGGGCATCAATCATTGGCTTTAGAGACAACCCTAAATCCAGAATTACTTCACCTTGAGACCCTTAACTAACTACATCTGTCTTAGTATTTTTTAATAGGGTCACATTCTGAGGTTCCAGCTGGACATACATTTTAGGGATACACAATTCACTACCCTAGGTGATTCATATACAGATTAGAGTTTGAGAAGCACTGATCTAGCTGACAGTGGGTGCCACCAGGGATAAGAAGCCCCGCATTTTAAGTGTTTTTCCTTTTACATCCTGCTTACCTGTGATAGTACATTACTCTTCCAAAAGCTGAAATTTGCCTCCGTGTTATTTTCATCAGCTTCTTTTCACTTAATTCTGATGTCTAAATTGAAAAGGCCCTCGGGGGATATTTGTCAAGAAGATACTCTCCCTCTCTAAGAACTGGGCTCTGTCTCACAAACACTATGATGGAGCCCTGCAGTCTAACTTACACTGTCAAAGCTGATTTGATCTGGAGGTGACATGACAGAAGATAGCTCAATGAGCACCTTACCCCATCCCTCTGTCCCCCCTACCCACGGAATTTGGAATTGAAGCTTTGAGATTACAATTAGCTGGGACTTTGAAATTCTCATCATGGTGTTCATATTCTGCCAAGAGCATGGAGAAGCCTGGAAATACACTTGACAGAACGAGAGGGAAGAATAATTTAGACATGCAAAAAAATATTTGGACAAGAGACACAATGGAAATTATGGGGATAATGGAGAGAAAAGCTGCATTAGACCCTGGTAGATTTCAAGTTCCAACCAGACACTCAAATACCCACCCTCTGGAGGGGATGGTAAACATATTGGAGGAGATGGTGAACACACTGGTTGAGAGCAGCAAGTCTGGAGACAGAGTACCAGGGTTTGATGACAAACTCTGACACACTTATTAGCTGTCTAACCATGGGACAGGTACTTAACTTCTGTGTGCTTGTTTTGTTTTTTTAAACTGTAAAATAGAGATCATCATAGGCTTATAATATTTTTGAGAGGAACAATTGAGTTACATATGTAAATCACTTGGGACACTGTCTACAAACAGAACTCTTACATAAGTATTAGCTATACAGTTTATGTATTAACTAATAGTATCATTGGAATCTAACCTAGATTATTTGTATTTTCATTATGCTCAGAGTAATGTCTTACATAGTTTGAAGAACTATAATAAAGTTGATCCTGAAAACACTATGTTCCTGATTTTAATGCACATGCTTCTAAATGTTTTTCAATTAGTATGATGTTGATGTAGATCTTAAATACAATGCCTTCATCAGAGTCTATTTAGAGAACTATATGAGAATTTTTTTTATAAACAAAGGAAGATGAAATTTATCTTACACTTATATAGTGTATCTTGAGATCATATTCACAACTCACAGCTCAGAAAATCTTTTGTCCTATAAAACAGTCAAGTTGTTTTAAAGATTTTAATGACTTTTAAAAAAGCTTTATGGTCATACAGATATTGGTTGGATCTGGGCTCCATCACTTATTAGCAGAAGGTTGAGAAAAATAAAAGATAATATATGTATACACTCACACACGCGCATACGTAGTATTGTGTTACATCACCAGTGGATAAAATGTTGCCATCCAATGTTGACCTTCAACGTGATTTTTAAAAGTTATGTTTCCACACTTTCCTAACTTTTCACAATAAGCATTTATAAAGCAGAAATCAATTTCAGAAACTCAACAACAGGTTTTTTTTTTTTTTTTGCTTTGCTGAATGAATTCCAGGTATTTCAATACATTATTAATGCCACACAGTTGCCTATGAAACTCATGCATTTCATGATGTGATATGAGAATAAAGAAAAATGTAAGATGGTAGAGAAAACTGATAAGGGGAAACAACATAAGAGAGAGAAAATGCAGAGAGGGGAGATAAAAGTAACAAAAGATGTGGATGAGTTACCACCTATATGTGCAACTTCATGCCTGATGACTTATGTCTTCTGTTTCCTGCTCTACTGACTATTAGAAATGACAGAGGTGATAGTGAGTTAAATAAACTCAAGATATCTATCAATGTTCCCTATCTGAAATCTTTATTGACCATGAGTCTAGTTACAATACCAGAGAAAATGGTGATGAAGAAGCCTCAGAAACAATTCCTGAAGGGAAATTATCAGAAAGTGGAAAATAAACAAAGCTGGTAGTAGTGGCATATGGTACTTGGATAATTCATAATTTTCAAATTCTCTGACCATTGAGAGGTCAGGCAAAAATCTTCTGGGGAAAAAGAAAGAAATTTGAACCCTAGAAATGTACTTACTTTTCCAGACCAAGTGAAGATTTCAAGAAATCTACCTCCAAGATTTCAGTGAAGATGAAGCAAATCTTCCTGGGTTTGGGAAAAAAAAAAAACAAAAACATAATTTTGTTTGAGGCAAAGGGTGATAACATAAAGATCATAGAACAGTTTGAAACAGAATTTGACAGTTTCAGATGTTAAATTTGCTCTGGGACACTGTTGGCAAAGCACACTGCACACTGGTAGATGTTACTCCTTCAACGTTTCAGGAACCCAACAATTCTATGCCTTAAAAAATTAAGAAATGTGTTGTCGTTCTTAGGTGCCAACGAGTCGGTTCTGACTCATAGTGACCCTATGTACAACAGAACAAAACACTGCCCAGTCCTGTACCATACTCACAGTTGTTCCTATGGAAACGTAGCAGAGTAAAAATAGTGGCATTTTCTGATTTCCTACTGCAATGGGGTTGCAATGGGTTTTAATCGAGTCTACTGCAAGTTTTTTTTTTTTTTCTAGGAAGAATTGCTTTTGATAAGCACAGTACCTTTTTCTTCTGTAATTTTATCTGACCACAAATAAAATCTTCACCCTTAGAAAAATAGCCTATTACTTAAGCCAGTTAAATAGTTGATATACAAATTCAAGATAATAGTGAAAAAGCCCTATATTTCTCTGAACAAGAAAGGCACAGAGATTGAGAACCTCTGGAGAAGGTATAAAATAAAATGCAAGATGAAGGGTGGAAAAGAAGAGAATCTGAAAGTATTCTCCCTGAGGACAGGAAGCAGACAAAGATGTCCTTTATCACCACTCTTATTCAACATTGTATTGGATGTCCTAGTGAAACACTAAGGCAAGAAAAGACAATAAAGATATCCACAATGAGAAGGAAGAAATAAAACTATCTCTATTCGCAGATGATATGATCCTATACATAGAAAATCCTCAGGACTCCACAGAAAGCTGTTGGAACTAACAGAAACATTCAGAGAAGTGGCAAGATAAAAGATCAACATTAAAAAATCAGTTGTATTCTTCATTAACAAAGAGAACTGTGAAGAGGAAATCAGGAAAACAATACCATTTATAAAATCCCCCAAAAGATAAAATACTCAGGAATAAATCTAACCAGGTACATAAAAAACTTATACAAAGAAAACTACAAAATGCTACTGGAAGAAACCAAAAGAGACCTACATAAATGGAAAAACACACCATGCTTTTGGATAGGAGACTTAACATTGTGAAAATGTCAATATGACTCAAAGCAATATATAGATATAATGCAATCCCAATCCAAATCCCAACAGCGTTCTTCACCGAGATGGAAAAACTAATCACTAACTTTATATGGAAGGGAAAGAGCCCCCCTAAAAGTAAACCTTTATTTAAAAAGAAGCACAGAGCAGGAGGCCTCACATTACCTGATCTCAGAAACTAATCTACAGCCACGGTAGTCAAAAGAGCCTGGTACTGGTACAATAATAGACATAGAAATCAATGGAACAGAATTGAAAACCCACCTATGGACAACTGATCTGCAAAAAGGACCAAAGATGATTGAATGCAGAAGAGACATTCTCTTCAACAAATGGATCTGGAAAAATTGGGTACCTATCTGTAGAAAAATGAAACAGGATCCATACCTCACACCATACACAGAAACTAACTCAAAATGGATGAAAACACAAATATAAAATTTAAACTATAAAGATCATGGAGGAAAAGTTAGGGAAAATGGGAAATGCTATGGGCTCTAATATATGGCATAAGTAGATTGCCAAGCATAATTAAAAATGCACACAGAAGAAGATGAAGTAGATAAAAGGGACATCCTAAAAATTAAATTATTATGCTCAACAAAAGTTTTGTCTAAAATAGTTAAAAGAAAACTTACGCACTGGGACAAAATTTCTGCTATGACATATCCGACCAGGGTCTAATCTCTAAAATTTAAGCAAAACTTCAACACTTCAACAAAAAAAAGATAAATTATCCAATTAAAAAATGGGCAAAGGGTATGAACATGCACCTCACCAAAAAAAGACATTCAGTCTGCTAACAAACACAAAACGCTCACAAACATTAGCAATTAGAGAGATGCAAATCAAAAGTAGAATGAGATACCATCTCACCCCAACATTACTGGCACTAATGAAAAAAAAAAAGAAAATAACTAATGTTGGTGAGGATGTGGGGAGATTGGAACTCTTAAACACTACTGGTGGAAATGTAAAATGGTACAACCACTATGGAAAATGGTATGG
The DNA here is from genome assembly GCF_030014295.1 of Loxodonta africana. Taxonomy (NCBI): domain Eukaryota; kingdom Metazoa; phylum Chordata; class Mammalia; order Proboscidea; family Elephantidae; genus Loxodonta; species Loxodonta africana. The sequence continues at coordinate 29,367,374 of NC_087344.1, forward strand.
CACTTCCTCAAAAAGCTAGAAATAGAATTACCATATGACCCGGCAACCCCACTCCCAAGTATATACCCTAAAGAAATAAGGGTTGTGACACAAATAGGCATATGCACACCCATGTTCTTTGCAACATTATCAACAATAGCAAAAATGTGGAAGCAACAGAAGTGCCCATCAGCAGATGAATGGATTAACAAACTGTGGTACATGCACACAAAAGAATACTACAGAATAATAAAGAATAATGATGACTCTTTGAAACACTTCACAATATGGATGAATCTTGAGGAGATTATGCTGAGTGAATTAAGTCAATTGCAAAAGGACAAATACTATATGAGATCTCTTTTATAAAGTAACAGCAAAAGGTTTACACACAGGGGGAAAAAAAGCTCTTATATGATTATCAGGGATGGGAAGGGGAGGGAGGGAAAATTACCAAAGTGATAGTAGACATGAGTTAATATTGGTGAAGGAAAAGACAACACACAATATGAGAGAAGTCAGCAAAACATGACCAAGGCAGGAGAGGACACTGAGTTAAACACCTAAATAAAGGACAACAATGGTAACTACTATAACATAGACAATTCTGCAACAATAGAATCAATAAACAATAACCTATGAATGGACACACAGGTATGTCAAGCATGAGGGAGTGGGTAAGGGAGCACACCCACTGGCAGATACAGGTTCGGTAGTAGAAATTTCTAAATACATGACTGTAGGTGGCACTGGGTAGATGCTCCTTACTTATTAATGTAGACAACAGAGCATGCAAGTGGCACAGTCAGAGAAACCTCTTAGACATAACTAAACACCTCATAGGATGAAGTTCCCAAGCTTGAAGGCAAAGGACCATAGACTCCAGGGATATCTACATCATTTGGCACAACATATTTCTTAAAGACAATGTTCCACATCCTACTTTGGGAAGTAGCATCTGAGGTCTTAAAAGCTTGTGATTGGCCATCTAGGATACAACTATTGGTCTCTTCTACTCCGGAGCATAGAAGAGAAAAAAAAGAAAAAGACTCAAGGGAGAAATTAGTCCAAAGGACTAATGGATCACATGAACCACATCCTATACCACCCTGACACCAGAAGAACTAGGTGGTGCCTGGTTACCACTACTGACTGCTCTGCCTGTTATTACAACAAAGGGTCTCAGACTGAGTGGGGTTAAAATGTAGAACAAATGATCAAATTCACAAAAAAGTCCTGACTTACTGGTCTCACAGAGACTGCAGAACCCACAAGACTATGGTCTCCAGGAACCCTTCTAACTCTGAATTGAAGCCACTCCTGAAATTAACTTTTCAGCCAAAGATGAGGTGGGCCTAAAAAATAAACAATAACACACTTGAGGAACGTGCTTCTTAGAACAATCAAGTATATGAGATCAAATGAGCAAAACAGCCGAAAACAGACAAGAAGGTGAGAAGGAATAGGAAAACTGGGGAACTACAACCAGGGCACATGGGGTGGAAAAGGAAAGGAGGGAGCTGACACAAAGAGAGATTGCAACCAATGCCATGAAACAATTTGTGTACATATTTTTGAAAGAGAAGCTAATTTTCTCTGTAAACTGTCACCTAAAGCACAACAACAATTTTTAAAAAGTAGTGATTAAAAAAAAAAAGAAGGAGTAGAGGCTGAAAAGGGAAAAATATAGAACGAAAATACAAAGGTTGGTGATTGAGAAGGAAATCTGGGAGATGAATTGCTATGTGGGGATTTTTAAGAAAAATTTCAGACATTGAATTGTAAACTCTCTCCTCTATCTCCTTGAATAAATCATTCATAAAATATGTGTTTCTTAGTAATGCTTTTGCCTGTGGAAATTCCTTATGATGAATACAAAAAAGAACTAGGTCTCGCATCAAGGCTGTGATGGGGTAAAGCCAAGATTGTGCATGAGAAAATGTGGGCACGTGCAATTTTCCAATTAGCAGCAGCCTAAAGAGCTTCCTAGGTTCCTGGGTGGCACAAATGGTTTGTGTTGGCTACTAATCAAGAGATTGGTAGTTCGAATCCACCCAGCAGTATTGCAGAAGAAAGACTCACATATCTAGTTCCATACGATTACAGCCATAAAAACCCTGTGGAGTACAGTCCTACTCTGAAGCACAAGGGGTCACCAAGAGTTGGAATCAACTTGACTGCAACAGATCTGGGTTTTTGGAAGGAAGTTTCTACACAAAAAAATCTCGGCAGCAGGTGTGGACAAGAAGCAAGAGAGGAATTAAGGAGGTTGGAATTAGGAATTTCCTCTCACTGACTGGTCTGTATGTTCACGTGACACTTATCTTGTGAGGGACTCCCAGAAATGTCATGACACTTGAATGGAATAGCTGCCAGCAATTATCTGGTGAGGATTCAAGCTATCATACCTTGGGCATTAAAAGTACACTGAATTAACTGATGGGTAAAAAGTGTTCAAAACTGGGGCATTTTCTTTACATACAGGGTGCAGTATTTAGAACTGATAGTATCCAAAAAGCCTCTCTAGAAAGGAATATCTGTTAGGAAGATATACTACTAAAAGTGGTCCCTATCTAATTACCAAACTACCAGAATCTGTTAAGAGCCTTTGGGCATGAGATGGGGGAGGTTATCCTGGATTATCCAGGTGGGACCAATGTAATCACAAGGGTCCTTAGAAGAGGGATGCAGAGGATCAAAGGAGACAAAGGTCAGGTGATGGCAGAAACAAAAGGTTAGAATGATGTGAGAAAGGGTCATAAGCCAAAGAATGCAGGCAACCTCTAGTAGTTAGAAAATCAAGGTAGCAGATTCTCCCCTAGAACTTCCAGAAGGAGTCAACCCCGCTGACCCCTTGATTTTTAGCCCAGAGGAACTGACCTCAGACATCTGGTCTTCAGAACTCTAAGAAAATAAATTTGTGTTGTTTAAGCCACCGAGTCATACCATTTGTTAAGCAGCAGTAGAAAACTAATCCAGTTTGACCTAGCATACTGACATCATAGCCTCTATGCTACACACTACTGGATGATATAGTGGTGATGCTAACTCAGATCTACTGGATATAAAAGTATCAACAGAAAACTATGTTCATGATTGTTTTGCAGTCTTCATTATGAGAACCTTAAAACCATAGCAAAGGATGCTTCTGAAATCATAGGCAGAAGCTGCTTCAAACCTCCCATTTCAGTATTGGCCTGGGAAGGTTGAAACAGGGCACTGCTTGAAAGGAAAACCTAGGGCTGTGGATGGCAAAGCAACTGCTCTTTATTACTCAGAGGGACTGAGGGTTGTAGTGTCCTTGGCATGTACTACGGTTTCAGAATCAACTATAGTGAGTATAAAACATTTTGGAGGTCATTTAGAACACTGGTTCTCACCCAGGAGCAATTCTGCTCTGCAGAGGAAACGTGGAAATGCTCAGAGACATTTTGGGCTGTCATGAGAGGGGTAGAGACACTCCAGTGTATAGAGGTCAAGGATGCTGCTCAACATCCTATAGTGCACAGCACAAAAAAAATTATCCCATAACAACAAAGAATTAATTGTCCCTAAATGTCAACAATACTGTGGTTGAGACACCCAGAATTAGATCCATTTCCTGATTTTGCATAGTAAATACTGAGGTCCAGAGAAGTGAAGTGACCTGTTAGGGCCATATAATAAACACTCTCCTCTTTCACCAAGGGGAAAGTGGGAGATCTGATCATGTTCTGCGCCCCTTCCTTGGAGAAACAAAACCAAATGTTGATAAGAGGAAGAGAAATCCAATAGGACAAAATCCATGCATTTGACCTAGGCAGTATCCTAACATCCTTGAGTGTGCTGACTTTGTGAAGAAGAGTGGTTTAAAGATCTGGCTTGAGGACCTGCAGAAGACCTTCACACTTACAAACTTGACTACACAGACAATGTTCACACATGTCCATCACTGACCACAGACTGCTAAGCTATATCAACATTCCGGGTTTTGAATCCTGGTTCTTCACTTCTGAGCAGGTGTTCAATAAACGCTAAATCCTTCTTCATGCATTCTGTCTCTCAGATATTTCCATTCATTTCCCACTGCTCAGTTCCCACCTCTGCTATCTCTCATCATCTCTCTCTGTATCAGAGAAGACTAGCTTGCCCCCAGCACATTCTACTCAATGTCCCCAGAGAGATATTTCTACAAGGCAATCATGCTCATAGAATTCCCTTTCTTAAACACTGGACTGATACTCATTAACTTCAGAAATAAACCACAATTCTGTAGTCTCAAATGTAATAATTTGATATAGAAAATGTAATAATTTTTGAAATTTGATAGTTTGGCCCCCATCTACCAAGCCAGTTTCATCTTTCCATATTCTCCTTCTCTCCCCCACATTGTCTTCCAGAAATTTAGAACTAGTTTTAGTGTCCTAAGTGCACCATGCACTTTTGGGTGTGTGTATGTGCGTGTGTGTTAAAATTCACATACCATGAAATTTACTGTTTTACACAATTGGAAGTATGCAATTCATTTACTATTGGCATCTAGAACATTCACAATATTGTGAAGCCGTCATAACTACTAGTCCCGAATCATTTACATCACCCCAAATAGAAACTCCGTACCCCTTAAGAACTCTCCCCATTGCCCTCTTACCCAATCCCTTAACAATTCCAAACCTGCTTTCTATCTCTATGGATGGGCCTACTCTAGACATTTAATATAAATAGAATCATATAATATGTAGCCTTTCATGTCTATTTTCTCATCTCTATACTCTCTTAACCCCCATGAAAAAGAGCAGAAGAATCTTTTCTGCACTCAATCACCAATAAATATGAACAGAAAGTGCCATGATGGAAGAGAGGAGTAACTAAAGGGAATGCTGCACGAGGTGCATCAGAGAGAGAGAAAGGGAAAATGAAGAATGAAAAGAACAGCCACTGTGGTGAATTATAAACTAAACCCAGAGGACTCATACTAAGAAAGAGCAGGCTGCAGCCAATGCTAAGGCTAGGGAATTAAAACTGGAAGGACTTGATACTGTTCAACTTTTACCTTTTCATCCATGTCAGGAGCCTCAGAAGGTAACAAGGTTAAAAGGGGCCCTTCCTCCACAAAGCATTCTCTCTGCACTTACAATAATGCTCCGGATCCCCCAGATGTTATGACTAAGGGGTTGGCTTTCACTGGCTCTGGTTCTCCCCTGAAAAATCATGAAAGATGAAAGCTCTGCCCCCAGGATGGGCAGGGAGACCAAGTGGTTCATAAGATCTCTGGAAGACACAGTTGTGTTTCCTCCTAATCTATCATTACTTAAACCAAACTGGAGTAGATATACAATAAAAAGAAGCCCTTATAATATCTGAGGCTTCCAAGACTGAATTATTACTGCGCCTCATGAGATAAATTACTCTATTGTCACGCTATCCTCTGAGGACTATCCTTCCATAGAAGCTAAGGAACAAAATAGAATCAATTTTGCCAGTCATGGCCCTTAGGAGTAGCTTTGGAGCTGGATATGTGCCTCCTATGTCAAATCAGGCTCCCTTCCTGAGATGTGATCTCGACGCAGTGGGGTATAAAGGAAGACCTCTGTATCTTTAGGTGTTTAACTCCTGGGAGGGGAGGTGTGTGGAGGGGGAAGATGAGGCAGGATTTGTTGAATTCCCAAGATTTTACTCACTAATGTGAAAATGGCCCTACAGAATCCAGGCCCTCAAAGAACAACTCAGTTGCTTAAAAAGACTTCCGTTCTCATTTACTTTTGGCTGGCTTACAGGCACAGCCTCTGGAATGTCTTTACCTCCACAGGGTCACTGCAAATTCAGAATCGTATCATCGCCCTTCCAGTTTTCAGTCCAAAGGGGAACAGATGAATGTTACCAGCCTATCATGAGACTCGTTGGCAAACGAGACCTGCAACTTAAATAAAATGGGTTTTTGTGGGTGTTACTTGCTGTCAGGAATCTCTATGTCACTCAGAAAATCACCTTGAACTGCCAAATCAATGTCATATAGTGAACTGGTAAATATACAGAGCAAACAGATCTGTTCATTTCATCAATTATTTTCTTAAAAAATAAAAGTGCTGTGTGAATGTTACATTGAATGAAAAATACCGAGTGATTTGAAAGAAAATAATTGGAGTATCTGACCTAGTCTTGGTAGAAGAGGAGAGGGAGAACTTTTTAAAAAGATATCATTTGAGCCAAGACAGGAAGAACAAATGGATTTTAGCTGCATGAAGAGAGGGGCTGGAAGATGTTCATTTAGTGTGGGAGCCATATTTCTAGATCAAATATTCATCCCCACTCCTTTCTCCCTCATTATTGTTGTTGTTGTTGCTCGGTGCTGTGGAGTCCATTCCCACTCATAGTGACCCTATGTACAACAGAACAAAACACTACCCAATTCTGGGCCATCCTCATATTCATTGTTATGCTCGAGCCCATTGTTGCAGCCACTGTGTCAATCCATCTCACTGAGGGTTTTTCTCTTTTTTACTGATCCTCAACTTTACCAAGAAAGATGCCCTTCTCCAGGACTGGTCACTCCAGAAAACACGGCCAAAGTGTGTGAGGTGAAGTCTCATCATCCTTGCTTCTAAGGAGCATTCTGGCTGTACTTCCTCCCGGAAAGGTTTTTCCATTCCTTTGGAGTCCATGGCATAGTCAACATTCTTCACCAATGCCACAACTCAAAGGCATCAATTCTTTTTTGCTCTTCCTTATTCACTGTCCAGGAAGTGGCTGAAAACACCATGGTTTGGGTCAGGGGCACCTTAGTTCTTAAAGTGACATCTTTGGGTTTTTTTTTTTATCACTTTAAAGATGTCTTTAAAAGCAGATTTGCCCAATGCAATGCGTCTCTTGATTTCTTGACTGATGCTTCCAATGGTGTTGATTGTGGATCCAAGTAAAATGACATCCTTGACAACTTCAATCTTTTCTCTGTTTATCGTGGTATTGCTTATGTGTCCAGTTGTGAGGATTTTTGTTTTCTTTATGTTGAGGTGTAATCCATACTGAAGGCTGTAGTCTTTGATCTTCACCAGTAAGTGCTTCAAGTCATCCTCAATTTCAACAGGCAAGGTTGTATCACCTGCATAATGCACTTTGTTAGTGATTCTTTCTCCAAACCTGATGCCCTATTCTTCATACAGTCCAGCGTCTCAGACTATTTACTCATCATACAAGTTGAATAAATATGGTGAAATGATACAACCCTGACGTACACCTTTCCTGACTTTAAACCAAGCAGTATCCCTTGTTCTGTTCAAACGACTGCCTCGTGGTCTATGTACAGGTTCCTCATGAGCACAATTAAGTGTTCTGGGATTCCCATTTTTCAGAAAATTATCCATAATGTGTTAGGATCCACATAGTCGAACACCTTTGCATAGTCAATAAAATTCACAAGTAAACATCTTCTTGGTATTCTCTACTTTCAGCCAGGACACATTTGACATCAGCAGTGATATCCCTGGTTCAATGTCCTCTTCTGAATCCATCTTTTTTCTGGGAGTTCCTTGTCTATGTACTGCTGCAGCCACTTTTGAATGAACTTCAGCAAAATTTTACTTGTGTGTGATATAAATGATATTGTTTCATAATTTCTGCATTTGTTGAGATCCCCTTTCTATGAATAGGCATAAATATGGATCACTTCCAGTGGACTTGTCAGGTAGCTATCTTCTAAATTTCTTGACATAGATGAGTGAACACTTTCAACACTGCATCCGTTTGTTGAAACATCTCAATTGGTATTCTGTCAATTCCTGGAGTCTTGTTTTTCTTCAATACCTTCAGTGCATCTTGGATCTCTTCCTTCACTACTATTGGTTCTTGATCATATGCTACCTTCTGAAATGGTTGAACATTGACTAATTCTTTTTGATACAATGAATCTCTGTATTTCTTCCATCTTCTTTTGATGCTTCCGTGTTATTTAATATTTCACCTGTAGAATCCTTCATTATTGCAACTAATGGCTTGAATTTTCTCTTCAGATTTTTCACTTTGAGAAATGCCAAGCATGTTCTTCACTTTTGGATTTCTGTCTCCGGGTCATTGGACATTTCATTATGATACTTTACTTTGTCTTCTTGAGCCACCCTTTGAAATCTTCTGTTCAGCTCTTTTACTTCATCATTTCTTCTGTTCGTTTCAGCTTCTCTGCATTCAGGAGCAACATTCAGACTCTCTTCTGACATCAATTTTGATCTTTTTTTTCATTCTTGCCTTATTAATGACCTCTTTCTTTTTTCATCTTTGATGTCCTTGATGGCCTTCCACAACTCACTCCGTCTTCAGTCATCAGTGTTCAATGCGTCAAACCCATTCTTGAAGTGATCTCTAATTTCAGGTGGGGTATATATATTCAAGGTCATATTGTGGACTTGTTCTAATTTTTCTCAACTTCGGCTTGAACTTGCTTGTGAGAAATTAATGGTCTGTTCCACAGTCGAACCCTGGCCTTATTCTGACTGATGATATGCAGCCTTTCCATTGTCTCTTTCCACAGATGCAGTCTATTTGATTTCTTTGTGTTCCATCTGGCGAGGACCACAAGCATAGTTCCATTTATGTTGTTGTAAAAAAGGTATTTGCAATGAAAACATCTTTGCTTTTGCAAAGTTCTATCATATGATCTCTGGCATAGTTTCTATTGCCAAGGCCATATTTTCCAACTGTCAATCCTTCCACTTTGTTTCCAACTTCCGAATTTCAATTGCCAGTATTACCAATGCATCTTGATTGCATGTTTGATCAATATCAGACTGCAGACATTGGTAAAAATCTTCCATCAGACTGGAAGAACAACAAACAGAAGCAGCTAAGGAATCAACAGAAACAACATGTTTCACAAAAAGGTACCCCATTTAGCATTACCCATGAGACCCAAGGAAACCTAGATTGGTGCCTGTCCAACACTTAGTGATCAAAGATTTTAAATGAATCATGATCAGCAAGAGGGATATTGTGTATATTGTGGAATCAAATTTTTATTTAAAATACATTTTTTCTTGTGTTTCAAGAGACGTTTTCTTATTCACAAATTCAAAAATAAGTCGGCCAGCAGATTTTTTCTTCTCTCACCCAAAGTTGCTAATTGAATTTTCTTTCCTGTTCCAAGAGCAAAGGATAACAAAACTATAAACCTGTAATTTAATGAAAAAGACTCTGGTTTTTTTAATTTAAATTTCTGGAGGTCTCAGGACTGCAGGTAGGTGGAGGTTCAAATCTTCCAGAAAGTTACTTTTTTAATGTTAACTCAGTACCCATTAAGTGCTATATCACCATGATTGCTTCCACCCTGTACTTGTAAAGTGGGCATCAAAAGAGTAAACAAGGGCTACCTTAGTAAAAGTGGTTGAAGAGAAAATAACAGACATCCTGAAAGACTTTCAGGTCTTTCAGGATGTCTGTTATTTTCACTGGTCACCTTGGATCGGGATCTTGCACGAATACTTTTGAATCAGTGTTTTAACAAAGGTGTGCAGCCCAAGAAAAACAGAACATTTCCATCTCCTCAGAAAGTTCCTTCATGCCCATTTGCACTCGTATATTCACTTTTTTTTTTTATTTTTTATTTTTTTATTTATTTTTTTTATTCACTTTTCAACCTTGGCCCCGGGAGCCACTGATCTGATTTCTAGCACCACATTGTTCTAGAAAGTTTCTTGCCCATTTGCTGACAGTACATTCCCTCCTCCACCTTGGCCCAGGCAAACACTGAACTGACTTCTATCATCATAATATTAGTTTCAACCCTTCTAGGACTTCAGTGAAGAGGACTTGAAGAACTTACTAATGAAGATCAAAGACCATAGCCTTCAGTATGGATTGCACCTCAACATAAAGAAAACAAGAATCCTCACAACTGGGCCAATGAGCAACATCATGATAAACGGAGAAAAGAGTGAAGTTATCAAGGATTTCGTTTTACTTGGATCCACAATCAACAGCCATGGAAGCAGCAGTCAAGAAATCAAAAGACACATTGCTTTGGGTAAATCTGCTGCAAAGGGCTTCTTTAATGTGTTGAACGGCAAAGATGTCACCCTGAAGGCTAAGGTGCACCTGACCCAAGCCATGGTATTTTCAATCACATCATATGCATGGGAAAGCTGGACAATGCATAAGGAAGACCAAAGAAGAGTCGATGCCTTTGAATTGTGGTGTTGGCGAAGAATATTGAATATACCATGCACTGCCAAAAGAACGAACAAATCTGTCTTGGAAGAAGTGTGGCCAGAATGCTCCTTAGAGGCAAGGGTGGTGAGACTGCATCTTACATACTTTGGACACGTTGTCAGGAGGGTTCAGTCCCTGTAGAAGGACATCATGCTTGGCAGAGTACAGGGTCAGCTGAAAAGAGGAAGACCCTCAACGAGGTGGATTGACACAGTGGCTGCAACAATGAGCTCAAGAGTAACAACGGTTGTAAGAATGGCGCAGGACCAGGCAGTGTTTAGTTCTGTTGTGCATAGGATCGCTATGAGTCGGAACTGACTCGATGGTACCTAACAACAACCAGAAGTCTTCCTATCCAAGACCATGGTATGTTTTTCCATTTATGTAGGTGTCTTTTGGTTTCTTGCAGTAGTGTTTTTTGTTTTCTTTGTATAAAAAAAAAAAAAAAAAAATTTGTATAAGTGTTTTATGTCCCTGGTTAGATTTACTCCTAAATATTTTATCTTTTGAGGGCCTATTGTAAATGGTATTGTTTTCCTGATTTCCTTTTCACATTTCTCTTTGTTGATGGAGTGGAAGCCTACTAATTTTTGTATGTTACTCTTGTATATTGCCACTTTGCTGAATGCTTCTATTAGTTCCAATAGCTTTCTCATGAAATCCTTAGAATTTTCTATGCATAGGATCCATATCATCTGCAAATAGGGATAATTTTATTTCTTCATCACCAATGTGGATGCCCTGTATTTCCTTTTTTTGTCTTATTACTCTTGCTAAGACTTCCAATACAATGTTGAATAACAATGGTTATAAAAGGCATCGTTGCCTGGTTCTGGTTCTCAGGGAAATATTTTCAAATTCTCTCCATTGAGCATAATATTGGCCATTGGTTTTGTATAATTCTCTCTATTACGTTGAGAAATTTCCCTTCCATTTTTTTATTTATTTTATTCCTATTTTGTTAGACGTTTTATCAGGAATGGGTGATGGAGTTTACCAAATATCTTTTCTGCATCGATTGATATGATTGTGTGATTCATTTCCTTTTTTTATATACACTGGATGAAATTGATTGCTTTTCTAATGTTGAAGCAAACTTGCATGCCTAGTATGAATCCCACTTAGTCATGATGTGTTATTTTTTTTAATATGCTGTTGTATTTTATGGGCTTTTTTTTTTTTTTATCAATTTTAGATCTATATATTTATTAATGAGGGAAACCCTGGTGTCGTAGTGGTTAAGTGCTATGGCTGCTAAGCAAAGGGTCTGCAGTTCGAATCTGCCAGACACACCTTGGAAACTCTGTGGGGCACTTCTACTCTGTCCTATACGGTCACTATGAGTTAGAATCGACTCGGTGGCACTGGGTTTGGTTTTTGGTTTTATATTAATGAGGGATATTGGACTATAGTTTTCTTTTTTAGTGGTATCCTTCCCTAGCTTTGGTATTAAGGTTATACTGGCTTCATAGAATGAAGTGAAGACTATTCCTTCTCTATGTTCTGGAATAGTTTGAGTAAAACTTGTGTCAACTCTTCTCTGAATGTTCGGTAGAATTCTCCAGTGAAGCCATCTGAACCAAGGCTTTTTTTTTTTTTTTTTTGGTTGGGAGGGTATTTTTTTTACCTCTTCAGTTTATTCATTTGTTGTAGGTCTTTTCAAATTTTCTACCTTGCTCTACGTTAATTTAGGTATGTGGTCTGTTTCTAGAAATTTGTTCATGTCTTCTAGGTTTTCAAATTTGTTGGGATAGAATTTTTCCTAGTATTCTGTTGTGATCCTTTTTATTTCAGTATGTTCTGTAGTGACGTCACCCATCTCAATTCTTATTTGTGTTATCTGCACCTTCTCCCGTTTCTCTTTTGTCACTTTGGCCAGTGGTTTGACAATTTTATTAATCCTTTCAAAAACCCAGCTTTTAGTCTTGTTGATTCTTTCTACTGTTTTACTGTTCTCTGTTTCAGTTATTTCTGCTCTAATTTGTATTATTTTCTTTCTTCTGGCAACTGCAGGCTTCTTTTGCTGCTCCCTTTCTAATTGTTCCATTTGTTGGCTTAATGTCTTGAGTTTTGTCCTTTCTTCTTTTTTGAATTGTGCATTTATTACTATAAATAGACCTCTGAGCATTGTTTTTTCAGTCTCATTGGCTTTGTTATGTCATGTTTTCATTCTCATTTGATTCCAAGGATTTTTTAAATTTCCTTTTCGATTTATTCTATTACCCAGTAGTTTTTAAGCACAGTGTTATTTAGATTCCACTTATTAGGTGTCTTTCACTACTATTCGTGTATTGATTTCTACTTTGTATTTTTGTTATCAGAGAAGATGCCTGTCAGAATTTGGTTTGACATTGTATTGAATATGATGAGATATTCTGGGGGAGAACTGATATTCTAACAATATTACATCTTCCAAGTCATGGACCTGGTATATATTTCTTTATATTTCAGTCTTCATAAATTTGTCTCAGAAATATTTTATAGTTTCTAGTGTAAAGGTCTTGCATGCATTTAAAATATTTATTCCTATGTATTTTCATGTTATGGGAAGTGCTGTTTTTAAATTTAAATTTTCACTTTGTTACCAGAATATACAAACATATTTTTGTATATTAACCTTGTGCCCTGCAACCTTGCTAAATTTATGTACTAAGTTCCAAAATTATTTTTATACAGTGCTTTAGACTTTCTGTGTATACAATGATGTTGTCTGCAAATAGTTTTATTTCTTCCTTTCATCTCTTTATACCTTTATTTTATCATACCTCCAATACAATGTTGAAAAGAAGTTATGAGAGCAGAGATTTATTTCTTTCCTTGCTTCTGCTTTTAGGTAGAAAATATTCAGTCTTCCGGCATTAAATATGATGTAGATGCTATTGATAAAGCTGAGAAATTTCCTTTCTTTTCTTAGTTGGCTGACAGTTGAATTTTGGATGTTGAATTTTGTGAAATGCTTTTTCTGCATGTATTGAAGTAATCCTATGACTTTCTTTTTTGGCCTGTTGATAAGATGGGTTACCTTGATTTTGAAATATTTAGTCAACTTAACCTTTATGTATTTCTGATTTCAGTTCTCAAAATTTTGTTGAGATTCGTTGCATATATGTTGATTAGTGATATTGATCAATAAGGTTTTTTTTTGCATAATATCCGTGTGTGTGTGTGTGTGTGTGTGTGTCAAGGTTTTGCTGGTCTTAGAAAATGAGAAGAGTTTTTTCCTTCTCTAGTTTTGGAAAGGGTTTGCATAAGATTACCATTATTTTTGCCTTACATGTTTGATAGACTTCATCAGTAAAACCATCTGGTCCTGGAGTTTTCTTCATGGAAAAGTTTGGGTTTACAAATGCAATTTAAAAAGTAAGTCCACAGCTATGCAGAGTTCCTATTTTTTCTTGAGTTTTACTAGGTTTTGTTATTAAAGAAATGTGACTATTTCATATAAGGTGTCAACTTTTTGGCATAATATTGTTTATACTAATTTCTTACTGTTATTTTCATGTGTGAGCTTTGTAATGGCCTAATTGATACTACTAATTTGTGCTTTTCCCATTTTTTACTTGATCCTTCTTTCTAGGCATTTGTTCAATTATTAGGATTTTCAAGGAATCTAATTAAGGATTTTTATTATTTTTTTCTTTTATCATTGATTTATTCCCTTATATTTACTATTTCTTCCCTTTTACCTGCTTTGAGCTCATGTTATAATTTGTTCCAAATTTCTTAAGGTAGAAGCTTAGATCATCGATTTAGATCTTTCTCCTATTCTAATATTAATACTTAAACCTATAAATGTTCCTCAGTGCAGTTCTTTAACTGCCTGCTATGAAATTTCTGTTATTTTTATTACCTTTAAATTTTAAATAATTTAAGCTATTAAGTGTCATATTAGGCACCAATGAGTAAGAGAAAAAGCTCTCAGTGAGGAAACTAAAATGTCTCAAGCAACTTATAAGATAATTACACATATTAGGGTCTGAATTATGAAAATGACTTCAATGAGAACACAGACATAAAAAGCTGGCTCAAGCCTAACACAAAAAACCTAAGCATTGTAATAAACAGCAAGCCAAGAACAAAAAATTGAGCTCCAAGTCTTTATTTTTTATATCGAATCCTAATTTTGCCATGAAAGACAAAATGAAGCTAAAGATAGCATGTTTTTGGAAAAAACCATCACCACTTGAAACAAGTAGATACTCTCGAATTAGTTCTGTTCCAAAATTGGAAATTACTTTTAGAAAAGTAAAATCATAAAATGTCCTAAATGCCAGGAAAGTCAGAGAGATGTGAACAACAACAACAACAACAAAAATCAGAATTTCAGAATGCCAATCTGGTTCCTGGATACTCATGGATTCTTCTTGTCCAGCCGCAAGACAAACATTTTTGTCACTCATTTAAAATGACAATCCCAACAAGACTTTTCAATGCCCCTTTTATGTCCTTGTTCCTCAGGCTGTAGATAAAGGGATTCAACATGGGTGTGACTATGGTGTACATCCCTGAGGCTATTGCACTGGCCCTGGAATTTTGGGTAGTGGCAGAACTGAGGTAGACCCCAAGGCCTGTACCATAAAACAGGGAAACAACTGAAAGGTGAGACCCACAAGTGGAAAATGCCTTATATTTCCCCCTTGCTGATGTAATTCGCAGTATGGAAGAGACAATCCGAGAATACGAAAATATGATACCAGTGAGGGGAATAATGGCTACTACCACAGTTGTAAAATACATCTCTATGACACTGAGGAGGGTGTCAGAACAGGAAAGTTGAATAACCTGATTGATTTCACAGAAGAAGTGGGGAATTTCCAAGTTAGTACAGAAGGACAGTTGCAACACTAACAAACCATGTACCAGAGAGTCCAGACCACTCAATATCCAGGACAACAGAAGCAGCAAGCCGCAGAGTCTGGGATTCATGATGACTGTGTAGTGCAGTGGGTAACAGATGGCCACAAACCGGTCATAGGCCATTATAGAAAGGAGAAAACTATCTAACTCTGCAAAAAGGAAGAAAAAATACATTTGGGAAAGGCAGCCTTGATAGGTGATGGTTTTGTTATGGGTGCGGATATTCAGCAGCATCTTTGGGATAGTGGTGGAGGTGAAACATATATCTACAAAGGAAAAGTTGGCAAGGAAAAAGTACATGGGAGTGTGGAGATGGGAGCTTGTGATGGTGGCCAAGATGATGAGAAGGTTCCCAATAAATGTGACCAGGTACATGGACAGGAACAGCCCAAGAAGAAGGGATTGCAGTTCTTCCACTTCTGAGAGTCCAAGGAGAATAAATTCTAAAACCTCTGTGTGGTTTCCTGGTTCCAGGTAGCTGGCGTGACTGTCAAGAAAGTGAAAAGAAGAGTAATACATTACAAAAAGAATACACATCATCAACCAGCAGCACTACTACAGATTTTAAATTTTTAATGAATAAACATAAATACAAGTATTGTATTTGACACATACAATAAATAAAAGCCTGTATTTTGTCAATAGATTAGGTTCAGCTGAATAGTCAAAGGATTAAAAATGCAGTCATTCTTTCCACCTCTGTCCATCCTTCCAAGTTAGCAAACTAATCCCTAATGATAACTACCATACCAAGCACCACTCTTTCTACACACATATCTCTGAGATAGAATCATCTAGTTCCTTGCTCCTCAGAGTGTGATCCATGAGTAGCAGCATCAGCCTCACCTGGAAGCTTGTTAGACATGCAGGCTCGGTAGACTGCCTCTACTGAACCAGAATCTGCATTTTAACAAGTTTCCAGGTGTATTAATTTCCTGTTGTGTTGTTCTTAGGTGCCGTGGAGTCCACTCTGACTCATATCGACCCTATCCACGACAGAAGGAAACACTGCCCAGCCCTGAGCCATCCTTACAATCATTGTTATGCTTGAGCTCATTGTTGAAGCCACTGTGTCAATCCACCTCGTTCAGGGTCTTCCTCTTTGCAGCTGACCCTGTACTCTGCCAAGCATGATGTCCTTCTCCAGGGACTGATCCCTCCTGACAACCTGTGCAAAGTATGTAAGACGCAGTCTCGCCATCCTTGCTTCTAGGGAGCATTCTGGTTGTTCTTCTTCTAAGACAGATTTCTTCATTCTTTTTGCAGTCCATGGTATATTCAGTATTCTTTGCCAACATCACAATTCAAAGGCGTCAGTTCTTCTTCGGTCTTCCTTATTCATTGTCCAGCTTTCACATGCGTATGATGTGATTAAAAATACCATGGCTTGGGTCAGGCACACCTTAGTCTTCAAGGTGAGATCTTTGCTCTTCAACACTTTAAAGAGGTCCTTTGCAGCAGAGTTACCCAAGGCAATGCATCTTTTGATTTCTTGACTGGTGTTAGATGGCTGTTGATTGTGGATCCAAGTCAAATCAAATCCTTGACATCTTCACTCTTTTCTCCGTTTATCATGATGTTGCTCATTGGGCCAGTTGTGAGGATTTTTGTTTTCTTTATGTTGGGGTGTAATCCACACTGAAGGCTGTGGTCTTTGATTTTCATTAGTAAGCGCTTCAAGTCCTCTTCACTTTCAGCAAGCAAAGTTGTGTCATCTGCATAACGCAGGTTGATAACGAGTCTTTCTCCAATCCTGATGCCCCGTTCTTCTTCATATAGTCCAGCTTCTCAGATTATTTGCTCAGCGTACAGATTGAATAGGTATGGTGAAAGAATACAACCCTGACTCACACCTTTCCTGACTTAAACCATGCAGTATTCCCTTGTTCTGCCCGAACAACCGTCTTTTGTCTATGTAAAGGTTCCTCATGAGCACAATTAAGTGTTCTAGAATTCCCATTTTTCTCAATGTTATCCATAGTTTCTTATGATCCACACAGTCAAATGCCCTTGCATAGTCAATAAAACACAGATAAACATTATTCTGATATTCTCTGCTTACAGCCAGGATCCATCTGACATCAGCAATGATATCCCTGGTTCCATGTCCTCTTCTGAAACCAGCCTGGATTTCTGGCAGTCCCCTGTCAATATACTGCTGCAGCTGTTTTTTAGCGATCTTCATCAAAATTTTGCTTGCATGTGATATTAATGACATTGTTCTATAATTTCCACGTTCGGCTGGATCACCTTTCTTGGGAATAGGCATAAATATGGATCTCTTCCAGTCAGTTGGCCAGGAAGCTGTCTTCCATATTTCTTGGCATAGACGAGTGAGCATCTCCAGGACTGCATCTGTTTCTTGAAACATCTCAATTGCTATTCCATCGATTTCCAGAGCCTTGTTTTTCACCAACGCCTTCAGAGCAGCTTGGACTTCTTCCTTCAGTACCATCGGTTCCTGATCATATGCCACCTCTTGAAATAGTTGAACATTGACTAATTCTTTTAGGTATAATGACTCTGTGTATTCCTTCCATCTTCTTTTGATGCTTCCTGCGTCGTTTAATAGTTTCCCCATGGAATCCTTCACTATTGCAACTCGAGGCTTGAATTTTTTCTTCAGTTCTTCCAGCTTGAAAAATGCCGAGTATGTTCTTCCCTTTTGGTTTTCCATCTCCAGCTCTTTGCACATGTCATTATAATACTTTACTTTGTCTTCTCAAGCCGCCCTTTGAAGTCTTCTGTTCAGTTCCTTTACTTCATCAATTCTTGTTTTTCCTTTAGCTGCTCGAGTTCGAGAGCAAGTTTCAGAGTCTCTTTTGACATCCACCTTGGTCTTTTCTTTCTTTCCTATCTTTTCAATGACCTCTTGCTTCTTCATGTCAGGTGACCTTGATGTCATTGCACAACTCGTCTGGTCTTCAGTCACTAGCGGTCAGTGCGTTAAATCAATTCTTCAGATGGTCTCTAAATTCAGGTGGAATGCACTCAAGGTCATATTTTGGCTTTCGTGGACTTGCTGTGATTTTCTTCAGTTTCAGCTTGAACTTGATTATGAGCAATTGATGTTTTGTTCCACAGTTGGCCCCTGGTCTTGTTCTGACTGATGATATTGAGCTTTTCCAGTGTGTCTTACCACAGATGTAGTCAATGTGATTTCTGTGTGTTCCATCTGGCCAGGTCCATGTGTATAGTCACCATTTATGTTGGTGAAAGAAGGTATTTGCAATGAAGAAGTCGTTGGTCTTGCAAAATTCTATCATTCAATCTCCGGCATTGTTTCTATCACCAAGGCCATATTTTCCAAATATTGATCCTTCTTCTTTATTTCCAACTTTCACATTCCAGTCGCCAGTAATTATCAATGCATCTTGATTGCAAGTTAGATCAATTTCAGACTGTAGAAGCTGATAAAAAATCTTCTATTTCTTCATCTTCAGCCCTAGGGGTTGGTGCGTAAATTTGAATAATAGTTGTATTAACTGGTCTTCCTTGTAGGCATATGGATATTATCCTATCACTGACAGCGTTTTACCTCAGGATAGATCTTGAAACATTCTTTTTGACGATGAATGCACCACCATTCCTTTTCAAGTTGTCATTCCCAGTGTAGTAGACTATACGATTCTCTGATTCAAAATGGCCAATAGCAGTCCATTTCAGATCACTAATGCCCAGGATATAAATGTTTATGCATTCCATTTCCTTTTTGATGATTTTGAATTTTCCTAGATTCATACTTTCTATATTCCAGGTTCTGATTATTAATGGATGTTTGCAGCTGTTTCTTGTCATTTTGAGTCATGCCACATCAGCGAATGAAGGTCCCAAAAGCTTTACTCTTTCCACGTCATTCACTTAGACTCTCCTTTGAGGAGGCAGCTCTTCCCCGGTCATCTTTTTGGTGCCTTCCAACCTGGGGGGCTCATCTTCCAGCACTATATTAGAGAATGTTCCACTGCTATTCATAAGGTTTTCACTGACTAATGCTTTTCAGAAGTAAACCACCGGGTCCTTCTTCCTAGTCTGTCTTAGTCTAGAAGCTCAGCTGAAACCTGTCCTCCGCGGGTGACCCTGCTGGTATCTGAATACCGGTGGCATAACTTCCAGCATCACAGCAACATGCAAGCCCCCACAGTAAGGCAAACTGACAGACACATGGGGGATTAGTTTCCTAAGGATGCCAAATTGACTAGGTAAGTTTTCCTAGGTAACAAATTAACAAAAACCAGGTAGCTTAAAATAACAGAGATTTAGTCTCTCACAGTTCAGGAGGCCAGAAGTTCAAAATCAAGCTATCATCAGCCCTACTGTTTCTTTCTGAAGGCACTCTCTTAGCTTCTGGTGGCTGCCAGAAATTCTTGGTGTTCCTTGACTTGTAGACACACCACTCCAACCTCTGCCTCCATCTTCACGTGGCTTTCTTCTCTCTGTGTCTCTGTGTCTTACTTTCTTCTCATAAAGACATCAGCGATTGTATTTAGTAAAAAAAATTGTATTTAGAGCCAACCCTAAATCCAAAATTATTTCATGTCAGGATCCTTATGTAATTAACTACCTTTGCAAAGACTCTAGTTTTTAACAAGATCACATTCTGAGGTTCCAGCAGGACATACATTTTGGGGGAACACAATTCACCCCACTACACTAGGTGATTCATATACAGTTTCAGAAACACTGATCTGACAGTGGGTGCCTCCGGGGATATTAAGTCCTTCATTTCAAGTGTTTTCCCTTTTACATTCTGTTTAACTATGATAATACATTACCCTTCCAAGAGCTGAAATTTCCTTTCTTATGGTTTTCATCAGCTGCATTTAATTCTGATGTCTAAATTGAAAAGGCACCTTTGGGATATCTGTCCAGAGGATACCTTCCCCCCTTCTAAGACATGGGCTCCGTCTCACAGATACTATAATGGGTCCCTGCAGTCAATTTTGTACTGTCAAAGCCATTTGGTCAGGACAAGACATGACAGAAGAGAGCCCAATGAGCTTATTACACCATCTTTGTCCCCCCTACTCATGGAATTTGGAATTGAAACTTTGAGATTACAATTAGTTAAGTGGGACATTGAAATTCTCTTTCTGGGGTTCATATTCTGCCAAAGGCATGGAGAAGCATAGAAAAATATTTTTTAGAATGAGAGGAAAGAATAATTTATTTTAGACACACAGAAAGGAGCTTAGACAAGCGACACACTGCACAGTATGGGAATAATGGAGAGAAAAGCTGCCTCAGACCCTGGTAGCTTTCCACTTCCAACCAGACACTCAGAGACCGACCCTCTGGAGGGGATGATGGACATACTGGTTGAGAGTGGCAAGTCTGCAGTCATACTACAGGGTTTTGAAGCCAAACTCTGCCACTTATTATCTATGGGACCTCAGAACAGCTACTTAAACTCTCTCTGCTTGTTTTTCTTTTCTTTGTTTTTCTTTTTTTTCAGTTGTAAAATTGAGATCATTTTAGCACTTATACTGTTTTTGAGAATGATAAATGAGTTACATATGTAAACCACTTGGGACAGTGTCTATGAATAGAAGTCTTATGTAAGTATCAGCTGTAAGCTTTATATAAGTATTTAATAATACTATCGTTCAATGTAATCTTGATTATTTGCTTTTTGTTATCCTTACCTTAATGTCTTATATGACTTCAAGAACTATAATAAAGTTGAGCATAAAAACACAATATTTGTTGCTGATTTTAATGCACATGTTTCTAAATGTTTTACAGTTAGGGTGATGTTGGTGTAGAGATAAAATACCACATCTTCATCACCTAAAGAAAGTGTCTGCAAAAGCTAAGAAGTTTCCTAAATACCAACAAACACTTTGAAGAACAGAGTGGCAGGAATGGAGGTGTGTAGACCATGATTTTGAAGGACTTCTAGGTCAACCGGCATGACAAAGCCTGTTAAGGAAATGTTCTGCATCCCACTTTCGTGAGTGGCATCTGAGTCCTTGGAAACTGACAAACAGCCACCTAGGATGCATCAGTTGGTCCCAACCCACCTGGAACAAAGGAAAATGGAGAACACCAAGGACATATGGAAAATATGAGCCCAAGAGACAGAAAGGAGATTAGAAGAACTTGATGGTGCCCATCTACCACCAATGACAGGGAACAAGATGAAAGTCTCTGACAGAGCAAGAGAAAAGTGGGGTACAGAACTCAAATTCTAGTAAAAAGACTGCACTTAATGGTCTGACTGAGACTGGAGGGCCCCAGGAGGCATGGCCCTGCAACACTCTATTATCCCAAAACTAAAACCATTCCTGAAGCCAAATCTTCAGACAAAGATTAGACTGGACTATAAGACATAAAATGATACTTGTGAAGAATGTGTTCCTTAGCTCAAGTAGATACAGCAGACTAAATGGGCAGCTCCTGTCCAGAGGTGAGATGAGAAGGCAGAAAGGGCTGGGAGCTGGTTAAATGGACATGGGAATAGCAGGGTGGAAAGGAGGAATGTGCAGTCACATTAGAGAGAGCACCTAGGGTTACATCACAATGTGTGTGTAAACCCTTGTAGGAGAAACTTACTTGAACTATAAACTTTTAGTTAAAGCACAAAAATAAGAAAGTATCTACTTAGAAAAATATGTGAGAATATTGTTTATAGACAAAGGAAGATGAAATTTGTCTTATTCCTATGCAGTATAGCTCAAGATCATATTTAAAAGTCACAGCTCAGAAAATATTTTGTCCTGTAAAACTGTCAAAGAGTTTTGAAGATTTTAATGACTTTCAAAATTTTTATAGTCATACAGATGTTGGTTAGATACGGACTCCATCACTTCTCAGCATAAGGTTGAGAAAAACAAAAGATAACATATGTATACACACGCACTTAGTATGGTGCTACATCACTAGTGAATGAAATGTTATCTTCCAATGTTGATCTTTGGTGTGACTTTTTAATGGTATATATCTCCACATTTTCCTAACCTCTGACAACAACCATTTATAAAATAGAAATCAGTTTCAAAAAATAAATGGGGATTTTTTTTTTTTTACTCTACCAGGTAGTTCAGTTATTAATCATTAATATCACAAGTTGCTTAAAAAATTCAAATAATGTATTTCATGATGTGATAAGAGAACAATGAAAAATGTCAGACAGTAAAGTGAAAAGGAGAAAAAAGATCAGAGAGACAGAATGTGGAGAGCAGAAATAAAAATAACAAACAGATGTGGGTTTGTTACTCCCTATGTGTGTGACTTCAGGTACAATGACTTATCCCTTCTATTTCCTGCTTTACTGACTATTAGAAATGATGGGGGTGACAGTGACTTAAATAAACTCTAGATATTTTCCTATGGTCCTTTTCTGAAAACTTCATTGACCATGAGTCTAGTAATAATACCAGAGAAAATAGTGGCAAGGGAGCTCTGAAAACAACGAGGAAACGGCATCTGACCTCCTCTAACTTCAAAAATGGAAGGACAATCAAGATCAACAGCCGAAGGCTGATGGTTATGAGATAGATGTCAGACATGCATCCTCTCTCCACCGTCTTTACCAATTCTTATACCAACTGTTCCTCCCACAGCACTCTCTGTTTCTTTGCTGGGTTCGATAATTCATTGCAAATGACTACAGAGAACTCACAGACAATACTCACGTTTATGGGGTTTATAAGCAAGTAACAGGTTAAGAACGCTCAGGATACAGTTCTTCCATCAGGACAGCCTCTTCCCAGCCAAGCTACAACATGCGTCTTTGGCCCCTTGGCTTCTGTTCTGCATGGGCAAGTGTTACAAACCTCTTTTAGCTCTGCCAATAAGTGTCCAGAGGCACCCCATTCCACGAGTAAGCCTCAGGCCAAAGGCACTCAGCTTGCTTTCTCGGGCCAGAAAGCCCACTGCACCGTCTTCTGTTGGTCTCTCTTGCAGGTCTCTCCTGCTGGTCTCTCAAGCCAGATGCTCCTACTGGTCTCTCCTTCTTGTCAGCCTCCCCTGCCACCATTTCTTTGCCACCACATATCACTGTCTTCATTGTTACAGCTCTCTGTGACCAGGGTCCAGGAGCTTCTCAGCATAGGGTTCCTGGGTCAAAGGACATGCTTTCCATTCCTCTCTGTTCTTCCTTGGTTGTGGTGAGTTTCTCTCTGCTCTGGAATTAGCTCTCTTTGAAGCCTAGTGGAATGGCAAAACTGACCAGTGCCTTTGGTGGGCCACAAGTACTTTATTTGCACAGTCCCAACCAATGTCTTGGGTGGCAGTTAAAAGACCATGGCAAGAGAGGCTACACAAAACTGATCCATCACAACACAGGAGCCTCAGAAATAGTCACTGAAGAGAAACTATCAGAAGGTGGCAAATAAACTAAGCTAGAAGCAGTGGCAAATGATACTTCGAGGATCCAGAATTTGAAAATTCTATGAGTTTTTTTATGACCACTGGGAGGTCAGAGGTCTCCTGGGAAAAAAAGCTTAAACCCTAGAACTGTAATTTCAAGAAAAACTACCTTCAGGATTTCCATTAAAATGAAGCCTCTCTTCCCGGCTTTGTAAAAAGACACAACTATTAAGGAGAGATTTGAAAATGTCTGAGGCAAAAGCTGATAACCTTAAGAAGATAGGACAGTTAGAGACAGAATTTGACAGCTTCAGATGTAGTCCAATTTGCTTTGGAATGCAATTGGCAAAGTGCAATGCATGGTGGAAGATGTTACTCTTTCAACCTTTCAGGAACCCCAAAATTCTATGGATTTAAAAAATTAAGTCATGTGTTTTTTTAGGTGCCGTTGAGTTGTTTCTGAAACATAGTGACCACATGTACAACAGAACAAAATGCTGCCTAGCCCTGCATCATCCTCAGAATTGTTTCCATGGACACGTAGCAGGAAAAAAATTGTTCGTGGCATTTTCTCATTTCCTACTGCCTCTAGACAGGATGGATTTTCCACGGGGTGTAATCAACTCTACAGCAACGTGGCTTTTTTGTTTTTTTCATTTTCTAGGAGGAATAACACCTGATAAGCAGGGTACCTTTTTCTTTTATTAATTTTATCTGACCACAAATAAAATCTTCACTTTAAAGAAAAATGATCTCTCACTTACTCTAAGTCGGTTAAATAATTGATATATAAAATTAGGATAATACTGAAAAAACCCCTAAATTCCTCTGTAAAAGAAAGACTGAGAACCTCTGGAGAAGGTATAAAATGAGATAAGAGGAGAGATGGAGAGTCTGAAAAGGGAAAAATGTAGAAAGAAAGCCCAGAGTTTGGCAACCGAGGAGGGAGCTTTAGGAGATGAATTATCACAACGGGGAATTTTCAAGAAAAATCTCAGACACTGGAGTGTAAACACTCTCTTCTCTCTCTTTCATTAAATCACTAGTAAAATATGCATTTCTTAGTAATGATTTTCTGTATGGACATTTTTTATGAAAAATACATAAAAAGAACTGTGTCTTACATCAAGGCCATCATGGGGTAAAACCAAGGCTGTGCATGAGAAGCTGTAAGAATGTGCAATTTTCCAATTAGCAGCAGCCTAAAGAGGTTACCAGGTTCCTGGGTAGTACAAATGGTTTCTGCTTGGCTACTGACCAAGAGATTGGTAGTTCAAATCCATCCGGCAGCATTGCACAAGAAAGATCTAGGGATTTTTCCTGAAAGATCACAGCCATGAAAACCCTATGCAGTACAGTTCTACTCTGAAATACATGGGGTTGCCATGAGCTGAAGTCAACTCGACTGAAAGAGGTCTGGGTTTTTGGAAGGCAGTTTCTACACAAAACACTTAGTGGTTGTGGACAAGAAGCAGGAGACGGAATTAAGGCAGATGGGAATTAGGAATTTATTCTCATTGACTACTCTGTATGTTCATGTGGTACATACCTGTGAGGCAGTCCCAGATATAAGACACTTGAATGAAATAGCTGCTGACAATTTATCTGCTGAGGATGTGAGTTATCATACCTTGGACATGAAAAGAACATTGAATTAACTGTTGCTCAAAAGGTTTTGAAAACTTAGGCATTTTTCTTACATATAGGGTACAGTACTTAGATCTAACAGCATCCACAAAGCCTCTCTAGAAAGGAGTTTCTGTTAGGAAGATTTACTACTAAGAGTGGTACCTATCTCTTTATCAAAACACCAGAATCTATCAAGTATCCTTGGGCATGACATGGTGGAGATTGTCTCCGATTATCCAGGTGGGACCAATGTAATCACAAGGGTCCTTATAGGAGGGAAGCAGGGGATCAAAGGAGACAAAAGGCTAGGTGATGACAGATACAAAAGGTTGGAGTGATGTGAGGAAGGGGTCATGAGCCAAGGACTGCAGACAACCTCTAATAGCTTGAAAATCAAGGTAGCAGGTTCTCCCTACACCTTCCAGAAGGAGTCAACCCTCCTGACACCTTGATTTTTAGCCAAGAGAAACTGGCCTCAGACATTCGGTCTTCAGAAGTGTAAGAAAATTAATTTGTGTTGTTTAAGCTACCAAGTCTTATCATCTGTTAAGCAGCAGTAGAAAACTAACACACTTTGACCTAGCATACTGAGGTCATAGCCTCCAGGCTACACAACTACTGCCTGATAATAGTGCTGATGCTAATTCAGATCTGCTGGATAGCAAAAGCTGTTCTCTACTTTTCTGTGTTATAAGACGGATATAAATTATCAACAGAAATATACGTTCATGGTTGTTTCACACTCTTCATTATGAGAACCTTAAAACCGTAGCAAAGGATGCTTCTGAAATCATAGGCAGAAGCTGCTTCAAAACCTCCCATTTCCATACTGGTCTGGGAAGGATGAAGCAGGGCACCACTTGAAAGGTAAACCTAGGGCTGTGGAAGGCAAAGCAACTGCTCTTTATTACTCAGAGGGGCTGAAGGTTGTAGTGTCCCTGGCATGTCCTGAGGCTTCAGAATCATCGAAAGTGAGTATGAAAGTGTTTGGAGGTCATTTAGAACACTGGTTCTCACTCAAGGCCAATTCTGCTTTGCAGGGGAAACCTGGAAATTCTCAGAGACATTTTTGGCTGCCATAAAAAGGGGAGAGGCAATCCAGTGTCTAGAGGTCAAAGACACTGCTCAACGTCCTACAGTGCACAGCACAAAAAATATTCTCTCATACCAACAAAGAAATAACTGTCCCAAAATGTCAACAGCACCATGATTGAGGCACCCAGAATTAGATCCATTTCCTGATTTTGCATAATAAATACGGAGGTCCAGAGAGGTGAAGAGGCCTGTTAGGGCCATCTAATACACCCAAGTGGAAAGTGGGAGATCTGATGATGCCTTGACCCCCCCCACACACACAATACCCCTACCCCATGGCAGAAACGAAACCAGATATAGGAAAGAAGAAGAGGAAGTCAGTGGAACAAAATCCATGCATTTGACAGAGACAGGGTGTGTCCAAACTTCCTTGGGTGTGTTGACCCTGTGCAGAAGAGTGCTTTAAATATCAGGCTTGAGGACCTGCAGAAGACATCCACATTCACCAACTTGTAGCTACAGAGCCAGTGTCCACAGATGTCCAACACCGACCACTGACTGCTAAGCTATAAAAACACTCCTCCTTTTGAATCCTGTTTCTCCTCTTCTGAGCAGGTGTTCAATAAATGCTAGCTCCCTCTTCGTGCATTCTGGCTCTCAGAGATTTCCATCCATTTCCCTCTGCTCTGTTCCAACCTCCACTGTCTCTCATCATCTCTCTCTCTAATCAGAAGAGGCTAGCCTACCTCTAGCACATTCAACTCACTGCCCCCAGAGAGATCTTTCTACAATGCAGACATGCTCATAGAATTCCCTTTATACAAACACCGGACTGATATTCATTAACTTTAGAAATAAGCCACTTCTCTGTAGTCTCAAATATAAGGGCATTTGATAATTCAGCCTCCATCTGCCAAGCCAGTTTCATCTTTCAATATTCTCCATCTCTCCCCCACATTGCCAACCAGACATTTAGAACTAGTTTTGGTGTCCTGAGTATGCCATGTGCTTTTGTGTGTGTGTATGTGTGTGTTAAAATTCACATACCATGATATTCACCTTTTTGCGCACTTTAAAGTGTGCAGTTCATGTAGTATTGGCATCCAAAAAATTAACAATATTGTGAAACCATCAGGACTACCAGTTCCAAATGATTTCATCACCCCAAATAGAAACTCTGTACCCATTAAGAACTTTCCCCATTGCCCGCTTACCCAAGCCCTTAGCAATAACAAATTTGTTTCTATCACTATGGGCGTGCCTACTCTGGACATTTCATATAAACAGAATCATACAATATATGGCTTTTTTTGTCTGGCATCTTTTACACTCCAATTCCTTCTGCATGGAGCACTCTTACCTTGAAATCTTCCGTTCCTGCTTCAAGACACATACCAACTATTTTCTTGCCTCTATACTCTCTAACCCTTCTGAAACAGAGCAGAACAATCATTTCTACACTCAATTACCAATAAATAAATATGAACAGAAATTGCCAATAATGGAAGAAGGATAAACTGAAAGGAATGCTACACTAGGTGTGTCAGAGAGAGAGAGAGAAAGAGGAAGTGAGGAATAAAAAGAACAGCCACTGTGGATGAATTACAAACTAAACCCAGAAAATTCTATTGAGAAAGGGCAGGTTTCAGTCTAATGCGAAGGCTATCCCATAAAACCCATTGCCGTCGAGTCGATTCTGACTCTTAGCGACCCTATAGGACAGTGTAGAACTGCCCCACAGGGTTTCCAAGGAGCACCTGGTGGATTCCAACTGCCAACCCTTCAGTTAGCAGCTGTAGTACTTAATCTCCATGCTACCAGGGTTTCCAATGCGAAGTCTAGGGAATTGAAACTGGAAGGACTTGATACTGTTCAACTTTTACTTTTCATCCATGTCAGGAGCCTTAGGAGATAATCCCATTAAAGGGGCCCTTCCTCCACAAAGTATTCTCTCTGCACTTACACTGATGCCCCGGATCCACCAGATGTTATCACTAAGGACTTGGCTTCCGCTGGTTCTTGTTCTCCCCTGAAAAATCATGAAAAATGAAAGCCCTGCACCCAGGACGGGCAGGGAGACCAAGTGACTCATGAGATCTCTGGAAGACGCAGTTGTGCTTCCTCCTAACCTATCATTGCTTAAACTAAACTGGAATAGATGTACAATAAAAAGAAGCCCTTATCACATCTGAGGCTTCCAGGACTGAATTATCACTGTGCCTCATTAAATAAATTACTCTACTTTCACTCTATCCTCAGAGGACTATGCTTCCCTACAAGCTAAGGAACAAAGTAGAATCGATTTCAGCAGTCATGGCCCTTAGGGGTAGCTTTGGAGCTGGAGACACGTCTCCTATGTCAAATCAGGCAACCTTTCTGAGATGTGGTCTCAAGGGAGCAGGGTATAAGGGAAGACTTCTCCATCTTTAGGCGTGGCTAACTCATTAAGGAAACCCTGGTGGCATAGTGTTAACTGCTACGGCTGCTAACCAAAAAGTCAGTGATTTGAATCCACTGCGAGCTCCTTAGAAACTCGATGGGGCAGTTCTACTCTGAGGGTTGCTATGAATCAGAATCAAATCAACAGCAATGGGTTTACTGTTTTTAACTCATTAAAGACCTGGGAGGGGGAGGGGTAAGATGAGACAGGATCTGTTGAATTTCCAAGATTTTTACTCAGGAATATGAGAATCGCCCTGAGTGAACCCACAACCTCGAAGGACAACCCAATTACTTAACAAGACTTCCATTCTCATTTACTTTTGGCTGGCTTACAGGTACAGCCTCTGGGATGAGTTTATCTCCACAGGGTCACCACAAATTCAAAACCATATCAACTCCCTTTCAGTTTTCAGTCCAAAGGGGAACAGCTGAATGTTACCAACCCATCATGAGACTGGTTGGCAAATGAGACTTGCATCTTAAACAAAATGGGTGTTTGTGTGTGTTACTTGCTCTCAGGAATGTCTGTGATTAGTCAGAAAATCACCTTGGACCACCATATCAATGTCATAAAATGAACTGCTAAATATTCAGAGCAAAGAGAACATGTCAATTTTATGGGTTGTTTCCTTAAAAAAAAAAAAAAAGTGCTGTATGAACTTTGCATTGAATGAAAAATATCTAGTGATTTGAAAGAAAATAATTGGAGTATCTGACTGAGTGTTGGTAGAAGAGGAGAGGGGCAAGTTTCTAATAAGACGTCACTTGAGCTGAGACAGGAAGAATGAATATATTATTAGCTGCATGAAGGGAGGGCCTGGAAGATTTTCATTTAGTGTATGAAACATATTTCTATATCAAATATTCATCCCCACTCCTTTCTCCCTTGTTCTTGTTGTTTTTATGTGCTGTAGAGTCCATTTCCACTCACAGTGACCCTGTGTACAACAGAACGAAACTGCGCCATTCTCGTATTCATTGTTATGCTTGCGTCCATAGTTGCAGCTACTGTGTGAATCCATCTCATTGAGGATCTTCCTCTTTTCTGCTGACCCTGTACTTTACCAGGCATGATGTCCTTCTCCAGGGTTGGTCCCTCCTGACAACATGTCCAAAGTATGCAAGACACGGTCTCGTCATCCTGACTTCTACGGAACATTCTGGTTGTGCTTCTTCCAAGACAGATTCATTCGTCCTTTTGGCAGTCCATGGTATATTCAACATTCTTCGACAACACCACAATTCGAAGGCATCAATTCTTCTTTGGTCTTCTTTATTCATTTTTCTGCTTTAATGTGTGTATTATGCGATTGGAAATACCATGGCTTGGGTCAGGCGCATCTTAGTCCTAAAGGCGACATCTATGTTTCTCAACACTTTAAAGAGGGCCTTTGCAGTAGATTTCCCCAATGCAATGTGTCTTTTGATTTCTTGACTGCTGCTTCCATGGGTGTTGATCCTGAATCCAAGTAAAATGAAATCCTGGACAACTTCAATCTTTTCTCTATTTATTGTGATGTAGCTTATTGGTCCAGTTCTAAGGATTTTTGTTTTCTTTATGTTGAGGTGTAATCCATACTGAAGGCTGTGGTCTTTGATCTTCATTAGTAAGTGCTTCAAGTCCTCTTCACTTTCAGGAACCAGAGTTGTGTCATCTGCATAGCACAGGTTGTTCATGAGTCTTCCTCCAATCCTGATGCCCTGTTCTTCTTCATATAGTCCAGCTTCTCAGATTATTTACTCAGCATACAGACTGAATAGGTATGGTGAAAGGATACAACCCTGACACACACCTTTCCTGACTTTAAACCATTCAGTATTCCCTTGTTCTCTCCGAACAACTGCCTCTTGATCTATATACAGTCCTAGATGAGCAGGGCTGATTGGTATAGGCACAAGTATCTGGCTGCAGTAGGGGGTCACATGCTGATCAAGGCAGGGGGCTGACAACCACCCCTGGCTGTCTGTGAGGAAAGCGTGTCCCTCTTCCCTAGAGCACATAGGTGGGTGGGTTTGGCAGGTAGACTATGGGCACCCAATGCTGTTGGCTGTAGGGACTGGGGGGCAACACTTATTCTTCAACCACTGTCCCAGGTGGCTAGGTGTCATCAGCTGAGCCACGAGCCCTCAGACCCAGGATGTGGGTAGGTGAGGACCCTGCTTAATAGGCAGAGTAGTGCAAATATAATGAACCTCCCTCTCTGCCAGGTAGCTGAAACTGTTGAAGTTAGACTTCAGTTTAATACCCTGTTGTGCTGTGCTTATGAGGGCCTATGCTGTTGAAATGTGCCTACACAGGTCTATGCAGGGGTAAAACATATTGAAAGTCTACGGACCCTTTATGCCTGTGCCTAGGCAGAGGAGCTCTTTATGTCCTGAACTCCTGTCTTAGGGGAGCCAGCAAGTTATATTTTCCCTGTTTGTTAATTTATTCCCTCTCCAAGACCAGGAGAATGGCTCAGAGCAAGTGCAGGGTCCCTCTTCCACCCCAGGGGATGCAGCTGGCTGGTACCCAGTGCAGAGTGGGAAGGGAGCAGGTAGTGGGAGAAAAGATTTTCTTAAAGGGGTATTTTTGGATCCTCATGGTAGGTTAAATGCAGGTACTTGTCTTTTGCCAATTGAGGGCCACTTCTCACTTACTCTGAAGAGTTGAACAGACTCTCAGGCACTCCTTCTCTCCTGATGTGGAAAATGTGTCCTGAATGTCACTGCTTGCCTCAGCACACTCTTGCCAGCACAAGCAGCTTGCTGGGTGCCAGTTCCCTCCAGATCAGGTCTGGCAACTCCTCGATACTTCTGAACTGTTTCTCGCTCCCCTGCCACTCAGTTCTATTTCTCAACTTTGGCTTTGATGTTCAGGACTCTTAGCGTGTCATATATAATCTATTCACTTGTTTTTTCAGGTCTTTGTTGTAAGAGGGACCACAGGAAGCCATCTTGGCCTCCCCTCTGGTGAAGTCTTCTGATGAGCATAAGTGTTCGATTTTTAGGAGCTCCCAGTTATCTGGTTTCTCTTCTAGTGTTTGTGCGTCGTTAGTTATGTTTTGTATTCTGTTTATTCTGTTGCTTTCCCTGGGCCTGTGATAGACATATTTGAGCACCCCAAGCCATGCTTCTGGACTTGGAGAAGGCATAAATTCACAACAGGTGGAAAAGATTAATTTGCCAGCTCCACTAACCTGGGCAGTTCAGGAGAGAAGTGGCTCCTGTCCAGGCATAAACAGCCCATGAACTTTGAATACCTATTCCCCCTGCATGGACCTGTGTGGGCCTATTTGAGGAGAAAAGGCCCTAGCTGGCAGACTGCAACTATTTAAGCTGTGTGGTGGAGAGGTGGGTGTTTGACACCAAGCCACCCATGACAGGGGTCCAAGGATAGCTCATACCTCCCAGTCCTTACAACCAAAAGCTTTGGGTGCCCATGGTTCATCTACAGAACCCACCTACCTGAACGCTCTAGGGAACAGGGAAGCACCTTCCTCAGGGACACTAGTGGAATGATTCTCAGCCCCCTGCCTTGTTTAGAGCATGACACCAAACACCCCGCTCCTCTAAGACTGTAGGACAGAGCGTGTATCAACACTTGATGACCAGACACCTGGACACCTGAGCTGAATCCACACAAGAAAAGTGAATGGACTCATAAGCTCATATACCTGATAACAACTCAAGCCATCTGGTGACAAGATGTCAGAGCTCCAAAGGTGAAAATATTCAAACTAGCTCACTCGAGCAATGCATTTGGGCATATCAAAACAAAACAAAGCAGGAAACTAGGATACAATAAGCAAACATAAAATAAACTAATACAATAACTTACACATGGTTCGGAGACAAGAGTCAATATCAAGTCACATAAAGAAAGAGATCATGATTACTTCAACAAGCTCTCAAAACACTGAATCAAAGAATCCTCTGGATGAAGGTGCCTTCCTGGAGTTACCGGATGCAGAACTCAGAAGATTAATATACAGAACTCTTCAGGATATCATGAGAGATCAGGAAGGAGATCAGGCAACATGCAGAACAAGGCAAGGAACGCAGAGATAAAACTGTTGAAGAAATTAAAAAGGTTATTCAAGAACATAATGAAAAATTTAATAAGCTGAAAAAATCCATAGACAGACAGCAATAAGACATTCAGAAGATTAACAACAAAATTACAGAATTAGACAACTCAACCGAAAGTCAGCAGAGCAGAGTGGAGCAAGTGGAAGGCAGAATTACTGACCTGGAAGATAAAGCACTTGGCACTAATATATTTGAAGAAAAATTGATAAAAGAATTTAAAAAAAGGAAGAAACCTTAAGAATCACATGGGACTTTATCAAGAGAAATACCCTACGAGTGACTGGAGTACCAGAACAGGAAGGGGTAACAGAAAATATAGAGAGAGTTGTTGAAGATTTGTTGGCAGAAAGCTTTCCTGATATTTTCAAAGATGAGAAGATATCAATTCAAGATGCTCATCGAATTCCACATAAGGTAGATTTTAAAAGAAAGCCACCAAGATATATTATTATCAAACTTGCTAAAACCAAAGATGAAGAGAGAATTTTAAGAGCAGCTAGGGATAAATGAAAAGTGACCTACAAAGGAGAGTCAATAAGAATGAGCTCAGACTACTTGGCATAAAAGACGCAGGTAAGAAGGCAAAGGGATGACTTATATAAAAAAATGAAGGAAAGAAATTTCCAGGCAAGAATCAAATATCCAGCAAAACTTTCTCTCAAATATGAAGGTAAAATTAAGACATTTCCAGATAATCAGAGCTTTAGGGAATTTGTAAAAACCAAACCAAAACTATAAGAAATACTAAAGGGAGTTCTTTGGTTAGAAAATCTATAATATCAGGTATCAACCCAACACTAGAACACTGGACAGAGCAATCAGATATCAACCAAGATAGACAAATCACAAAAATAAATCAAGATAAAAAATGCTCAAAACAGGGGGGCGAAGCCAAGATGGCGGACTAGGCAGACGCTACCTCGGATCCCTCTTACAACAAAGACACGGAAAAACAAGTGAATCGATCACATACATAACAATCTACGAACCCTGAACAACAAACACAGATTTAGAGACGGAGAACGAACTAATACAGGGAAGCAGCGATTGTTTCCAGAGCCTGGAGCCAGCGTACCAGTCAGGTACGGCACAAGCACAGAGAGCTGCCCCACTCCCCTGAACTTACCCCGGGAGGGGGACCAGCCGGTTCCACAGGTGGCGTGGGACGCAGCCAGTAGGAGAAGTCCCCGGGAGGCAGTGACTGGTCTTGGAGCAGAAAGAGCAGCCTCCGAGCCGAGGAACCGTCCCGCAGGGATTTGGACTGGATGCAGGTACGCCATAAACACGGAGAGTTGCTCCACCCCCCTGAACTAACCCCGGGAAGGGGACCAGCCGGGTCGCGCGGGCGGCGTGGGACGCAGCCGGTAGGAGAAGTCCCCGGGAGGCAGCGACTGGTATTGCAGCGGGGAGAACAGTGTCCCAGCTGGGACACTCGGTCACGGCACAAGCACGGGGACCTGCTCCACCCATCTGAACTAACCCCGGGAGGAGGCCCAACTGGTTCTCGGAGGCGGCACGACCACGTGGCTGGAGGGACGAGAAGTCCCCGGGAGGCAGCGACTGATTTTGGAGTCAAGAGTGCACCGTCCCAGTAGGGGAGCCTTGACGCTGGGCGTGGGGCTGGAAGCGGAGGATCTGACTGTGACTCCAGTGGGCCAGACCTCCCCCCCCCGGGCAATCTCCACACAGCCAGGACACATAGGCGACGCGCCCCGCGGGAGTCTCAGATATAATAGTCATTCCAAGCAAGACAAGCAACTCTGGCTATATTCTGAGGTGCTACTCTCCTATCTCTCTGTTCCCTCCCCCACCCTCCCCAGGCGGCTTCATTAACATCTGAATAGCCTGAGCCAGAGGGAGAACTCTGATAGGGATCTGACTGCAGTTTTTTTTTAGCGGATTTTCTGGAAAAACTAGTTTCCCAGTGATGGCTCGGAGACAACAATCCATATCAAACCACTTAAAGAAGCAGACCATGACAGCTTCTCCAACCCCCCAAACAAAAGAATCAAAATCTTTCCCAAATGAAGATACAATCCTGGAATTATCAGATACAGAATATAAAAAACTAATTTACAGAATGCTTAATGATATCACAAATGAAATTAGGATAAATGCAGAAAAAGCCAAGGAACACACTGATAAAACTGTTGAAGAACTGAAAAAGATTATTCAAGAACATACTGGAAAAATTAATAAGTTGCAAGAATCCATAGAGAGACAGCATGTAGAAATCCAAAAGATTAACAATAAAATTACAGAATTAGACAATGCACTAGGAAGTCAGAGGAGCAGACTCGAGCAATTAGAATGCAGACTGGGACATCTGGAGGACCAGGGAATTAACACCAACATAGCTGAAAAAAAATCAGATAAAAGAATTAAAAAAAATGAAGAAACCCTAAGAATTATGTGGGACTCTATCAAGAAGGATAACCTGCGGGTGATTGGAGTCCCAGAACAGGAAGGGGGGACAGAAAACACAGAGAAAATAGTTGAAGAACTCCTGACACAAAACTTCCCTGACATTATGAAAGACGAAAGGATATCTATCCAAGATGCTCATTGAACCCCATTTAAGATTGATCCAAAGAGAAAAACACCAAGACATATTATCATCAAACTCACCAAAACCAAAGATAAACAGAAAATTTTAAAAGCAGCCAGGGAGAAAAGAAAGGTTTCCTTCAAGGGAGAATCAATAAGAATATGTTCTGACTACTCAGCAGAAACCATGCAGGCAAGAAGGGAATGGGACCACATATACAGAACACTGAATGAGAAAAACTGCCAGCCAAGGATCATATATCCAGCAAAACTCTCTCTGAAATATGAAGGCGAAATTAAGATATTTACAGACAAACACAAGTTTAGAGAATTTGCAAAAACCAAACCAAAGCTACAAGAAATACTAAAGGATATTGTTTGGTCAGAGAACCAATAATATCAGATATCAGCACAACACAAGGGCACAAAACAGAACGTCCTGATATCAACTCAAATAGGGAAATCACAAAAACAAACAAATTAAGATTAATTAAAAAAAAATACACATAACAGGGAATCATGGAAGTCAATAGGTAAAAGATCACAATAATCAAAAAGAGGGACTAAATACAGGAGGCATTGAACTGCCATATGGAGAGTGATACAAGGCGATATAGAACAATATAAGTTAGGTTTTTACTTAGAAAAATAGGGGTAAATAATAAGGTAACCACAAAAAGGTATAACAACTCTATAACTCAAGATAAAAACCAAGAAAAACGTAACGACTCAACTAACATAAAGTCAAGCACTATGAAAATGAGGATCTCACAATTTACTAAGAAAAACACCTCAGCACAAAAAAGTATGTGGAAAAATGAAATTGTCAACAACACACATAGAAAGGCATCAAAATGACAGCACTAAAAACTTATTTATCTATAATTACCCTGAATGTAAATGGACTAAATGCACCAATAAAGAGACAGAGAGTCACAGACTGGATAAAGGAACACGATCCATCTATATGCTGCCTACAAGAGACACACCTTAGACTTAGAGACACAAACAAACTAAAACTCAAAGGATGGAAAAAAGTATATCAAGCAAACAATAAGCAAAAAAGAAGAGGAGTAGCAATATTAATTTCTGACAAAATAGACTTTAGACTTAAATCCACCACAAAGGATAAAGAAGGACACTATATAATGATAAAAGGGACAATTGATCAGGAAGACATAACCATATTAAATATTTATGCACCCAATGACAGGGCTGCAAGATACATAAATCAAATATTAACAGAATTGAAAAGTGCAATAGACACCGCCACAATTACAGTAGGAGACTTCAACACACCACTTTCGGAGAAGGACAGGACATCCAGTAAGAAGCTCAACAGAGACAGGGAAGATCTAATTACAACAATCAACCAACTTGACCTCATTGACTTATACAGAACTTTCCACCCAACTGCTGCCAAATATACTTTTTTTTCTAGCGCACATGGAACATTCTCTAGAATAGACCACATATTAGGTCATAAAACAAACCTTTGCAGAGTCCAAAACATCGAAATATTACAAAGCATCTTCTCAGACCACAAGGCAATAAAACTAGAGATCAATAACAGAAAAACTAGGGAAAAGAAATCAAACACTTGGAAAATGAACAATACCCTCCTGAAAAAAGACTGGGTTATAGAAGACATCAAGGAGGGAATAAGGAAATTCATAGAAAGCAACGAGAATGAAAATACTTCCTATCAAAACCTCTGGGACACAGCAAAAGCAGTGCTCAGAGGTCAATTTATATCAATAAATGCACACATACAAAAAGAAGAAAGAGCCAAAAGCAGAGAACTGTCCCGACAACTTGAACAAACAGAAAGTGAGCAACAAAAGAATCCATCAGGCACCAGAAGAAAATAAATAATAAAAATTAGAGCTGAACTAAATGAATTAGAGAACAGAAAAACAATTGAAAGAATTAACAAAGCCAAAAGCTGGTTCTTTGAAAAAATTAACAAAATTGATAAACCATTGGCCAGACTGACTAAAGAAATACAGGAAAGGAAACAAATAACCCGAATAAGAAACGAGAAGGACCACATCACAACAGAACCAAATGAAAGTAAAAGAATCATTTCAGATTACTACGTAAAATTGTACTCTAACAAATTTGCAAACCTAGAAGAAATGGATGAATTCCTGGAAAAACACTACCTACCTAAACTAACACATTCAGAAGTAGAACAACTAAATAGACCCATAACAAAAAAAGAGATTGAAACGGTAATCAAAAAACTCCCAACAAAAAAAAGCCCTGGCCCGGATGGCTTCGCTGCACAGTTCTATCAAACTTTCAGAGAAGAGTTAACACCACTACTACTAAAGGTATTCCAAAGCATAGAAAATGACGGAATACTACCCAACTCATTCTATGAAGCCACCATCTCCCTGATACCAAAACCAGGTAAAGACATTACAAAAAAAGAAAATTATAGACCTATATCCCTCATGAACATTGATGCAAAAATCCTCAACAAAATTCTAGCCAATAGAATCCAACAACACATCAGAAAAATAATTCACCCTGATCAAGTGGGATTTATACCAGGTATGCAAGGCTGGTTTAATATCAGAAAACCATTAATGTAACCCATCACATAAATAAAACAAAAGACAAAAACCACATGATCTTATCAATCGATGCAGAAAAGGCATTTGACAAAGTCCAACACCCATTCATGATAAAAACTCTTACCAAAATAGGAATTGAAGGAAAATTCCTCAACATAATAAAGGGCATCTATGCAAAGCCAACAGCCGATATCACTCTAAATGGAGAGAACCTGAAAGCATTTCCCTTGAGAACGGAAACCAGACAAGGATGCCCTTTATCACCGCTCTTATTCAACATCGTGTTGGAAGTCTTAGCCAGGGCAATTAGGCTAGAGAAAGAAATAAAAGGTATCCGGATTGGCAACGAAGAAGTAAAGTTATCACTATTTGCAGATGACATGATTATATACACAGAAAACCCTAAGGAATCCTCCAGAAAACTACTGAAACTAATAGAAGAGTTTGGCAGAGTCTCAGGTTATAAAATAAACATACAAAAATCACTTGGATTCCTCTACATCAACAAAAAGAACACTGAAGAGGAAATAACCAAATCAATACCATTCACAGTAGCCCCCAAGAAGATAAGATACTTAGGAATAAATCTTACCAAGGATGTAAAAGACCTATACAAAGAGAACTACAAAGCTCTACTACAAGAAATTCAAAAGGACATACTTAAGTGGAAAAACATACCCTGCTTATGGATAGGAAGACTTAACATAGAAAAAATGTCTATTCTACCAAAAGCCATCTATACATTTAACGCACTTCCGATCCAAATTCCAATGTCATATTTTAAGGGGACAGAGAAACAAATCACCAATTTCATATGGAAGGGAAAGAAGCCCCGGATAAGCAAAGCATTACTGAAAAAGAAGAAGAAAGTGGGAGGCCTCACTCTACCTGATTTCAGAACCTATTATACAGCCACAGTAGTCAAAACAGCCTGGTATTGGTACAACAACAGACACATAGACCAATGGAACAGAATTGAGAACCCAGACATAGATCCATCCACGTATGAGCAGCTGATATTTGACAAAGGACCAGTGTCAATTAACTGGGGAAAAGATAGCCTTTTTAACAAATGGTGCTGGCATAACTGGATATCCATTTGCAAAAAAATGAAACAGGACCCATACCTCACACCATGTACAAAAACTAACTCCAAGTGGATCAAAGACCTAAACATAAAGACTAAAACGATAAAGATCATGGAAGAAAAAATTGGGACAACCCTAGGAGCCCTAAATACAAGGCATAAACAGAATACAAAACATTACCAAAAATGATGAAGAGAAACCCGATAACTGGGAGCTCCTAAAAATCAAACACCTATGCTCATCTAAAGACTTCTCCAAAAGAGTAAAAAGACCACCTACAGATTTGGAAAGAATTTTCAGCTATGACATCTCAGACCAGCGCCTGATCTCTAAAATCTACATGATTCTGTCAAAACTCAACCACAAAAAGACAAACAACCCAATCAAGAAGTGGGCAAAGGATATGAACATACATTTCACTAAAGAAGATATTCAGGCAGCCAACAGATACATGAGAAAATGCTCTCGATCATTAGCCATTAGAGAAATGCAAATTAAAACTACGATGAGATTCCATCTCACACCAGCAAGGCTGGCATTAATCCAAAAAACACAAAATAATAAATGTTGGAGAGGCTGCGGAGAGATTGGAACTCTCATACACTGCTGGTGGGAATGTAAAATGGTACAACCACTTTGGAAATCTATCTGGCGTTATCTTAAACAGTTAGAAATAGAACTACCATACAACCCAGAAATCCCAATCCTCGGAATATACCCTAGAGATACAAGAGCCTTCATACAAACAGATATATGCACACCCATGTTTATTGCAGCTCTGTTTACAATAGCAAAAAGTTGGAAGCAACCAAGGTGTCCGTCAACGGATGAATGGGTAAATAAATTGTGGTATATTCACACAATGGAATACTACGCATCGATAAAGAACAGTGACGAATCTCTGAAACATTTCATAACATGGAGGAACCTGGAAGGCATTATGCTGAGCGAAATTAGTCAGAGACAAAAGGACAAATATTGTATAAGACCACTATTATAAGATCTTGAGAAATAGTAAACCTGAGAAGAACACATACTTTTGTGGTTACGAGGGGGGGAGGGAGGGACGGTGGGAGAGGGTTTTTATTGATTAATCAGTAGATAAGAACTGCTTTAGGTGAAGGGAAAGACAACACTCAATACATGGAAGGTCAGCTCAATTGGACTGGACCAAAAGCAGTTTCCGGGATAAAATGAATGCTTCAAAGGTCAGCGGAGCAAGGGCGGGGGTCTGGGGAACATGGTTTGCGGGGACTTCTGAGTCAATTGGCAAAATAATTCTATTATGAAATCATTCTGCATCCCACTTTGAAATGTGGCGTCTGGGGTCTTAAATGCTAACAAGCAGCCATCTAAGATGCAGCAATTGGTCTCAACCCACCTGGAGCAAAGGAAAATGAAGAACACCAAGGCCACACGACAACTAAGAGCCCAAGAGACAGAAAGGGCCACATGAACCAGAGACCTACATCATCCTGAGACCAGAAGAACTAGTTGGTGCCCGGCCACAATCGATGACTGCCCTGACAGGGAGCACAGCAGAGGACCCCTGAGGGAGCAGGAGATCAGTGGGATGCAGACCCCAAATTCTCATAAAAAGACCAAACTTAATGGTCTGACTGAGACTGGAGGAATCCCGGCGGCCATGCTCCCCAGACCTTCTGTTGACACAGGACAGGAACCATCCCCGAAGACAACTCATCAGAAATGAAAGGGACTGGTCAGCGGGTGGGAGAGAGACGCTGATGAAGAGTGAGCTAATTATATCGGGTGGACACTTGAGATTGTGTTGGCAACTCTTGTCTGGAGGGGGGATGGGAGGATAGAGAGAGAGGGAAGCCGGCAAAATTGTCAAGAAAGGAGAGACTGAAAGGGCTGACTCAAGAGGGGGAGAGCAAGTGGGAGTAGGGAGTGAGATGTATGTAAACTTATACGTGACAGACTGATTGGATTTGTAAACGTTCACTTGAAGCTTAATAAAAGTTATAAAAAAAAATGCTCAAAACACAGAAACAGTGACATCATTATGTAAAAGAAGAAAACATCAAAAAAATAATAAACAGAGACTAAAAAAAAAATTTTTTTTTCTAAGAAATGTAGTCATAGATCTTTCACATGGAGAGGAAGACAAGGCGATATAAAGAAACAAAAGTTAGGTTTAAATTTAGAAAAATAGGGGTAAATATTAAGGTAACCACAGAGGAAATTACTATTATACTCATCAAAATAAAATATAAGAAAAAAGTAGAGACTGAGAAGACACAAAATTAACAACAAGTAAGAGGAAAAGATGACATATAAAGATAAACTACTCAACAAAAAAAGTTAAGTGGGAAGAAGAAACTGTCAACAGCACACAAAAAAAGGACATCAAAATGACAGCACTAAACTCAAACCTATTCATAATTACACTGAATGTTAAATGACTAAATGCACCAATAAAAAGAAAGAGAGTGACAGAATGGATAAAAAAAAACACGATCCATCTATTTGCTCCCTACAAGAGACACACCTCAGACTTAGAGACACAAACAAACTAAAATTCAAAGGATAGAAAAAAAATATCTCAAGCAAACAACAATCAAAAAAGAGCAGGAGTGGCAATATTAATTTCTGACAAAATAGACTTTAAAGTTGAATCCACCACAAAGGATAAGGAAGGACACTATATAACGATTAAAGGGATAATATACCAGCAGGATATAACCATATTAAATATTTATGCACCCAATGACAAGGCTGCAAGATACATAAAACAAAATCTATCAGCATTTAAAAGTAAGCTAGGGAGATCCACAATTATAGTAGAAGAGTTCAACACACCACCTTCAGTGAAGGAGAGGATATCCAGAAAGAAGCTCAATAAAGACTCAGAAGATCTAAATACCAAAATCAACCAACTCGACCTTATAGACATATACAGAACACTCCACCCAACAGCAGCCAAGTATATTTTCTTTTCCAGTGCACACGGAACATTCTCTAGAATAGACCACATATTAGGTCATAAAGCAAGCCTTAGCGGAATTCAAAACATCGAAATATTACAAAGCATCTTCTCTGACCATAAGGCCATAAAAGTGGAAATCAATAACGGAGAAAGCAGGGAATAGAAATCTAACACTTGGAAACTGAACAATATCTTGCTCAAAAAAGGCTGGGTTATAGAAGACATTAAGGATGGAGTTAAGAAATTCATAGAATCAAATAAGAATGGAAACACTTCCTATCAGAACCTTTAGGACACAGTGAAAGCAGTGCTCAGAGGTCAATTTTTATAAATAATGCACACACACAAAAAGGAGAAAGGGCCAAAATCAAAGAATTGTCCCTACAACTTGAACAAATAGAGAG
This sequence comes from Loxodonta africana, assembly GCF_030014295.1. Classification (NCBI taxonomy): domain Eukaryota; kingdom Metazoa; phylum Chordata; class Mammalia; order Proboscidea; family Elephantidae; genus Loxodonta; species Loxodonta africana. The sequence goes on from NC_087344.1 coordinate 29,409,441, forward strand.
CAACAAAGGAAACCTTCAGGAACTAGAAGACAGGAAATTAAAGAATTAGAGGCGAACTAAATGAAAAACAGAAAAACAATTGAAAGAGTTGTTGTTTGGTGCAGTCGAGTCGGTTCCGAACATGCCAACCCTATGCACAACAGAATGAAACACTGCCCGGTCCTGAGTCAACCTTACAGTCGTTGTCATGCTTGAGCCCATTGTTGTAGCCACTGTGTCAATCCACCTCGTTGAGGGGCATCCTCCTTTCTGGTGACCCTGTACTTTGCCAAGCATGATGTCCTTCTCCAGAGACTGATCCCTCCTGACAATATGTCCAAAATATATACGACACAGTCTCGCCATCCTTGCTTCTAAGGAGCATTCTGGTTGTACTTCTTCCAAGACAGATTTGTTCGTTCTTCTGGCACTCCATGGTATATTCAATATTCTTCACCAACACCAAAATTCAAAGGAATCAAAACTTCTTCTGTCTTCCTTATTCACTGTGCAGCTTTAACATGTATATGATGCAACTGAAAATACTATGGCTTGAGAGAGGCGGAGCCAAGATGGCAGAATAGACAGATGCCTCATGTTGAGCCCTCCTTACAACAAAGACACACACAAAAAAGTGAAATGAGTATATTTCTGACAAGCTGGGAGCCCTGAGCATCAAAGGCAAGCTTAGCCAATGAACTGAGGGGCAGGAGAAGGAAGAGACTCTTCAGAAGCAGAATGGACTTACCAGACATGAATTGCCAGGAGCCCTCAGGCACCATTCCCAGAGTGGAGGCAGCGGCGGCAGTGGGCTGGTACTAGCGTTCGCAGCAGTTTCCTCAGGGAGATGCAGACAGCCACACAGCCTACTCACACCTCCAGAACCTGAGAAAAACGGCGCTTCGGCAAGAGCTAAGTATTGCATATATTTTACTGCAACCCCCCAACCCCCAAGCTGACTTCAGTAGCTGAATCCCTGGGCCTGAGATAGACCCTGGTGAGCACCTAGAGTCATCCTCCAGGCCTTCGGGAAGGAAAAAATCTGCAACTGACGGGAAAAGTTAATTTGCTAGCTCCATTAACCAGGGGAGCTCAGGACAGAAGCAGCTCCTGGCCAGGCATAAACCAGCACCTTTCCCTTCTGCATGAACCTCTGTGGGCCTATTTCAGGAGAATAGGCCCTTGTTGGCAAACTCCAACCGTTTCAGCTGTGCAGTGCAGAGGTGGTTATTTGCTGTTTGACATTGCTTTGCCTATGAAACAAGGTCCTCACTTACCCACAACAGGGACCTAAGGACTGGTAGCTCCAATCAGCTCACCTAACCACCCACGACAGAGTTCCAAAGATAACTGGTACCTCCCAGTCCTTACAACCAAAAGCTTTGGATGCCCATGGTCCCTCCGCAGAACCCACCCACCAGGATGCTCTAGAGAATAGAGACGTGTTTTCCTAAGAGACACATGGGGGTCGGTTCTCAGCCCCCTGCCTTGTTCAGAGTGTACCCCCCCTGCTGCAATCAGATACTGGTATATATGCCAATCACCCCTGCCCCTCTAAGACTGTAAGATAGAGCCTGAACCACATACTTGATGATCAGCTACCTGGAAACCTGAGCTGAATTCATACAAGAAAGCTGAATGGGCTCCTAGGCTGATATGCCTGATAACAGCTCTAGCCACCTGGGGACAGGACACCAGAACTCCAAAGGTGAAAATAATCAAGCTAGCTCACTCAAGCAACCCATAGGGGCATACCAAAACAAAACAAAGCAAGAAGCTATGACACAGTAAGCAAGCATAAACTAATACAATAACTTATACATGGCTCGGAGACAGAGTCAATATCAAGTCACATAAAGAAACAGACCATGATCACCTCAACAGGCTCTCAAAGAATCCAGGGATCTTCTAGATGAAAGTGCATTCCTGGAATTACCAGATACAGAATATAAAAGTTTAATATACAGAACCCTTCAAGACATCAGGAAGAAAATGAGGCAATACGCAGAACAAGCCAAGGAACACACAGATAAAGCAACTGAAGAAATCAGAAAGATTATTCAGGAACATAATGAAAAGTTTAACAAACTGGAAAAATCCATAGACAGACAGCAATCAGAAATTCAGAAGATTAACAATAAAATTTCAGAATTAGATAACTCACTAGAAAGTCAGAGGAGCAGAATTGAGCAAGTAGAAGCTAGAATTTCTGAACTCGAAGATAAATCACTTGGCACTAATATATTTGAAGAAAAATCAGATAAAACAATTTTAAAAAATGAAGAAAACTTAAGAGTCATGTAGGACTGTATCAAGAGAAATAACCTCCGAGTGATTGGAGTACCAGAACAGGGAGGGATAACAGAAAATACAGACAAAATGGTTGAGGATTTGTTGGCAGAAAACTTCCCTAATATTGTGAGAGATGAGAGGATATCTATCCAAGATGCTCATCGAACTCCACATAAGGTAGATCTTAAAAGAAACTCACCAAGACATACATAATCAAACTTGCCAAAACCAAAGATAAAGAGAGAATTATAAGATAAACAAAAAGTCACCTATGAAGGAAAGCCAATAAGAATAAGCTCGGACTACTCAGCAGAAACCATGCAGGCAAGAAGGCAATGGGATGACATATTTAAAAAATTGAAGGAAAAAAATTGCCTGCCAAGAATCATATATCCAGCAAAACTGTCTCTTAAATATGAAGGTGAAATTAAGACATTTCCAGATAAACACAAGTTGAGGGAATTCATAAAAACCAAACCAAAACTACAAGAAATACTAAAGGGAGTTCTTTGGTTAGAAAATCAACAATGTCAGATATCTACCCAAGACTAGATCACTGGGCAGAGCAACCACAAGTCAAGCCAGACAGGGAAATCCAGAAAAACAAAGCAAGATTATTAAAAAGAAAAAAAGCCCAACACAGGGTAACGGTGATGTTATTATATAAAAGAAGACAACATTAAAATAATAAACGGGGTCTAAGAAATGTAATCATACACCTTCCATATGGAGAGGAAGATATGGCGATACAAAGAAGCAAAAGTTAGTTTTAAATTTAGAAAAATAGGGGTAAATAATAAGGTAACCACAAGGGAGACAAACTATCCTACTCATCAAAATAAAATACAAGGGAAAAATACAGACACAGCAGAAACAAAATCAACAACAACAAATATGAGGAAAGGACAATATATAAAGAAAATCTACTCAGCACATAAAATCAAGTGGGAAAAAGAAACTGTCAACACACAAAAAAAGACAGCAAAATGATAGCACTAAATTCATACCTATCCATAATTACCCTGAATGTCAATGGGCTAAATGCACCAATAAAGAGACAGAGAGTGGCAGACTGGATTAAAAAACAAGATCCGTCTATATACTGCCTACAAGAGACACACCTTAGACTTACAGACACAAACTAAAACTCAAAGGATGGAAAAAAATATATCAAGCAAAAAACAATCCAAAAAGAGCAGAAGTGGCAATATTAATTTCTGACAAAATAGACTTTAAAGTTAAATCCATCAGAAAGGATAAGGAAGGACACTATATGATGATTAAAGGGACAATACACCAAGAAGACATAACCATATTAAATATTTATGCATCCGATGACAGCGCTGCAAGATACGTAAAACAAACTCTATCAGCATTGAAAACTGAGATAGACAGCTCCACAATAATAGTAGGCTATTTTAACACACCACTTTCGGTGAAGGACAGGATATCCAGAAAGAAGCTCAATAAAGACTCAGAAGATCTAAATAACACAATCAACCAACTTGACTTCGTAGAGATATACAGAACACTCAACCCAACAGCAACCACCTATACTTTCTTTTCTAGAGCACATGGAACATTCTCCAGAACAGACCACATATTAGGTCATAAAGCAAGCCTTAGCAGAATCCAAAACATTGAAATATTACAAAGCATCATCTCTGAACACAAGGCTGTAAAAGTGGTAATCAATAACAGGAAAAGCAGGGAAAAGACATCAAACACTTGGAAACTGAACAATGCCCTGCTCAAAAAAGACTGGATTATAGAAGACATTAAGGATGGAATAAAGAAATTCAGAGAATCCAATGAGGATAAAAACACTCCCTATGAGAACCTTTGGGACACAGCAAAAGCGGTGCTCAGAGGTCAATTTCTATCAATAAATGCACACATCCAAAAAGAAGAAAGGGCCAAAATCAAAGAATTATCCATACAACAGGAACACATAGAAAGAGAGCAACAAAAGAAACCTACAGGCACCAGAAGAAAACAAATAATAAAAATTAGAGCAGAACTAAATGAAATAGAAAACAGAAAAACAATTGAAAGAATTAACAAGTCAAAAGCTGGTTTTTTGAAAAAATTAACAAAATTGATAAACCTCTTGCCGAAATGGAAAAAGAAAAACAGGAGAGGGAGCAAATAACCTGAATAAAAAATGAGATGGGCGATATTACAACAGACCCAACTGAAATTAAAAGAGCCATATCAGATTACTATGAAAAGCTGTACTCAAACAAATTTGAAAACCTAGAAGAAATGGCTGAATTCCTAGAAACACACTACCTACCTAAACTAACACAAACAGAGGTAGAACAGAGGTAGAACAACTAAATAGACCCACAACAAAAGAAGAGATTGAAAAGGTAATCAAAAAACTCCCCCCCCCCACCAAAAAAAAGCCCCGGTCCGGATGGTTTCACTGCAGAGTTCTACCAAACTTTCAGAGAAGAGTTAACTCCACTACTACTAAAGGTATTTCAGAGCATAGAAAAGGATGGAATACTCCCAAACTCACTCCATGAAGCCATCATATTCCTGATACTGAAACCAGGTAAAGACACCACAAGAAAAGAAAATTATAGACCTATATCCCTCATGAATGTAGATGAAAAAATCCTCACCAAAATTCTAGCCAATAGAATTCAACAACATATCAAAAAAATAATTCACTATGACCAAGTGGGATTCATACCAGGTATGCAGGGATGGTTCAACATTAGAAAAACAATGAATGGAATCCACCTCAGAAATAAAAGACAAAAATCACAGGATTTTATTGATTGATGCAGAAAAGGCATTTAACAAAGTTCAACACTCATTCATGTTAAAAACTCTCAGCAAAATAGGAATAGAAGGAAAATTCCTCAACATAATGAAGGGCATTTTTAGCAAGCCAACAGCCAATATCACTCTAAATGGAGAGAGCCTGAAAACATTCCCACTGAGATCGGGAACCAGACAAGGGTGCCCTTTATCACCACTCTTATTCTGGAAGTCCTAGCCAGAGCAATTAGGCTAGATAAAGGAATAAAGGATATCCAGATTGGTAAGGAAGAAGTCAAAGTATCTCTATTTGCAGATGACATGATCTTATACACAGAAAACCCTAAGGAATCCTCCAGAAAACTACTGAAACTAATAGAAGAGTTCAGCAGAGTATCACGATACAAGATAAACATACAAAAATCAGTTGGATTCCTCTACACCAACAAAAAGAACATTGAAGAGGAAATCACCAAATCAATGCCATTTACACTGGCCCCCAAGAAGATAAAATACTTAGGAATAAATCTTACCAGAGATGTAAAAGATTTATACAAAGAAAACTACAGTACACTTCTGCAAGAAACCAATAGAGACTTACATAAGTGGAAGAACATGCCTTGCTCGTGGATAGGAAGACTTATAAAAATGTCTATTCTACCAAAAGTGATCTAGACATTTAATGCACTTCTGATCCAAACCCCAATGACATTCTTTAAGGAGATGGAGAAACAAATCACCAACTTCATATGGAAGGGAATGAGGCCCCGGATAAAGAAGGCATTACTGAAAAAGAAGAACAAAGTGGGAGGCCTTACTTTACCTGAGTTTAGAACCTATTATACCGCCACAGTAGTCAAAACAGCCTGGTACTGGTACAACAACAGATACACGGACCAATGGAACAGAATTGAGAATGCAGACATAAATCCATCCACATAAGAGTACTTGATATTTGACAAAGGCCCCAAAACACTTAAGTGAGGAAAAGACAGTCTTTTTAACAAATGGTGCTGGCATAACTGGATATCCATCTGCAAAAAGATGAAACAAGACCCATACCTCATTCCATACAAAAAAAAACTAAATTAAAATGGATCAAAGACCTAAATATAAAATCTAAAACGATAAAGATGATGGAAGAAAAAATAGGGACAACATTAGGAGCCCTAATACATGGCATAAAAAGTATGCAAAACATTATAAAGAATGTAGAAGAAAAACTAGATACCTGGGAGCTCCTAAAAATCAAACACCTGTGCTCATCCAAAGATTTCACCAAAAGTGTAAAAAGACTACCTACAGACTGGGAAAAAGTTTTTAGCTATGACATTTCTGGTCAGCACCTGATCTCTAAAATCTACATGATACTGCAAAAACTCAACTGCAAAAAGACAAATAACCCAATTTAAAAAAACGGCAAAAGAAGACATTCAGGTAGCTAACAAATACGTGAGGAAACATTGGTGATCATTAGCCATTAGAGAAATGCAGATCAAAACTACAATGAGATTTCTTCTCACCCCAACAAGGCTGGCATTATTCCAAAAAACACAAAATAATAAATGTTGGAGAGGCTATAGAGAAATTGGAACACTTATACACTGCTGGTGGGAAAGTCAAATGGTACAACCACTTTGGAAATCGACTTAGTGCTTCCTTAAAAAGCTAGAAAGAACTACCATACGATTCAGCAACCCCACTCCTTGGAATATATCCTAGAGAAATAAGAGCCTTCACAGGAACAGATAGATGCACACCCATGTTTATTGCAGCACTGTTTACAATAGCAAAACAATGGAAGCAACCAAGGTGCCTGTCAACAGAAGAATGGATAAATAAATTATGGTATATTCACACAATGGAATACTACGCATCGATAAAGAACAGTGAGGAATCTGTGAAACATTTCATAACATGGAGGAACCTGGAAGGCATTAGGCTGAGGGAAATTACTCAGTTGCAAAAGGACAAATATTGTATGAGACCACTATTTTAAGAACTTGAGAAATAGTTTAAACTGAGAAGAAAACATTCTTTTGTGGTCACAAGAGAGGGGGTGTGAGGGAGGGAGAGGTGTATTCACTAATTAGATAGTAGATAAGAACTACTTTAGGTGAGGGGAAAGACAACACACAATATAGGGGAGGTCAGCAGGCTGGATCCAACCAAAACAAAGAAGTTTCCTGAATAAACTGAATGCTTCGAAGGCCAGCATAGCAGGGGCGGGGGTTTGCAGACCATGGCTTCAGGGGACATCTAAGTCAATTGGCATAATAAAATCTACTATGAAAACATTCTCCATCCCACTTTAAAGAGTGGCATCTGGGGTCTTAAACGCTAGCAAGCAGCCATCTAAGATGCATCAATTGGTCTCAACCCACCTGGATCAAAGGAGAATAAAGAACACCAAGGACACAGGTGACTACGAGCCCAAGAGACAGAAAGGGCCAAATGAACCAGAGACTACATCATCCTGAGACCAGAAGAACTAGATGGTGCCCAGCTACAACCGAGGATTGCCCTGACAGGGAACAAAACAGAAACCCCAGAGGGAGCAGGAGAGCAGTGGGATGCAGACCCCAAATTCTCATAAGACCAGACTTAATGGTCTGACTGAGACTGGAAGGACCCCAGTGGTCATGGCCCCCAGACTTCTGTTGGCCCAGGACAGCAACCACTCTGGAAGCCAACTCTTCAGACATGGATTGGAATGGACAATGGGTTGGAGAGGGATGGGGTGAGGAGTGAGCTTCTTGGATCAGGTGGACACTTGAGACTATGTTGGTGTCTCCTGCCTGGAGGGGAGATGAGAGGGTGGAGGGGGTTAGAAGCTGGCGAAATGGACATGAAAAGAGAGAGTGGAGGGAGAGAGCAGGCTGTCTCATTAGGGGGAGAGTAATCGGAAGTGTGTAGCAAGGTGTATATGGGTTTTTGTGTGAGAGACTGACTTGATTTGTAAACTTTCGCTTAAAGTAGAAAAAAATTATTTAAAAAAATACTATGGCTTGAGTCAGGCACAACTTAGTCTTCAAGGTGAGATCTTTGCTCTTCAACACTTTAAAGAGGGCCTTTGCAGAAGATTTACCCAATGCAATGTGTCTTTTCATTTCTTGACTGCTGCTTCCATGGCTGTTGATTGTGGATCCAGTAAAATCAAATCCTTGACAACTTCAGTGTTTTCTCCATGTACCATGATGTTGCTCACTGGCCCAGTAACGAGGATCTTTGTTTTCTTTATGTTGAGGTACAATCCATACTGAAGGCTGTGGTATTTGATCTTCATCAGTGAGTGCTTCAAGTCCTCTTCACCTTCAGCAAGCAAGTTTGTGTCATCTGCATAACAGAGGTTGTTAATGAGTCTTCCTCCAATCCTGATGCCTTGTTCTTCTTCGTATAGTCCAGCTTCTCGTATTATTTGCTCAGCATGCAGATTTAACAGGTACGGTGAAAGAATACAACCCTGACACACACCTTTCCTGACTTTAACCCAATCAGTATCCCCTTGTTCTGTCCAAACAACTGCCTCTTGATCTATGTAAAGGTTCCTCAGGAACACAATTAAGTGTTCTGGAATTCCCATTCTTCGCAATGTTATCCACAATTTGTTATGATCCACATAGTCGACTGCCTTTGCATAGTCAATAAAACACAGGTAAACATCCTTCTGGTATTCTCTGCTTTCAGCCAGGATCCATCGGACATCAGCAATGATATCCCTGGCTCCATGTCCTCTTCTGAAACTGGTCTGAATTTCTGGCAGTTCCCTGTCGATACATTGCTACAGCCGTTTTTGAATGATCTTCAGGAAAATTTTCTTGCGTGTTGATGTTACTCTATAATTTCCACATTCAGTTGTATCACCTTTCTTGGGAATAGGCATAAATATGGATCACTTCAAGTCAGTTGAACAGGAAGCTGTCTTCCATATTTCTTGGCATACAGGAGTGAGCAACTCCAGCGCTGCATCTGTTTGTTTAAACATCTCAATTGATATTCCATCAATTCCTGGAGCCTTGTTTTTCGCCAATGCCTTCAGAGCAGCTTGGACTTCTTCCTTCAGTACCATCGGTTCCTAATCATATGCCACCTCTTGAAATGGTTGAACATAGACTAATTCTTTTTGGTATAATAACTGTGTGTGTTCCATCTTCTTTTGGTGCTTCCTGTGTCACTTAATAGTTTCCCCATGGAATCCTTCACTATTCCAACTTGACGTTTGAATTTTTTCTTCAGTTCCTCCAGCTTGAGAATCACTGAGTGTGTTCTTCCCTTTTGGTTTTCCATCTCCAGCTCTTTGCACATGTCATTAGAATATTTCTCTTCTCAAGACACCCTTTGAAATCTTCAGTTCTTTTGCTTCATCAATTCTTCCTTTTGCTTTAGCTGCTCAACATTCAAGAGCAAGTTTCAGAGTCTCCTCTAACATCCATCCTGGTCTTCTCTTTCTTTTCTGTCTTTTCAATGACCTCTTGCTTTCTTCATAGATGATGTCCTTGACGTCATTCCACAACTCATCCAGTCTTTGGTCACCAGTGTTCAATGCATCAAATCTATTCTTCAGATGGTCTCTAAATTCAGGTGGGATATACTCAAGGTCATATTTTGGCTCTCGTGGACTTGCTCTGATATTCTTCAGTTTCACCTTGAACTTGCATATGAATAATTGATGGTCTGTCCCACACTCGGCCTCTGGCCTTATTCTGACTGATGATATTGAGCATTTCCATCGTCTCTTTCCACAGATGGAGTCAATTTGATTTCTGTGTGTTCCATCTGGTGAGGTTCACGTGTATAGTTGCCGTTTATGTTGATGAAAGAAAGTATTTGCAATGAAGAAGTCACTGGTCATGTAAAATTCTATCGTTCGATCTCCAGCATTGTTCCTATCACCAAGGCAATAGTTTCCAACTACTGATCCTTCTTCTTTGTTTCCAACTTTTGCAATAAAATCAACAGTAATGAGGCGGGGCCAAGACGGCGGACTAGGTGGACCCTACCGTGGATCCCTCTTGCAACAAAGACTCGGAAAAACAAGTGAATTGATCACATACATAACAATCTACGAACTCTGAACAACAAACACACACTTAGAGACGGAAAATGAACAAATACGGGCAGACAGCGACCATTTTCAGAACTAGGAGCCAGCGTACCAGGCAGATGACATTCGGAGCCTGATCTGGGGCAGAGCCCAGGGGGGCAGACGGCACAGGCAAGGGGCCCAGCCCTACCCCCCCGAACCCATCCCGGGAGGGAGTCTAGCTGGTTGGCGCGGGCGGCATAGCAGCGCAGCCGGAGGGAGAAGCACCCGGGAGGCAGTGACTGATCTTGGAGCGGGGAGAGCAGCGTCCCAGCTGGGGAGCCATCCCACCGGGAGTTTGGAGGGAAGCGGGCGTGGCCCGAGCGGGGAGATCAGCTATATTTCCCTAAAGCGACCCCGGGGCGGGGCCCACACGTTCGTGCGGGGGACGGCCACCCAGTTCGCGTGTACGGCGCGGCACACTGGAGGGAGAAGTCCCCGGGAGGAAGTGACTGGTCTTGGAGGGGGGAGAGCAGCGTCCCAGCCGGGGAGCAGTCCCGCCAGGATTTTGGCGGACGGGAGCAGAGTGTGAACGCGGGGATCAGCTCTATATTCTGTGGTGCTACACTCCTAGCTCTCTGATCCCTCCCCCACCCTCCCCAGGCGGCTCCATTAACATCCGAATACCCTGAGCCAGAGGGAGAATTCAGATAGGGATCTGACTGCATTTTCTTTAGCTGATTACCTGGAAAATCTAGTTTCCCAGTGATGGCTCAGAGACAGCAGTCCATATCAAACCACATAAAGAAACAGACCATGACAGCTTCTCCAACCCCCCAAACAAAAGAATCAAAATCTTTCCCAAATGAAGATACAATCCTGGAATTATCAGATACAGAATATAAAAAACTAATTTACAGAATGCTTAAAGATATCACAAATGAAATTAGGATAAATGCAGAAAAAGCCAAGGAACACACTGATAAAACTGTTGAAGAACTCAAAAAGATTATTCAAGAACATAGTGGAAAAATTAATAAGTTGCAAGAACCCATAGAGAGACAGCATGTAGAAATCCAAAAGATTAACAATAAAATTACAGAATTAGACAACGCAATAGAAAGTCAGAGGAGCAGACTCGAGCAATTAGAATGTAGACTGGGACTTCTGGAGGACCAGGGAATTAACACCAACATAGCTGAAAAAAAATCAGATAAAATAATTAAAAAAATGAAGAAACCCTAAGAATCATGTGGGACTCTATCAAGAAGGATAACTTGCGAGTGATTGGAGTCCCAGAACAGGGAGGGGGGACAGAAAACACAGAGAAAATAGTTGAAGAACTCCTGACACAAAACTTCCCTGACATCATGAAAGACGAAAGGATATCTATCCAAGATGCTCATCGAACTCCATTTAAGATTGATCCAAAGAGAAAAACACCAAGACATATTATCATCAAACTTGCCAAAACCAAAGACAAACAGAAAATTTTAAAAGCAGCCAGGGAGAAAAGAAAGGTTTCCTTCAAGGGAGAATCAATAAAAATAAGTTCAGACTACTCAGCAGAAACCATGCAGGCAAGAAGGGAATGGGACGACGTATACAGAGCACTGAATGAGAAAAACTGCCAGCCAAGGATCATATATCCAGCAAAACTCTCTCTGAAATATGAAGGAGAAATTAAGATATTTACAGATAAACACAAGTTTAGAGAACTTGCAAAAACTAAACCAAGACTGCAAGAAATGCTAAAGGAGATTGTTTGGCCTCATGACCAATAATATCGGGTACCAGCACAATACAAGGTCACAAAACAGAACGTCCTGATATCAACGCAACTCAAATAGGGAAAGCACAAAAACAAACAAATTAAGATTAATTCTAAAAAATAAATAAATAAACAAAATAATACACATAACAGGAAATCATGGAAATCAGTAGATAAACGATCACAATAATCAAAAAGAGGGACTAAATATAGGAGGCATTGAACTGCCAGATGGAGAGTGATACAAGGCGATATAGAACGATACAAGTTAGGTTTTTACTTAGAAAAATACGGGTAAATAATAAGGTAACCACAAAAAGGAATATCAATTCCATAACTCAAGAAAAAAGCCAAGAAAAACGTAATGACTCAACAAACATAAAATTAAACATTATGAAAATGAGGATCTCACAAGCTACTAAGAAAAACGTCTCAGCACTAAAAAGCAAGTGGAAAATGAAATGGCCAACAACACACATGAAAAGACATCAAAATGACAGCACTAAAAACTTATTTATCTATAATTATGCTGAATGTAAATGGACTAAATGCACCAATAAAGAGACAGAGAGTCACAGACTGGATAAAGAAACATGATCCATCTATATGCTGCCTACCAGAGACACACCTTAGACTTAGAGACACAAACAAACTAAAACTCAAAGGATGGAAAAAAATATATCAAGCAAACAATAAGCAAAAAAGAAGAGGAGTAGCAATATTAATTTCTGACAAAATAGACTTTAGACTTAAATCCGCCACAAAGGATAAAGAAGGACACTATATAATGATAAAAGGGACAATTGATCAGGAAGACATAACCATATTAAATATTTACACACCCAATGACAGGGCTGCAAGATACAGAAATCAAATTTTGACAGAATTGGAAAGTGAGATAGACACCTCCACATTTATAGTAGGAGACTTCAACACATCACTTTCGGAGAAGGACAGGACATCCAGTAAGAAGCTCAATAGAGACATGGAAGACCTACTTACAACAATCAACCAACTTGACCTCATTGACTTATACAGAACTCTCCACCCAACTGCTGCAAAATATACTTTTTTTTCTAGCACACATGGAACATTCTCTAGAATAGACCACATATTAGGTCATAAAACAAATCTTTGCAGAATCCAAAACATCGAAATATTACAAAGCATCTTCTCAGACCACAAGGCAATGAAGCTAGAAATCAATAACAGAAAAACTAGGGAAAAGAAATCAAACACTTGGAAAATGAACAATACCCTCCTGAAAAAAAGACTGGGTTATAGAAGACATCAAGGAGGAAATAAGGAAATTCTTAGAAAGCAACGAGAATGAAAATACTTCCTATCAAAACCTCTGGGACACAGCAAAAGCAGTGCTCAGAGGCCAATTTATATCGATAAATGCACACATACAAAAAGAAGAAAGAGCCAAAAGCAGAGAACTGTCCCGACAACTTGAACAAATAGAAAGTGAGCAACAAAAGAATCCATCAGGCACCAGAAGAAAATAAATAATAAAAATTAGAGCTGAACTAAATGAATTAGAGAACAGAAAAACAATTGAAAGAATTAACAAAGCCAAAAGCTGGTTCTTGGAAAAAATTAACGAAATTGATAAACCATTGGCTAGACTGACTAAAGAAAAACAGGAAAGGAAACAAATAACCCGAATAAGAAACGAGAAGGACTACATCACAACAGAGCCAAATGAAAGTAAAAGAATCATTTCAGATTACTACGTAAAATTGTACTCTAACAAATTTGAAAACCTAGAAGAAATGGATAAATTCTTGGAAAAATACTACCTATCTAAACTAACACATTCAGAAGAAGAACAACTAAATAGACCCATAACAAAAAAAGAGATTGAAACGGTAATCAAAAACTTCCAACAAAAAAAAGTCCTGGCCCAGACGGCTTCACTGCAGAGTTCTACCAAACCTTCAGAGAAGACTTAACACCATTACTACTGAAGGTATTTCAAAGCATAGAAAAAGACGGAATACTACCCAACTCATTCTATGAAGCTACCATCTCCCTGATACCAAAACCAGGTAAAGACATTACAAAAAAAGAAAATTTTAGACCTATATCCCTCATGAACATAGATACAAAAATCCTCAACAAAATTCTAGCCAATAGAATCCAACAACACATCAAAAAAATAATTCACCCTGATCAAGTGGGATTTATACCAGGTATGCAAGGCTGGTTTAATATCAGAAAAACCATTCATGTAATCCATCACATAAATAAAACAAAAGACAAAAACCACATGATCTTCTCAATTGATGCAGAAAAGGCATTTGACAAAGTCCAACACCCATTTATGATAAAAACTCTTACCAAAATAGGAATTGAAGGAAAATTCCTCAACATAATAAAGGGCATCTATGCAAAGCCAACAGCCAATATCACTCTAAATGGAGAGAACCTGAAAGCATTTCCCTTGAGAACGGGAACCAGACAAGGATGCCCTTTATCACCGCTCTTATTCAACATCATACTTGAAGTCCTAGCCAGGGCAATTAGGCTAGACAAAGAAATAAAGGGTATCCAGATTGGCAAGGAGGGAGTAAAGTTATCACTATTTGCAGATGACATGATCGTATACATGGAAAACCCTAAGGAATCCTCCAGAAAACTACTGAAACTAATAGAAGAGTTTGGAAGAGTCTCAGGTTATAAAATAAACATACAAAAATCACTTGGATTCCTCTACATCAACAAAAAGAACATCGAAGAGGAAATAACCAAATCAATACCATTCACAGTAGCCACCAAGAAGATAAAATACTTAGGAATAAATCTTACCAAGGATGTAAAAGAGCTATACAAAGAAAACTATAAAACTCTGCTAGAAGAAATTCAAAAGGACATACTTAAGTGGAAAAACATACCCTGCTTATGGATAGGAAGACTTAACATAGTAAAAATTTCTATTCTACCAAAAGCCATCTATACATATAACGCACTTCCAATCCAAATACCAATGTCATATTTTAAGGGGATAGAGAAACAAATCACTAATTTCATATGGAAGGGAAAGAAGCCCCGGATAAGCAAAGCATTACTGAAAAAGAAGAAGAAAGTGGGAGGCCTCACTCTACCTGATTTCAGAACCTATTATACAGCTACAGTAGTCAAAACGGCCTGGTACTGGTACAACAACAGGCACATAGACCAATGGAACAGAATTGAGAACCCAGATATAAATCCATCCACATATGAGCAGCTGATATTTGACAAAGGACCAGTGTCAGTCACTTGGGGAAATGATAGTCTTTTTAACAAATGGTGCTGGCATAACTGGATATCCATTTGCAAAAGTATGAAACAGGACCCATACCTCACACCATGCACAAAAACTAACTCCAAGTGGATCAAAGACCTGAACATAAACACTAAAACGATAAAGATCATGGAAGAAAAAATAGGGACAACCTTAGGAGCCCTAATACAGGGCATAAACAGAATACAAAACATTACCAAAAATGATGAAGAGAAACGAGATAACTGGGAGCTCCTAAAAATCAAACACCTATGCTCATCTAAAGACTTCAGCAAAAGAGTAAAAAGACCACCTACAGACTGGGAAAGAATATTCAGCTATGACATCTCAGACCAGCGCCTGATCTCTAAAATCTACATGAGTCTGTCAAAACTCAACGACAAAAAGACAAACAACCCAATCAAGAAGTGGGCAAAGAATATGAACACGCATTTCACTAAAGAAGATATTCAGGCAGCCAACAGATACATGAGAAAATGCTCCCGATCATTAGCCATTAGAGAAATGCAAATTAAAACTACGATGAGATTCCTTCTCACACCAACTAGACTGGCATTAATCCAAAAAACACGAAATAATAAATCTTGGAGAGGCTGCGGAGAGATTGGAACTCTCATACACTGCTGGTGGGATTGTAAAATGGTACAACCACTTTGGAAATCTATCTGGCGTTATCTTAAACAGTTAGAAATAGAATTACCATACAACCCAGAAATCCCACTCCTAGGAATATACCCTAGAGATACAAGAGCCTTCACACAAACAGATATATGCACACCCATGTTTATTGCAGCTCTGTTTACAATAGCAAAAAGCTGGAAGCAACCAAAGTGTCCGTTAACAGATGAATGGGTAAATAAATTGTGGTATATTCACACAATGGAATACTACACATCGATAAAGAACAGTGACGAATCTCTGAAACATTTCATAACATGGAGGAAACTGGAAGGCGTTATGCTGAGCGAAATGAGTCAGAGGCAAAAGGACAAATATTGTATAAGACCACTATTATAAGATCTTGAGAAATAGAAAAAACGGAGAAGAACACATACTTTTGTGGTTACAAAGCGGGGAGAGAGGGAGGGAGGGAGAGGGCTTTTTATTGATCAATCAGTAGATAAGAACTGCTTTGGGTGAAGGGAAAGACAACACTCAATACAAGGAAGGTCAGCCTAATTGGACTGGACTAAAAGCAAAGAGGTTTCCGGGATAAAATAAAAGCTTCAAAGATCAGTGGAGCAGGGGCTGGGGTCTGGGGAACTTGGTTTGAGGGGACTTCTAAGTCAATGGGCAAAATAATTCTATTATGAAAACATTCTGCATCCCACTTTGAATTGTGGCGCCGGGGGTCCTAAATGCCAACAAGCGGCCAATACATCAATTGGTCTCAACCCACCTGGAGCAAAGGCAAAAGAAGAACACCAAGGTCGCACGACAACTAAGAACCCAAGAGATAGAAAGGGCCACATGAACCAGAGACCTACATTATCCTGAGACCAGAAGAACTAGTTGGTGCCCGGCCACAATCGATGTCTGCCCTGTCAGGGAGCACAACAGACAACTCCTGAGGGAGCAGGAGACCAATGGGATACAGACCCCAAATTCTCATGAAAAGACCATACCTAATGGTATGACTGCGACTAGAGGAATCCCAGAGACAATGCTCCCCAGAACTTCTGATGGCACAGGACAGGAACCATCCCCGAAGACAACTCGTCAGGCATGAAAAGGACTGGTCAGCGGGGGGGAGAGAGATGCTGATGAAGAGTGAGCTAATTAAATCAGGTGGACACTGGACAGTGTGTTGTCAACTCTTGACTGGAGGGGGGATGGGAAGATAGAGAGAGAGGGAAGATGGCAAAATTGGCACAAAACGAGAGACTGAAAGGGCTGACTCAATAGGGGGAGAGCAAGTGGGAGAAGGGAGTAAGATGTATGTAAACCTACATGTGACAGACTGATTGGAATGGTAAATGTTCACTTGAAGCTTAATAAAAATTAATTAAAAAAAAAATCAACACTAATTATCAATGCATTGTGATTGCACGTTGGCTCAATTTCAGACTGCAGCAGCTGATAAAAACCTTCTATTTCCTCATCTTCGGCCGTAGTGGTTGGTGCGTATATTTGAATAATAGTCGTATTAACTGGTCTTCCTTATGTGCATATGGATATTATCCAATTACTGACAGCATTGTACTTCAGGATAGATCTTGAAACGTTCTTTTTGACGATGAATGCAACACCATTCTTCTTCAAGTTGTCCTTCCCAGCATCATAGACTCTATGATTGTCCAATTCAAAATGGCCAATACCAGTCCATTTCAGCTCATTAATGTCTAGGGTATCGCTGTTTATGCATTCCATTTCATTTTTGATGATGTCTAATTTTCCTAGATTCATACTTTGTACATTCCAGGCTTCGATTATCAACAGATATTTGCAGCTGTTTCTTCTCATTTTGAGGCATGCCACATCAGCAAATGAAGGTGCAGAAATCTTTACTCCATCCATGTCAATAAGGTCGACTCTACTTTGAGGAGACAGCTCTTCCTCAGTCATCTTTTGAGTGCCTTCCAACCTGCGGGGCTCATCTTCCAGCACTATATCAGACAGTGTTCCACTGCTATTCATAAGGGTTTCACTGGATAATACTTTTCTGAAGTAGACTGGCAGGTTCTTCTTTCTAGTCTGTCTTAGTCTGGAAGCTCAGCTGAAACCTGTCCTCCATGGGTGTCTCTGCTGGCAGCTAAATACCAGTGGCATAGCTTCCAGCATAACAGCAACTTGCAAACCTCTGCAGTACAACACATTGACAGACATGTGGGGGTTGAAAGAGTTAACAAGAACAAAAGCTGGTTCCCTGAAAAAAATTAACAAAATTGATAAACCATTGGCCAAACTGACAAAAGAAAAACAGGAGAGGAAGCAAATAACCTAAATAAGAGATGAGATGGGCAATATTGCAACAGACCAAAATGAAATTAAGGTGTCATATCAGATTACTATGAAAAATTGTACTCTAACAAATTTGAAAACCTAGAAGAAATGGATGAATTCCTAGAAACACACTACCTACCTAAACTAACAAAAACAGAGGTAGAACTAAATAGACACATAAAAAAAGAAGAGAATGAACAAGTAATCAAAAAACTCCCAAGAAAAAGAAGGCCTGGCCTAGGTGGCCTCACTGCAGAGTTCTACCAAACTTTCAGAAAAGAGTTAACGGTATTCCAAAACATAGAAAAGGACAGAATACTCCCAAACTCATTCCATGAAGCCTGCATAGCCCTGATACCAAAACCAGGTAAAGACACCATAAAAAAAGAAAATTACACACCTATATCCCTCATGAACTTAGATGCAAAAATCCTCACCAAAATTCTAGCCAATAGAATTCAACAACATATCCAAAAAATAATTCACCATGACCAAGTGGGATTCATACCAGGTATGCAGGGATGGTTCAACATTAGAAAAACAATTAATGTATTCCATCATATAAATAAAACAAAAGACAAGAACCACATGATTTTATCAATCACTACAGAAAAGGCATTTGACAAAGTTCAACACTCATTCATGATATAAACTCTCAGCAAAACAGGAATAGAAGGAAAATTCCTCAACATAATAAAAGATATTTATACAAAGCCAATAGCCAAAATCATACAAAAGGAGAGAGTCTAAAAGCATTCCGCTTGATTGGGAACCAGACAAAGGTGCCCTTTATCACCACTCTTATTCAGCATTTTGCTGGAGGTCCTAGCCAGACCAAATAGGCTAGATAAAGAAATAAACAGCATCCAGATTGGTAAGGAAGAAGTAAAAGTATCTCTATTTGCAGATGACATGATCTTATACACAGAAAACCCTAAAGAACCCTCAAGAAAACTACTGAAACTAATAGAAGGGTTCAGCAGAGTATCAGGATACAAGATAAACACAAAAATCAGTTGGATTCCTCTACATCAACAAAAAGAACATAGAAGAGGAAATCATCAAATCGATACCATTTACAGTACTCCAAAGAAGATAAAATACTTAGGAATAAATCTTACCAGAGATGTAAAAGACATATACATAGAAAACTACAAGACTCTACTGCAAGAAAATAAAAGAGACCTACATAAGTGGAAAAACATAACTTGCTCATGGATAGGAAGGCTTTACATTATAAAAATGTCTATTCTACCAAAAGCCATCTATAGATACAACGCAATCCTGATCCAAATTCCAACGACATTTTTTTAATGAGATGGAGAACCAAATCACCAACTTCTTATGGAAGGGAAATAGGCTCCAGATAAGTAAAGCATTACAGAAAAGGAAGAACAAAGTGGGAGGCCTCACTCTACCTGATTTTAGAACCTATTATACTGCCACAGTAGTCAAAGAGCCTGGTATTGGTACGACAACAGATACATAGACCAGTGGAACAGAACTGAGAATCCAGACATGAATCCCTCCACATATGAGCAGCTGATATTTGACAAAGGCCCAAAGCCAGTTAAATGGGGAAAAGACAGTCGTTTTAACAAATGGTGTTGGCATAACTGGATATCCATCTGCAAAAAAAAATGAAACAAGACCCATACCTCACACCATGCCCAGAAACTAACTCAAAATGGATCAAAAACCTAAACATAAAATCTAAAACATTAAAGATCGTGGAAGAAAAATTGGGACAATGCTAGGAGCCCTAATAATGGCATAAACAGTATAGAAAACATTACTAGCAATGCAGAAGAGAAACCGGATAACTGAGAGCTCCTAACAATCAAACACCTATGCTCATCCAAAGTCCTCACCAAAAGAGTAAAAAGATTACCTACAGATTGGAAAAAAGTCTTTAGCTGTGACATTTCCTATCAGCGCCTCATCTCTAAAATGCACATGATACTGCAAAAACTCATCTACAAAAAGACAAATAACTGAATTAAAAAATGGGCAAAAGATATGAATAGACACTTCACTAAAGAAGACATTCAGATAGCTAACAGATACATGAGGAAATGCTCGTGATCATTAGCCACTAGAGAAAGGCAAATCAAAACCACAATGAGATTCCATCTCACTCCAACAAGGCTGGCATTAATCCAAAACACACAAAATAATAAATGTTGGAGAGTTGTAGAGAGACTGGAATATTTCTACACTGCTGGTGGGAATGTAAAATGGTACAACCACTTTGGAATTCGATTTGGCACTTCCTTGAAAAACTAAAGTTTTTTTTTTTTTTTTTAAACTAGAAATAGAACTACCATATGATCCAGCATTCCTACTCCTTGGAAATAAGAGCCTTTACACGAACAGATATATGCACACCCATGTTCATTGCAGCACTGTTTACAATAGCAAAAAGATGGAAGCAACCAAGGTGTCCAACAACAGAAGAATGGATAGATAAATTACCTTATATCCACACAATGGAATATTACACATCAACAAAGAACAATAATGAATCTGTGAAACATTTCATAACATGGAGGAATCTGGAAGGCACTATGCTGAGTGAAATTAATCAGTTGCAAAAGGACAAATACTGTATAAGACCACTATTATAAGACCTTGAGAAATAGTTTAAACACGGAAGAAAATATTCTGTCATGGTTACAAGAGGGGGGGAAGGAGGGAGGTTTCAGAGAGAGGTTTTCACTAATTAGATGGTAGATAAGAACTATTTTAGGCGAAGGGAAAGACAACACGCAATACAGGAGAGGTCAGTACAACTGGACTAAATCAAAAGCAAACAAGTTTCCTGAATAAATTGAATGCTTTGAAGGCCAGTTGAGCAGGGGCGGAGATTTGGGGGCCATAGTTTCAGGGGACATCTAAGTCAATTGGTATAATAAAATTTATTAAGAAAACATTCTGCATCCCACTTTGGTGTCTTGGGTTTTAAATGCTATCAAACAGCCATCTAAGATGCATCAATTGGTCTCAACCCACCTGGATCAAAGGAGAATGAAGAACACCAAAGACACAAGGTAATTATGATCCCAAGAGACAGAAACAAACAAACAAAAAACCCAATGCCATACAGTTGATTCTGACTCATAACGACTCTACAAAGGGCCACATAAATCAGACACTACATCTGCCTCAGACCAGAAGAACTTCATGGTGCCTGACTACAACCAATTACTGCCCTGATAGGGAACACAACAGAGAACCCCAGAGGGAGCAGGAGAGCAGTGGGATGCAGACCCCAAACACTTGTAAAAAGGCCAGACTTAATGGTTTGACTGAGACTAGAAGGACCCCGGTGGTCATGACCCCAGACCTTCTGTTGGCCCAGAACAGGAACCATTCCCAAAGCCAACTCATCAGCAAGGATTGGACTGGACAACGGGTTGGAGAGGGATGCTGGTGAGGAGTGAGCTTCTTGGATCAGGTGGACACCTGAGACTACGGTGGCATCTCCTGTCTGGAGGGGAGATGAGAGAGTAGAGGGGGTTAAAAGCTGGAGTAATGGACATGAAAAGAGAGAGTGGAGGGACGGAGCAGGCTGTCTCATTAGGGGGAGAACAATTGGGAGTATGTAGCAAGGTGTATATAAGTTTTTGTGTGAGAGGCTGACTTGATTTGTAAACTTTGGTAGTAACAGAAGCACAATAAAAACTAAAACAAGAAAAGAAGTATGCTGTGCCATTTGATGTACTTGTCCCCAGAGTTTATGGTCATTTGCCTTTGATCATGGGAAATTCATCCCATGAGGTGTTTAGTTACATCTAAGATGTTTCCTGACTGTGCCACTTGTGTGCTCTATTGTCTATAATAACATATGAAAAACACCTATTGTCATGTATTTAGAGATTTCCAACACTGAGCCTATATTTGTGAGCATGTGTGTTCCTTTACCCCTTCTCTAACCAGTTGCCATATCTACCTATCTAACAAATAAATTTGTCTTGGAAGAAGTACAGCCAGCATGTTCTTTAGAAGAAAGGATGGCAAGAATTCATCTCACGTAATTTCGACATGTTATCAGGAGGCACCAGTCCCTGGAGAAGGACATCATGCTTGGTAAAACAGAGCGTCAGTGTAAAAGAGAAAGCTCTTCAATGAGATGGATTGACACAGTGGCTGCAACAATGGTCTCAAGCATAACAAAGATTGTGAGGATAGTGCAGGACCAGGCAGTGATTCGTTCTGTTATAAATAAGGTTGCTGTGAGTTGGAACTGACCTGACAACAAGAGTAATCTATGTATATATTTGTAGATTATTGTTTGTTGATTCTATTGTTGCAAAATTGTCTCAGCTGTAGTCGTCACCACAGTCCTTTATTCCAAATGTTATCCATAATATATTATGGTCCACACAGTCGAATGCCTTTGCATAGTCAATAAAACAAAGGAAAACATCACTTTGGGTAGTACAGACATTTTCACAATGTTACATCTTCCTATCCAAGAGCATGGTATGCTTTTCCTTTTATGTAGGTCTCTTTTCATTTCTTGCAGTAGTGTTTTGTAGTTTTCTTTGTATAATTCTTGTACATGCTTGGTTAGATTTATTCCTAAATACTTTATCTTTTCGGGGCTATAGTAAATGGTATTGTTTTCCTGATTTCCTTGTCAGAGTTCTCTTTCTGATTCAGAGGAATACAACTAATTTTTGTATGTTAATCTTGTATCTTGCCCCTTTGCAGATTGCTTCTATTAATTCCAATAGCTTTCTTGTGAAATCCTGAGAATTTTCTATGCATAGGACCGTATCATCTGCAAATAGGGATAGTTTCACTTCCTTCTTACCACTGTGGATGCCCTTTATTTCCTTTTCTTGTCCTATTATGCTTGCTAGGACTTCCAATACAATGTTTAATAACAGTAGTGATAAAGCGCATCACTGTCTGCTTCTGGTTCCCAGGGGAATGTTTTCAGATTCTCTCTGTTGAGCTTAATATTGGCTGTTGGTTGTGTATAATTCCCCCTATTACGTTGAGAAATTTCCCTTCTATTCCTATTTTGTTAGACTTTTTATCAGGAATGGGTGATGAAGTTTACCAAATGCCTTTTCTGCATCGATTGATATAATCATGTGATTCATGTAATTCTTTTCCTTTGTTTTACTTGTATAGTGGATAACATTGATTACTTTTCTAATGTTGAACCAACCTTGCATGTCTTGTATGAATTCCACTTAGTCATGATGTATTATTTTATTGATCTGCTTTTGTATTCTATTGGCTCAGATTTTGATGATGACTTTTACATCTATATAAATGAGGGATATTGGACTGTAGTTTTCTTTTTTAGTGGTGTCCTTGCCTGGCTTTGGTATTTGGGTTATCGTGGCTTCATAGAATGAATTCAAGACTATTCCTTCCTTTTCTGTATTATGGCATAATTTGAGTAGAATTGGTTTCAGCTCTTCTTTGAATGTTTGGTAGAATTCTCCAGTGAAGCCCTCTAAACCAAGCCTTTTTTTTTTTTTTTTTCCTGCTTGGGAGGTGTTTTGTTTTGTTTTGTTGTTTGTTTTGTTTTGTTTTCTGACCCCTTCAATTTCTTCTTTGTTATAGGTCTTTGCAAATTTTCTACTTCAGTTTCTGTTAGTTTAGGTAGGTGGTGTGTTTCTAGAAATTTGATTTTTCCTCTAGGTTTTCAAATTTCTTGGGGTACAATTTTTCATAGTATTCTGTTAGGATCCTTTTTATTTCAGTGTGTTCTGTTGTAATGTCACCCATCTCATTTCTTGTTTGTCTTATGTGCATCTTCTCCTCTTTTGTCAGTTTGGACAGTGGTTTTCAATTTTATTAATCCTTTCAAAAAGCCAGCTTTTATTCTTGTTGATTCCTTCTACTGTTTTTCTGTTCTGCTTCATTTATTTCTAATCTAATTATTATTATTTTCTTTCTTCTGGTGACTGCCAGCTTCTTATGCTGCTCTCTCTCTAATTGTCCAAGTTGTAGGATTAATATCTTGATTTTTGTCCTTCTTTTTTTTTATATGTGCACTTATTACTATAAATTGACCTCCGAGCACAACTATTGCTGTGTCCCACAGGTTTTGTTATTTTGTGTTGTCATTCTCATTTGATACTAGAAATTTTTTTAATTTCATTTTTTTATTTCTTCTATTACCCAGTAGTTTTCTAAGCAGAGTGTTATTTAGATTCCACTGATTAGTTTTTTTTTTTTTTCCTTGCTCTTCTGGTATTGATTTCTACTTTTGTAGTGGTGTTAACAGAGAAGATGCCTCTCAGAATTTGGTTTTACTTTGTATTGAGTAGGATAGGTTATTTGAGGGGAGAACTGACATCCTAACAATATTACATCTTCTGACTCATGGATACGGCATATATTTCTTTATATTTCAGTCTTCATAAATTTCTCTCAGAAATATTTTATAATTTTTAATATAAAGGGTTTCAGTGCATTTTAAATATTTATTCCAATATATTTTGGTGTTATGGGACATGCTGGTTTTAAACTTAAAGTTACCAGTGTATACAAATATATTTTTGTATGTTAACCTTGTGTCCTACAAACTTGCTAAATTTATATATTGTCTCAAAGTTATTTTTTATACAGTGCTTTAGACTTTATATGTATACAATGATATTGTTTCTGCAAATAGTTTAATTTCTTCCTTTCAACTCTTTATACCTTTATTTTATTGTACCTCCAATACAATGTTGAGAAGAAGTCATGAGCGCAGACATTTCTTTCTTTCCTTGCTTCTGCTCTTAGGGAGAAAATATTCAGTCTTCCATGATTAAAGATGATGTAGATGCCACTTATAAAGTTCAGAAATTTCCTTTCTATTCCTAATTGGCTGAGAATTGAATTTTGGATGTTGAATCTTGTTAAATGTTTTTTCTGCATGTTTTGAGGTAATCATATGACTTTCTTCTTTGAGCCATTGATATGATGGGCTACCCTGATTTTGAAATGTTGAGTAATCTTAATGTTTATATATTTCTGCTTTTAATTATCAAAATTTTGTTGAGATTCATTGCATCTATGGTCATTAGGGATATTGATCAACAAGTTTGTTTTCTTCATACTATCCTTTTGTGTGTGTGTGTGTGTGTGTGCATGTGCATGTGTCAAGGTTTTGCTGGTCTTATAAAATGAGAAAATAAGAGCTTTTTCCTTCTCTAGTTTCTAAAATAGTTTGCATAAATTAGCAATACTTTTGCCTTACATATTTGATAGACTTCATTAGTAAAACTATCTCTTCCTGGAGTTTTCTTCATGGCATAGTTTGGGTTTACAAATGCAACTTAAAAAATAACTCCAGAGTTACTCAGAGTTTCCATTTCTTCTTGAGTTAATTTTACTAGGTTTTTAACTAAAGAAAGGTGTCTATTTCATATAAGGTATCAAAATTTGGCATAATATTTTTATAGCAATTTCTTACTGTTATTTTAATATCTCAGCAGTTGTAATGATCTAATTGATACTGCTAATTTGTGATTTTCCCATTTTTCACATGATACTTCTTTCTAGGTATTTATTAGTATTTTCAAGGAATATAATTAAGGCTTTTTATTTTTATTTTTTCTTTCATAATCGATTTATTTCCTTATATTTACTAATTTCCTTCATCTACTTGGAGTTCATGTTATAATTTTTTCCAAGCTTCTTAAGGTCGAAGCTTAGATCATTCATTTGGATCTTTCTTCTTGTCTAATGTTAATAGTTAAAGCTATAAATTTTCCTCAAATCATTTCCTTAACTGCCTCCAACAAAAATTCATGTTCTTTTTATTACCTTTCAATTTAAAATAATTTACGCCACTAATTGTCATATTAGGCACCAATGAGTAAGAGAAAAAGTGCTCAGTGAGGGAACTAAAATGTCTCAGGCCAGTTATAAAATAATTACACATATTAAAAAAAAAATTAGTCTACATTAAGAAAATGACTTAAATAAGAACACAGAAATGAAAAGCTGACTCAAGTTTAACAAACAAACCCTAGGCATTCTAACAGAGAGTAAGTCCAGAACAAAAATTTAAGCTCCAAGACTTTATTATCTCGAAGATTTTTATACCTAATAGTAATTTTTCCACGAAAGAGAAAATGAACTTGAAGATAGCATATTTGTAGAAATACCCATTGCCACTTGAAACAAGTGGATACTCTCAAATTACTTCTGTTCCAAAGTTCGAAATTACTTTCAGGGAAGTAAAATCATAAAATGTCCTGTGTAGCTGGAAAGTAGAGACATGTGCACAAAAGAAAAAATCAGAATTTCTGAATGCCAATCTGGTTCCTGGATACTCATGGATTCTTGTCCAGCCCCAGAACAAACATTTTTTCACTCATTTACAGTGACAATCCCAACAAGGCTTTTCAATGCCCCTTTTATGTCCTTGTTCCTCAGGCTGTAGATAAACGGATTCAGCATGGGTGTGACTATGGTGTACATCACTGAAGCTATTGCACTGGCCCTGGAATTTTGGGTAGTGGCAGAACTGAGGTAGACCCCAAGGCCTGTACCATAAAACAAAGACACAACTGAAAGGTGAGACCCACAAGTAGAAAATGCCTTATACTTTCCCCTTGCTGATGTAATTCTCAGTATGGAAGAGACAATCCGAGAATAAGAAAATATGATACCAGTGAGGGAAATAATGCCTATTACCACAGTTGCAAAATACATCTCTATGATACTGAGGAAGGTGTCAGAACAGGCAAGTTGGATAACCTGATTGATTTCACAGAAGAAGTGGGGAATTTCCAAGTTAGTACAGAAAGACAGTTGCAACACTAACAAACCATGTAGCAGAGAGCCCAGAACACTCAATATCCAGGACGACACCAGCAACAAGACACAGAGTCTGGGATTCATGATAACTGTGTAGTGCAGTGGATGACAGATGGCCAAAAAACGGTCATAAGCCATTAGAGAAAGGAGTAAAATATCTAATTCTGCAAAAAGGATGAAAAAATACATTTGCGTGAGGCAGCCTTGATAGGTGATGATTTTGTTACGGGTGTGGATATTCAGCAGCATCTTTGGGATAATGGTAGAGGTGAAACATACATCTACAAACGAAAAGTTGACAAGGAAAAAGTACATGGGAGTATGGAGATGGGAGCTAGTGATGGTGGCCAAGATGATGAGAAGGTTCCCAATAAATGTGACCAAGTACATGGACAGGAACAGCCCAAGAAGAAGGGACTGCAGTTCTTCCACTTCTGAGAGTCCAAGGAGAATAAATTCTAAAACCTCTGTGTGGTTTCCTGGTTCCATGTAGCTGGTATGACTGCCAAGAAACTGAAAAAAAGAGGAATACTTTACAAAAAGAAAAAAGGCATCATCAACCAACAGCACTACTAGAGATTATAAATTTTACATAAATAAATATAAATACAAATATTGTGTTTGACACATAAAATAAACAAAAGCCTGTATTTTGTCAATAGATCAGGTTCAGCTGAATATTCAGGATTAAAAACATAGCCATTCTTTCTGCATCTGTCTACCCTTCCAAGTTAGCAAATTAATCCCTAATCATAACTACCATACCAAGACAGCACTCTTCCTACATACATTTCTCTGAGATAGAATCATCTAGCTCCTTGCTCCTCAGAGTGTGATCCATGACTAGCAGCATCACCCTCATCTGGGAGCTTGTTAGAAATGCAGCCTCAGTAGACTACCCCTACTGAATCAGAATCTGCATTTTACCGAGTTTCCAGGTGTATTAGTTTCCTAGGGATGACGAATTACCTAGGTAATCTTTCATAGGTAACAAATGACCAAAAACTGGGTAGCTTCAAACAACAGATATTTATTCTCTCACACTTCAGGAGGCCAGAAGCTGAAAATCAAGCCATCATCAGTAGGACTATTTCTTTCTGGAGACACTTTCCTAGCTTCTGGTGGTTGCCAGAAATCCTTGGTGTTCCTTGGCTCGTAAACATGCTATTCCAATCTCTGCCTCCATCTTCAAGCGGCACTCTACTCTCTGTGTCTCTGTGTCTTCTTCTCTTCTCATAAAGATATCAATGATTGGATTTAGAGCCAGCCCTAAATCCAAAATTGTTTCACGTCAGAATCCTTAATTAACTACATTTGAAAAGTCTCTAGTTTTTAACAAGGTCACATTCTGAGACTTCAGCAGGACATACATTTTGGGGGAATACAATTCACCCCACTATACTAGGTGATTCATATACAGATACAGTTTGAGAAACACTAATCTGACAGGGGGTGCCTCCAGGGATAGGAAGTCTTTCATTTTAAGTGTTTTTCCTTTTACATTCTCTTTAGCTATAATACATTACTCTTCCAAGAGCTGAAATTTCCTTTCTTGTGGTTTTCATCAGCTGCACTTAATTCTGATGTCTACATTGAAAAGGCTCCTTTGGGATATTTGTCCAGAGGATACCTTCTTCCCTTCTAAGACATGGGCTCTGTCTCACAAATACCATGACAGGCCTGTGCAGTCAATTTTATACTGTCAAAAGCATTTGGTCAGAAGACATGACAAAAGATAGCCCAATGAGCATCTTACACCATACCTGTGTCCCCCCACCCATGGAATTTGGAACTGAAACTTTGAGATTACAATTAGTTAAGTGGGACATTGGGATTCTAGTTGTGAGGTTCATATACTGCCAAGGGCATGGAGAAGCAGAGAAAAACATTTTTTAGAATAAAAGAAAAGAATAATTTAGACATGCAGAAAGGAGTTTAGACAAGAGACACAGTGGACACTATGGGGATAATGGAGAGAAAAGCTGCCTCAGACTCTGGCAGCTTTCTGCTTCCAAACAGACACTCAGAGACCCACCATCTGGAGGGGATGGTGAACTTACTGGTTGAGAGTGGGAAGTCTCCAGTCACACTATTGCTTTTGAAGCCAAAGTCTGGCACTTATTAGCTATGTGACCACAGGACAGTTACTTAACCCCTCTCTGCTTGTTTTTCCTTTTCTTTTTTTTTAACATGTAAAATCAAGATCATTGTAGCACTTATACTGTTTTTCAGAAGAATAAATGAGTTACGTATGTACCCCACTTG
The DNA here is from genome assembly GCF_030014295.1 of Loxodonta africana. NCBI lineage: Eukaryota > Metazoa > Chordata > Mammalia > Proboscidea > Elephantidae > Loxodonta > Loxodonta africana. The sequence goes on from NC_087344.1 coordinate 29,438,559, forward strand.
GGACAGTGTCTACAAACAGAAGTCTTATGTAAGTATTAGCTGTAAGCTTTATATAAGTATTATCTAATACTATCATTGGAACATAATCTTGATTATTTGTATTTTGGCTATGCTTACCATAATGCCTTATATTGTTTCAAAAAGTATAATAAAGTTGAACATAAAAATACAATATTTATTCCTGATTTAAACGAACGTGCTTCTAAATGGGAAACCCTGGTGGCATAGTGGTTAAGTGCTACAGCTGCTAACCAAGAGGTCTGCAGTTCAAATCCTCCCTGCAGTCCTCGGAAAATCTGCAGGGCAGTTCTACTCTGTCCTATAGGGTCACTATGAATTGGAATTGGCTCAATGGCAGGCGGTTTCGTTTGGGGTTTTTTTTGACTTCTAAATGTTCTCCAGTTAGTATGATGTTGATGTAGATGTAAAATACCACATCTTCATCAAGTAAGGAAACCTAAAAAGTTTCCTGAATACAAACAAACAATTTGAGGGACAGAGTGGCATGGATGGGGTCTGGGGACTATGATTTTGAGGAACATCTAGGCCAACTGGCATAACAAAGTTTGTTAAGAAAATGTTCTGCATCCCACTTTGGGAGGTGGCATCTGAGCTCTTGGAAGCTGACAAATAGCCATTTAGGATGCATCAGTTTGTCCCAACCCACCTGGAACAAAGAAGAATGGAGAACACCAAGGACATATGGAAAATACGAGCCCAAGCGACAGAAAGGGCCACATAAACCAGAGACTCCATCAGCCTGAGATTAGAAGAACTGGATGGTGCCCAGCTACTACCAATGACAGGGAACAAAAAGGAGAGTCTCTGGCAAAGCAGGAGAAAAGTGGGGAGCAGAACTCAAATTCTAGTAAAAAGACCAGACTTAATGGTCTAACTGAGACTGGAAGGACCCCAGGAGGCATGGCACCCAGACTCTCTATTATCCCAAAACTAAAACCATTCCTAAAGCCAACTCTTCAGACAAAGATTAGACTGGAGTAAAAGACAGAAAATGGTACCTGTGAAGAATGTGCTTCTTAGCTCAAGTAGATAAAAAAAAAGATACAGGAGACTAAATGGGCAGCTCCTGTCCAGAGGTGAGATGAGAAGGCAGAAAGGGCTGGGAGCTGGTTAAAAGGACATGGGAATAGCAGGGTGGAAAGGAGGAATGTGCTGTCACATTATAGAGAGCACCTAGGGTTACATAACAATGTGTGTGTAAGTTTTTGTAAGAGAAACTAACTTGAACTGTAAACTTTTAGTTAAAGCACAAGAATAAGAAAGTGTCTCCTTAGAGAAATTTTTGAGAATTTTGTATATAGACAAAGAAAGATGAAATTTGTCATACACTTATACAGTATATCTTGAGATGGTATTTACAACTCACAACTCAGAAAATATTTTGTCCTATAAAACTGTCAAATACTTTTGAAGATTTTAATGACTTTCCAAAAGCTTTATGGTCATAAAGATGTTGGTTGGATATGGATGCCATCACTTATCAGCACAAGGTTGAGAAAAGTAAAACATAATATATGTATACACACACTTAGTATGGTGCTACATCACTAGTGAATAAAATGTTATCTTACAGTGTTGATCTGTGATGTGATTTTTAAATGTTATATATTTCCACATTTTCCTAACCTCTGACAACAAGCATTTATAAAATAGAAATCAGTTTCAAAAACTAAACTAGGATTTTTTTTTAACTCTACTGTTGACCTCAGTTATCAATCATGAATGCCATAGTTGCTAAAAAAAAATTCAACTAATGTATTTCATGATGGGAAAAGAGAATAAAGAAAAATGTCAGACAGCAAAGTGATAAGGAGAAAAAAGATCAGAGAGACAGAATGCAGAGAGCAGAGATAAAAGTAACAAACAGATATGGGTTTGTTAGTGCCTATGTGTGTGACTTCATGTACAATGACTTTTGCCTCCTATTTCCTGCTTCACTGACTATTAGAAATGATGGAGTGACAGTGACTTAAATAAACTCTAGATATTTTCCTATGGTCCTTTTCTGAAAACTTTATTGACCATGAGTCTAGTAATAACACCAGAGAAAATAGTGGCAAGGGAGCTGTAAAAACAGTGTGGAAGTGGTGTCTGACCTCTTCCAACTTCAAAAGGGACAGGAGAATCAAGACCAACAGCCCAAGGCTGATTGTCGTGAGATGGACATCAGATATGCATCCTCTCTGCACTATCTTTACCAATTCTCACACCAACTGTCCCCCACCCCCACAGCACTCTCTGCTTCTCGGCTGTATTCGATAATTCATTGTAATGACCACAGAGAACTCACAGACAATACTCACATTTATGGGGTATATAAGCAAGTAACACATTCAGGAACACTCAAGATACAGTTTTTCCATCAGGACAGCTTCTTCACAGTCGTGCTGTGAGCATGCATCTTTGATCCCTTGGCTTCTGTCCTGCATGGGCAAGTGTTACAAAGCACTTTTAGCCCTGCCAATAAGTGTCCAGAGGCACCCCACTCCACCAGTAAGCCTCAGCCCAAAGGCACTCAGCTTTCTTTCTGTGAGGTGGGAAACCCACTTCACCATCTTCTGCTAGTCTCTCTTGCAGGTCTCTCCTGCTGGTCTGTGCTGCTGGTCAGCCTCTCTTGCCACAGTTTCTTTGCCACCACTTCTCACTGTCTTCATTGTTACAGCTCTCTGTCTCCTGGATCCAGGAGCTTCTCAGCACAGGATTCCTGGGTCCAAAGGACACATTCTCCATTCATCGCTGTTCTTCCTTGGTGCTGGTGAGATTTTCTCTGCCCTGGAATTAGCCCTCATTGAAGCCTAGTGGAATGGCAAAACTGACCAATGCCCTTGGTGGGCCACAGTTACTTATTTGCACAGTCCCAACCAATCACTTGGGTGGTAGTTAAAAGACCATGGCAAGAGAGCCCACACAAAACTGATCCATCACACCACAGAAGCCTCAGAAGTAATTATTGAAGGGAAACTACCAGAAGGTGGAAAACAAACTAAGCTAGAAGCAGTGGCAAATGATACTTTGAGAATCCAGAATTTGAAATATCCATGACCACTGGGAGGTCAGAGGTCTCCTGGAAAAAAAAGTTTAAACCTTAGAACTGTAATTACTTCTTCAGACCAAGTGAAGACTTCAAGAAAAACTACCTTCAGGATTCCAATTGAAATGAAGCCAGTCTTTCCGGCTTTGTATAAAGACATAGATATTAAGGAGAGATTTGACAATGTCTGAGCCAAAAGTTGATAACCTTAAGAAGATAGGACATTTAGAGACAGAATTCGACCACTTCAGATGTAGTCCAATTTGCTTTGGAATGCAATTGGCAAAGTGCAATGAGTGCTGCGAGATGTTACTCTCTCAACTTTTCAGGGACACAACAATTCTACGGTTTTAAAAAATTAAGAAATGTCTTGTTCCTGTTAGGTGCCAATGAGTTGGTTCTGACACATAATGACTATATGTACAACAGAACGAAATGCTGCCCGGTCCTCTACCACCCTCACAATTGTTTCCATGGAAACATAGCAGGACAAAAATTGTCCATGTCATTTTCTCATTTCCTGCTGCCTCTGGGGAGGATGGAGTTGCCATGAGGTGTAATCGAGTCTGTATAACTGCGTTTCTTTGCTTTTGTTTTGTTTTTTTTTTGTTTTCTAGGATGAACAACACCTGATAAGCAGAGTACCTTTTTCTTTTTTAATTTTATCTGACCACAAATAAAATCTTCACCTTTAAAGAAAAATTGTATATCACTTGCTTTAAGTCAGGTAAATAATTTATATACAAAATTAAGATAATACCAAAAAAAACCCTAAATTCCTCTGAACAAGAAAGACTGAGAACCTCTGGAGAAGGTATAAAGTGAGATAAGATGAGGGATGGAGAGTCCGAAAATGGAAAAATGTAGAAAGAAAGCCCAGAGGTTGGCAATTGAGGAGGGAGCCTTAGGAGATGAATCACCACAATGGGGACTTTTCAAGAAAAATTTCATACACTGGGTTGAAAACCCTCTCCTCTATCTCTTTGAAGAAATCATTAGTAAAATATGCATTTCTTAGTAATGATTATTTGTATGGAAATTTTTTATGGCAAATACATAAAAAGAGCTCTGTCTTCCATCAAGGCTATGATGGCATCCAACCAAGGCTGCCCAAAAGAAGCTGTGGGCATGTGCAATTTTCCAGTTAGCAGCAGCCTAAAGAGGTTGCTAGGTTCCGGGGTAGTATAAATGCTTTCTGCTTGGCTACTGACCGAGAGATTGGTAGTTCAAATCCATACAGCAGTATTGCAAAAGAAAGACCTAGGGATTACTTCCATAAGATTACAGCCATGTAAACCCTACGCAGTACAGTTATACTCTGAAGAACATGGGGTTGCCATGACTTGAAATCAAATTGAACAAAAGTGATCTGGGTTTTTGGAAGGCAGTTTCTAAACAAAAGACTTAGCAGCACTTGTGGACAAGAAGCAGGAGACAGAATTAGGAATTTATTCTCACTGGCTGGTTTGTATGTTCATGTGATACATACCTTGTGAGGGAGCCCCAGACATGTTATAAGACACTTGAATGGAATAGCAGCTGACAATGTTTCTGGTGAGGATGTGAGCTATCACACCTTGCACATTAAAAGCACATTGAATTAACTGATGCTCAAAAAAGGTGGTTAAAACTTGGGCAATGTTCTTACATACAGGGTAGAGTACTTAGGTCTGACAGAATTCACAAAGCCTCTCTAGAAAGGAGTTTCTGTTAGGAAGATTTACTACTAAGATAGGTCCCTATCTACTTATCAAACTACCAGAAACTATCAAGTGTCCTTGGGCATGAAATGAGGGAGACTATTCTGGATTATCCAGGTGGGACCAATGCAATCACAAGGGTCCTTACAGGAGGGAAGTGGGAGATCAAACGAGACAAAAAGCTAGGTGATGACAGATACAAAGAGTTGGAGTGATGTGAGGAAGAGGTCATGAGCCAAGGAATGTAGGCAAACTCTAGTAGCTAGAAAATCAAGGTAGCAGATTCTCCCCTACACCTTCCAGAAGGAGTCAACCCTGCCAACACCTTCATTTTTAGCCCAGAGGAACTGACCTCAGACTTCTGGTCTTCAGAAGTGTAAGAAAATTAATCTGTGTTATTTAAGCCACGAAGTCATACCATTTGTTAAGCAGCAATAGAAAATGAATACACTTTGACCTAGCATACTGAGGCCATACCTCTAGGCTACACAACTACCAGCTGATATAGGGATGATGCTAACTCAGATCTGCTGGATAGCAAAAGCTGTTCTCTACTTTTCTATGCTGTCAGATGGATATAAAAGTATGAACAGAAATCTATGTTCATGTTTGTTGCACACTCTTCATTATGAGAACCTTAAAACCATAGCGAAGGATGCTTCTGAAATTATAGGCAGAAGCTGCTTCAAAACCTCCCATTTCCATATTGATCTGGGAAGGTTGAAACAGGCTACCACTTGAAAGGAAAATCTAGGACTGTGGATGGCAAAGTAACTGCTCTTTACTACTCAGAGGGACTGAGGGTTGTAGTGCCTTCAACATGTTCCAAGGCTTAGAACCAACTAAAGTGAGTGTGAAACTGTTGGGAGGTCAATTAGAACACTGGTTCTCAATCAGGAGCAATTCTGCTCTGCAGAGGAAACTTGGAAATGCTCAGAGACATTTTGGGCTGTCATGAGAGGGGTAGAGGCAGTCCAGTATTCAGAAGTCAAGGATGTTGCTAAACATTCTACAGTGCACAGCACAAAAAAATTATCCCATTACAAGAAAGAGTTAACTGTCCAAAAATGTCAACAGTACCGTGATTGAGACTCCCCAAATTAGATCCATTCCCTGATTTTGCATGGTAAATACTGAGGTCCAGAGAGGTGAAGTGAACTGTTAGGACCATATAATAAATACTCTCCTCTTTCACCAAGTGGAAAGTGGGAGATCTGATCATGCCCCGGCCTCCCTCCTTAGAGAAAGGAAACCAAATATTAGTAAGAGGAAGAGAAAGCTAATAGGACAAAATCCATGCATTTGACAGAGACAGGCTGGGTCCAAACATCCTTGGGTGTGTTGACTTGGTAAAGAAGAGTGGTTTAAAGATCTGGCTTCAGGACCTGCAGAAAACGTTCACATTCACAAACTTGTAGCTACACAGCTGGTGTCCACAGATGTCCAATACGGGCCACTGACTGCTAAGCTATACCAACATTTCTGGTTTTGAATCCTGGCTTTCCACTTCTGAGCAGGTGTTTGATAAATTCTAGCTCCCTCTTCATGCATTCTGTCTCAGATATTGCCATTCTTTTCCCTCTGCTCTGTTCCCACCTCCACTATCTCTCATCATCTCTCTCTGTAATCAGAGGAGACTAGCTGGTTTCTGGTACTTTCAACTCACTGTCTCCAGAAAGATATTGCTACAATCCCAATATGCTCTTAGAATTTCCTTTGTTCAAACACTGGGCTGATACTCATTGACTTCGGAAATAAGCCACAATTCTACAGTCTCAAATAAAGAGCACTTGATGATCTGATCCCCGCCTACCAAGCCAGTTTCCTCTTTCACTATTCTCCTTTTCTCCTCCACATTGTCTCACAGTCATTTAAAACTAGTTTTGTTGTCTTAACCATACCATGTATTTTAATGTGTGTGTACACATGAATGTGTATGTGGTAAAATTCACAGAACATGAAATTCACCATTTAAGATGCTTTAAAGTCTACAGTGTATTTACTATTGGCATCCACAATGTTCACAACATTGTGAAACCATTATGACCAGTAGTTCCAAATCATTTTCATCAGCCTAAATAGAAACTCCGTACACATTAAGAACTCTCCCCATTTCCCCTTTATCCAAGCCCCTAACAATAATGAATCTGTTTTCTCCCTCTATGGATGTGCTAACTCTGGACATTTCACATAAATAGAATCGTAAAATATGTGAACCTTTGTGTCTGGCATCTTTCACTTATTACTCCATATTTTTAGACCTGATTCCTTCTGTGTGGAGCACTCTTACCTTGAAATCTTCAGTTCCTGCTTCAGTACTCACTTCAATTATTTTCTCCTCTCAATACTCTATTTACCCTCCTCAAACAGAGCAGAACAACCTTTTCTGCACTGGATCACTAATAAATAAATAAGTAAATAATTGTGAATAGAAACTGCTAATGATGGAAAACAGGAAAAATGGAGAACCTAAAGGAAGTGCTACACTAGGTGTATCATAGAGAGAGGGGAAATGAAGACTAAAAGGGGCAGCTACTACGGATGAAGTAAAGGCTAAATGCAGAGGAATCATATTGAGAAAGAGTAGGCTGCAGCTGACTTTAATTTGAAAGGGAATTAAAACTGGAAGGACTTGGTACTCTTGAACTTTTATCTTTACACGTAAGCCAGGAGCCTCAGGAGGTAATACTGCTAAAAGGGGGTCCTCCTCCCACAAAGCACGCTCTCTGCACTTACAGTGATGCTCTGGATCCCTCAGATGGTATCACTAAGGAGTTGGCTTTCACAGTTGGCTTCTCCCCTGAACGATCTTGAAAGATGAAAGCTCTGCCCCCAGGCTGGGCAGGGAGACAAAGCCACTCATGAGATCTCTGGGAGACACAGTTGTTGCCTAAATCACACTGGAATAGATGGACAATAAAAAGAAGCCCCTATAATATCTGAGGCTTCCAAGACTGAATTATCACTGTGCCTCATTAAATAAATTATTGTCACTCTATCCTCAGAGGGCTTTGCTTCCCCAGAAGCTAATGAACAAAGTAGAATACATTTTGTTATTTATGGCCCTTAGGGGTAGCTTTGGAGCTAATCTATCTCGAATCAGACTCCCTTCTTTAGATGTGGTCTCCAGGGAACAGGGTTATAAGGAAAGACCTCTGTATCTTTAGGTGTGATTAACACATTAAAGACCAGAAAAAAAAGATTAGACAAGGTATGTTGAATTCCCAGGATTTTCACCCAGGAATGTGAAAATGGCCCTGACTGAACCTAGACTCTTAAAGGAAAACCCAATTGTTTAACAAGAATTCCATTCTCACTTACTTCTGGCGGCACGGATTTTGGCTACCTTACAGGCAGGATCTCTGGGTGCGTGTTTACCTCCTCAGGGTCACCACAGATGCAGAATCATATCATCTTCCTTGCAGTTTTCATCCCAGGGGGAAACAGCTGAACGTTACCAACGCATCTTCCATCTACCAACTGTTTCCTACATGAGACCTGCAGCTCAAATAAAATGGTGTGTGTGTTACTTGCTCTCAGGAATCCCTATGATCAGTCAGAGAGTCACCTTGGACCACAAAATCATTGTCTAAGATCACCTGGTAATACTCAGAACAAAAAGGGTACGTTGATTTTATGAATTGTTGTCATAAAAAATGAAAGTGCTATGTGCACATCACATTGAATGAAAGATACCTATTGATATGAAAAAATACAATTGGAGTATCTAACTTAGTCTCAGGAGAAGAGGAGAGGGAGAATTTTCTAAAAAGATGTCGTTTGAGCTGAGAGATGAAGAGTGAGTAGATTCCTAGCTGGTTGAAGGGAGGGGTTGGAAGATTTCCATTTAATGGAGGAGCCATAGTTCTAGATGAAATATTCATTCCCACTCCTTTCTCCCTTAGTTTCCCCAAAGCAGACATGGGAAATCAGATGCCAACATTTCTTAGTTGTCCCAACTCCATTTTCACTGTGTCTGTGTGTGTGTTTAACATCTATCCTTTTTACAGTGATCTGGAAAACAAGCTTCATCACATGCCAGTGTATCCCTAGAGTGGTCCCACCACGCCTAAAGTGATACACAGGCACCGCAGAAAAGAACAGGAACACTTATTTATTTACTTACTTACATGTTTTCATTACAAGGATATATGTTAGGAAGATGTTAGGCATAGGGTATACTATAACAGAATTAAAAAATTATGTGGGCAGGAGTGGAAAGAAGTATGAGTTCACAGAGAAAAGGGAAAGAGGTTAAAATTTTGACTGTTAAGGAAAAGCTTGCTTATGTATTTTTTGAACTTTTATTCATAATTTCCAACTAAACTTTTGCTTTGAGATAATTGTAGATTCACATACAATTATAATAAATAATACAGCATGATCCCATGAATGCTTTGCTCAGTTTTGCCCCATGGTAACATCTTCCATATTTATGCCTATTCCCAATAAAGGAGATCCAACCAAATGCAGAAATTATCAAACAATATTGTTAATATCACTTGCAAGCAAAATTTTGCTAAAGATCATTCAAAAGTGCCTGCAGCAGTATATCAACAGGGAGCTGCCAAAAAGTCAAGCTGGATTTAGAAGACAACATGCAACCAGGGTTACTATTTCTGATGTCAGATGGATCCTGGCTGAAAGCAGAGAACACCAGAAAGATGTTTACCTGTGTTCTACTGACTACACTAAGGCATTTAACTGTGTGGATCATAACAAATTATGGATAATATTGAAGAGAATGGGGATTCCGGAACACTTAATTGTGTTCGTGAAGAATCTGTACATGGATTAAGAGACAGTTATTTGAACAGAACAAGGGGATGCTGCATGGTTTAAAGTCAGGAAAGGTGTGTGTCAGGGTTGTATCCTTTCACCATACCTATTCAATCTGTATGCTGAGAAAATAATATGAGAAGCTGGAGTATATGAAGAAGAACACGGCAACAGGATTGGAGAAAGATTCATTAATAACCTGCATTATGCACATGACACAACCTTGCTTGCTGAAACTGAAGAGGACTTTAAGCACTTACTGATGAAGACCAAAGATCACAACCTTCAGTATGGATTACATCTCAACGTAAAGAAAACAAAAATCCTCACAACTGGACCAATAAGCAACATCATGATAAACGGAGAAAAGACTGAGGTTGTCAAGGATGTCATTTTACTTGAATCCACAATCAACACCCATGGAAGCAGCAGTCAAGAAATCAAAAGACTCATTGCATTGAGCAAATCTGCTACAAAAGACCTCTTTAAGGTGTTGAAAAGCAAAGATGTCACCTTGAGGACTAAGGTGCACCAGACACAAGCCATGGTGTTTGCAATCTCCTCACTCGCATGTGAAGACTGGACAACGAATAAAGAAGATCAAAGAAGAACTGTTGCCTTTGAATTGTGGTGTTGATGAACAATGTTGAATATACCACGGACTGCCAAAAGAATGAACAAATCTGTCTTGGAGGAAGCACATCACAATGCTCCTCAAAAGCATTGTGATCCAACAGAATGATACAAAAGTAAATTTTCTTGAAGATCATTCAAAAGTAGCTACAGCAGTATATCGACAGGGAAACGCCAGAAATTCAAGCTGCATTCAGAAAAGGATATCATTGCTGATGTCAGATGAATCCTGGCTGAAAGCAGAGAGTACCAGAAAGATGTTTACCTGTTTTTATTGACTACGCAAAGGCATTTGACTATGTAAATCATAAATTATGGGTAACATTGCTAAGAATGGGAATTTCAGAACATATAATTGTGTAAGGAACCTACACATAGATCAAGCAGGGGTCATTTGAACAGAACGAAGGGGATACTGGGTGTTTTAAAACACAGTTGCTTTACCTGCACCTGCTCCTAGGCAGGGGGAGAGAGGAAGGGACAGCAGGTGGATATTTGCTCAGTCTCACTACATCTGTCTGTTCCTGGCAGTAAGATGGAGGAAAGTGCAACAGACAGGTATACACGTACTCACTCTTCTTACTCTCTGCACTGGACATGGGATGGGAGGAAAGGGTTTCAGTGGGGATGCATACATAGGTATAGCTCCTGTGCCCCTCTTGGTTGTGCATGGCAGACGCGTGCACAGTGGTGATGCCTCCTGTCAGGTGGGAAGTGGGAGGATGGGACTGCAGGGGCATGTGCCTAGTCATGGCTCCCTTGCCACTTGCTAGGTGGGTTAAGGGATGGAGCTGCATCAGGCAGATGTACATACAAAGGTGTTTCCTCAGGTCAGGTAAGGGGATGAAGGAAGACGCTGCTGGGGGATATGTATCCAGCTGGGTTTTCTCTGCCCCTCCCTTGGTGGGTTAAGGGATGGAACCCCACCTGGTAATGCACACATAGTGGTGCCATCTTCTGTCAGTTGGTGGCGGGGAAGTGAGGAAAGGGCTGTGTTGGGATGTGTGCAGTCACAGGTCCTCAGCCCCTTGCTGGGCAGGTTAAGGGAGAGAGTTCTGCCTGGTGGATAGGAGCTCAGCTGTGTTTCCTCACATCATGTGGTGGGAGGGAGGAAGGGACAACGAGGAGATTCATGGACAGTCATGGCTCTTCTAACCCTCTCTGGGCAGGTTAAGTGATTGTATCAGCCCTGACAGATGCACACACAGAGATACTGCCTTGCACTGGATGGGAGGAAGGAGAAGGGATTGCTGGGTGACCTCTCTCACTCTCCTGCTACCATCGCTCCCCACCAAACCCTTGGTGGGGGAGTAAGTGGTGGGCAGGAACATGCATGGGGGTGTGCCTAGTCTTACTCATCAACTGGGCAAGGGGGAGCACTGGACGGGGCTGGGTGGGGTAGGAGGAAGAGGATAGTCTCCTGTTATGGCCCCCCAGCCAGGCGAGGCATTCGGGGTATGGGACCCTCTGCCGCCTCTAATCAAGTGGGTGGGTTGAGGGGGAGTGCATTCTTCCATCTAGGATATGTGGGTGCCAGGGGACTTTGTGTCTACTGAAACCAGCGAGCAAGACCTGTCCTGTCTTGAGAGCGAGGAGGGAGGGCCACCAGAAGACTGGTTGGATGGGAGAGCTCCTGCTGACACTCCATTGGTCCACTGCCTCGTGCCCACCGTTCAACCCTGAGTATTTCTGGTTCTGAATCTGGCACCCTCCCTGTCTCTGCTTCCTTCCGTTTGTGTCTACAGAGGTTCTCTGTCCCTTTTGGGAAAGTCATGAAGTTGCCTTGCTTTTTTCTTCACCTAAGGTTACTGTTGTCTTTCTCCTGTGTTAGCTGCAACAAGCCAAGAAAGCTGGCTGAGCTCCTCTGTTCTGTGTTACTCCTCCTTCACTGCTTACTTTATTCCTTCCAACCGGTTTTTGGTTCCGTCCTTAGACTTTGTTTTTTGATGTTCAGGGTTCCCAGATTGTTATGTAATTCTGTTTCACTTGGCTTTTTGGGTCTTTGGTGCAGGAAGACATCAGGGTGTATGTGATTAAGCCACCATCTTGGCTCCACCCAATTTTATAATAATTCTTCAATTAGGTGATATAAGACTGTCGATTCTGCTTAAAATTTTTCCAATTTTTTTGTTAATCTACCTTATTTATATTTTCTTGTAAATTTTAGAAATACCAATTTCTACAAAAATGCCTGTCAGAATTTGGTTTGGTGTTGTATTGAGCGTGGTAGGTCATTTTTTGGGGGAAACTGACATCCTAATAATATTATATCTTCCAAGCCCTGGACATCGCATGTATTTCTTTATATTTCAGTCTTCATAAATTTCTCTCAGAAATATTTTATAGTTTTAAGTGTAAAGAATTTGCATACATTTTAAATATTTATTCCTTGATATTTTGATGTCATTACAAACGCTATTTTTAAATTTTAATTTTCCAATTTGTTACGAAACCCGTTGCAGTCGAGTGGATTCCAACTCATTGCAACCCTGCAGGACAGAAGAGAACTGCCCCTTAGGGTTTCCACGGAGTGGCTCGTGGATTCAAGCTGCCTATCTTTTTGTTAACAACCAAGCTCTTAATCACTGTGCCACCAGGCCTTGAGTTTGTTACCAGTATATAAAAGAGAATTTATTTTTTACGTTAACCTTCTGAGCTTCAGCCTTGCTAAATTTATGTATTAATTCTACAGGTTATTTTTTATACATGGCTTAGACTATGTATATAATGACGTTGTCTGCAAATAATCAGATTTATTTTTTCCTTTCAACTCTTTATATCCTTTGTTTTATTGTACCTCCAATACAATGTTGAAGTCATGAGAGCAGGCATTTATTTCTTTCCTGTTTATAGAGTGGAAATATCCAGTCTTTCACCATTAAATATTATGTAGGTGCTATTGATCAGGTTGGCAAAGTTCCTTCCTATTACGTTGGCTGAGAATTGAATTTTGGGTGTTGAATTTTGTCAAATGCTTTTTCTGCATGTCCTAAGATGATCATAGGCCTTTCTGTTTGGTCTGTGGATATGATGGATTGCTTTGGTTCTGAAAAGTTGAGTCCACTTTGCATTTATATATTTTTCTTTCAATTGTTAAAATCTTGTTGAAGTTTGTTACATCTGTGTTCATTAGGGATATTGATCTGCAATTTTTTTATACTATCTTTTTTTGTATGTTTTTGGTGTCAAGGTTATGCTGGTCTTATAAAATGAGAAGAGTTCTTTCTTCCTCTATCTTCTAAAAGAATTTTTATACAATTAGCACTATTTTTGCCTTATCTGTTTGGCAGTCTTCATCAGTAAAACCATCTTGTCCACGATTTTTCTTCATGGAATAGTTTGAGTTTACAAATGAAATTAAAAAAATAAGTCCAGAGCTATTCAGAGTTTCTATTTCTTCCTTAGTTTTACTATGTTTTGTTGTTTAAGGAATGTGTCTATTTCATATAAGGTGTCAAATTTATTCGCATAATGTTGTTTATAGTAATTATCGTTATTTAAATATCTCAGCATTTTTAATGATCTCATTGATTTGTGGTAATCTCTGTTTTTCCCTTTTTTTTTTTTTTTTTTTGCTTGATCCTTCTTTCTAGGCATTTGTTCATTTATTAGTATTTTCAAGGAATCTAATGAAGGCTTTTTATTATCTTTTTTCTTTCATCATTGATTTCTTTGCTTATATTTATTATTTCCTTCCTATTACCAACTTTCAGTTTATGTCATATTTTGTTCCTAGCTTCTTAAGATAGAAATTTGGGTCATAGATTTAGACCTTTCTTCTTTTTCTAATACTAATATTTATAGCTATAAATTACCCTCAAAGCATTTTGTTAGTTGCATCCCACAAAATTTCATGTTGTTTTCATTATCATTCAATTTTAAATACGTTATTAATTGTAATACTAGACATCAATGGATAAGAGAAGAAGCTCTCAGTGAGAGAACAAAAATGTCACAGACAGCTTATAAAATAATTACGCATATTACGTCTAAATTATGAAAGTGGCATGAACATAGGAATTCAGAAAGGAAAAGCAGACTCAAGTCTAATAAATGAGATCTCAGAATTCTAAAACACAGTAAATCATGAACAAAAATTTAAACTCCAAGTCTTTATTATCCCCTAAGATTTTTATGCCTCATCATAATTTTGGTATGAAAGAGAAAATGAACTTCAAGACAGCATATTTTTAGAAATAAATATTACCACTTTAAATGAGTGGATACTCTCAAATTAATTCTGTTCCAAAGTTGGAAATTACTTTCAGGAAAATAAAAACATGAAATGTCTGGAGATTCAGAGACATGCGAACAAAAAAAAATCAGAATTTCTGAATGCCAACCTGGTTCCAGGCTTCTCATGAATTCTTGCCAGCCCCAAGGCAAGCATTTTTGTCACTCATTTAAAGTGAAAATCCCAATGAGACTTTTCAATGCCCCTTTTATGTCCTTGTTCCTCAGGCTGTAGATAAAGGGATTCAGCATGGGTGTAACTATGGTGTACATCACTGAAGCTATTGCACTGGCCATAGAATTTTGGGTAGTGGTAGAACTGAGGTAGACCCTAAGACCTATACCATAAAACAAGGAAACAACTGAAAGGTGAGACCCACAAGTGAAAAACGCCTTATATTTCCCCCTTTCTGATGTTATTCTCAGTATGGAAGAGACAATCCGAGAATAAGAAAATGTGATGCTAGTGAGGGTAATAATACTCATCACTCCAGTTGCAAAATCTCTATGATATTGCGGAGGGTGTGAGAACAGGTAAGTTGGATGACCTGATTCATTTCACAGAAGAAGTGGGGAATTTCCATGTTAGTACAGAAGGACAGTCTCAACACGAGTAAATCTACGTGTCAGAGAGTCCAGGACACTCAATATCCAGGAAAAGAGCAGCAACAAGCCACAGAGTCTGGGATTCATGATGACCGTGTAGTGCAGTGGGTGACAGATGGCCACAAACTGGTCATAACCATTATACAAAGGAAAAAACATTCAACTGCATAAAAAGGATGAAAAAATATATTTGGACAAGGCAGCCTTGATAGGTGATGGCTTTCGTTATGGGTATCCATAAAAAAAAAAAAAAATTTTTTTTGTTTTTTTTTTGGATGTTCAGTACCATCTTTGGGACAGTTGTGGAAGCGAAATATACATCTACAAAGGACAGGTTGGCTAGGAAGAAGTACATGGGAGTGTGGAGATGGGAGCCAGTGATGATGGCCAAGATGATGAGAAGGTTCCTTATAAAGGTGACCAAGTATATGGACAGGAACAGCCCGAGAAGAAGAGATTGCAGTTCCTGATCTTCTGAGATTCCAAGAAGAATAAATTCTGAAATTTTTGTATGGTTTTCTGCTTCCATATAGCTAGTGTGACCATCAAGAAAATGAAAAGAACAGTGCTTTATAAACAAATAGGCATCATCAATCAGCAGCACTACTACAGATTATAATTTTTCACATAATAGACATGAATACTAGTATTGTATCTTACACATAAAATAAATAAAAGCCTGTATTTGACAATGGATCAGCTGAATAATCAGAGGATTTAATAACGCAGCCATTCTTTCTGCTTTTTACTGCCCCTTCCAAGTTAGTAAAGTAATCTCTAGTCATAACCTACATCATAAAGCCAGCACCCTTTTTGCATACATTTCTCTGAGATAGAGTCATCTAGCTCCTTGCTCCTCAGAGTGTGACCCATGGACTAGAAGCATCAGCCTCACCTGAAAGCTTGTTAGAAATGTAGAATCAATAGACTGCCCCTACTTAATCAGGATCTCCACTTTAAAAAGTTCCTGGGTGTATTAGTTTCCAAGGGATGCCAAATTACCTTGGTAATTTTTCATAGGTAACATATTACCACAAACTGGGTCGCTTAAAACAATAGAAATTTATTCTCTCACAGTTCAGGAGGCCAGAAATTCAAAATCAAGGTAACTGTAGGGCTAGTTCCTTCTGAAGGCTCTCTCCTAGCTTGTGGTGGTTGCCAACAATCCTTGGTGTTCCTTGGCTTGTAGACACATTATTCCAATCTCTGTCCCCATCTTCATGTGGCCTTCTTTTCTGTGTTTTCTTCTTTTCTCATGAGGACATCAATCATTGGATTTAGAGCCAACCCTAAATCCAGAATTATTTCATCCTGAGACCCTTAATTAACTATATCTGCAAACACCGTATATTTTAATAGGGTCACATTCTGAGGTCTCAGCTGGACATACATTTGGGGGAGACATAATTCACTACACTAGGTGATTCATATACAGATTACAGTTTGAGAGGCACTGATCTAGCTGACAGTGGGTGTCTCCAGGTTTAAGAAGCCCCTCATTTTAACTGTTTTTCTTTTTACATCCTGTTTAACTATGATAATACATTACTCTTTCAAAAGCTGAAATTTGTGTCCTTGTGATTTTTATCAGCTGCACTTAATTCTGATGTCTAAATTGAAAAGGCACTTTGGGGATATTTGTCCAGAGGGTACCCTTCCTCTCTAAGAACTGGGCTCTGTCTCACAAACACTATGATGGAGCCCTGCAGTCTAATTGATGCTGTCAAAGCTGATTTGGTCAGAAGATGACATGACAGAAGATAGCCCAATGAGCATCTTACCCTATCCCTGTGCCCTCCGCACCCATGGAATTTGGAATTGAAGCTTTCAGATTACAATCATTGAGTCTTTGAAATTCTCATTGTGGTGTTCATATTCTGCCAAGAGCATGGAGAAGCCTGGAAATACACTTGACAGAATGAGAGGGAAGAATAATTTAGACATGCAAAAAAATATTTGGACAAGAGACACAATGGACATTATGGGGATAATGGAGAGAAAAGCTGCATTAGACCCTGGTAGCTTTCAAGTTCCAATCAGACACTCAAATACGCACCCTCTGGATGGGATGGTAAACATATTGGAGGAGATGGTGAACATACTGGTTGAGAGTAGCAAGTCTGGAGACAGAGTACCAGGGTTTGATGACAAACTCTGACACACTTATTAGCTGTCTAACCATGGGACAGGTACTTAACTTCTCTGTGCTTTTTTATTTTTACTTGTAAAATAGAGATCATCATAGGCTTATAATATTTTTGAGAGAACAATTGAGTTATATATGTAAATCACTTGGGACAGTGTCTGCAGAGAAGTCTTATGTAAGTATTAGCTATAAGCTTTATATAAGTATTAACTAATAGTATCATTGGAATCTAACCTAGATTATTTGTATTTTCATTATGCTCAGTGTAATGTCTTACATAGTTTCAAGAACTATAATAAAGTTGATCCTAAAAATACTATATTTGTTCCTGATTATAATGCACATGCTTCTAAATGTTTTCCATTTAGTATGATGTTGATGGAGATCTTAAATACCATATCTTCATCATGGAAAGAAAGTGTCTATTTAGAGAACTACATGAGAATTTTTTATATAGACAAAGGAAGATGAAATTTATCTTACACTTATATCGTATATCTTGAGATTATATTCACACTGAAAGCTCAGAAAATCTTTTGTCCTATAAATCAGTCAAGCAGTTTTAAAGATTTCAATGACTTTAAAAAAAGCTTTATGGTCATACAGATATTGGTTGGATCTGGGCTCCATTACTTATTAGCAGAAGCTTGAGAAAAATAAAAGATAATATATGTATATACACACACACACTTAGTATGCTGTAACATCACCAATGGATAAAATGTTACCATCCAATGTTGATCTTCGATGTGACTTTTAAATGTTATGTTTCCACATTTTCCTAACTTTTCACAGTAAGTATTTATAAAACAGAAATCAATTTCAGAAACTAAACAACAGGGATTTTTTTTTTTAATCTGCTGAATGAATTTCAGGTAGTTCAAAACATTATTAATGCCACACAGTTGCCCAGGAAACTCAACTAATACATTTCTTGATGTGATATGAGAATAAAGAAAAATGTAGGACAGTAGAGAAAAGTGATAAAGGGAAACAAGATAGAGAGAGAATGCAGAGAGGGGAGATAAAAGTAACAAAAGATGCAGATGAGTTACTTCCTATGTGTGTGACTCGGTGCCTGATGACTCAAGCCTTCTATTTCCCGCTCTACTGACTATTAGAAATGACAGAGGTGACAGGGAGTTAAATAAACTCAGGGTATCTCTCTATGTTCCCTATCTGAAAGCTTTATTGACCATGAGTCTAGTTACAATACCAGAGAAAATGGTGGCAAAGGAGCCTCAGAAACAATTACTGAAGAAAAACTATCAGAAAGTGGAAAATAAACTGAGTTAGAAATAGTGACAAATGGTAGTTTGATGATTCAGAATTTTAAAAATTCTCTGACCACTGGGAGGTGAAACAAAAATCCCCTGGGGAAATAAAAAGAAATTTAAACCCTAGAACTGTACTTACTTTTCCAGATCAAGTGAAGATTTCAAGAAAAATTGCCTCCAAGTTTTCAGTGTAGATGAAGCAAATCCTCCTGGCTTTAAAAAAAAAAAAAAAACATGAATTTGTTTAAGGCAAATGGTTGACGAAAAGATCATAGAACAGTCTGAGACAGAATTGACAGTTTCAGATGAGGTTACATTTGCTTTGGTACACAGTTAGCAAAGCACACTGCACAAGTGGAAGATGTTATTCCTTCAACCTTTCAGGAACCCAACAATTCTATGCCTAAAGAAATTAAGAAATGTGTTGTTGTTAGGTGCTATCGATTCGGTTCTGTTTCATAGTGACCCTGTGTACAACAGTACGAAACACTGCCCGGTCCCATGCCATCCTCACAATTGCTCCTGTGGAGATGTTGCAGAATAAAAATTGTTAGTGGCGTTTTCAGATTTACTGCCTCTGAGAAGGATGGGGTTGCCACGAGTTGTAAGCAAGTCTAGGCCAATTTTTTTTTTCTAGGAAGAATCCAAACCCAAACCCACTGCCGTTGAGTCGATCCTGACTCATAGCGACCCTATAGGACAGAAATAGACCATTTTTCTAAGGGTGAAGATTTTATGTGTGGTCAGATAAAAAAGAAAAAGGTACTGTGTTTATCAAGTGGAAAAATAGCACTTGATAAACACAGTAACATTTTTCTTTTTTTATCTGACCACACATAAAATCTTCACCCTTAGAAAAATGGTCTATTACTTAAGTCAGTTAAATAGTTGATATTCAAAATTAAGATAATAGTGAAAAGGTCCTATATTCCTCTGAACAAGAAAGGCACAGAGATTGAGAACCTCTGGAGAAGGTATAAAATGAGATACAAGATGAAGGATGGAAACACAGAGCATCTAAAAGTATTCTCCCTGAGAACAGGAAGCAGACAAGGATGTCCGTTATCTCCACTATTAGTCAACATTGTTTTGGAAGTCCTAGTGAAAAAATGAAGCAAGAAAAGAAAATAAAGGATATCCACATTAATAAGGGAAATGTAAAACCATCCCTATTCGCAGAAGATATGATCCTATACATAGAAAGCTATTGGAACTAATAGAAGCATTCAGCAAAGTGTCAAGATACAAGATCACCATTAAAAAATCAGTTGTATTCTTCTATATCAACAAAGAGAACTGTGAAAAGGAAATCAGGAAAACAATACCATTTATAATAGCTCACAATCACTACCAATTAAAGAGATGCAAATCAAAACTACAATGAGATACCATCTCACCCCAACATTACTGCCACTAATAAAAAAAATTAAAAGAAAATAACTAATGTTGGTGAGGATGTGGGGAGATTGGAACTCTTATACACTGCTGGTGGAAATGTAAAACGGTACAACTGTTATGGAAAATGGTATGGCACCTCCTCAAAAAACTAGAAATAGAATTACCATATGATCAAACAATCCCACTCCCAGGTATATACGCTAAAGAAATAAGAGTTGTGACACAAATAGGCATATGCACACCCATGTTCATTGCAGCATTATCAACAATAGCAAAACTGTGGAAGCAACCGAAGTGCCCATCAACAGATGAATGGATTAACAAACTGTGGTACATACACACAATGGAATACTACACAAAAAAAAGAATAATCATAAATCCTCAAAACATTTCACAACATGGATGAGCCCGGAAGAGATTATGCTGAGTGAAATAAGTCAATTACAAAAAAGACAAATATTGTATGAGACCTCTTTTATAAAGTAATAACAAAAGGTTTACACACAGGAAAAAAAATTGATGATTACCAGGGATGGGAAGGGAAGGAGGGAAAATTAACAAGGTGATACTAGACATGAGTTAATATTGGTGAAGGAAAAGGCAACATGCAATATGAGAGAAGTCAGCAAAACATGACCAAGGCAGGAGAGGACACTGAGATAAACACCTGAATAAAGGACAGCAATGGTAACTACTATAACATAGACAATTCTGCAACAATAGAATCAATAAACAATAACCTATGAATGGATACATAGGTATGCCAAGCATGAGGGAGTGGGTAAAGGAGCACACCCACTGGCAGATACAGGCTCGGTAGAGGAAATATCTAAATACATGACTGCAGGTGCTCCTTATCTATCAATGTAGACAACAGAGCATGCAAGTGGCACAGTCAGGGAAACATCTTAGACATAACTAAACACCTCATGGGATGAAGTTCCAGGCTTGAAGGCAAAGGACCATAGACTCTGGGGACATGTACATCAATGGGCACAATATATTTCTTAAAGACAATATTCCACATCCTACTTTGGGGAGCAGCATCTGAGGTCTTAAAAGCTTGTGATTGGCCATCTAAGATACAACTATTGGTCTCCTCTACTCTGGAGCATGCAGAGAAAAAAAAAAAGTCTCAAGAGAGGAATTAGTCCAAGAGACTAATGGATCACTTGGACCATATCCTACACTACCCCGGCACCAGAAGAACTAGGTGTTGCCTGGGTACCACTACCGACTGCTCTGACTGTTATTATAACAAAGGGTCTCAGGCTGAGTGGGATTCAAATGTAGAACAAATGACCAAATTCACAAAGAAGACCAGACTTTCTGGTCTTGCAGAGACTGCAGAACCCACAAGACTATGGTTCCCAGGAACCCTTCTAACTCTGAATTGAAGACACTCCTGAAATTCACCATTCAGCCAAAGATTAAAAAAAAAAAAAAAATTTAGGTGGGCCTAAAAAACAAACAATAACACACTTGAGGAACGTGCTTCTTAGAACAATCAAGTATATGAGATCAAACGAGCAAAACCAGCCCAAAAACAAAGACAAGAGGGTGAGAAGGAACAGGAAAACTGGGGAAATGCAACCAGGGAAGCTGGGGTAGAAAAGGAAAGGAGGGAGCTGAAACATTGCAAGATTGCAACCAATGCCATGAAACAATTTGTGTACATATTTCTGAATGAACATTGTAAAGAATGGGAATTCTGGAACACTTAATTGTACTCATGTGGAACCTTTACATAGATGAAGAGGCAGTTGATCAGGCAAAACAAGGGGATACTGATTGGATTAATGTCAGGAAAGGTGAGAGTCAGGGTTGTATCTTTCACCGTACCTATTCAATCTGTATGCTGAGCAAATAATAGGAGAAGCTGGACTATATGAAGAAGAAAAAAAAAGTCTCAAGAGAGGAATTAGTCCAAGAGACTAATGGATCACTTGGACCATATCCTACACTACCCCGGCACCAGAAGAACTAGGTGGTGCCTGGGTACCACTACCGAATCAGGATTGGAGGAAGACTCCTTAACAACCTGCATTATGCAGATGGCACAACTTTGCTTGCTGAAAGTGAGGAGAACTTGAAGCACTTACTAATGAAGATCAAAGACCACAGCCTTCAGTATGAATTGCACCTCAACATAAAGAATACAAAAATCTTCACAACTAGACCAATAAGCAACATCCTGATAAATGGAAAAAAGATTGAAGTTGTCAAGGATATCATTTTACTTGGCTCCACAATCAACAGCCATGGAAGCAGCAGTCAAGAAATCAAAAGACATTGCATTGGGCAACTCTGCTGCAAAGGACCTCTTTAATGTGTTGAAGAGCAAAGATGTCACCTTGAACACTAAGGTGCACCTGACCTAAGCCATGGTATTTTCAATCACATCGTATGCATGGGAAAGCTGGACAATGAATAAGGAAGACTGAAGAAGACTTGACACCTTTGAATTGTGGTGTTGGCAAATAATATTAAGTATACCGTGGACTGCCAAAAGAACGAGCAAGCCTGTCTTGGAAGAAGTACAACCAACCAGAATACTCCTTGAAGCAAGGATGGCGAGACTGTGTCTTACACACTTTGAACATGTTGTCAGGAGGGATCAGTCCCTGGAGAAGGACATCATGCTTGGCAGAGTAGAGGGTCAGCGGAAAAGAGGAAGACCCTCAACGAGGTGGATTGACACAGTGGCTGCAACAATGAGCTCAACCATAACAACGATTGTAAGGATGGCTCAGGACTGGGCAGTGTTTCATTCTGTTGTGCATGGGGTAGCTATGAGTCAGAACCAACTCCACCGCACCTAACAAGATTTTTGAATGAGACACTCATTTTCTCTCTAAACTTTAACCTAAAGCACAATAATTTTTTTTTTAAAGGAATCATTAAAAAAAAAATAAGGATGGACAAGCTGAAAAGGGAAAAATATAGAAAGAATATCCAAATGCTGGTAATTGAGAAGGGAGTCTGGGAGATGAATTGCCATGTGGGGATTTTTAAGAAAAATATCAGACACTGAATTGTAAACCCTCTCCTCTATTTCCCTGAATAAATCATTCATAAAACATGTGTTTCTCAGTAATGCTTTTGTGGGTGGAAATTCTTTATGATGAATATAGAAAAAGAACTGGGTCTCTCGCATCAAGGCTGTGATGGGGTAAAGCCAAGCCTGTGCACGAGAAGATGTGGGCATGTGCAATTTTCCAATTAGCAGCAGCCTAAAGAGCTTTCTAGGTTCCTGGGTAGCACAAATGATTTGTGTTGGCTACTAACCGAGAGATTGGTAGTTCAAATCCACCCAGCAGTACTGCAGAAGAAAGACTCACAGATCTAGTTCCATACGATTACAGCCATAAAAACCCTATGGAGTATAGTCCTACTCTGAAGCATATGGGGTCACTAAGACTTGGAATCAACTTGACTGCAACAGGTCTCGGTTTTTGGAAGGAAGATTCTACAGAAAAAAATCTGGCAGCAGCTGTAGACAAGAAACAGGAGATGGAATTAAGGAGGACAGAATTCGGAATTTATTCTCACTGACTGGTCTGTATGTTATGTGACACATAACTTGTGCAGGAGTCCCAGAAATGTTATGACACTTGAACGGAATAGCTGCTGGCAATTTGTCTGGTGACGATTCAAGCTATCATACCTTGGGCATTAAAAGCACATTGAATTAACTGACAGATAAAAGGTGTTGAAAACTGGGGCATTTTTCCTATATACAGGATGCAGTACTTAGAACTGACAGCATCTACAAAGCTTCTCTAGAAAGGAGTCCCTGTTAGGAAGATTTACTACTAAGAGTGGTCCCCATCTAATTATCAAACTACCAGAATCTATCAAGTGTCTTTGAGCATGAGATAGGGGACCTTTTCCTGGATTATCCAGGTTTGGACCAATGTAATCACAAGAGTCCTTAGAAAGGGGAATCAGGGGATCAAAGGAGACAAAAGGCTAGGTGATGGCAGAAACAAAATGTTGGAGTGATGTGAGGAAGGGGTCATGAGCAAAGGAATGTAGGCAACCTGTAGTAGCTAGAAAATTAAAGTAGCAGATTCTCCCCTAGAACTTCCAGAAGGAGTCAACCCCACTGACACTTTGATTTCTAGCCCAGAGGAACTAACCTCAGACATCTGGTCTTCAGAACTCTAAGAAAATTAATTTTGTTGTTTAAGCTACCAAGTCATACCGTTTGTTAAGCAGCAGTAGAAAACTAATCCAGTTTCACCTAGCATACTGACGTCATAGCCTCTATGCTACACACTACTGGATGATATAGTGGTAATGCTAACTCAGATCTATTGGGTAGCAAAAGCTGTTCTCTTCTTTTCTATGCTATCAGATGGATATAAACGTATCAACAGAAAGCTATGTTCGTGATTGTTTCACACACTCTTCATTAGGAGAACCTTAAAACCATAGAAAAGGATGCTTTGAAATCATAGGCAGAAGCTGCTTCATAACCTCCCATTTCAATACTGCTCTGGGAAGGTTGAAGCAGGGAACCACTTTAAGGGAAAACCTAGGGCTGTGTGTAGCAAAGCCACTGCTCTTTATTACTCAGAGGGACTGAGGGCTGCAGTGTCCTTGGCAGCTGAACACAACATCCTGTAATGGCGCAAACATGGGGTGCAGCCCTACCCCCCTGAACAGACCTAGGGGGGCACCCAGCTGGTCCGCGCGGGAGGCGCAGCAACGCAGCTGGCGGGACGAGAAGTCCCTGGGAGGCAGCGATTGTTTTTGGAGCTGGGACTGCAGCGTCCCAGCCGGGGAACCTTGGTACGGGGCTTTGGACTGGCAGCGGAGGAACTGACTGCGGCTTCTGCAGGCCTGACCCTCAGGGGCAATCTCTACCCAGCCAGCACACACAGGTGACAGGCCCTTGTGAATCTCAGATAAAATAATCATCACAAGCAAGATAAGTAACTTTGTCTATATTCCGGGGTGCTACTATTTTTTTTTTTCACTCTCTCCTGTTTTTCTGAACCCTCCCCTCCCCTTCCCAGTCAGCTTCATTAACATTGGGATTTCCTGAGCCAGAGAGAGAGAACTGCTCTGTGGTTTTTCTTCCCCCCCTCCTTTTTTTTTTAGGTCTTTTCCTAACCCATTCTTCCCACCTGAGAGAAGCAACCACACAAAACCCAGGGACCAAAAATTCTTCCCTAATTGGACTAAAATCACAGAACCAGCTCCAGCCAAGCATATGTGATCCAGAGTCTCCGGTTTTCAACCCTACAGGGGACAAGGTGGCTATTATAATGCAAAAGCCTTTCTGATAGGGATCTGACTGCATTTTTTTTTTAGCAGATTTACTGGAAAGACAAGTTTCCCAGGTCTGATATCTCTGCTTATTCAACAGAGCCCTCACTGACCCACAACAGGGAACTGAGGGCTGAAGTTCCCCCCAGACCACCTAGCCTCCTGCCTTAGGGGTCTAAGGAGGGTGACACCTACCAATCTGTAGAGGTACTTGCATTGGGGGCCAAAGGAACAGCTGCAGAGCCCACCCACCAAGGTGCTTTAGGAATAGAGACACACCTACCTCACTGACATTTGGGGGAAGCCTGTCAGCATCCTGTCCCCCCAGAGTGTGAACCCCAGCTGCTACTAGAATCTGGTGTACACAACTACCATCACTACTTCTCGAGGTGCATAGGTGACATCTACACCACACACCTGATGACCCAAAATCAGATTCTACTCAAGAATAGTGAATGGATTCAGGCATATATATCTGGTAACAGCCCATACCAGCTGGTAATAGGTCATAAGTAAGTCAAGGGCTACAACAATCAAGACAGCACAATCTAGTAGCCCATCTACGTATGTTGAAAGAAAACAAAACAAGATAAGACTCAGTGAGCAAATACAGAATAAATCACTACAATATGTTAGTGATGGCTTAGAGACAGCAGTCGATATCAAACCACATAAAGAAGCAGACCATGACTGCTTCTACAAACCCCCAAACAAAAGAATCAAAATCTTTCCCAAATGAAGATACGATCCTGGAATTATCAGATATAGAATATAAAAAACTAATTTACAGAAAGCTTCAAGACATCAGGGATGACCTCAGAAATGAAATAAGGCAATCTGCAGAAAAAGCCAAGGATAAAAAGCCAACTGATAAAACAGTTGAAAAACTCAAAAAGATTATTCAAGAACATAGTGGAAAAATTAATAAGTTGCAAGAATCCATAGAGAGACAGCATTCAGAAATCCAAAAGATTAACAATAAAATTACAGAATTAGACAACTCAATAGGAAGTCAGAGGAGCAGAGGAAATCAACAAATCAATACCATTCACAGTAGCCACCAAGAAGATAAAATACTTAGGAATAAATCTTACCAAAGATGTAAAAGACCTATACAAAGAAAACTACAATCTACTACTACAAGAAACTAAAAAGGACCTACTTAAATGGAAAAACATACCTTGCTCATGGATAGGAAGACATAACATAGTAAAAATGTCTATTCTACCAAAAGTCATCTATACATACAATGCACTTCCGATCCAAATTCCAACGTCATTTTTTAATGTGATGGAGAAACAAATCACCAACTTCATAGGAAGGGAAAGAAGCCTCGGAGAAGCAAAGCATTACTGAAAAAGAAGAAGAAAGTGGGAGGCCTCACTCTACCTGATTTTAGAACCTATTATACAGCCACAGTAGTCAAAACAGCCTGGTACTGGTACAACAACAGGCACATAGACCAATGGAACAGAATTGAGAACCCAGATATAAATCCATCCACATATGAGCAGCTGATATTTGACAAAGGCCCAGTGTCAGTTAATTGGGGAAAAGATAGCCTTTTTAACAACTTGTGCTGGCATAACTGGATATCCATTTGCAAAAAAAATGAAACAGGACCCATACCTTACACCATGCACAAAAACTAACTCCAAGTGGATCAAAGACCTGAACATAAACACTAAAACGATAAAGATCATGGAAGAAAAAATAGGGACAACCTTAGGAGCCCTAATACAAGGCATAAACAGAATACAAAACATCACCAAAAATGACGAAGAGAAACCAGATAACTGGGAGCTCCTAAAAATCAAACACCTATGCTCATCTAAAGACTTCAGCAAAAGAGTAAAAAGACCACCTACAGACTGGGAAAGAATTTTCAGCTATGACATCTCCGACCAGCACCTGATCTCTAAAATCTATATGATTCTGTCAAAACTCAACCACAAAAAGACAAACAACCCAATCAGAAGTGGGCAAAGAATATGAACACGCACTTCACTAAAGAAGATATTCAGGCAGCTAACAGATACATGAGAAAATGCTCTCGATCATTAGCCATTAGAGAAATGCAAATTAAAACTACGATGAGATTCCATCGCACTCCAACAAGGCTGGCATTAATCCAAAAAACACAAAATAAGAAATGTTGGAGAGGCTGCGGAGAGATTGGAACTCTTATACACTGCTGGTTGGAATCTCAAATGGTACAACCACTTTGGAAATCTATCTGGCGTTATCTTAAACAGTTAGAAATAGAACTACCATACAACCCAGAAATCCCACTCCTCGGAATATACCCTAGAGAAATAAGAGCCTTCACACAAACAGATACATGCACACCCATGTTTATTGTGGCTCTGTTTACAATAGCAAAAAGCTGGAGGCAACCGAGGTGTCCATCAACGGATGAATGGGTAAATAAATTGTGGTATATTCACACAATGGAATACTACGCATTGATAAAGAACAGTGATGAATCTGTGAAACATTTCATAACTTGGAGGAACCTGGAAGGCATTATGCTGAGCAAAATGAGTCAGAGGCAAAAGGACAAATATTGTATAAGACCACTATTATAAGATCTTGAGAAATAGTATAAACTGAGAAGAACACATTCTTTCGTGGTTACGAGGGAGGGAGGGTGGGAGAGGGTTATTTACTGATTAGTTAGTAGATAAGAACTACTTTAGGTGAAGGGAAGGGCAATACTCAATACATGGAAGGTCAGCTCAACTGGACTGGATCAAAAGCAAAGGAGTTTCCGGGATAAACTGAATGCTTCAAAGGTCAGCAGAGCAAGGGTGGGGGTTTGGGGACCATGGTTTAAGCGGACTTCTAAGTCAATTGGCAAAATAATTCTATTATGAAAACATTCTGCATCCCACTTTGAAGTGTGGCATCTGGGGTCTTAAATGCTAACAAGCGGCCATCTAAGATGCATCAGTTGGTCTTAACCCACCTGGATCAAAGGAGAATGAAGAACACCAAGGTCACACGATAACTAAGAGCCCAAGAGACAGAAAGGGCCACATGAACCAGAGACCTACATCATCCTGAGACCAGAAGAACTAGTTGTTGCCCGGCCACAACCGATGACTGACCTGACAGGGAGCACAACAGAGAACCCCTGAGGGAGCAGGAGATCAGTGGGATGCAGATCCCAAATTCTCACAAAATGACCATACTTAATGGTCTGACTGAGACTAGAGGAATCCCGGTGGTCGTGGTCCCCAAACCTTCTGTTGGTCCAGGACAGGAACCATTCCCGAAGACAACTCATCAGACATGAAAGGGACTGGACAGTGGATAGGAGAGAGATGCTGATGAAGAGTGAGCTATTTGTATCAGGTGGACACTTGAGACTGTGTTGGCATCTGTCTGGAGTGGGGATGGGAGGATAGAGAGAGTTGGAAGCTGGCAAAATTGTCACGAGAGACTGGAAGGTCTGACTCATTAGGGGGACAGCAAGTGGGAGTACGGAGTAAGGTGTATATAAACTTATATGTGACAGTTTGACTTGATTTGTAAACGTTCACTTGAAGCTCAATAAAAGTTAATAAAAAAAAAAAGCTAGAAATAGAACTACAATATAACCCAGAAATCCCCCTCCTCGGAGTCTACCATAGAGAAACAAGAGCATTTACACGAACAGATATATGCACACCCATGTTTATTGCAGTACTGTTTACAATACCAAAAAGCTGGAAGCAACCAAGGTGTCCGTCAACAGATGAATGGGTAAATAAATTATGGTATATTTACACAATGGAATACTACGCATCGGTAAAGAACAGTGACGAATCTGTGAAACATTTCATAACATGGAGGAACCTGGAAAGCATTATGCTGAGTGAAATTAGTCAGATGCAAAAGGACAAATATTGTATAAGACGGCTATTATAAGATCTTGAGAAATAGTATAAACTGAGAAGAACACATTCTTTTGTGGTTACGAGAGAGGGAGGGAGGGAGGGTGGGAGAGGGTTATTTCCTGATTAGTTAGTAGGTAAGAACTAGTTTAGGTGAAGGGAAGGACAATACTCAATACACGGAAGGTCAGCTCAACTGGACTGGACCAAAAGCAAAGAAGATTCCAGGATAAACTGAATGCTTCAAAGGTCAGTAGAGCAAGGGCAGGGGTTTGGGGACTATGGCTTCAGGGGACTTCTAAGTGAATTGGCAAAATAAATTCTATTATGAAAACATTCTGCATCCCACTTTGAAGTGTGGCGTCTGGGGTCTTAAATGCTAACAAGCGGCCATCTAAGATGCATCAATTGGTCTCAACCCATCTGGATCAAAGGAGAATGAAGAACACCAAGGTCACATGATAACTATGAGCCCAAGAGATAGAAAGGGCCATGAAGTAGAGACTTACATCATCCTGAGACCAGAAGAACTAGATGGTGCCCAGCCACAACCCATGACTGCCTTGACAGGGAGCACAACAGAGAACCCCTGAGGGAGCAGGAGAACAGTGGGATGCAGACCCTAAATTCTCATAAAAAGACCAGACTTAATGGTCTGACTGAGACTAGAAGAATCCTGGCAGTCACGGTCCCCAAACCTTCTGCTGGCCCAGGACAAGAACCATTCCCGAAGACAACTCATCAAACATGGAAGGGACTGGACAATGGGTGGGAGAGAGATGCTGATGAAGAGTGAGTTACTTATATCGGGTGGACACTTGAGACTGTGTTGGTGTCTCCTATCTGGAGGGGAGATGGGAGGGTAGAGAGGGTTAGAAACTGGCAAAACGCTCAGAAAAGGAGAGACTGGAGGGAGGGTGCGGGCTGACTCATTGAGGGAGAGCAAGTGGGAGTATGTAGTAAGGTATATATAGTCTTATGTGTGACATACTGACTTGATTTGTAAACTTTCACTTAAAGCACAATAAAAATTATTTAAAAAAAAAATTCATCCCCACTCCTTTCTCCCTTGTTGTTGTTGTTAGGTGCTGTGCAGTTGGTTCCCACTCATAGTGACCTCATACACAACAGAACAAAACACTACCCAGTTCTGGGCCATCCTCGCGTTCATTGTTATGCTTGAGCCCATGGTTGCAGCCGCTGTGTCAATCCATCTCATTGAGAGTTTTGTCTTCTTTGCAGATCCTCAACTTTACCAAGCATGATGTCCTTCTCCAGGACTGGTTGCTCCTGACGACATATCCAAAGTAGTTGAGGTGAAGTCTTATCATCCTTGCTTCTAAAGAACATTCTGTCTGTACTTCTTCCAAGAAAGATTTTGTTATGCTTGAGATGATTGTTGCAGCCACTGTGCAAACCCATCTCATTGAAGGTACTCCTCTTTTTCGTGGACCCTCTACTTTAGGCAGAATGATGTCCTTCCCCAGGGTCTGGTCCCTCCTGATGTGTTCAAAATATGTGAGACAAAGTCACACACCCTTGCTTCTAAGGAACACTCTAGCTGTACTTATTCCAAGACAGATTTAGTCATTCTGCTGGTAGTCGATGGCATATTCAATATTCTTCACTAACATCATAATTCAAAGGTGTCAATTCTTCTTTGGTCTTCTTTAATCACTGTCCCATTTTCATATGCATATGAGGTGATCAAAAACATCATAGCTTGGGTCAGGTGCATCTTTGTCCTCAAGGTGACATCTTCACTTTTTAAAACTTTAAAGAGGTCTGTTGCAGCAGATTTCCCCAAAGCAATGCATTGTTTGATTTCTTGGCTGCTACTTCCAAGGGTGTTGATTGTGGATACAGTAAAATGAAATCCTTGACAACCTCAATCTTTTCTCCCTTATCATGGTGTTGCTTATTGGTCCACTTCTAAGGATTTATTTTCTTTATATTGAGGTGTAATACATACAGAAGTCTGTAAGTGCTTTAAGTCCTCTTCAGCCATACAGTGTCTGATAAAGTGGGAGAAGATAAGTCACTCAGGTTGGGAGGCTCTCAAAATACCACTGGGGAAGAACTGCCACCTCAAAATAGAGTCCACCTTAATGATGGGGATGAAGTCAAGCTTTCGGAACCTACATTTGCTCATGTGGCATGATTCAAAATTAGAAGAATGGTATTGTTTTCATGATGTTGCTTATTGGTCCAGTTGTGAGGATTTTTGTTTTCTGTATGTTGATCTTCAGCAGTAAGTGCTTCAAGTCCTCTTCACTTAAAGCAAGCAAGGTTGTGTCATCTGCATAATGCAGATTGTTAATGTCTTCCTCCAAACCTGATGCCATATTGTTCTTCATAAAGTCCAGCTTCTCAGATTATTTGCTCAGCATACAGGTGGAATAAGGATGGTGAAAGGATACAATCCTGACACACGCCTTTTTTGCATTGAAACCATGCGGTATTCCCTTGTTTTTTTTCAAACAACTGCCTCTTGGTCTATGTACAGGTTCCCCATGATGACAATTAAGTGTTCTGGAATTCCCATTCTTTGAAATGTTATCCATAATTTATTATGATCCACGCAGTCGAATGCCTTTGCATAGCCAATAAAATGTATGTAAACCTCTTCCTGGTATTCTCTGCTTTCAGCCAGGATCCATCTGTCATCAGCAATGACAGTCATTTTTCCACATCCTCTTCTGAATCCAGCTTGAATCTGGCAGTTCCATGTCAATGTACTGCTGCAGCCACTTTTGGAATGGTCCTCAGCAAAATTTTACTTGTGTTTGATATTAATGATATTGTTCGATTATTTCCACATTGTGTTGGATCATGTCTTAGTTATCGAGTGTTGCCAGACCAGAAATAGCACAAATGGATGGCTTTAGCTGCAGAAATTCGATTTCAGGGTACCAGTTCCAGCAGGGAAGACTATCCCTCAGTCCACTGTGGAGGAAGATCTTCCACTCTGGAGGAGGGTCTTCCCCTAGTCTAGGAAAGTCTCAGCACTGGGACTTCAGTCCAAAGGAGTTGTGCGCTCCTGGTTCTCTTTGCTTGGTGGTAATGAGGTCCCCACATCTCTCTGCTCGCTTATCTCTTTTATATCTCAAAAGAGATTGGCTTAAGACACAGCCTAATCTTGTAGATTGAGTCCTGCCACATTAACATAACTACCTCTAATCCTGACTCATTAACATCATAGAAAAATAGAATTTACAACTCATTGGAAAATCACATCAGATGACAAAATGGTGGACAATCACACAATACTGGGAATCATGGTTTAGCCAAGTTGACAGATTTTTGGGGGGACACAATTCAGTGAATGACAGATCACCTTTCTTTGGCATGTGTACAAATATGGATCTCCTCCAATTGATTAGCCAGGTAGCTGTCTTCCAAATTTCTTGGCAAAGATAAATAAGCACTGCATGCATTTGTTGAAACATCTCGCTTGGTAGTCCATCAATTCCTGGAGGCTTGTTTTTCTCCAATGCCTTCTTCAGTGCAGCTTGGACCTCTTCCTTCACTACTATTGGTTCTTGATCATATGCTACCTCCTGAAATGGTTAAATGTTGACCAGTTCTTTTTGGTACAATGATTCTGTGTATTTCTTCCTTCTTTTGATGCTCCTGTGTTGTTTAATAATTTGTCAGTAGAATCCTTCATTACTGCAACTAATGGCTTGAATTTTCTCCAGTTTTTTTCAGCTTGAGAAATGCCAACCATGTTCTTCCCTTTTGGATTTCCGTCTCCAGGTCTTTGCACATTTCATTATAATACTTTATTTTGTCTTCTCGAGCCACCCTTTGAAATCTTCTGTTCAGCTCTTTTACTTCATCATTTCTCTGTTCACTTTAGCTACTCTACATTCAAAAGCAAACTTCAGAGTCTCTTTTGATATATATTTCAATCTTTTCTTTCATTCCTGTCTTTCTAATGACCTCTTGCTTTTATAGTGTCCTTGATGTCACTCCACAACTCACCTGGTCTTCAGTCATTACTTTTCAACGTGTCAAATCTATTCTTGAGATGAACTCTAAATTCAGGTGGGGTATATATACCCAAGGTCATACTTTGGCTTTTGTGGACTTCTTCTAATTTTCTTCAACTTCAGCTTGAACTTGCACATGAGCAATAGATGATCTGTTCCACAGTCGACCCCTGGCCTTATTCTGATGATATTCAGCCTTTCCATTGTCTCTTTCCACAGATGCAGTGTATTTTATTACTTTGTATTCTATCTCTCAAGGTCCACATGCATAGTCACCATTCACATTGTTGAAAAAAAGTGATTTGCAATGAAGAAACCTTTGCTCTTGCAAAAATATATCATACGATCTCCAGCATAGTTTCTATTACCAAGGCCATATTTTCCAACTATCAATCCTTCCACTTTGTTTCCAACTTTCAAATTTCAATTGCCAGCATTATCAATGCATCTTGATTGCATGTTTGATCAATTTCAGACTGCAGAAGTTGGTAAAAATCTTCTATCAGACTGGAAGAATGACAAACATAAGCAGCTAAGGAATCAACAGAATTAACATGTTTCACAAAAAGGTACCCCGTTTGGCCTTAAATGCTAGCAAGCAGCCATCTAAGATGCATCAATTGGTCTCAACCCACCTGGATCAAAGGAGAATGAACAACACCAAGGACACAAGGTAATTACGAGCCCAAGAGACAGAAAGGGCCACATGAACCAGAGACTACATCATCCTGAGACCAGAAGAACTAGATGCTGCCTGGCTACATCTGATGACTGCCCTGACAGGGAACACAACAAAGAACCCCTAAGGGAATAGGAGACCAGTGGGATGCAGACCCCAAATCTCATAAAAAGACCAGACTTAATGGTCTGACTGAGACTAGAAGGACCCCTGTGGTCATGGCCCCAGACCTTCTGTTGGCCCAGGACAGGAACCATTCCTGAAGCCAACTCTTCAGACATATATTGGACTGGACAATGGGTTGGAGAAGGATGCTGGTGAGGAGTGAGCTTCTTGGATCAGGTGGACACTTTAGACTATGTTGGCATCTCCTGCCTGGAGGGGAGATGAGAGGGTAGAGTGGGTTAGAAGCTGGTGAAATGGACACGAAAAGAGAGAACGGAGGCAGAGAGTGGGCTGCCTCATTAGGGAGAGAGTAATTTGGCCTTGTATACTTTTACACTTGATTGATGAACAAGCATATACCTCATGTGTGTTCTTGGTTGTTTTATAAAAATCAAAACCTGTTGCCAGAGTCAATTCCAACCCGTATCGATCCTATAGGACAAAGTAGAACTGCCCCATAGGGTTTCCAAGGAGTGGCTGGTAGACTTCAACTGCCAATCTTTTGGTAAACAGCTGGGCTCTTAACCAATGTGCCATTAGGGCTTATTTGTTTTATAAACCCCATTGCCATCAAGTTGATTCCGACTTATAGGGACCTTATAGGACAGAGTAGAACTGTCCCACACAGTTTCCAAGGAGCTCCTGGTGGATTCAAACTGCCAACCTTTTAGTTTGCAGCCATAGTTCTTAACCACTACTCCACCAGAGCTTCCATTTGTTTTACAGGCCTGCGTAATCTTTGGCTGAAAAGTGAACTTTGCCAGTGGCTTTGATTCTGAGTTAGAAGGGTGTCCAGGGACCATAGTCTCTGAGGTTCCTCCCAATTCTGTCACACCAGTAAGTCTAACCTTTTTTGTGAATTTGATCAATTGTTCTACATTTTTCTCCTGCTCTGTCTGGAACCCTCTGTTGTAATCCTGGTCAGAGTGGTTGAGAGTGATAGCCAGGCACCATGTAGTTCTTCTGGTATCAGGGTGGCATAGGCTGTGGCTCATGTGGTCCATTAGTCATCTGGACTAATTTTTCCCTTAAGTCTTTAGGTTTTTTTCCCTCTTCTTTGTTACAGACTAGAAGAGACCAATTGTTGTACCTTAGATGGCTGTTCACAAGCTTTTAAGACCCAAGACACTGCTTCTCAAAGTAGGATGTAGAATATTGTCTTTAAGAACTATGCTGTGCCAGTTGATGTACTTGTCCCCAGAGTGTACGGTCCTTTGTCTCTGAGCCTGGGAACATCATCCCATGAGGTGTTTAGTTATGTCTAAGAGGTTTCCCTGACTGTGCCACTTGTGTGCTCTATTAACTATATTAATATATGAGAATCACCTATAGCCATGTATTTGGAGATTTCCACCACTGAACCTATATTGGCTAGTGTGTGGGTTCCTTTACCCCCTCTCTAACCTCTTGGCATATCTACCTATCTAACAAATAAATTTGTCTTGGAAGAAGTACAGCTAGAATGTTCCTTAGAAGTAAGGATGGCAAGAATTGGTCTCATGTACTTTGGACATGTTATCAGGAGGGTGCAGTCCCTGGAGAAGGACATCATATTGCTAAAATAGAGGGTCAGTGAAAAAGAGAAAGCCCCTCAATGAGATGGACTGACACAGTGACTGTAACAATGGGCTCAAGCATAACAAAGATTGTGAGGATTGCGCAGGATCAGGCAGTGTTTCATTCTGTTGTACATAGGGTCTCTATGAGTTGAAACTGACGCAATGGCACCTAAGAACAACCACATTGTATGTATACATTTGTAGATTATTGTTTTTTGATTCTATTGTTGCAGGATTGTCTAAGCTATAGTAAAAAAAAAAAAAGTAGTCACCATAAAAAAGTCACCATAGTTGTCCTTTATTAGAAATGTTATCCATAATTTATTATGGTCCACATGGTCAAATGCCTTTGGGTAGTTAATATAACACAAGCAAACATCACTTTGGGTAGTACTGACATTTGCACAATGTTAAGTCTTCCTATCCAAGACCATGGTGTGTTTTTCCATTTATGTACGTCTCTTTTGTTGGTTTCTTGCAGTAGTGTTTTGTAGTTTTCTTTGTATAAATCTTTTACTTCCCTGGTTAGATTTATTCCTCAGTATTTTATCTTTTGCAGGGCTATTGTAAATGGTATGGTTTCCCTGATTTCCTTTTCACAGTTCTCTTTGTTGATGGGGAGGAATTCAACTAATTTTTGTAATCTTAATCTTGTATCTTGCCTCTTTGCTGAATGCTTTTATTAGTTCCAATAGCTGTCTTGAGAAATCCTTAGAATTTTCTATGCATAAGATCATATCATCTGCAAATAGGGATAGTGTTACTTTTTTCTTACCACTGTGGATGCCCGTTATTTCCTTTTCTTGTCTTATTACTCTCTCTAAGACTTCCAATACAATGTTGAATAACAGTGGTGATAAAGGGCATCATTTTCTGGTTTCTGTTCTCAGGGAAATGTTTTCAGATTCTCTCCGTTGAGCATAATATTGGCTGTTGGTTTTGTATAACTCCCTTTATAATGTTGAGAAATTTCTCTTTATTCCTATTTTGTTAAACTCTTTATCAGGAATGGGTAATGAAGTTACCAAATGCCTTTTCTGCAGCGATCGATATGATCATGTGATTCATGTGATACTTCCTTTGTTTTGTTTATACACTGGATTGCATTGATTGCCTTTCTAATGTTGAACCAACCTTGCATCCATGGTATGAATCCCACTGAGTCATGATGCATTATTTTATTGATATGCTCTTGTATTCTATTGGCTCAGATGTTGTTCATCATTTTTATATCTATATTAATGATGGATATTGGACTGTAGTTTACTTTTTTACTGGTGTCCTTGCCTAGCTTTCGTATTAGGGTTACGCTGGTTTCATAGAGTGATTTGAAGACTATTCCTTCCTTTTTTATGTTTTGGAATAGTTTGAGTAGAATTGGTGTCAACTCTTCTCTGAATGTTGGGTAGAATTCTCCAGTGAAGCCGACTGGACCAAGGATTTTTTTTATTTCGTTGGGAGTATTTTTTTTTTTTACCTCTTCAATTTCTTCTTTTCTTATATGCCTTTTCAATTTTTTTACTTCTCTTTGTGTTATTTAGGTAGGTAGTGTGTTTCTAGAAATTTGTTCATTTCCTCTAGGTTTTCAAATTTGTTGGCGTACAATTTTTCTTAGTGTTCTGTTGTGATCCTTTTTATTTCAGTATGTTCTGTTGTAATGTTACCCGTCTCATTTCTTATTTGTGTTATTTGCATTTTCTCCTGTTTTTCTTTTGTCAATTTGGCCATTGGTTTGTCAATTTTATTAATCCTTTCAAAAAAACAGCTTTTAGTCTTGTTAATTCTTTCTACTGATTTTCTGTTCTATTTCATTTATTTCTGTTGCTGTCTTTCTAATTGAGTTATACAGTTAATGTCTTGATTTGTGTCCTTTCTTCTTTTTTGATGTATGCATTTATTGCTACAAATTCACCTCTGAGCATTGCTTTTGCTGTATCCCACAGGTTTTGTTATGTTGTGTTTTCACTCTCATTTGATTCTAGGAATTTTTTTAATTTCCTTTATTACCCAGTAGTTTTAAGTAGAATGTTATGTAGATTCCATTAATTAGATTTTTTTCCTTTGTCTTCATGTATCGATTGCTAATTTTGTGGTGTTGGTATCAGAGAAGATGCCTGTTAGAATTTGGTTTGGCATTGTATTGAGTATGATAGGGTATTCTGGGGGGGAACTGACATCCTAAAAATATTACATCTTCCAAGTCATGGACATGGTATATACTTCTTTATATTTCAGTCTTCATAAATTTCTTTCATAAATATTTTACAGTTTTTAGTGTAAAGGGTTTGCACGCATTTTAAATATTCTTATATGTTTTGATGTTATGGGAAATGCTGTTTTTAAATTTAAATTTCCCACTTTGTTTCCAGTATATACAAATATATTTTTGTATAGCAACCTTGTGTCTTGCAATGTTGCTAAATTTTTGTATCAAGTCTCAAAATTATTTTTTATACACTGCTTTAGACTTCTATGTATAAAATGTTGTCTGCAAATAGTTTTATTTCTTCCTTTCAACTCTTTATACCTTTATTTTATCATACCTCCAATACAATGTTGAAAAGAAGTCGTGAAAGCAGGCATTTATTTCTTTCCTTGCGTCTGCTCTTAGGGAGAAAATATTCAGTCTTCCACCATTAAATGTGATGTAGATGCTAATGATAAGGTTGAGAAATTTTCTTTCTATTCCAAGTTGGCTGAGAGTTGAATTTTGGATGTTGAATTTTGTCAAATGCTTTTTCTGCATGTATCAGGGTGATCATATGACTTTCTTTTTTGGAGCATTGATATGTGGGGTTACCTTGATTTTGAAATCTTGAGTCAACTTAACCTTTATATATTCCTGATTTCAATTGTCAAAATTTTGTTGAGATTTGTTGCATCTATGTTCCTTAGGGGTATTGATCAACAATTCTGTTTTTTTCATACTATCCTTTTGTGTGTGGGTGTATATGTGTGTGTCAAGGCTTTGCTGGTCTTATAAAATGAGAAAAGAACAATATTTTCCTCCTGTAGTTTCTAAAAGAGTTTGCATAAGATTAGCATTATTTTTGCCTTACATGTTTGATACACTTCATCAGTAAAACTATCTGGTCCTGGAGTTTTCTTCATAGGAGTGTTTGAGTTTAGAAATGCAATTAAAAAAATATTACCTTTCAATTTTAAATACTTTAAGGAATTAGTAGTCATATTAGGCACTGAAGAGTAAGAGAAAAAGCTCTCAGGGAGGGCACTAAAATCTCTCAGGCCATTTATAAAATAATTACAAATATTACAGTCTACATTATGAAAATGACTTGAATAAGGATACAGAAAGGAAAAGCTGATTCAAGTTTAATAAATGAGACCTCGGAATTCTAATACACAGTAAATCATAAAAAATATTTACACTCCAAGTCTTTATTATCCCATAAGCTTTTTATGCCTTATCATTATTTTGCCATTAAAGAGAAAATGAAATCGAAGACACTATATTTTTAAAAATAACTATTAACCACTTTTTAAAGAATAGTTTTATTGTCCTTTAAGTGAAACATTACAAATCAAGTCAGTCTCTCACATATAAACTTATATACACTCTACTACATACCCCCATTTACTCTCCCCCTAATGAGTCAGCCCACACCCTCCTTCCAGTCTCTCCTTTCATGACCATTTTGCCAGTTTCTAACCTCCTCTGCCCTCTCATCTCCTCTCCAGACAGGAGATGCCAACATAGTCTCAAGTGTCCACCTGATCCAAGTAGCTCACTCCTCATCAGCATCTCTCTCCAACTCATTGTCCAGTCTAATCCATGTCTGAAGAGTTGGCTTCAGGAATGGTTCCTGTCCTGGGCCAACAGAAGGTCTGGGGGCCATGACCACCAGGGTCCTTCTATTCTCAGTAAGACTATTAAGTTTGGTCTTTTTATGAGAATTTGGGGTCTGCATCCCACTGTTCTCCTGCTCCCTCAGGGATTCTCCATTGTGTTCCCTGTCAGGGCAGTCATTGGTTGTGGCTGGGCACCATCTAGTTCTTCTGGTCTCAGGATGATGTAGTCTCTAGTTCATGTAGCCCTTTCTGTCTCTTGGGCTCATAATTACCTTGTGAGCTTGGTGCTCTTCATTCTCCTTTGATCCAGGTGGGTTGAGACTCATTGATGCATCTTAGATGGCTGCTTGCTAGCATTTAAGACCCCAGACGCCACACTTCAAAGTGGGATGTAGGATGTTTTTTTAATAGAATTTATTTTGCCAATTGACTTAGATGTCCCCTGAAGCCATAGTCCCCAGACCCCTGCCCCTGCTTTGCTGATCTTCAAAGCATTCAGTTTCTTCAGGAAACTTCTTTGCTTTTGATTTAGTCCAGTTGTGCTGACCTCTCCTGTATTGTGTGTTGTCTTTCCCTTTGCCTAATGTAGCTCTTATTTAGGCACTGGGTTTTTTATCTAATCAGTAAATACTCCTCTCTCACCTTACCTCCCTCCCCCCTCTCCTAACCACAAAAGAATGTGTTCTTCTCACTTTAAACTATTTCTCAAAATCTTATAATACTGGTCTTATACAATATTTGTCCTTTTGCATCTGACTAATTTCACTCAGCATAATGCTTTCCAGGTTCCTCCATGTTATGAAATGTTTCACAGATTCCTTACTGTTCTTTATCAATGAGTAGTATTCCATTGTGTGAATATACCATAATTTGTTTATCCATTCATCCGTTGATGGGCCCCTTGGTTGCTTCCAGCTTTTTGCTATTGTAAACAGTGCTGCAGTAAACATGGGTGTGCATATATCTGTTCGTGTAAAG
Source organism: Loxodonta africana (assembly GCF_030014295.1). Taxonomy (NCBI): domain Eukaryota; kingdom Metazoa; phylum Chordata; class Mammalia; order Proboscidea; family Elephantidae; genus Loxodonta; species Loxodonta africana. The sequence continues at coordinate 29,478,724 of NC_087344.1, forward strand.
GCTCTTATTTCTCTAGGGTATATTCCGAGGAGTGGGATTGCTGGGTTGTATGGTAGTTCTATTTCTAGATTTTTAAGGAAATGCCAAATTGATTTCCAAAGTGGTTGTACCATTTTACATTTCCACCAGCAGTGTATAAGTGTTCCAATAAATCCACATCCTCTGCAACATTTATTATTTTGTGTTTTTTGGATTAATGCCAGCCTTGTTGGAGTGAGATGGAATCTCATTGTAGTTTTGATCTGCATTTCTCTAATGGCAAATGATCAAGAGCATTTCCTCATGTATCTGTTAGCCGCCTGAATGTCTTCTTTAGTGAAGTGCCTCTTCATATCCTTTGCCCAATTTTTAATTGGGTTTTTTGTCTATTTGTGGTCGCGTTTTAGCAGAATCATGTAGACTTTAGAGATCAGGCGCTGGTCGGAGATGTCGTAGCTGAAAATTTTTTCCCAGTCTGTAGGTGGTCTTTTCAGTTTTTTGCTGAAGTCTTTAGATAAACCCAGGTGTTTGATTTTTAGGAGCTCCCAATTATCTGGTTTCTCTTTGTCATTTTTATTAATGTTTTGTATTCTGTTTATGCCTTGTATTAGTGCTCCTAACGTTGTCCCTGTTTTTTCTTCCATGATCTTTATCGTTTTAGGCTTTATGTTTAGATCTTTGATCCATTTGGAGTTAGTTTTTGTGCATGGTGTGAGGTATGGGTCCTGTTTCATTTTTTTTGTAGATGGATATCCAGTTATGCCAGCACCATTTGTTAAAAAGGCTATCTTTTCCCCAATTAACTGACACTGGGCCTTTGTCAAATATCAGCTGCTCATATATGGATGGATTTATATGTGGTTTCTCAATTCTGTTCCATTGGTCTATGTGTCTGTTGTTGTACCAGCACCAGGCTGTTTTGACTACTGTGGCTGTATAATATGCTCTAAAATCAGGTAGAGTGAGGCCTCCAACTTTGTTCTTCTTTTTCTGTAATGCTTTACTTATCCAGAGCTCTTTCCCTTCCATACGAAGTTGGCGATTTGTTTCTCCATCACATTAAAAAATGTCATTGGAATTTGGATTGGAAGTGCATTGTATATATAGATGGCTTTTGGTAGAAGAGATATTTTTACAATAAAAAATAACTATTAACCACTTTTAATGAGTGGATACTCTCAAATTCGTTCTGTTCCAAAGTTGGAAATTACTTTTAGGAACATAAAAACATAAAATGCCAGAAATGTCTGGAAATTCAGAGACATGCGAACAAAAAAAAAATCAGAATTTCTGGAATGCCATCCTGGTTCCTGTATACTCATGGATTCTTGTCCAGCCCCAAGACAAACATTTTTGTCATTCATTTAAAGTGACAATTCCAACAAGACTTTTCAATGCCCCTTTAATGTCCTTGTTCCTCAGGCTGTAAATAAAGGGATTCAGCATGGGTATGACTATGGTGTACATCACTGAAGCTATTCCACTGGCCCTGGAATTTTGGGTAGTGGCAGAACTCAGGTAGACTCCAAGAGCTGTACCATAAAACAAGGAAACAACTGAAAGGTGAGACCCACAAGCGGAGAATGCCTTATATTTCCCCCTTGCTGATGTAATTCTCAGTATGGAAGAGACAATCCGAGAATAAGAAAATACAATACCGGTGAGGGGAATAATGCCTATCACCACAGTTGCAAAATACATCTCTATGATATTGAGGAGGGTGTCAGAACAGGCAAGTTGGATAACCTGATTGATTTCACAGAAGAAGTGGGGAATTTCCATGTTAGTACAGAAGGACAGTCTCAACACCAGTAAGCTACGTAGTAGAGAGTCCAGGACACTCAATATCCAGGACAACACCAGCAGCAAGACACAGAGCCTGGGATTCATGATGGCTGTGTAGTGCAGTGGGTGAAGAATGGCCACAAACCGGTCATAGGCCATTATAGAAAGGAGAAAACCATCCAACTGTACAAAAAGGATGAAAAAATACATTTGGGTGAGGCAGCCTGGATAGGTGATAGTTTTGTTATGGGTGTGGATATTCAGCAGCATCTTTGGGATAGTGGTGGAGGTGAAACATATATCTACAAAGGAAAAGTTGGCTAGGAAGAAGTACATGGGAGTGTGGAGATGGGAGCTAGTGACGGTGGCCAAGATGATGAGAAGGTTCCCAATAAATGTGACCAAGTACATGGACAGGAATAGTTCAAGAAGAAGGGATTGTACTTCTTCCACTTCTGAGAGTCCAAGGAGAATAAATTCTAAAACCTCTGTGTGGTTTCTTGCTTCCATGTAGGTGGTGTGACTGCCAAGAAAGTGAAAAGATACACATCATCAACCAGCAGCACTACTACAGATTGTAAATTTTACATAAATGAATGTAAATACAAATATTGTATTTGATACATAAAATAAATAAGAGCCAGTATTTTCCAAAAGATCACGTTCAGCTGAATATTCATAGGATTAAAACCACAGCCATTCTTTCTACCTTTGTCCACCCTTTCAGGTTAGCAAACTAATCCTTAATCATAACTACCATACCAAGACAGCACTCTTTCTACATACATTTCTCTGAGATAGAATCATCTACTTCCTTGCTCCACAGAGTGTGATCCATGATTAGTAGTATCAGCCTCATCTAGAAGCTTGTTAGAAATGCAGACTCAGTAGGACTGCCCCTACTGAATCAGAATCAGTATTTTAACAAGTTTCCAGGTGTATTAGTTTCCCAGGGATTCCAAATTACCTAGGTAATTTTTCCTAGGGAACAAATTACCACAAACTGAGTAGCTTCAAACAACAGAAATTTATCCTCGCACAGTTCAGCAGGCCAGAAGTTCAAAATCAAGCTATCATCAGTAGGACTGTTTCTTTCTGAAAGCACTCTCCTAGCTTCTGGTGGTTGCCAGCAATCCTTGGTGTTCCTTGGCTCATAGACATGCCACTCCAATCTCTGCCTCCATCTTCACGTGGCTTTCTTCTCTCCGTGTCTGTGTGTCTTCTTCTCTTCTCATAAAGACATCAATGATTGGATTTAAAGCCAAACCTAAATCCAAAATTATTTCACGTCAAGATCTTTAATTAACTACATTTGCAAAGACTCTAGTTTTTAACAAGGTCACATTCTGAGATTCCAGCTGGACATACATTTTGTGGGAACACAGTTCACCCCTCTACACTAGGTGATTCATATACAGATATAGTTTAAGAAGCACTGGTCTAACTGACAATGGGTGCCTCCAGGGATATGGAGGTTCTCATTTTAAGTGTTTCTCCTTTTACATTCTGCTTAACTAAGATAATACATTACTCTTCCAAAAGCTGAAATTTCTCTCCCTGTGCTTTTCACCAGCTGCACTTAATTCTGATGTCTATATTGAAAAGGCAACTTTGGGATATCTGTCCAAAGGAAATCCCCCTACCCTGCCACTGACTTTAAACTGGGCTCTGCCTCACAAGTTCTATGATGGGCCCCTGCAGTCAATTTTATACTGTCGAATCCATTTGGTCAGGAGAAGACATGACAGAAGATAGCCCAATGAGCATCTTACACCATCCCTTTGTCCCCTCTGCCCATGAAATTTGGAATTGAAACTTTGAGATTATAATTAGTGAAGTGTGACTTTCAGATTCTCATTGTGGTGTTCATATTCTGCCAAAGGCATGGAGAAGCATAGAAAAATATTTTACAGAATGAGAGGAAAGAATTATTTACTTTAGACATGCAGAAAGGAGTTTAGACAAGAGACACAGTGGACATGATAGGGATAATGGAGAGAAAAGCTGCCTCAGACCCTGGAAGCTGTCCACTTACAACCAGGCACTCAAAGGCCAACCCTCTGGAGGGAATGGTGAACACACTAGTTGAGAGTGGAAGTCTGGAGTCACACTATAAGGTTTTGAAGCCAAACTCTGGCAATTATTAGCTATGTGACCAGAGGACAGTTACTTAAGCGTTCTCTGCTTGTTTTTTGTTTTGTTTTGTTTTTCACCTGTGAAATTGAGATCATTGTAGCACTTACAGTGTTTTTCAGAAGCATAAATGAATTACATATGTAAACCTCTTGGGCCAGTGTCTACAAAAAGAAGTCTTACATAAGTATCAGCCGTAAGCTTTATATAAGTATTATCTAATACTATCATGGGAACATAATCTTGATTATTTGTATTTTCATTACGCTTGCCTTAATGTCTTATATTGTTTCAAGAACTATAATAAAGTTGAACATAAAAATGCAATATTTGTCCCTGATTTTAATGGACATGTTTCTAAATATTTTCCCATTATTATGATTTGATGTGTATGTAAAATGGCACATCTTCATCATGTAAAGAAAGTGCCTGCAAAAGCTAAGAATTTTCTAGACTTCCAGTCAACATGGCACCATAGACAGAAGCACCATGCTGTCCCTCTACAGCAAAGACCCCCAAAATTAAGTAAAGCAGAGGTAAATATCATTCCGGGAACGTGAAGCATCAAATGAAGAGATAAAGAACTCATCAAAGCACTGAAAGGAATAAGAAACTGACAGAGGACAGACAGCAAGGAAAATACATGCCCAGGGCCCCATTGCTAATGCAGCACGGATCTGCCATCTTGGACTCCTGCTGGGGAGTCCAAGCAGGAAAGCAACTTCGCAGAACTCCCGGCAGGAGACAGAGCACCCGGTAACCAGCGATGCACATTTTCCCACCCCCCATCCTCTCCCCGCGGCCCTACCTACAAGCATGCTGGCTGGCTGCGGTGGCCCGGCTGGCCAGGAAGTGCAGCATCCATGTTTCTTGGATTGGCCCCACCCACATTGGAGAGCAGGTGCAGGGAGTACGGTAAAACAGCTTCATGAATTTCCCAGCAGTTGACAGAGCACCGAATAACGAGCCTTATATGCTTTCTTAGTCCCCCCTTCTTTCTCCCCGCTTTGGCCTCCTCTGCTTCCCGCCAGCCACCAGCCGCAGTCTCTTAACCAGGAGGCAACTGCTTGGCCTCAGGCTGATTGGGTTCACCCTGCCCACACTGGCCGGGCCCCTGTCCTGGTGTTGGTTCTTTTTGTCTCTTTTGGTTTCTTCTGTGCGTCCTACCACCTCCCCCTCCTTTCTCAGGAACACCTGGGTCTGTGTGCCATCTTTGCTTCTTCTTGAAAAGCTGCAAAGCCACACTTGACTGGGGAACCACTCCCCTGGCCGGAGAAACCACACTGGTGGGATCCCTGGGGCTTTTTTCTTGCCTTGTTTTGCATTGTTCTGCTTTGTTTTGTTTCTTTGTTTTCTTTTTCTTTTCACAGCACGGGAGCCCCTTCTAGCCGGGCTACACTGTACAGCTTAGGAGCCATGCCCCAATCTGCACAGCAGCATAAGTGGGATGCCTGGGGACATTTCTTTTTTTCTTTCTTTTCTTTTCTCTCTCTTTTTCCCATTCTGTCTTTTCTCATTTCTCAGATCTCATCTCTCTACACTCATCTTCTTTTCCTCTTTCCTGAATTCCAGGTACTGTGTGACATCTACCTCCCCTCTAGCCAGGCTATAGCCTGCAGCCTGGGAACCACTTTCCTGGTCTCAGCAGCCCCACCAGTGGGACTCTGGGACTCCTGGGGGCTTTTCTTTCTTTCTTTTCCAGATTTTTATCTGGTTACTTTCTTTCTTTTTTCCTTTTTGCTATTCTCCACTTCTCAGTTTCTTTTCTCTCCATTCCAATGGCAAGCTCCATTAGCACTTCTTTTTTATTTTTCTTTCTTTCCTTTCTTCTTTGTTTTTTAAGCTCCTGTGTCTCTCTTCTCTATCCCATACTGCTATTAGCTCCACACATCAAAAACTCCCCCTCTTTCCTACCTACCTGCACCATGCACAGAACATCACACCCCAGAACAGCACAGGCACAGCCTGCTGGAGTCAGCCCAGCACTTATTCCTGGCCTGCCTTGTCAGCCCTAGTATGTGCCACAAACAATTCATCCCAGCCCCTCCTCTTCAGCTGGACCTGCCCTGCTTGCTGCACAATAGCTAATTGACTAGCTTTGCCCATTGGACAAGGAGATGAAAAGTATGTGACCACAGACAAGCAAACAACAAAGAACGCACAGCCGCCTGCTCAGAAATAACCAAATAAAACAAAAAAGCAGGATGAAACAAACAAACCTACAATCAAGAAAAGAAGAATATAACTACCGAATGTCCCAAAGACAGCAGACAATATCAAAACATAAAAATAAATAAAAGACAGGATGTTTGCAGTAGGCATCCAAAATAAAATACCAGATGACTTTCCAGTGGAAGAAAAGGCATTAGAACTACTTGACAGGGAATTCAAATTTCTAATATTCAGAGAAATCCAAGAGTCGAAGCAAAAAGCAGACAAAAATGAGGAAACAATAGACAAATTTAAGGAAAAGGCAGACAAATTCATGGACAATACAGATAAAAAATTGAACAATTCTGGGAAGTAATATGGAACAAAATGCCAAGATAATTTCACAACTAGAAATCATACAAAAACAACAATTAAAAATCCAAAAGATAAGCAACAAGATTTCAGAAATGGACAGTGTCATAGAAGGGCTGAAGAACAGACATGAAAAGATGGAAGACTGAATCGGCAAAATTGAAGACAAACACTTGGATACAACACTCTTTGAGGAAAAACCAGAAAAAAAGAACGAAGAAAAATGAAAAAATCCTGAGAATTATGTGGGATACAAACCAAAGCAAAAATTTGTGAGTGAACGGAGTTCCAGGACAGGGAGAGAAAATGGAAAACACAGAGAGGATCCCTGAGAAACTACTGACAGAAAAATTCCCTAATATCATGAATGATGAAAAGCTGACCATCCAAGGAGCTCAACGAGCACCATATGGGATAGACCTCAAAAGAAAAACACCAAGGCATATCATAATTACACTTGCTAAAACCAAAGACAAAGAAGATATCCTGCAAGCAGCTCAAGAAAAACAAAAAGTTGTATACAGATGAGAAACAATAAAAAAAAAAAAGCACTACAAAATGACAGCAATAAACTCACACCTATTGATAATTACACTGAATGTAAATGGCCTAAATGCACCCATAAAGAGATTCAGAGTGACAGAATGGATTTAAAAAAAAAAAAACAGGATCTATCACTATGCTGTCTACAAGAGACACATGTTAGAACAAGGATGTAAATCTATTAAAAATCAAAGAATGGAGAAAAATATATCAAGCAAATAACCACCAAAAAAGAGCAGGAGTGGCAATACTAATCTCAGATAACAGACTTTAAAACAAAATCCACCATAAAAGACAAAGAAGGGTACTATATAACAATTAAAGGTATGATCCATCATGAAGACTTAACCATAATAAACATCTACACACCTAGTGACAAGCCTCCAAAATACATTAAAAAAAAACTAACAGCAGTGAAAAAAGAAATTGACAGTTCCACAATAATAGTAGGAGACTTCAACGCAACCCTCTCAGTGAAAGACAGAACATCTAGAGAGAAACTCAACAAAGATACAAAAGATCTAAAGAGCACAATCAGCCTTCTTGACCTCATAGACATATACAGAACACTCCACCCAACAGCTGCAAAGTACACATCTTTTCCAATGCACGTGGAACGTTCTCCAGCATAGACTGCATCTTAGGCCACAGGGCAGCCTTCAACAAAATCCAAAACTTTTAGATAATACAAAGTATCTATTCTGGCCACAATGGCATCAAAGGAGAAATTAAAACAGGAAGAGTAAGGGAAAAAATCAATTACATGGAAATGGAATAACACCCTGCTTAAAAAACACTGGGTAACAGAAGAAATCAAAAATGGAAGCAAAAAGTTCTTAGAATCAAATGAGAACAAAAACAAATCATTCCAAAACCTTTGGGATACAGCAAAGGCAGTCCTCAGAGGTCAACTTATAGCAATAGATGCACAAAGGGACAAAATCGAAACATTAGTTCCACAACTTGAACAAACAGAAAGATAAGAACAAAGGAAGCCCACAGCCAAAACAAGAAAAGAAATAATAAAGATCAGAGCAGAAAACAATGAAACAGAGAATAGAAAAACAATAGAAAGAAGAAACAAAACTAAAAGCTGGTTCTTTGAAAGGATCAACAAAATCGACAAACCACTGGCCAAATTCACAAAAGAAAAACAGGAGAGAATGCAGATAATCCAAATAAGAAATGAAATGGGACATTGGAACAGAACAAGCTGACATAAAAATGATCATAACTGAGTATTATGAAAAACTAAAGAAAAAAAAAACTATACTACAACAAATTTGAAAACCTAGAGGAAATGGACAAATTTCTAGAGACACACTGCCTACCCAAACTAACACAAATTACATTGAAAATATGAACAGACCCATAACAAGAGAAGATATTGAAAAGGTAATTTTAAAACTCCCAACCAAAAAAAGCCCTGGCCCAGATGGCTTCACTGGAGAATTCTACCAAACACTCAGAGAAGAGCTTACACCAGAACTCCTCAAACTATTTCAGAACATAGAAAAGGAAGGGATACTTCTGAATTCATTCTATGAAGCCAGCATAACCCTGATACCAAAACCAGGCAAAGACACCACAAAAGAAGAAAATTATAGAACAATCTCTCTCATGAATAGAGATGCAAAGTATCTCAACAAAATTCTAGCTAATAAAATTAAGCAACATATCAAAAAATAATACACCGTGATCAAGTAGGATTCATACTAGGTATGTTTCAACATTAGAAAATCAATCAACGTAACCCAACACATAAATAAAAATAAAGAAAAGAATCACATGATCATCTCAATTGATGCAGAAAAGGCATTCGACAAAGCCCAACACCAATTCCTGAGAGTAACTCTCAATAAAATAGGAATAGAAGGGAAATTTCTCAACCTAAAAAACGGCATCTATGCAAAACCAATGTCCAGTAACATTGTCAATGGAGGGAGGCTGAAAACATTACTCTGGAGAACAGGAACAAGACAAGGTGCCCTTTAACACCACTCCTGTTTAACATAGTATGGGAAGTCTTATCTAGAGCAATAAGGCCAGAAAGAGAAATAAAGGGAATCCAAATTGGTAATGAAGAAGTTAAACTCTCCCTATATTGGGGAAATATGATACCATACTTAGAAAATCCAAAACACTCCACCAGAAAACTACTGGAACTAATAGAAAGATTCAGCAGAGTTGCAGGATATAAGATCAACATACAAAAATCAGCTGAATTCCTATACACCAATAAAGAGAATGATGAAAGGGAAATCAGAAAAATAATATCGCTTATAATAGCCCCAAAAACCAATAAGATACTTGGGAATAAATCTAACCAGGGATGTAAGAGATCTATACAAAGAAAACTGCAAAACACTACTGCAAGAAACCAAAAGAGACCTACATAAAGGAAAGACATACCATGCTCATGGGTAGTTAGACTCAACATTGTGAAAATGAAAATTCTACCCAAAGCAATTTACAAATACAATGCCATATCAATCCAAATACCAAAAACATTCTTTAAAGAGATGGAAAAACTTATCATTAACTTTTTATGCAAAAGGAAGAGGCCCCAGATAAGTAAAGCACTACTGAAGAAGAAGAATAAAGTAGGAGGAATTGCACTACCTGACCTCAGAACCTACTCTAAAGCTACGGTAGTCAAAACAGCCTGGCACTGGTACGACAGATACATTGACCAATGGAACAGAATTGTGAACCCAGATGTAAAACCATCCACCTATGGTCACCTAATCTTCAAAAAGTGCCCAGAGTCCATCAAATGGGGAAAAGACAGTCTTTTTACAAACAGTGCTGGCAAAACTGGAAGTCCATCTGCAAAAAAATGAAACAGCACCCATACCTCACACCAGATACAAAAACTAACTCAAAATGGATCAAAGACCTAAATGTAAAGCAAAAGACTATGAAGTTCGTAGAAGAAAAACTAGGATCAACACTACAGGCCCTAAAACACAGCATTAACAGGACACAAATCACAACCGACAGCACACAAGCTCCAGAGGATAAGCTAGATAGCTGGGATATTCTAAAAATTAAACACTTATGCTCATAAAAAGACTTCACAAAAGAGTAAAAAGAGAACCTATAGGCTGGCAAAAAGATTTTGGCTATTACAAATCAGACAAAGGTCTAATCTCTAAAATCTACAGGAAAATCCAACACCTCTACAACAAAAAGATAAATAATCCAATTAAAAAATGGGCAAAGGATATGAACAGACACTTCACCAACGAAGACATTCAAGCAGCCAACAGCATGTGAAGAAATGCTTACGATCTCTAGCCACCAGAGAAATGCATATCAAAACCACAATGAGATACCAACTCATCCCGATATTACTGGCAGGAATCAATAAAACAGGAAATAACTAATGTTGGAGAGGCTGTGGGGAGATTGGAATTCTTATGCACTGCTGGTAAGAATGCAAAATAGTGTAATGATTTTGGAAAATGATATGGCGCCTCCTTAGAAAGTTAAAAATAAAAATACCATATGATCCAGCAATCCCATTCCTAGGAATATATCCAAGAGAAGTGAGTTGTCATGTGAATCAATATATGTACACCTATGTTCACAGCAGCATCGTTCACAATAATAAAAAGATGGAAACAACCTAGATGCCTATCAACAGATGAATGGATAAACAAACTGTGGTACATACACACAATGAAGTATTATGCAACACTAAAGAACAAGGATGAGTCTGTGAAGCATCACATAACAGGAATACATCTGGAGGACATTATGCTGAGTGAAATAAGTCAATCACAAAAGAACAAATATTGTATGAGACCACTACTGTAAAAACTCATGAAAAGATTTACATGCAAAAAGAAACACTCTTTGATGGTTATGAGGGTGGGGAGGGGTGGGGATGGAAAAACACTTAATAGACAATAGATAAGTGGTAACTTTGGTGAAGGGTAAGACAGTGCACAATACTGGGGAAGCCAGCACAACCTGTACAAGGCAGGGCCATGGTAACTCTATAGACACAGCCAAACTCCCTGAGGGACCAAATTGCTGGGTTGAGGGCTGTCAGGGAACATCTAGCTCAATTGGCATAACAGAGCTTATAAAGAAAATGTTCTATATTCTACTTTGGTGAGTAGCATCTGCGGTCTTAAAAGTCTGTGAGTGACCATCTAGGATACTCCACTGGTCTCGCCCCTTGGAGGGACAGGAAGAATGAAGAAAACTAAAGACACAAGGGAAAGATGAGTCCAAAGGACTAATGGAGGAAATCTACCACAGCCTCCACCAGACTGAGTCCAGTACAACTAGATGGTGTCCAGTTACCATCACTGACTGCTCTGACAGGGATCACAATAGATGGTCCTGTACAAAGCTGGAGAAAAATGTAGAACAAGAAAGCCCAGACTTGCTGGCCTGACAGAAACTGGAGAAACTCTGAGAGTATGGACCCTGGATGTCCTTTCAGCTCAGTAATGAGGCCACTCCTGAGGTCCATCCTTCAGCCAAAGATTGAACAGGCCCATGGAAAAAAACAAGACTAAAGGGGCACGTCAGTCCTGGGGTGGGGACTGGAAAGTAGGAGGGAACAGGAAAGCTGGTAATAGGGAAGCCAGGGTTGAGAAGAGAAAGCATTGACATGTTGTGGGGTTGTTAACCAATGTCATATGACAGTGTGTGTCTATTTGATGAGAAACTAGTTTGTTCTGTAAACCTTCATCTAAAGTTCAATTAAAAAAAAAAAAAAAGGTAAGAAGTTTCCTGGATACAAAACTTCAAGGGACAGAGTGGTGGGGCTGGGGCCTGGGGACCATGATTTTGGAAGGCATCTAGGTCAATTGGCATAATAAAGTTTGTTAAGAAAATGTTCTGCATCCTGCTTTGGCCAGTGGCAGCTGGGGCCTTGGAAGCTGACTAGAGCAGCCACCTAGGATGCATCAATTGGTCCCAACCCACCTGGAGCAAAGAATGGAGAACACCAAGGACATATGGAAAATATGAGCCCAAGAGACAGAAAGGGCCACATAAGCCAGAGACTCCATCAGCCTGAGACCTGAAGAACTGGATGGTGCCTGGCTACCACCAATGACAGGGAACACAACAGAGAGTCTCTAGCAGACCAGGAGAAAAGGGGGATACAGAACTCAAGTAAAAAGACCAGACTTAATGGTCTGACTGAGATTGGAGGGACCCCAGAAGGCATGGCCCCTGGACTTTCTATTACCCCAAAACTAAAACCATTCCCAAACCCAATTCTTCTGACAAAGGTTAGACTGGACTATAAGACATAAAATGATATTGTGAAGAGTGTGCTTCTCAGCTCAAGTAGACATAGGAGACTAAACGGGCAGCACCTGTCTGGAGGCGAGATGAGAAGGCAGAAAGGGACGGGAGCTTGTTGAATGGACATGGGAACAACAGGGTGGAAAGGAGGAGTGTGCTGTCACAGTATATGGAGAGCAAGTAGGGTCACATAACAATGTGTGTGTAAATTTTTGTATGAGAAACTAAGATGAACTGTAAACTTTCACTTAAAGCACAATAATAAAAAAGGGTCTTTCAGAGAAATATATGAGAATTTTTTATTTAGACAAAGGAAGATGAAATTTATCTTACTCTTATACAGTATATCTCAAGATTGTATTCACAACTCACAACTCACAACTCAGGAAATATTTTGTCCTATAAAATTGTCAAATAATTTTAAAGATTTTAATAACTTTCAAAAGCTTTACGGTCGGGTGGATATGGACTCCATCACTTACGATTTGTTGGATGTGGACTCCATCACTTATCAGTATAAGGCAGAGAAATATAAAAGATCATATATGTATACACACACTTAGCATGGTGCTACATAACTAATGAATAAAATTTATCATCCAGTGTTGATCTTTGATGTGATTTTTAAATATTATATATTTCCACATTTTCATAACTTTTGGCAATAAGCATTTATAAAATAGAAATCAATTTCAAAAATAAACAACAAACTTTTTTTTTTATTCTACCGGGTAGTTCAGTTATTAATCATTAATGCCACAGTTGCTCAAAAAATTCAACTAATGTATTTCATGATGGGACAAAAAAAGAAAAATGTCAGACAGTAGAAAAAAGTGATAAGGCAAACAAAAATAAGAGAGAGATTGCAGAGAGCAGAGATAAAAGTAACAAAAAGATGTGGGTTTTGTTACGCCCTATCTGTGTGACTTCATGTACTATGACTTGTGTCTTCTATTTCCTGCTTTACTGACTTTTAGAAATGATGGGGGTGATAGTGAATTAAATAAACTCAAGATATTTTCCTATGGCCCTTTCCTGAAAACTTTATTGACCATGAGTCTAGTCATAATACCAGAGAAAATAGCGGCAAGGGAGCTGTAAAAACGATGTGGAACCAGCATCTGACCTCCTTTAATTTCAAAAGGGGGAAGAAGAATCAAGATCAAGAGCCCAAGGCTGATTCTTATGAGGTGGAGGTCAGACATTCATCCTCTCTCCACCATCTTTGCCAATTCTGACACCAACTGTCCCTCCCAAAGCACTCTCTGCGTCTATGCTGGATTTGATAATCCATTGTAATGACCATACAGAACTCACAGACAATACTCACGTATATGGGGTTTATATGGAAGTAACAGGCTCAGGAACACTCAAGGTACAGTTCTTCCCTCAGGACAGCCTCTTCCCAGCCATGCCACAGGCATGCTTCTCTGGCCCCGTGGCTTCTGCCCTGCATGGGCAAGTGTTACAAAGCTCTTTTAGCTCTACCGTTAAGTGTCCAGAGGCACCCATTCCACCAGTAAGCCTCAGCCCAAAGGCAGTCAGCTTTCTTTCTGTGGGCCAGGGAGCACACTGGGCCATCTTCTGGTCTCTCTTGCAGGTCTTTCCTGCTGGTCAGTCTCTCCTGCCACTGTTTTTGTGCCACAGCTTCTCCCTGTCTTCATTGTTACAGTTCTCTGTTTCTTGGGTCCAGGAGCTTCTCAGCAGAGAGATCATGGGTATGAAAGATGCGTTCTCCATTCCAGGAAGCTCTCCCTTGGTGGTAGTGAGATTCTCTCTGCTCTGAAATTGGCTCTCTTTGAAACCTAGCAGAATGGCAAAACTGATCAAGCCCCTTGGTGGGCCACAATTACCTTATTTCCACAGTCCCACCCAATCGCTTGGGTGGGAGTTACAAGACCATGGCATGAAAGGCCACACGAAAGTGATCCAACACACTGCAGGAGCCTCAGAAATAATCATTGAAGAGAAACTATCAGAAGTGGAAAATAAACTAAGCTAGAAGCAGTGGCAAATGATACCTTGAGGATCCAGAATTTGAAAATTCTATGACCACTGGGAGGTCAGCAGTGTCCTGGGGAAAAAAATTTAAACCCTAGAACTGCAATTACTTCTTCAGACGAAGTGAAGATTTCAAGAAAAAATACCTCCAGGATTTCAATTAAAATGAAGCCACTCTTCGTGGCTTTGTAAAAAAACATAAATATTAAGGAGAGATTTGACAAAGAAGATAGGACTCTTAGAGACAGAATTTGACAGCTTCAAATGCAGTCACATTCACTTTGGAATGTATCGGCAAAGTGCAATGTGTGCTTGAGGACGTTACTCTTTCAACCTTTCAGGAACCCAACAATTCTATGTCTTTAAAAAATTAAAAAATGTGTTGTTGTTAGGTGCCACTGAGTTGGTTCTAACTCATAGTGACCATACGTACAATAGAATGAAATACGGCTCAATCCTGCACCATCCTCACAATTGTTCCTATGGAAATACAGCAGGACAAAAATAGTTTGTGGCATTTTCTGATTTCCTACTGCCTCTACGATTTTTTTTTCCTACGGAGAATGGAGTTGCCATGAGGTGTAATCCAGTCTACGGCAACTGTTTCTTTCTTTCTTTTTTCTGTTTTCTAGGAGGAATAAAGCCTGTTAAGCACAGTATTTTTTTTTTTAATTTTATCTGACCACAAATAAAATCTTCACCTTTAAAGAAAAATGGTCTATCACTTACTTTAAGTCAGTTATATAATTGATATATAAAATTAAGATAACACCAAAAAAAACCCCAAATTCCTCTGAACAAGGAAGACTGAGAACCTCTGGAGAAGGTATAAAATGAGATGCGATGAGGGATGGAGAGTCTGAAAAGAGAAAAATGTAGACAGAAAGCCCAGAGTTTGGCAATCCAGGAACGAGCCTTAGGAGTTGAGTTACCATAACGGGGACTTTTCAAGAAAAATTTCAGACCCTGGATTGGAAACTCTGTCCTCTCTCTCTTTGATTAAATCACTAGTGAAATATGCATTTCTTAGTAATGATTTTATGTATGGAAATTTTTTATGACAAATACATAAAAAGAGCTGTGTCTGCATCAAGGCTATGATGGGGTAAAACCAACACCGTGCATAAGAAGCCGCGGCATGTGCAATTTTCCTATTAGGAGCAGCCTGAAGATGTTTCTGGTTTCCCTGGGCAATACAAATTGTTTCTCCTTGGCTACTGACCAAGAGATTGGTCGTTCAAATCCTACCTAACAGCAGCATTGTGAAAGAAAGACCTCTGGATTACTTCAATGAGATTATAGCCATGAAAACCCTATGCAGTACAGTTCTACTCTGAAGCACATAGCATGGCCATGCGTTGAAATCAACTCGACTGAAGGAAGTTTCTACACAAAAGACAGCAGTTGTGGACAAGAAACAGGAGATGGAATAAAGGCAGATGGAAATTAGAAATTTATTCTCACTGACTGGTTTGTATGTTCATATGATACATACCTTGTGAGGGAGTCCCAGACATATGAAGAGACACTTGAATGGAATAGCTACTGATAATTTTTCTAGTGAGGATGTGAGTTATCATACCTTGTGCATTAAAAGCATACTGAATTAAGTGATGCTCACAATGTGTTGAGAACTTGGGCATTTTTCTTACATACACGTTACAGTACTTAGATTTGACAGCATCTGCAAAGCCTCCCTAGAAAGGAATTTCTGTACTAAGAGTGGTCCCTATCTAATTATCAAACTACCAGAATCTATCAAGTGTCCTTGAGATGGGGGAGATGATCCTGAATTATCCAGGTGGGACCAATGTAATCACAAGGGTCTTTATAGGAGGGAAGCAGGGGATCAAAGGAGACAAAAATCTGGGTGATGTTAGATACAGGTTGGAGTGGTGTAAGGAAGGGGTCATGAGCCAAGGAATGCAGGCAACCTCTAGTAGTCAGAAAACCAAGGTAGCAGATTCTGCCCTAGTACTTCCAGAAGGAGTCAACCCCACTGACACCTTGATTTCTAGCCCAGAGGAAATGACCTCAGACATTTGGTCTTCAGAACTGTAAGAAAATAAGTTTGTGTTGTTTAAGCCACCAACTCATACCATTTGTTAGGGAGCTGTAGAAAACTAATACACTTTGACCTAGCATACTGAGGTCATAGCCTCCAGGCAATACAACTACTGGCTGATATACTGGAGATGCAAACTCAGATAGACTGGATAGCAAAAGCTGTTCTCTACATTTCTATGTGATCAGATGGATATAAAAGTATCATCAGAAATCTATGTTCATGGTTGTTCCTCACTCTTCATTATGAGAACCTTAAAACCATAGCAAACGATGCTTCTGAAATCACAGGCAGAAGCTGCTTCATAACCTCCCATTTTCATATTGGTCTGGGAAGGATGAAACAGGGCACCACTTGAAAGGAAAATCTAGGACTGTGGATGGGACAAACTGGTCTTTGTTACTCAGGGGGATGGAGGGTTGTAGTGTCTTCAGCATGTTCTAAGGCTTAGAATCATCTGAAGTGAGTATGAAACTGTTTGGAGGTCATTTAGAAAACTGGTTCTCACTCAGGAGAAATTCTGTTCTATAAAGGAAACCTGGAAATGCTTAGAGACATTTTTGGCTGTCATGAGAGGGGTAGAGGCAACCCAGTGTATAGAGGTCAAGAATGCTGCTCAACATCCTACAGAGCACAGCACAAAAGAATTATCCCATAACAGCAAAAAATTGACTGTCCCAAAATGTCAACATACCATGGTTGAGACACCCAGAATTAGATCCATTTCCTGATTCTGCATAGTAAATACTGAGGTCCAGAGAGGTGAAGTGACCTGTTAGGGCCATATAATAAACACTCTCCTGTTTCACCAAGTGGAGAATGGGAGATCCAATCATGCCCTGGCCCTCCTCCTTGAAGAAGGCAAACCAGATGTAGGTAATAAGAAGAGAAAGCCAATAGGACAATATCCATGCATTTGACAGAGACAGACTGTGTCCAAATATGCTTGAGTGTGTTGACTTTGTCAGGAAGAGTGGCTTAAAGATTTGACTTGAGGACCTGCAGAAGACGTTCACACTTACAAACGTGTAGCTACACAGCCAGTGTTCACAAATGTCCAACACTGACCACTGGCTGCTATATATACCAACGTTTCTGGTTTTGAATCCTGGCTCTCAACTTCTGAGCAGGTGTTCAATAAAGGCTAGCTCCCTCTTCATGCATTCTCTCTCAGATATTTCCATTCATTTCCCACAGCTCAGTCCCACCTCTAGTGTCTCTGTCTGTAATCGGAGGTGACTACATGGTCTCCAGCACATTCAACTCACTGTCCCCAGATAGATATTTCTACAATGCAAACACGTGCTTAGAATTTCCTTTGTTCAAACTCTGGACTGATAGTCATTAACTTCAGAAATAAGACACAATTCCGTAGTCTCAAATATATGGCACTTGATGATTTGGCCCCCACCTACAAAGCTAGTTTCATCTTTCACCGTTCTCCACATTGTCTCACAGTCATTTAAAACTAGTTTTGGTGTCTTAAGTACACCATATAGTTTAATGTGTGTGTGCACACATATGTGTGTGTGGTAAAATTCACATAACATGAAATTCACAATTTAACATGCTTTAAAGCATACAATTTATTTACTATTGGCAAACACAACATTCACAATATTGTGAAACCATTATGACCAGTAGTTCCAAATCATTTTCATCACCCCAAATAGAAGCTCCATACATATTAAGAATTCTCCCCATTGCCCTATTACCCACACGCCTAGCAATAATGAATCCGTTTTCTCCCTCTATGGATGTGCTGACTCTGGACGTTTCATGTAAATAGAATTATAAAATATGTGGACCTTTGTTTCTGACATCTTTCACTTATTACTCCGTATTTTTACACCTGATTCCTTCTGTGTGGAGCACTCTTACCTTAAAATCTTCAATTCTGGCTTCAATACTCACTCCAATTACTTTCTCCTCTCTGTATTCTCTTTACCCTTCTCAAACAGAGCAGAGCAATCTTTTCTGCACTGAATCACCAATAAATAAATTAGTAAATAAATAAATAAATAAGAATAGAAATTGCTAATAATGGAAGAGAGGAAAAATGGAGAACCTTAAGGAAGTGTTGCAAGAGGTTTATCAGAGAGAGAGGGAAAATGAAAAATAAAAAGGACAGCTACTATGGATGAAGTAAAAGCTAAATGCTGAGGAATCATATTGAGAAAGAGTAGGCTGCAGCTGCCTTTAATTTTAAAGGAAATTAAAACTGAAAGGGCTTGGTACACTTGAACTTTTATATTTTCATGTAAGCCAGGAGCCTCAGGAGGTAATACTGTTAAAAGGGGGCCCTCCCTCCACAAAGCATTCCCTCTGCACTTACAATAATGGTCCGGAACAGTCAGATGTTATCACTAAGGAGTTGGCTTCCACTGGTACTGGTTCTGCCCTGAACAATCTTGAAAGCTTAAAGCTCTGCCCCCAGGACAGGCAGGGAGACAAAGTCACTCTTGAGATCTCTGGGAGACACGGTTGTTGCTTAACTCAAACTGGAATAGATGTACAATAAAATGAAGCCCCAATAATATCTGAGGCTTCCAGGACTGAATTATCACTGTGCCTCATTAAATAAATTACTCTGTTGTCACTCTATCCTCAGAGGACTTTGCTTCCCCAGAAGCTAATGAACAAAGTAGAATACATCTTGTTATTTATGAACCTTAAGGGTAGCTTTGGAGCTGGATATGTGCCTCCTATCTCAATCAGGCTCCCTTCCTTAGATGTAGTCTCCAGGGAGCAAGGTTATAAGGAAAGACCTCTGTATCTTTATCTTTGGTTAACTCATTAAAGATCTGAAACAAAAATATTGGACAAGGTTTGTTGAGTTCCCAGGATTTTCACTCAAGAATGTGAAAATGGCCCTGACGGAACCTAGACCCTTGAAGGACAACCCAATAGCTTAACAAGACTTCCATTCTCATTTACTTCTGGTGGCACAGATTTTGGCTGCCTTACAGACAGGACCTCTGGGGGTGTGTGTTTGCCTCCTCAGGGTCACCACAGATGCAGAATCATATCATCTTCCTTTCAGTTTTCAGTCCAGAGAGAAACAGCTGAACGTTACCAACCATCATGAGACTGGTTGCTACATGAGACCTGCAGCTCAAATGAAATGGTGTGTGTGTGTGTGTTACTTGCTCTAAGGAATGTTTATGATCAATCAGAGAGTCACCTTGGACCACAAAATCTTTGTCATAAGATCACCTGGTAAATATTCAGAACAAAGAGGATATGTTGATTTTGTGGATTATCATAAAAAATGAAAGTGCTGTGCGACCATCACATTGAATGAAAGATAGCTAGTGATGTGAAAAAATATAATCAGAGTATCTGACTTAGTCTTGGTAGAAGAGGAGACGGAGGATTTTCTAAAAAGATGTCATTTGAGCTGAGAGATGACGAGTGAGTGGATTCTTCACTGGTTGAAGGGAGGGGTTGGAAGATTTTCATTTAATGCAGAAGCCATAGTTCTAAATATTCATTCCCACTCCTTTCTCCCTTAGTTTCCCCAAAGCACACATGGGATATCAGATGCCAACATTTCTGAGTCATTCCAACTCCACTTTGACTGTGTCTGTGTGTGTGTTTAACATCTATCCTTTTTACAGTGATCTGAAAAACAAGCTTCATCACATGCCAATATATCCCTAGAGTGGTCCCACCATGTCTAAAGTCATATACAGGCACAGCACAACAGAAATGGAACATTTATTTATTTATTTATTTATTTATTTATTTGCATGTTTTCATTACAAGGATGTATTTTTGGATGATGTTAGGCATAGGATATATTATAATGGAATAAAAAAATTATGTGGGGAGTAGTGGAAGGAAGCGTGAGTTCAGAGAGAAAAGGGAAAGATATCAAAATTTTGAATGTTAAAGCAAAGCTTGCTCATGTATTTTTTTTACCTTTTATTTACAATTTTCAACTAAACTTTTTACTTTGAGATAATTGTAGATTCATATCCAATTACAATAAATAAGACAGTATGATCCCATGAACACTTTGCTCAATTTTACCCAATGGTAACATCTTGCAAAATGATTGTACAATATTACGCCAGGATAATGACAGGGATACAGTCAAAATACAGAACAATTTCATTATAATGATCCCTTGTTTGCCTTATGATAGCTCACCATCCTCTCTGCCTCATCCTTGATCTCCTGTAACCCTTAATCTATTGTCCATTTCTATAATTTTGTCATTTTAAAAAATGATGTATAAACGGAATCATGCGGTCTGTGACTTTTTGGGAACTGCTTTTTTGTTTTGTTTTGTTTTCATTCAACATAATGTCCAGGAAATTCATCCAGGTTGTTACATATCTCAATAGTTCATTGCTTTTCAGAAAGTAGTAGCATTCCATGATATGGATGTATCAGTTTCTTTAACCTTTCCCTCATTGAAGGACGTTTGGATTACCTCCAGTTTTGTTTTTTTGTTTTTTTGCTAGTATAAATAAAACCCCCCCCAATAAAAACAAAGCTTCTGTAAACATTTCTATATAAGTTTCGTTGTTGTTGTTTGTTTGTGTCACAAGTATTCATGTCTCTGAGACAAATGCCCACGAGTGCAGCTGCTAGATTATATGGTAGCTGCATGTTTAATTGTATAAGACATTGCCAAACTCTCTTTCAGGGCGTCTTTAACATTTCACATTCCCACCAACAATGTATAATTGCTCCAGTTTCTCCACATTTTCACTAGAATTTGGTGTTGAGGGAACCCTATTTTCGTACAATCAAAAATACACGTAAATTGAAAAGGTTGGTGCTAGACATTGCTTCTTGTATTGACTCAATTTGAATGGGGTCAGTGAACGAGGTGGTTGCTGTTATTCGGTGCAGTAGAATTGGTTCCAACTTATAGGAACTCTATGTACAACAGAACAAAACACTGCTGGCTCCTTTGCCATCCTCACAATTGTTGTTATGCTGGGTCCCATTGTTGCAGCCACTGTGTTAGTCCATCTCTTTGAGGGCCTTCCTCTTTTTCACTGGCCTCTACTTTACCAAGCATGATGTCCTTCTCCAGGGAATGGTCCCTCCTGAAAACATGTCCAAAACATGTGAGATGAAATCTTGCCATCCTTGCTTCTAAGGAGCATCGTGGATGTACTTCTTCCAAGACAGATTTGTCTGTTCTTCTGGCAGTCTGTGGTATATTCAATATTCTTTGCCAACACCATAATTCAAAGGCATCAATTCTCCTTTGGTCTTCATTCACTGCCCTGCTTTCGCATGCATATGAGGTGATTGAAAACACCATGACTTGGGTGAGGTGTACCTTAGTCCTTCAGGTGACATCTTTACTTTTTCACATTTTAAAGAGGTCTTTTGCAGCAGATTTATCCTACACAATGCATTGTTTGATTTCTTGACTGCTGCTTCCATGGACGTTGATTGTGGATCTAAGTAAAAAGAAATCTTTGACAATTTCAATCTTTTATCTGTTACCATGATGTTTCCTATTGGTGCAGTTGTGAGGATTTTTGTTTTCTTTATGTTGAGATGTAATCCCTATTTAAGGCTGTAGTCCTCGATCTTCATCGATAAGCGCTTCAAGTCCTCTTTACTTTCAGCCAGCAAGGTTATGTCATCTGTATATCGTAGGTTGTTAATAAGTCTTTCTCCAATCCTGATGCTGCATTCTTCTTCATGTAGTCCAGCTTCTCATATTATTTGCTCAGCATACAGATTGAATAAATACCTTTCCTGATTTTAGAACACACAGTATCCCCATGTTCTGTTCGAACGACTGCCTCTTGATCGATGCACAGGTTCCTCATGAGCACAATTACCAACCAAAAACCCTTTGCCATTGAGTAGATTCTGACTCATAGCGACCCTACAAGACAGAGTAGAACTATCCCACAGAGAGTTTCCAAGGAGCGCCTGGTGGATTTGAACGGCTGACCTTTTGGTTAGCAGCTGTGGCACTTGACCACTATGCTACCAGTATTTCCTGAGCACAATTAAATGTTCTGAAATTCCGATTCTTAGCAACATTATCCATACTTTGCTATAATCTACACAGTCAAATGCCTTTG
The DNA here is from genome assembly GCF_030014295.1 of Loxodonta africana. NCBI lineage: Eukaryota > Metazoa > Chordata > Mammalia > Proboscidea > Elephantidae > Loxodonta > Loxodonta africana. Next base: position 29,501,095 of record NC_087344.1, read on the forward strand.
TGTAGTCAATAAAACACAAGTAAACATCCTTCTGGTGTTCTCTGGTTTCAACTAGGATCCAACTGACATCAGCAGTGATATTCTCTTCTGAATCTGGCTTGAATTTCTGGCAGTTGCCTGTAGATATACTGGTGCAACTGTTTTTGAATGATCTTCAACAAAATTTTACTTGTGTGTGATATTAATGATATTGTTCGATAATTTCCACATTCTGTTGAATCATCTTTCCTTGGAATGGGTACGAATATGGATGTCTTCCAGTTGGTTGACCAGGTAGCTGTCTTCCAAATTTCTTGGCAGAGACCAGTAGGTGTTCCCAGTAATGCATCCACTTATTTAAACTTGTCAGTTAGTGTTCCATCAATTCTTGGAGACTTGTTTTTCACCAGTGCCTTCAGTGCAGCTTGGACTTCTTTCAGTATCATCGATTTTTGATCATATGCTACCTCTTGAAATGGTTGAATGTCAACCAATCGTTTTTTTTACAGGTTAGATGGTAGTACTGTGTTAACTATCTAATTTTTATGGTCAGAGTATTGTTACCTAGCACAGTGTCCTTGTTTTTGGGAAATTCACATTGAAATATTAAGAGATAATGGGCATATCCATGGCTGTGAGATACATATAAAGTAATGTGGCCTTGGTTTCTCAAAGATAGCCTTTGGAATTTCCTCAGTAAATAAGATTACTTTTATTATATAGGCCTAAAGACTATACCTATAGATTTGTGCAAATGAGGTGGGGACTGGCCTGACCAGAAACACCACTGTGTAGCCTGATATCAGTTGTCCTCAGGGAGGAAGGAGTACATGATGTAATCAATCATGCCTAACAATGAGGAATCAATCATGCCATGAGGCCCCTAATCATGACTATCCAATAAGGTTCTAATCATGCCCATGAAACGAGGCCCCAGTAAAGGATCTGGACATAGATGCTCTATGGGCTTCCTGATTTGGTTGGTGAAAGACATCTACGCATATTAGAAGAGAGTGCATCCCTTTTAGGGACATGGAAGCCATGTGTTATGAATCTCTTCATTTGTGTCCTCTTTTCCTACAATTAAGCTGTTATTGTAGGTATGGCACTTTCTGTGAGCTCTGTGAGTCATTCCAGTGAATTATGGAACCCAAAGTAGTAGGGGAAGCCAGCAGATCAAAAATGACTAGGCAAGGAACACTGAACTTACAATTGGTATCATTTGGGGGTAATGGGAACCCCTGAATCTGTAGCCAACAGGTCAGAAGTTAGGGAACCCAGGGGGGACTCCTAAGCCTGTGCCTGGTTTCTAACTCTTTGCCAGTCTAAAGGATGATGTCCTTTTAATTTGTGCGATCTGACATACTCTGGGTGGCTACAGCCAGAAGAAGAAGTGCCATGTGGGCAGCTCCATGCAGGCAGCTGATATCAGGACTAAATATAGAAGTAAAAAGGGGGAATTTTGGATTTGTGCTTGTCTTAGTTATCTAGTGCTACTATAACAGAAACACCACGAGTGAATGGTTTTAACAAACAGAAATTATTCTCTCACATTCTAGGAGGCTAGAAGTCCAAATTCAGGGTGCCAGCTGCGGGGGAAGACTTTCTCTCTCTCAGTTCTGGGGTAAGGTCTTTGTCATCAATCTTCCCCTGGTCTAGGAGCTTCTCACCGCAAAGATCCTAGGTTCAAAGGATGTGCTCTACTCCCAATGCTTTTTTCTTGATGGTATGAGGTCTTGTCTCCTCTCTGTTTGCTTCTCTCTTTTATACATCAAAGAGAATGACTGAAGATACAACTTAATCCTGCAGATTGATTCCTGCCTCATTAACATAACTGCATCTAATCCTGCTTCACTAAAATCATAGAGGTTAGGATTTACATCACAGAATAATTATATCACATCACAAAATGGTGGACAATCACACAATACTGGGAATCATGGCCAAGCCAGGTTAACACACATTTTGGGGGGACACAATTAAATCCATTACAATGCTATTGTTATCAATGTAATGGTCAACATATTTTATGATTTATTTCAAGGATGCTAAGACCATTTACTTGGAAAGAATAGTCTTTTGAACAAATAGTACTGGAACAACTGGATATTCACATGCAAAGGAAGGGTGTTGGACCCTTAGCACACATCATGTAAAAAACTAACTCAAAATGTATCAAAGACCTAAATGTATAAAACTATACAACTCTTAGAAGAAAAAATAAGAGTAAACCCACATGACCTTGAATTTGGTGATGGTTTCTTATATGTGAAACCAAAAGCATAAACAACAACAACAACAAAAAAAAGATAAGTTGGACTTCAACAAAATTAAGAACTCTTCTTCTTCAAAGGACACCATTAAAAAAGTGAGAAAACAATCCACAGAATGGGGGAAAATATTTGCAAATCGTATATCTGATAAGAAACTTATATCCAGGCTTAGAAATCAAAATTTAAAATGCCAATATTCCAGTTAATAAATGGGCAAAGGATATGAATAGACATTTCTCCAAGGAAGATATACAAATGGACAGTGAGCACATTAATAGATACTCAACATCATAGTCATTAAGGAAATGCAATCAAAGCCACAATGAGATTCCATTCCCCCACTCACAGCTGTTGTTGTTGTTGTTAGGTGCCATCTAGTTGATTCTGACTCAAAGCAACCCTACGTACAACAGAACAAAACGCTGCCGGCTCCTTTGCCATCCTCACAATTGTTGTTATCCTTGAGCCCATGTTGAAGACACCATATCATTTCATCCTGTTGAGGGTCTTCCTCTTTTCCACTGACCCTGTACTTTACCACACATGATGTCCTTCTCCAGGAATGATCCCTCCTGACAACATGTGCAAAGTACGTAAGACGCGGTCTCGCCATCCTTGCTTCTAAGGAGCATTCTGATGGCACTTCTTCCAAAACAGATTTGTTCATTCTTTTGGCAGCCCATTCAATATTCTTCGCCAACACCACAATTCAAAGGCATCAATTCTTCTTTGGTCTTCTTTATTCATTGTCCACTGTTCACATGCATATGCCGCAATTGAAAATACCATGGCTTGGGTCAGATGCACTTTAGTCTTCAAGGTTACATCTTTGCTATTCAATGGTTTAAAGAGGTCCTTTGCAGAAGATTTGCCCAATGCAATGAGTGTTTTGATTTCTTAACTGCTGCTTCCATGGGTGTAGGTTACAGACTCAAGTAAAATGAAATCCTTGACAACTTCGACCTTTTCTCCATTTATCATGATGTTGCTTATTGGTCCAGTTGTGAGGATTTTTGTTTTCTTTATGTTGAGGTGTAATCCATACTGAAGGCTGTGGTCCTTGATCTTCATCAGTAAGTGCTTCAAGTCCTCTTCAATTTCAGTAAGCAAGATTGTGTCATCTGCATAATGCAGGTTGTTAATGGGCCTTCCGCCAATCCTTATGCCCCGTTCATTCTTCTTCATTTAGTCCAGCTTCTCAGATTATTTTGCTCAGCATACAGATTGAATAGGTATGGCGAAAGGACACAACACTGACCCACACCTTTCCTGACTTTAAACCACGCGGTACCTGCTTGTTCTGTCTGAACAAATGCCTCTTGATCTATGTACAGGTTTCTCATGAGCACAATTAAGTGTTCTGGAATTCCCATTCTTAACGATGTTATCCATAATTTGTTATGATCCACACAGTCAAATGCCTTTGCATAGTCAATAAAACACAGGTAAATATCTTTCTGGTACTCTCTACCTTCAGCCAGGATCCATCTGACATCAGCAATGATATCCCTGGTTCCACATCCTCTTCTGAATCTGACTTGAATTTCTGTGTTCCCTGTCAATGTGCTGCTGCAGCCACTTTTGAATGATCTTCAGCAAAATTTTGCTTACCTATGGTATTAATGATATTGTTTGATAATTTCCACATTCAGTTTGATCACCTTTCTTGGGAATAGGCATAAATATGGATCTCTTCCAGTTGGTTGGCCAGGTAGCTGTCTTCCAAATTTCTTGTCATAGACAATCGAGCACTTCCAGCGTTGCATCCGTTTGTTGAAACATCTCAATTGATATTCCATCAGTTCCTGGAGCCTTGTTTTTCACCAATCCCTTCAGTTCAGCTTAGACTTCTTCCTTCAGTATAATCAGTTCCTGATCATATGCTACCTCTTGAAATGGTTGAACATCCATCGACAAATTCTTTTTGGTATAATGACTCTGTGCATTCCTTCCATCTTCTTTTGATGCTTCTTGTATCATTTAATATTTTCCCCATAGAAACCCTTCACTATTGCCAGAAACTAAATTTTTCTTCAGTTCTTTCAGCTTGAGAAATGCCGAGCATGTTCTTCCTCTTTGCTTCTATCTCCGGCTTTTTGCACATGTCGTTATAATACTTTAGTTTGTCTTCTGTTCAGTTCTTTTACTTTATTATTTCTTCCTTTTCCTTTAGCTGCTTGATGTTCAAGAGCAAGTTTCAGATCTCTTCTGACATCCATTTTAGTCTTTACTTCCTTTCCTGTCTTTGTAATGATCTCTTGCCCTCTTCACGTTTGATGCCCTTGATTCATTCCACAACTCATCTGGTCTTCTGTTATTAGTGTTCAACACGTCAAATCTATTCTTGAGATGGTCTCTAAATTCAGGTGAGGTATACTCAAGATCATATTTTGATTCTCGTCAACTTTTTCTAATTTTGATCAGTTTCAGTTTGAACTTGCTTACAAGTAATTGATGGTCTGTTCCACAGTCAGCCCCTAGCCTTGTCCTGACTGATTATATTGAGCTTTTCCATCGTCTCTTTCCATAGATGTAGTCGATTTGATTCCTGTGTATTCCATCTGGTGAGGTCCATGTGTATAGTCACCATTTGCATTGGTGAAAAATGGTATTTGCAGTGAAGAAGTAGTTGGTCTTGCAAAATTCTTTCATGTGCTCTCCGGCAACATTTCTATCACTAACTCCATATTTTCCAGCTATGGATACTTCTCTTTTATTTCCAACTTTTGCATTCCAATCACCAGTAATTATCAATGCATCCTGATTACATGTTTGGTCAATTTCAGACTGCAGAAGCTGGTAAAAATCTTCATTTTTGGCCTTAGTGGCTGGTGTGTAAATTTGAATAATAACCATATTAACCAGTCTTCCTTGTAGGCGTATGGATATTATCCTGTTACTGATAGCGTTGTACTTCAGGATAGATCTTGAAACATTCTTTTTGATGATGAATGCAATGCCATTCCTCTTCAGGTTGTCATTCTCGGCACGGTAGACCATATGACTGTCTGATTCAAAATGGCCAGTACCTATCCATTTCAGCTCACTAATGCCTAATATATTGATGCTTATGTGCTCCATTTCATTTTTGATGATTTCCAGTTTTCCTAGATTCATACTTCATATATTCCAGGTTACAATTATTAGTGGGTATTTGCAGCTGTTTCTTCTGATTTGGGGTCAGCAAATGAATGTCCCAAAAGCTTGATTCTATTCATGTCATTCAGGTCAACTCTACTTTGAGGAGGCAGCTTTTCCTCAGTAGTCTTTTGAGTCCTTTCCAACCTGGGGGTTCATCTTCCAGAATTATATAGGACAATGTTCTGCTGCTATTTATAGGGTTTTCACTGGCTAATTCTTTTCAACAGTAGACTGCCGGGTCCTTCTTCTTAGTCTGTCTTAGTCTGGAAGCTCATCTGAAACCTGTCCATCATGGGTGACCCTACTGGTAGTATCTGGATACCGGTGGCATAGCTTCCAGCATCACAGTAACACACAAGCCCCCACAGTACACAAAGTGACAGACAAGTGGGGGAAAATCCTGGCAGCATAGTGGTTAAGAGCTACAGCTGCTAACCAAAAGGCCAGCCGTTCGAACCCACCAGGCCCTCCTTGGAAACTGTATGGGGCAGTTCTACTCTGTCCTATATGGTCACTGTAAGTCAGAATTGAATCAAGGGCAATGGGACCCACTCATCAGCATGGCTAAAATTAAAAAGTCAGATAATAACAAGTGTTGATGAGATTGTGGAAAAATTGGAGCCCTCTAACACTGCTGGTACAAATGTAAAATGATGCAGTCACTTTGAAAACAGTCTAGCAGCTCCTGAAATGATTAAACATAGACTTACCATATGACCCAGCAATTCCGCTCCTAGATACATACACTCAAGAGCCATGAAAACATACACCGGCACAAAAACTTGTACAGGAATGTTTATAGCATCATTGTTCATAATAGCCATAATATGGAAACAACCCAAATGAGTATCAATGGACTGATGAATAAACATACTGTGGTACAGCCATACAATTGAATATTATTTGGTCATAAAAAGGAGTGAAGTTCTGATCCATGACACACCATGGGTGAACCTTGAAAAGATTTTGCTAACTGAAAGTCTCTGGTCACAAAAGACCACATATTATATCGTTCAATTCATATGAAGTATGTGGAATAGGGGAATCTATGGAGAGAGAAAGTAGAGCAGTGATTGTTTAGGGGTGTGTTTACAGGTGGAATATGTAAGAGGTGGATGGGAGGTGATAGCTCCCATTGTATTGGAATTTTCTTTTTCAGGTGATAAAACTTCTGAAATTGACTGTGGCGATGGTTCCACTTATAAGCGAATACGTTAAAAAAAACAACAGAGCTGTACACTTGAAAGGATGAATTGTACAGAATATGAATTATATCTCAGTAAAGCTGTCTACAAAGGAGATAAATTGGGGCATCATGTTTGCAGCTCATCCTCACAGCTTTCAGAAAATAACAGTAACAGGTAAAATTAGTCTTTATTAAAAAGATATAAAAATGTTACAAGATAACATTATTATTTGTTTTATGCTTCCTTATGTTTTTTTTGTCTCTTTTTATGTTTTAGTCTATCAAGAGCATAACTCTTTTACTATGCTAGCCAAGGAAGTTACTGTTTTAATCAACCAACAATTGCTGGGCCTATGCCCAAGCTGTAAGTTCTCAAAGGGAGATCCCATGAATAGTAGTCCCTTCAAGTTTAGAAGAAACAGTTTATAATTCCTATGCTCTTTATTACAACCAAACTTCATACTGGAATCACTCTGAGACAATAAATATACAGACCATGCTTAAGAAGTAGCTATAAAAGTGTATGGTATTTTTCTCAGAACTTTTCTAGCTCTTTGAATCAATTCTTAAGTATTGGTCAATGTTCTAATTATATTTACAATTATGGCTAATATTTTTCAAATACTCCAACTTTCTGCTCAGGTTTATTTCCATTCAAGGAACAATTGACCTATGAACAGAGGACACAATAATTCATTTATTCCTCTCTGAAGACTGGTGGATGCTACTATTTAAATGGAACTATTACAAGTGATAATTCTCCTGATTTTGATGGTTACTCCCTTCCTTTTGGAATATGCTCATCTGTGCCTCCTCCGGTCCACAAGGTACCTATCCATACATAACCTTAAAAGGACATTATTTCATGTGCAGTCCCTGAGCATATAAAGTCCTGCCTCAAAATTGGATTGGGACTTGCTAGTTGGCTTACGGAGTACCTCATATTTCATTTCATTCAAAACTCTCATCGGGGGTAATTAGGACCATGAGAGAGATTAAGACTGATAGTGACCAGGAACAGGGCATCAAACAACTAAATGAGCAACTATCAAATGAAGGTCCACTGACTAAAGGAGAGTTAATTGCCTGTTCTATAACAGCCATGGTTCCCACAGTTTCTAAACTTGGTTTAGCCAGTGTGAGGAAAAAAAAAATTAAGATTACAAATGGTGTTTGATAAGGTGGCTCTGATATTTGATAGCTCTATTAATAACCTAGGTGTTGCTATATCATCTCTCTACTAGAGTAACACAGATAAAGATGATGACACTACAAAATAGATTGTCATTGTTGTTGTTAGATGCTGTCAAGTTTGTTCCGACTCATAACAACCCTATTTACAACAGAACAAAACACTGCCCGGTCCTGCACCATCCTCACAATCCTTCTTATGCTTAAGCCCATTGTTGCAGCCACTGTGTCAATCCATGTAGTTGAGGGTCTTCTTCTCACTGACCCTCTACTTTACCAAGCATGATGTCCTTCTCCAGGGACTTATCCCTCCTGATAACATGTCCAAGGTATGTGAGACATAGTCTCACTATCCTTGCTTCTAAGGAACATTTTGGCTGTACTTCTTCCAAGACAGATTTGTTTGTTCTTTTAGCAGTCCATACTTGTTAAGTAGAGGGTCAGCAAAAATGAGGAAGACCCTCAGTGAGATGAATTGACACAGTGGCTGCAATAATGGGCTCAATCATAAAAATTGGGAGGATGGCACAGGACCGGGCAGTGTTTTTTTTCTGTTGTACATTGGGTCATTATGAGTAGGAACTGACTTGATGGCACATCATAAGAACAATAACAACTATCTCTTTGATAATTTTCCCTCTCTCCCCTTGTTCCCTCTGGTAACCATCAAAGACTTCACCCGATGTGTAAACCTTTTGTTGTTATTTTATAAAAGAGGTCTCATGCAATATTTGTATTTTTACAATTGACTTATTTCACTCAGCATAATGCCCTCCAGATTCATCCATGTTGTGAGATGTTTCACAGATTCCTCATTATTCTTTATCCTTGCATAATATTCCATTCTGTATATGTACCAGGGTTTGTTAATTCATTCATCTGTAGGCGGACACTTACGTTGCTTCCATTGTTTTGCTACTGTGGATAATACTGTAACGAACATGGGTGTGCATGTATCTATTCATGTCACTACTCTTATTTCTTTAGGGTGTATAACTAGGAGTGGGATTGCTGGATCATAGGGTATTTCTATTTCTAGTTTTTTGAGGAAGCACCATACCGTTTTCGGTAGGGGTTATACCATTTTACATTCCCTCCAGCAGTGTATGAGAGTTCCAATCTCCCCACATCCTCTCCAACACCAGTTTTTTTCAGGGGACTTCCAGACAACAAGGTGCCATAGACAGAAACACCACACTGTCCCTCTGCAGCGAAGACCAGAAAAACTAAGTAAAACAGAGGTAAACGCCATTCCTGGAACCTGAATGTCAAATGAAGAGATAAAGAACTCAGCCATGCACCAAACGGAATAAAAACCTGACAGAGGTCAGAGAGCAAGGAGAGATACATGTGGAGGGCCCCATCAGCTAACACAGCACAGCCCAGCCATCTTGGACTTCTGTCGGGGATTGGCAGACAGAGAGCATCAGAAAGCAGCCTCTCAGAACTCCCAGCAGGAGACAGAGCACCTGGTAACCACTGATACATGTTTCCCACCCCCCATTCTCTCCTCACTGCTCTACCTCTGAGCTTCCTAGCTGGGTGCCATAGCTCTGCAAGTCGGGAAGTGCAGCATCAGTACCACTTGGATTTGCCCCACCCACGTCAGAGATTGCTGGACAGGGAGTACAGGAAAGCAGCTTCAAGAAGTTCCCAGCGGGAGACAGAGCACCCGAAAACCAGCAATATACCTCTTCCCCTCTTCCTCACCACTTCGGCCTCCTGAGCTTCCCACCAGCAGCAATCTCTTGGCCAGGAGTCAAATGCTTTAGTTTCTGGCTGCTTGGATTTGCCCTGCCCACGCTGGCAGGGCCCCTGAGCTGGTGTTGGTTCCTTCCATACCTTTTGGTGTCTTCTGTGCCTCCTACCACCTCCCACTCCATTCTCTGGACCACCTGGCTCCATGTGCCATTTTTGCTTCTACTTGAAAGGGTGTGAGGCCACGGTGGACTGGGGAGCCACTCCCCCAGCCGGTGACACCAAGCTGGTAGGAGCCCTGGAGCTTTTTATTTTTTGCCTTGTTTTGCTTTGTTCTGTTTTGTTACATTTTGTTTATTTCCTTTTTCAGCTTGGGAGCCCCTTCTAGTCAGGCTGCACTGCAAGGCTTAGGAGCCACTCCCCCAATCTGCACAGGCGCTTAAGCAGGATCCCTGGGGATCTTTCTCTTTCTTTCTTTCGTCCTTCCTTCCTCCCTTCCTTTCTTTCTTTACTTCTTGCTTTCTTTTTCCTTTCTCTCTCTTTTTCCCTTTCTGTCTTCATTTCTCAGTTTTCATACTGCTTATACTTACCTAACTAAATCTGCATTTCTTGTCTCCTGAATACCTGGTGCTGTGTGACATTTATACCCTCTCTTGCCAGGCTATACTGTGCAGCCTGGGAGTGACTTCCCTGGCCTTAGCAGCCCCACTGGTGGACTCCAGGACTCCTGGGGGCTTTTCTTTTCCAAATTTTTATTTAGTTATTTTTTCCTTCTTTTTCCCTTTTTCTTTTTTCCTTTTTGCTCTTCTCCATTTCCTGGTTTCTCATCTCCCCACTCCAACGGCAAGTTCCCTTAGCACTCTTTTTTTTTTTTTTTTTCCTTTCTTTGCTTGTTTGTTTTTGGCTTCTGTTTCACTCTCTTCTCTCTCCTCTTCCTCATACCCCTATTAGGTCCACAAACCACAACCTCCCCCCACTTTCCTGCCTGCCTGCACTGCACACTGAACATCACACCCCCAAGCAGCACAGGCACAGCCTACTGGAACCTGCCCAGCACTGATTCCTGGCCCACCTTGTCAGCCCCAGTCCGTGCAACAAACAACCCATCCCAGCCCTTCCCCTTCAGCTGGACCTTCCACTGCTGCACCGTAGGTGATTCACTAGCCCTGCCCATTGGGCAAGAAGGTGAAAAGTATCGTGACTATAGATGAGCAAACAACAAAGGATGCACACCCCACCTGCTCAGACATAACCAAATAAAACAAAAAAGAAGGATGAAACAAACAAGTCAACAAACAAAGAAAATGACCACTGAATGTCCCAAAGACAGCAGAACCATATGAAAAACAGGACAGGATGAGTCCAGTAGATATCCAAAATAAAACACCAGATGACTTTCCAGTAAAAGAAAAGGCACTAGAACTACCTGACAGGGAATTTAAATCTCTAATATTCAGACAAACCCAAAAGTCGAAGCAAAAAGCAGACAAAAATGAGGAACAATAGAGAAATTTATGGAAAAGGCAGACAAATTCATGGAAAATACATACAAAAAATTGAAAAAATTAGAAAGTAATATGGCAACAAAATACTGAGATAAATTCACAACTAGAAATCATACAAAAACAATTAGAAATCCAAAAGATAAACAACAAGGTTTCAGAAATGGACAGTGTCATTTCAGAAATGGACAGGTTTGAAATGATGGAAGACAGAATCCATGAAATTGAAGACAAACACTTGGATACAAGTCTGTTTGAGGAAAAATCAGAAAAAAGAATGAAGAATGAAGAAAAATGAAGAATCTGAGAATGATGTGGGATACAATCAAAAGCAAAAATTTGCATGTGATCAGAGTTCCAGAAGACGGGGAGAAAATGTTAAACACAGAGAAGATCATTGAGGAACTGCTGGCAGAAAGCTTCCCTAATATCATGAATGATGAAAAGCTGACCATCCAAGAAGCCCAACGAACCCCATATAAGATAGACTTCAAAAGAAAAACACCAAGGCATATCATAATCACACTCGCTAAAACCAATGACAAAGAAAAAATCTTGCAAGCAGCTTGAGAAAAACAAAAAGTCTCATACAGAGGAGAAACAATAAGACTAAGCTCTAATTATTTGACAGAAACCATGCAGGCAAAAAGATAATGGGATGACATACATAAAACCTTGAAAGAAAAAAATTCCTAACCAAGAATAATATATCCTGCAAAACAGTCATTCAAATATGATGGTGAAATTAGGATATTTCCAGAAAAACAGAAATTAAGGGAATATGTAAAAACCAAACCAAACCTACAAGAATTATTAAAGGAAGGACTTTGGCTTGAGAAAAAACATCAAACCACAGCCTGAATCTGGGGCACGAGGTTGTAACAGCCAGATACCAACCTAGGAAATGAACTCTCAAGGACTATCTGAAACCAAAAGAATTGCAACAAGGAACCAAAGAGGTTAATCTGCAAGTGACAGCAACATCAGAACAATAAAAAGAGGGAATAAACCGTATAGATATAGATATAGAACTTTCCAATGGAGAGGAAGGCAAGGCAATACCAAGTGATGATAGACTGGTTCAAACCTAGGAAGATAAAGGTAAATTTCAAGGTAACCACAAAGAAAGTTAACAAACCGACTCATCAAAGTAAAGAAGAAAAACATAAAGACTCAATAAAAACAAAATCTATAAAAATGGAAAAGAAATCCACAAAAAAAAAAGGAACTCAGCACAGGAGAGTAAGGGGAACAAAGAAAATGTTAGCACCACAAAAAAGCACTACAAAATGACAGTAATAAACTCACACCTTTCAATAATTACACTGAATGTAAATGGCCTAAATGCACCCATAAAGAGACAGAGTGACAGAATGGATAAAAAACAGGATCCAGCAATATGTTCTCTACAAGAGACACACCTTAAAAACAAAGATATAAGTTTATTGAAATCAAAGGCTTGAAAAAAATGTATCAAGCAAATAACTATCAAAAAAGAGCAGGAGTAGTCTCAGATAAGGTAGACTTTAAAACTAAATTCGCCATAAAAGACAAAGAGCACTACATAATGATTAAAGGGTCAATCCACCATGAAGACTTAAACATAATAAACATCCCTGCACCCAATGACAGGGCTCCAAAATCCATAAAAACAAACCCAAACAGCACTGAAAACACAAATTGACAGTTCCACAATAATAGTAGGAGACTTCAACACACCACTCTCAGTAAAAAACAGAATATCTAGAAAGAAATGCAACAAAGGTACAGAAGAGCTAAAGAGCACAATCAGCCAACTTGATCTCATGGACATATATAGAACACTCCAACCAAGAGCTGCAAAATACACATTCTTTTCCAATGCACATGAAACGTTCTCCAGAACAGACTACATCTTAGCCCACAGAGCAATCCACAAGAAAATCCAAAACACTGAGATAATACAAAGTATCCTCTCTGACCACAATGCCATCAAAGTACAAATTAACAACAGGAAGAGTAAGGAAAAAAAATCAATTACATGGAAACTGAATAACACTCCGCTTAAAAAACACTGGGTAATAGAAGAATTCAAAGATGGAATCAAAAAGTTCCTAGAATCAAAGGAGAAGGAAAACACATCATACCAAAACCTTTGGGACAGAGAAAAGGCAGTCCTCAGAGGTCAATTTATAGCCCTAGATGCACACATCAAAAAAGAAGAAAGGGACAAAATCAAAATATTAGCTACACAACTTGAACAAATAGAAAGGGAACAGCAAAGAAGCCCACAGCCACCAGAAGAAAGGAAATAATAAAGGTCAATACAGAAATAAATGAAATAGAGAACAGAAAAGCAACAGAAAGAAGCAACAAAACCAGAAGTTGGTTCTCTGAAAGCATCAACAAAATTGACAAACCACTGGCCAGATTGACAAAAGAAAAACAGGACAGAACACAGATAACCCAAATAAGGAATGAAATGAGGGACATTACAACAGACCCGAACGAAACAAAAAGGATGATAGCCGAGTATTATGAAAAACCATACTCCAAAAAATTTCAAAACCCTAGAGGAAATGGACAAATTCCTAGAGACACACTACCTACCAAACTAACAAAAAATGACACTGAAAATCTGAAAAGACCCATAACAAGTGAAGAGATTGAAAAGATTAGAAAAAAAAAAAGTCCTGGCCCAGGTGCCTTCACTGGAGAATTCTACCAACCATTGAGAGGACAGCTTACACTAGTACTATTCAAACTATTTCAGAACAGAGAAAAGGAAGCAATACTTCCGAATTCATTCCATAAAGCCAGCATAACCCTGATAACAAAACCAGGCAAAGACACCACAAAAAAAGAAAATTACAGAACAATATCTCTTAGGAGCACCCAGGATGTTCTTCCCTTTTGGTTTTCCATCTCCGGCTCTTTGCAGATGTCATTATAATACTTTAATTTCCCTTCTCAAGAAGCCCTTTGAAATCTTCAGTTTTTCTACTTCATCAAGTCTTCCTTTTGCTTTAGCTGCTCGACGTTCGAGAGCAAGTTTCAGAGTCTCCTCTGAAATCCATCTTGGTCATTTCTTTCTTTCCTGCCTTCTCTCAAGCTGAAAGAACTGAAGAAAAAATTCAAGCCTCGAATTGCAATGGTGAAGGATTTTATGCAGAAAATATTAAATGACGCAGGAAGCATCAAAAGAAGATGGAAGGAATACACAGAGTCATTATACCAAAAAGAATTAGTCAATGTTCAACCATTTCAAGAGTTGGCATGTGATCAGGAACCAATGCAACTGAAGGAAGAAGTCCAAGCTGCTCTGAAGGCATTGCAGAGAAAAAAGGCTTCAGGAATTGATGGAATATCAACTGAGATGTTTCAAGAAACAGATGCAGCGCTGCAGGTGCTCACTCATCTATGCCAAGAAATATGGAAGACAGCTTCCTGGACAACTGACTGGAAGAGATCCATATTTATGCTTATTCCCAAGGAAGGTGATCAAATCGAATGTGGAAATACAGAACAATATCATTAATATCACACACAAGCAAAGTTTTGCTGAAGATCATTGAAAAACGGCTGTAGCAGTATATTGACAGGGAACTTCCAGAAATTCAGGCCGGTTTCAGAAGAGGACGTGGAACCAGGGATATCATTGCTGGTGTCAGATGGATCCTGGCTGAAAGCAGAGAATAAAGAAGGATGTTTACCTGTGTTTTATTGACTATTGATGTTTACCTGTGTGGATCATAACAAATTATGAATAATATTGCAAAGAATGGGAATTCCAGAACACTTAATTGTGCTCATGAGGAACCTGTACATAGATCAAGAGGCAGTTGTTCGGACAGAACAAGGGGATACTGCATGGTTTAAAGTCAGAAAAGGTGTGCATCAGGGTTGTATTCTTTCACCATACCTATTCAATCTGTATGCTAAGCAAATAATACGAGAAGCTGGAGTATATGAAAAAGAACGGGGCATCAGGATTGGAAGAAGACTCATTAACAACCTGCGTTATGCAGATGACACAACTTTGCTTGCTGAAAGTGAAGAGGACTTGAAGCACTTACTAACGAAGATCAAAGACCGTAGCCTTCAGTATGGATTAGGCCTCAACATAAAGAAAACAAAAATCCTCACAACTGGACCAGTGAGCAACATCATGGTAAACGGAGAAAAGGCTGAAGTTGTCAAGAATTTCATTTTACTTGGATCCACAATCAACAGCCATGGAAGCAGCAGTCAAGAAATCAAAAGACACATTGCATTGGGTAAATCTGCTGCAAAGGACCTCTTCAAAGTGTTGAAGAGCAAAGATGTCACCTTGAAGACTAAGGTGCGCCTGACCCAAGCCATGGTATTTTCAATTGCATCATATGCATGTGAAAGCTGGACAATGAATAAGGAAGAACGAAGAAGAATTGACGCCTTTGAATTGTGGTGTTGGCGAAGAATATTGAATACAGCATGGACTGCCAAAAGAAGGAACAAATCTGTCTTGGAAGAAATACAACCAGAATGCCCCTTAGAAGCAAGGATGGTGAGACTGTGTCTTACATACTTTGCACATGTTGTCAGGAGGGATCAATCCCTGGAGAAGGACATCATGCTTGTCAGCGTACAGGGTGAGCGGAAAAGAGGAAGCCCCCACGAGGTGGATTGACACAGTGGCTGCAACAATGAACTCAAGCATAACAACGATGGTAATGATGGCTCAGGACCAGGCAGTTTTCGTTCTGTCATGCATAGGGTCGCTATGAGTCAGAACCGACTCAACTGCACCTAACAATAACAACAACAACATCTCTTACAAATACAGATGCAAAAATTCTCAACAAAATTCTAGGCAATAGAATTCAGCATCATAGCAAAAAAACAATAATAATATACCATGACCAAATAGGATTCATACCAGATATGCAAAAATTGTTCAACATTAGAAATCAGTCAAAGTAATCCACCACAAAAATAAAAGGAAAGAAAAGAATCACATGATATCTCAATCAACGCACAAAAGGCATTTGACAAAGTCCAACACACATTCCTGAAAATAGGAATAGAATAGGTACAGAAGGGAATTTCTCAACATAATAAAGGGCATCTATGCAAAACCAAAAGCCAACATTTTTCTCAATGGAGAGAGGCTGAAAACATTCCCCTTGAGAAGAGGAACAAGACAAGGATGCCATTTACCACCACTCCTATTTAACATTGTGTTGAAAATCTTAGCTTGAGCACTAACGCAAGAAACAGAAATAAAGTGTACCCAAATAGGTAAGGAAGAAGCTAAACTGTCCCTAAAAACTACTGGAACTAATAGGGAGATTCAGCAGGTCACAGAATACAAGATAAACATACAAAAATCAGTTGGATTCCTATACACCAATAAACAGAATAACAAAAAAGAAATCAGGAAAACAATACCATTTATAAGAGTCCCTAAAAAAATAAAATGCTTGGGAATAAATCTAACCAGCGCTGTAAAAGAAGTATACAAAGAAAACTACAAAACACTAGTGCAAGAAACCAAAAGAGACCTACATAAATGGAAAAACATACCACGCTCATGGATAGGTAGACTCAACATTGTGAAAACGAAAATTCCACGCAAAGTGATTTACAAATACAGGGCAATATCGATCCAAAATCCAACAACATTCTTTAAAGACATGGAAAAACTTATTAACTTTATATGAAAAGAGAAGAGGCCCCGGATAAATAAAGCACTACTAAAGAAGAATAAAGTAGGAGGACTCGTACTATGTGATCTCACAACCTACTCTACAGTTATGGTAGCCAAAATAGCCTGGTGCTGGTACAATCACAGATACACTGACCAGTGGAACACAATTGAGAACCCAGATGTAAATCCACCCACCTATGGTCACCTGATCTTCAACGAGGGCCCAAAGTCCATCAAATGGGGAAAAGACAGTCTTCTTAACAAATAGTGCTGGCAAAACTGGATTGTTATTGTTGTTGTTAGGTGCCATCGAGTCAGTTCCGACTCATGGCGACCCTATAGCACAACAGAATGAAACACTGCCTGGTCCTGAGCCTTCCTTACAATCGTTGTTATGCGTGACCTCATTGTTGCAGCCACTGTGTCAATCCACCTCGTTGAGGGTCTTCCTCTTTTCCACTGACCCTCTACTCTGCCAAGCATGATGTCCTTCTCCAGGGACTGATCCCTCCAGACAACATGTCAAAAGTATGTAAGACGCAGTCTCACCAACCTTGCCTCTAAGGAGCATTCTGGCCGCACTTCTTCCAAGACAGATTTGTTCATTCTTTTGGCAGTCCATGGTATATTCAATATTCTTAGCCAACACCACAATTCAAAGGCATCGACACTTCTTCAGTATGCTTTATTCATCATACAGCTTTCACATGCATATGATGTGATAGAAAATACCCTGGCTTGGGTCAGGCACACCTTAGTCTTCAGGGTGACATCTTTGCTCTTCAACACTTTGAAGAGGTCCTTTGCACAGATTTGCCCAATGCAATGTGTCTTTTGATTTCTTGACTGCTGCTTCCATGGCTGTTGATTGTGGATCCAAATAAAATGAAATCCTTGACAACCTCAATCTTTCCTCCGTTTATCATGATGTTGCTCATTGGTCCAGTTGTGGGGATTTTTGTTTTCTTTGTGTTGAGGTGTAATCCATACTGAAGGCTGTGGTCTTTGAACTTCATTAGTAAGTGCTTCAGGTTCTCTTCACTTTCAGCAAGCAAGGTTGTGTCATCTGCATAAAGCAGGTTGTTAATGAGTCTTCCTCCAATCCTGATGCCCTGATCTTTTTCATATACTCCAGCTTCTCGTATTATTTGCTCAGCAAACAGATTGAATAGGTATGGTGAAAGAATACAACCCTGATGCACACCTTTTCTGACTTTAAACCAATCAGTATCCCCTTGTTCTGTCCAAACAACTGTCTCTTGATCTATATACAGCTTCCTGATGAGCACAATTAAGTGTTCTGGAATTCCCATTCTTAGCAGTGTTATCCATAGTTTGTTATGATCCACACAGTAAAATGCCTTTGCATAGTCAATAAAACACAGGTAAACATCCTTCTGGTATTCTCTGCTTTCAGCCAGGATCCATCTGACATCAGCAATGATATCCCTGGTTCCACGTCCTCTTCTGAATCCAGCCTGAATTTCTGGAAGTTCCCTGTTGATATACTGCTATAGCAGTTTTTGAATGATCTTCAGCAGAATTTTGCTTGCGTGTGATATTATTGATATTGTTCTATAGTTTGCACATTCCATTGGATCACCTTTCTTGGGAATAGGCATAAATATGGGTCTCTGGCAATCAGTTGTCCAGGAAGCTGTCTTCCATATTTCTTGGCATAGATGAGTGAGCACCTCCAGTGCCTCATCTGTTTCTTGAAACATCTCAACTGATATTCCATCAATTCCTGGACCCTTGTTTTTCACCAATGCCTTCAGAGCAGCTTGAACTTCTTCCTTCAATACTATCAGTTCCTGATCATATGCCACCTCTTGAAATGGTTGAATATCAACTAACTCTTTTTGGTATAATGACTCTGTGTATTCCTTCCATCTTCTTTTGATGTTTCCTGCGTCATTTAATATTTTCCCCATGGAATCCTTCACTATTGCAACTAGAGGCTTGAATTTTTTCTTCAGTTCTTTCCGCTTGAGAAACGCTGAGCGTGTTCTTCCCTTTTGGTTTTCCATTTCCAGCTCTTTGCACATGTCATTATAATACTTTATTTTGTGTTCTCGAGAGGCCCTTTGAAATCTTCTCTTCAGTTCTTTTACTTCATCAATTCTTCCTTTCGCTTTAGCTGCTCGATGCTCAAGAGCAAGTTTCAGAGTCTCCTCTGACATCCACCTTAGTCTTTTCTTTCTTTCCTGTCTTTTCAGTGACCTCTTGCTTTCTTCATGGATGGTGTCCTTGATGTCATTCCACAACTCATCTGGTCTTCAGTCACTAGTGTTCAATGCATCAAATCTATTCTTGAGATGGCCCCTAAATTCAGGTGGGATATACTCAAGGTCATATTTTGGCTCTCGTGGACTTGCTCAGATTTTCTTCAGTTTCAGCTTGAACTTGCATATGAGCAATTGATGGTCTGTCCCACAGTCAGCTCCTGGCCTTTTTCTGACTGATGATATTGAGCTTTCCCATACCTTTTTCCATAGATGTAGTCAATTGGATTTCTGTGTGTTCCATCTGGCAAGGTCCATGTGTATAGCTGCCGTTTATGTTGGTGAAAGAAAGTATTTGCAATGAAGTCATTGGTCTTGCAAAATTCTATCATATGATCTCCGGCATTGTTTCTATCGCGAAGACCATATTTTCCAACTCCTGATCCTTCTTCTTTGTTTCCAACTTTCACATTCCAATCAATAGTAATTATCAATGCATCTTGATTGCATGTTCAATCAATTTCAGACTGAAGCAGCTGATAAAAATCTTCTATTTCTTCATCTTTGGTCCTAGAGGTTGCTGCGTAAATTTGAATAATAGTCGTATTAACTGGTTCCTTGCAGGCATATGGATATTATCCTATCACTGACAGTGTTGTACTTCAGGATAGATCTTGAATTGTTCTCTTTGACAATGAATGCAACACCATTCCTCTTCGAGTTGTCATTCCCAGCATCGTAGACTATATGATTGTCTGATTCAAAATGGCCAATACCAGTCCTTTTCAGCTCACTAATGCCTAGGATATCGATGTGTATCCATTCCATTTCATTTTTGACTCTTTCCAGTTTTCCTAGATTCATACTTCGTACATTCCAGGTTCTGATTATTAATGGATGTTTGCAGCTGTTTCTTCTCATTTTGAGTCGTGCCACATCAGCAAATGAAGGTTCCGAAAGCTTTATTCCATTCACGTCATTAAGGTTGACTCTACTTTGAGGAGGCAGCTCCTCCCTAGTCACCTTTTGAGTGCTTTCCAACCTGGGGGTGCTCATCTAGCACTATATCAGAAAGTGTTCTGCTGCTATTCATAAGGTTTTCACTGGCTAATGCTTTTCAGAAGTAGACTGCCAGGTCCTTCTTCCTAGTCTGTCTTAGTCTGGAAGCTCAGCTGAAACCTGTCCTCCCTGGGTGACCCTGCTGGCATGTGAATTCCAGTGGCATAGCTTCCAGCATCACAGCAACACACAAGCCCCCCACAGTACGACAAACTGACAGACACGTAGGGGCAAAACTGGATGTCCATCTGCAAAAAAAATGAAAAAGGACCCATATCTCATGCCATATACAAAAACTATCTCAAAATGGATCAAAGACCTAAATACAAAGCAAAAAACTATGAAGTTCAGAGAAGGAAGAATAGGATCAACACTAGAGGCTCTAATACACAGCATTAACAGGATACAAATCGCAACCCACAACACACAAGCTCCAGAAGATAAGTTAGATAAGTGGGATCTTCTAAAAATTAAACACTTACGTTCATCAAAAGATTCCACCAAAAGAGTTAAAAGAGAACCTACAGACTGGGGAAAAATTTTTGACAATGACAAATCAGACAAAGGTCTAATCTCTAAAATCTACAAGAAAATCCAACACCTCTACAACAAAATGGCAAATAGTCCAGTTAAAAAATGGGCAAAAGAAATGAACAGACACTTCACCAAAGAAGACTTTCAAGTGACCAGCAGACAAATGAGGAAATGTTCACGATCTCTAGCCACCAGAGAAATGTGTATCAAAACCACAATGAGATACCATCTCACCCTGACATTACTGGCACAAATCAATAAAACAGAAAATAACTCATGTTGGAGAGACTGCAGAGAGATTGGAACTCTTACGCACTGCTGGTGAGAATGGAAAATGATACAACCATTTTGGAAAACAGTATGGAGCTTCTTTAGAAAGGTAGAAATAGAAATAGCAATCCCACTCTTAGGAATATATCCTAGAGAAAAAAGAGTCATCACGCAAACAGATACATGTACACCCATGTTCATTGCAACATTGTTTACAATAGCAAAAGGTAGAAATAACCTAGATACCCATCAGCAGATGAATGGATAAACAAACTGTGGTACATACACACAATGAAGTATTATGCAAAGCTAAAGAATAACAATGAATCTGTGAAGCATTACATAACATGGATGCATCTGGTGGACATTTTGCTGAGTGAAGTAAGTCAATCACAAAAGGGCAAATATTGTATAAGACCACTACTGTAAAAACTCATGAAAAGTTTTGCATAAGAAAAGAAACAGTCTTTGACGGTTACGAGGGTGGGGAGGGGTGGGATGGAAAAGTACTTAATAGAAAATAGGTAAGAGGTAACTTTGGTGAAGGGTAAAACAGTGCATAATACTGGGGAAGCCAGCACAACCTGTACAAGGCAGGGCCATGGTAGCTCTATAGAAACATCCAAACTCCCCGAGGGACCAAATTTCTGGGCTGAGGGCTGTGGGGACCATGGTGTCAGGGAACATCTAGCTCAACTGGCATAACAGAGTTTATAAAGAAAGTGTTCTATATTCTACTTTGGTGAGTAGAGTCTGGGGCCCTAAAAGCCTGTGAGCAGCCATCTAGGATACTCCACTGGTCTCACCCCTTCGGGAGGAAGGAATAATGAAGAAAACTAAAGGCACAAGGGAAAGACTAGTCCAAAAGACTAATGGACCACATCTACCATGGCCTCCACCAGACTGAGTCCAGTACAACTAGATGGTGCCCAGCTACCACCACTGACTGCTCTGACAGGGATCACAATAGAGGATCTGTACAGAGCTGGAGGAAAAGGTAGAACAAAACTCTAACTCAAAAAGAAAGACCAAAGTTGCAATAAATAAATAATGTGCAGCCCTCCTCCCCCAAAAATTCTTTTCTTTTTTTTTTTTTTTGATTAATGCCTGTAATGTCAGGGTGACATGATATCTCAATATATTGTTGATTTACATCTAATTGGAGCTCAGATGGCACAGCCTTTAAGAGTTATGGTCAGTTGTTAGAATCCATGAGTCACTCCTTGGAAGCCCTATGGGGCAGGTCTACCCTGTCCTATAGGGTCACTGAGTAGGAATTGATTCAAGGAGCAATGTGTTTGGTTTCTTTTTTTTTTTTTTCCTTTTGGTTAATTGCTAATGATTGCAAGCATTTCTTCATATGTTTGTTAGCAGCTTGAATGTCTTGTTTGTTGAAGTGTCAGTTCATATCCTTTACCCATTTTTTAATTGGATTGTTTTCTTTTTGCTTTTCAGGTGTTGAGGTTTTGCTTAAATTTTAGAGATTAGACCCTTGTCAGATATGTCATAGCCAAAAACTTTTTCCCAATCCATAGGTTCTCTCCTTACTCTTTTAGAGAAGTCTTTTGTCGAGCATAAGACTTTAATTTTTAGGAGGTCCCATTTATATACTTCATCTTTTTTCTCGTAGGCATTTTTAGTTATATTTGGTAATCTATTTATGCCTTATATTAGGGCACCTAGCATTGTGCCTAATTTTTCCTCCACGATCTTTATAGCTTTAGGTTTTACATTTTGCTCTTTGATCCATTTTGAGTTAGTTTTTATGTATGGTGTGAGATATGAATCCTGTTTCATTTTTCAAAAGATAGATATCCAATTTTGTTAGGTCCATTTATTGAAGAGTCTGTCTCTTCTCCATTCAATAATCTTTGGTCCATGGTTGAAGATCAGCTGTCCATAGATGAATGGATTTACATCTGGGTTTTCAATTTTATTTCATTGGTTTAGTAGGTTCTGAGATCAGGTAGTGTGAAGCCTCCTACTTTGTTCTTCTTTTTAAATAAAAGTTTACTTATTTGGACCCTCTTTCCCTTCCATATGAATTTAGTGATTAGCTTTTCTACCTCGGTGAAAAATGCTTTTGGGATTTGGATCAGGATCACATTATATCTACCTATTGCTTTGAGTTGTATTGATATTTTCACAATGTTAGGTCTCCTATCCAAGAACATGGTATGTTTTTCCATTTATGTAGGTCTCCTTTGTTTTCTCGCAGCAGTTTGTTGTTGTTTTCTTTGTATAAGTCTTTTACGTCCCTGATTAGATTTATTCCTAAGTATTTTATCTTTTGGGGGGCTATTGTAAATGGTATTGTTTTCCTGATTTTCTTTTCCCAGTTCTTTTTGTTGATAGGGAGGAATCCAACTGATTTTTTGTATGTATCTTGCATCCTTCCACTTTGCTGAATGCTTCTATTAGTTTCAACAGCTTTCTTGTGCAGCCCTTAAGATTCTGTATGTATAGGATCATATCACCTGGGAATAGGGGTAGTTTTACATCTTCCTTGTCAATGTGAATATCCTTTTCTTGCCTTATTACTCTTGCTAGGACTTCCAATACAATGCTGAATAAGAGTGATGATAAAGGCCATTGTAGTCTGGTTCCCCTTCTCAGAAGGAATGTTTTCAGATTCTTTCCATTGAGGATAATGTTGGCTGTTGGTTTTGTGTAAATTCCCTTTATTATGTTGAGGAATTTCCCTTCTATTCCTGTTTTGCTAGACTTTTTATAAGGAATGGGTGTTGGACTTTATCAAATGCCTTTTCTGCATCGATAGATATAATCATGGGATTTTTTTCCATTGTTTTATTTATATGGTGATCATGTTGATTGATTTTTTTAATGTTGAAATAGCCTTGCATACTTGGTATGAATCCCACGTGGCTGTGATGTATTATTTTTTGATATGCTATTGTATTCTATTGGCTAGAATTTTGTTGATTATTTTTACATCTATATTCATGAGGGATAATGGTCTGTAGTTATTTGGGTTTTTGTTTTTGTTTTGTTTTAGTGGTGCATTTGCCTGGCTTTGGTATTAGGGTTATGCTGACTTCATAGAATGAATTTGGGGGTATCCCTCCTTTTTCTATGTTCTGGAATAATTTGGGTAGACCTGGTGTCAACTCTTCTCTGAATGTTTGATAGAATTCTCCAGTGAAGTCATCTGGACCAGCACTTTTTTTTTTTTTTTTTTTTTGCTTGGGAGTTTTATTATAACCCTTTTGTTTTCTTCTTTTGTTATGGGCCTATTCAAACTTTCTACCTCAGTTTGTGTTAGTTTAGGTAGGTGGTGTGCTTCTAAAAATTTGTCCATTTCCTGTAGGTTTTCAAATTTGTTGGAGTACAATTTTTCATAGTGCTCTGTTATGATCCTTTTTATTTCGGTTGATTCTGTTGTAATGTCACCTACCTCATTTCTTATTTGGTTATTTGCATATTCTGTTTTTCTCTTGTCAATTTAGCCAGTGGTTTGCCAATTTTATTAATCCTTTCAAAAAACCAGCTTTTAGTCTTGTTGATTCTTTCTATTGTTTTTGTGTTCTCTGTTTCATTTATTTCTGCTCTAATTTTTATTATTTTGTGTCTTCTGGGGACAGTGAGCTTCTTTCGCTTTTCTAATTGTTTGAGTAATAGGGTTAATGTCTTGATTTGTGCCATTTTTCTTTTTTGATGTGTTTATTGCTATAAATTGACCTCTGAGCATTGCTTTTGCTGTGTCCCACAGGTTTTGATATGTTGTGTTTTCATTCTCATTTGATTCTAGGAATTTTTTTAAATTTCATCTTTGAGTTCTTCTATTACCCAGTAATTTTTAAGAAGGGTGCTATTTAGTTTCCATTTATCAGATTTTCCCCCTTTCTCTTCCTGCTATTGATGCTTACTTTTATAGCATTGTGATTGGAGAAGATGCTTTGTATAATTTTGATGTTTTTTAATTTGTTGAGGTTTCTTTTGTGGCCTAAAGTGTGGTCTGTTCTGAAGAATGCTCCACGAGCATTGGAAAAGAATGTGTACTTGGCTGCTGTTGGGTGAGTGCTCTGTATGTGCCTATGAGGTCAAGTTGGTTGATTGTGATAATTAGATCTTCTATGTATTTGCTGAGTTTCTTTCTAGTTGTTCTGTCCTTCACCTAGAGTGGTGCATTAAAATCTCCTAGTATTATTGTGGAAGTGTCTATTTCTCTTTTCAGTACTTTTAGAGTTTGTTTTACGTATTTTGGAGCTCTGTCTTTGGGTGTGAATATATATTCTATGGTTATGTCCTCTCGATGGATTGACACTTTAATCATTATACAATGTCCTTTCTTGTTTTTATAGTGGATTTTGATTTAAAATCTATTTTATCAGAGATTAATATTGACATTCCTGCTCTTTTTTGTTTATTCTTTGCTTGATATATCTTTTTCCTTCCTTTAACTTTTAGTGTACTTATATTTTTGTGCCTAAGGTGTGTGTCTTGCAGACAGGATATTGATGGCTTTGTTTTTTTATCCATTCTGTCGCTCTCTGCCTCTTTACTAGTGCATTTAGGCCATACACATTCAGTGCGATTTTCGGTAGGTATAAGTTTATTGCTGTCATTTTCTTAAGCTTTTTTTGTGTGTGTGGTGTTGATGGTTTCTTAATTTTCCTTGCTGAGTCTTTTTTAATTCTTATTATTTATTGGGCTTGTCTTTTCATTTCCTTCATTGTTTTTTGTTTTGTGTGTGCTGAATGATTTTCTTCTTTTGTATATTCATGAGTAGGTTTGTTGACTTTCTTTGTGGTTTTTGTATATTCATGAGTAGGTTTGTTGACTTTCTTTGTGGTTACTCTGAAATTTACCTTTATCTTCCTAAGTTTAAAGCAGTAATTTATTTCTTGATATCACCTCGACTTCTCCATATGGACATTATGAAGCTTTATTCCTTTTATTCCCAATGTTTGTTTTCAAGTTGTTGACAGTTACAAATTGATATCTCTGGATCCCTGTTTTCCATCTTTAGCTTTATTTTATTTTGGGGAGTTCTTTCTCTGAGTTGATTATCTGCCTGATATTGTCATGTGTTTTAATCTCAGGTTGTTGTCTGGTGTGTTATTTTCTGTCTGAAGGACTCCCTGTAATATTTCTTGTAAAGTTGATCTGGTTTTCACAAATTTCTCTAATTTTGTTTATCTGGAAATCCCCTAAATTCACCCTTGTATTTGAGGGCTCATTTTGCTGGATGTATAATTCTCGGTTGGCAGCGTGTGTTCAAGATTTTTTATATATTATCCTATTGCCTTCTTGCCCGCATTGTTTCTGCCAAGCAATCAGAACCTAGTCTTATCAATGTCCCTTTGTAGATGATCTTTCATTTTCCTGAGTTGCTTTCAGGGTTCTTCCCTCGTTTTGGGTTTGGAAAGTTTAATGATGATGTGTCTCGGTATTTTCTGTTGTGATTTCTCCTGTATGGGATTTGTTGTGTTTCTTGTATAGTTATCTTCTCATCTTCCATGATATTAGGGAAGTTTTCTGTTAGCATATCTTCAACAGTTCTCTCTGTGTTTTTTGTCGACGCTTCCTCTTCTGGGATTCTAATCACACTTAAATTATTCCTCTTGATGGTGTCCCACATAACTCTTGGGCTTTCTTCATTTTTTTGTTTAATTATTCCTCAAACAGATTAGTGTCATGATACTGGTCTTCTATTCCACTGACCCTGTCTTCCATTATTTCAAGTCTACTCTTATGACTTTCCATTGGTTGTCAATTTCTGCAATTTTCTTTTTAGCTGCTGGATTTCTAGCTGCTCTTTCTGTATCATTTCAAATTTTCTATTTATTCTGTCTTTTTGTTCTTGTATTATTTTCCTTAATTCTTCTAGCGTTTTGTCTGTGTTTTCTTTGGTTTTGTCTGTGTTCTTCATAGTTTTGTCCGTATTTTCTTGATTCCTTTGAGTGCCCTATACATAAGCCAAAAACCAAACCCGTTGCCGTCAAGTCTATTCTAACTCATTGTGACCCTATAGGACAGAGTAGAACTGTCCCATACGGTTTCCAAGGAGTGCCTGGCGGATTTGGACTGCTGACCTTTTGGTTAGCAGCCGTAGCTCTTAACCAATATGCTACCAGGGTTTCCACCCTAAACATAAGCCTTTTGAATTCCTTATCAGAGAGCTCCATTACTTTTTCTTCCTCAGGGAGGATTTCTAGTTCTTTATTATGGTCATTTGTGGTGCCATCTTGCCCCACTTCTTTAGGTGGTTTCCTATGACCTGTTGTCTCCAAGACATTAAGGAGTTATTGTATTTAGTTTTTATTTATATGATTGTTTGCTGGGTCTTATTTTGTTTTGTTGATTCCTGGCAGGTGTGGCTGGCGTGGTGCTCTGATCACTAAATTGATCATGCTGAAGCACTCCCTAGCTATCTTTGGATGAGTGGAGTGGTGAGCAGGTGTGGTAGCACAGGTCTCTGTTTACTGATCTTGAGGTGAAGCTGAGGGTGGGTTGGTTGGGCTTTGGCCTCCATCTGTCTTCAGATTAGTGGCTCAGGAGCAGGGAATGATGCTCTCTGTGCACTTGAAGCAGCCGATGTGATGGCTGTGTGGGTGAGTGGGGGAATTCTGGTCACCTGTTGCTGGTTGGGAGGGAATGTGTGGGTCATAGAGGGAGGGCTGGGGGTGGGCATTCACAGAGTTCCTCTTCATTTATCTTCTCCTAGCCAGGAGGAAAGGAGGAAGGAACAGCAGGTGGATGTTTGCTCAGTCTCACTGCATCTGTCTGTCAGTGGTGGTAAGAGGGAGGAAGGTGCAACAGATAGGTATACGTGCACTCACTCTTCTTACACTCCACACTAGGCAGGGAGTGGAAGGAAAGGGCCTCAGTGGGGATGCACACATAGTTATAGCTACTCTGCCCCTCTCTGGTTGGGTTAAGGAATGGAGTTGCAAATGGTGGATGCACATAGTGGTGACGCTTCATGCCAGGTGGGGGGAGGGAGGAAGTGACTGCAAGGGGATGTGCCTAGTCGTGGCTCCCTTGCCCCTTGCTAGGTGGGTTAAGAGACAGAGTCACATCTGTGGAGGTACACACAGAGGCGCTATCTCGTGTCAGGTGAGAGGATGGGGGAAAGGGCTGCTGGGGGATGTGCACAGAGATGGGTTTCCTCTGACCCTCGCTGGGTGGGTTAAGGGATGAAATCGCACTGGGTGAATGCACACATAGTGATGCCATCTTTCCTCAGTTGGTGGCAGGGAAGGGAGGA
Source organism: Loxodonta africana (assembly GCF_030014295.1). Taxonomy (NCBI): domain Eukaryota; kingdom Metazoa; phylum Chordata; class Mammalia; order Proboscidea; family Elephantidae; genus Loxodonta; species Loxodonta africana. Next base: position 29,529,052 of record NC_087344.1, read on the forward strand.
AAAGTTTGTGTTGGGATGCGCATAGTCATGGTTCCTCTGCTCCTTGCTGAGCAGGTTAGGGTAGAGAGTCCTGCCTGGTGGATGCCCACTCACATCATGTAGAGGGAGGGAGGAAGGGCCTACGAGGGGATTCATGCACAGTTAAGGCTCTTCTACCCCTCCCTGGGTAGGTCAAGTGATTGCATCTCCCCTGGCAGATGCACACACAAAGATTTTGCCTTACACTGGATGGGAGGAAGGAGGAGGGAGTGCTGGGTGACCTCTCTCACTGTCTTGCTACCACTGCCCTCCACCAGGCCCTTGGTGGGGGAATAAGTGGCAGGTGGGCACATGAATGGGGGTGTGCCTAGTCTTGCTCACCAGGTGGGCAAGGGTGAGCACTGGGTGGTGTTAGGTGGGATAAGGGGAAGAGGATGGGCTTGTGTTATGATCCCCCAGTCAGGCAAGGCATTTTGGGTATTGGATGCTCTGCCACCTCTAATCAGGTGGATGGGTTGAGGGGGAGTGAGTTCCTCCATCTAGGATACGTGGGTGCCAGGGGACCTTGCATCTACTGAAGCCAGTGAGCAGGACCTGTTCACTCTCAAGTGCAAAGAAGGAGGACCACGGGAGGACTGGTTGTATGGGAGAGCTCCCGCCCACACTCTGTGGATCCACTGCCCCGTGCACACCACTCAACCCTTAGTATCTCCGGTTCTGGATCTGGCACCCTTCCCATCTCTGCTTCTCTCCCTGTGTCTCTATGGAGGTCCCCTCTCCCTTTTGGAAAAGTCACAAGTTGTCTTGCTGTTTTCTTCACGTAAGGTTGCTGCTGGCTTTGTCCTAAGTTAGCTGCAGTGAGCCAAGAAAGCTGACTGAGCTCCTCTGTTCCATGTTACTCCTCTTTTGCTGCTTTCTTATTCCTTCCAGCTGGTGTTTGATTCAGTCCTTAAATTTTCTTTTTTGATGTTCAGGGTTCCTAGATTGTTATGTGATTCTATTTTGCTGGGCTTTTTGGGTCTTTGTTGCAGGAGGAAGTTATGGTGTGTGTGACTAAGCCACTACCTTGGCTTCACCCCATTTTATAATAATTTTTGAATTAGGTGATATAGGAGTGTCTCCTTTTCATTTTCCAAATTGTTTTGTTAATCTGGATGATTTGCATATGCATGTAAATTTTAGAAATATAAATTTTTTAAAAAAATGCCTGTCTGAATTTGACTTGGCATTGTATTGAACGTGATAGGTCATTTTGGGGGGAAACTGACAATATTACATGTTTCAAGCCATGGACATGCTATGTATTTCTTTATATTTCAGTCTTCATAAATTTCTCTCATATTTTTATAGTTTCTAGTGTGGGTTTTTTAGTGTAAAGAGTTTACCTGCATTTAAATATTTATTCCTTGATACTTTGATGTCATTACGAATGCTATTTTTAAATTTTAATTTCCCAATTTGTTACCAAACCCATTGCAGTCAAGTCAATTCCAACTCATTTCAACCCTACAGGACAGAGTAGAGCTGTCCCTTAGGGTTTCCAAGGAGTGGTTGGTGGATTCAAACTGCCTACCTTTTGGTTAGCAGCCAAGCTCTTAATCACTGCACCACCAGGGTTCTAGTTTGTTACCAGTATATAGAAATACAATTTATTTCTGTATATTAGCCTTGTGACCTGCAGCCTTGCTAAATTGATGTGTTAATTGTAGAAGTTATTTTTTATACATTGCTTTAGACTATGTATATAATGATGCTGTCTACAAATAATCAGATTTACTTCTTTCCTTACAAGTCTTTAAACTTTTATTTTATTGTACCTCCATTACAATGTTGAAAAGAAGTCATGAGAGCAGGCATTTGTTTCTTGCCTTGTTTATGATTATTCAGTCTTTCACCTTTAAATATGATGCAGGCACTCTTATTCAGGTTGAGAAATTTCCTTCCTATTCCTTGGCTGAGAGTTGAATTTTGGATCTTAAATTTTGTCAAATGTTTTTCTGCAGGTATTGAGATGATCATATGGCTTTCTCTTTTAATTTGTTGGTATGATGGATTACTTTGGTTTTGAAATGTTGAGCTCACTTGCATTTATATAGTTTTGCTTTCAATTGTTAAAATTTTGTTGAAGTTAGTTGTATCTATGTTCATTAGGGATTTTGATCTACAATCTTGTTTTGTTTTGTTTTTATACTTTTTTTGTTTGTTTGTTTTTGGTGTCAAGGTTATATTGGTCTTGTAAAATGAGAAGAGTTCTTTCTTCCTCTATCTTCTAAAAGGATTTGTATTAAGATTAGCATTATTTTTACCTTATATGTTTGGTAGACTTCATCAGTAAAATCATCCGGTCCAGGATTTTTCTTCATGGGATAGCTTGGGTTTACAGATGCAATTTAAAAAATAAGTCCAGAGCTAATCAGAGTTTCTATTTCTTCCTGAGTTGTTTTTACTGGGTTTTGTTGTTCAAGGAATGTGTCTATATCATATCAGGTGTAAAATTTATTGGCATAATGTTGTTTAACCCCACCGAGTGCCGTCGAGTCAATTCCGACTCAGAGCAACCCTATAGGACAGAGTAGAACTGCCCCATAGAGTTTCCAAGGATCACCTGGCAGATTTGAACTGCTGACCCTTTGGTTAGCACTTAACCACTATGCAACCAGGGTTTCCACTATGTTGTTTATGGTAATTAATTATTATTTTAATACCTGAGCATTTGTAAGGATCTCACTCATTTTTAGTAATTTGTGTTTTTCCCGTTCTTTACTTGACCCTTCTTTCTAGGCGTTTGTTAATTTTTTAGTATTGTCAAGCCATCTAATTAAGGTTTTTTCTTATATTTTTTTCTTTTGTTATTGATTTCTTTGATTATATTTGTTATTTCCTTCCTAATATCTACTTTGGGTTCATGTTATACTTTGTTCCTAGCTTCTAAGGTAGAAACTGAGATAATAGATTTAGGCCTTTCTTCTTTATCTGATATTAATATTTAAAGCTATAGATTTCCCTCAAAGCATTTCTTTAGCTGCATCCCACAAAATTTCAAGTTGTTTTTATTATCATTCAATTTGAAATGGGTTATTTGTTGTCATACTAGACATTGATGAATAAGAGAAAAAGCTCTCGGTGAAGAAAGTAAAATGTCTCATGATAACTTACAAAATAATTAAGGTTATTACACCTAAATTGTAAAAGTGGTATGAAGATAGGGATACAGAAAGGAAAAATAAACTCATATCTAATAAAAGAGATCTCAGAATTCTAATACACAGTAAGCCACAAAGAAAAATTTAAGCTGCAAGGTTTTATTATCCCATGAGATTTTTATGCCTCATCATCATTTTGCCATGACAGAGAAAATGAACTTGAAGACAGTATGTTTTTAGAAATAACTATGACCACTTTAAACAAGTGGATACTTTCAAATTAGTTCTGTCCTGAGGTTGGAAATTATTTTTAGGAAAGTAAAAACATAAAACATCAGAAATGTGTGAAGATTCAGAGACACATGAACAACAACAAAAAAAATCAGAATTTCTGAATGCCAATCTGGTTCTGGGATATTTGTGGAATCTTACCCTACCCCAAGGCAAACATTTATCTTCCTAAGTTTTAAACAGTAATTTATTTCTTTATATCACCTTGACTTCTCCATAGGGAAGTTTTGAACCTATACCCTTTATTCACCCTTTATGTTTTCAAATGGTCGTCAGTTACAGGTTGACGTTTATGGTTCCCTGTTTTCCATCTTCTAGCTTTATTCTATTTTTGAGAGTTCTTTATCTGAGTTGATATCTGTCTGGTGCTGTTATGTGTTTTTATCTCAGGTTGGTGTTTAGTGTGTTGTTAGTTTTCTGTCTAAGCAACTCCCTGTAATATCTCTTATAAAATTAGTCTGGTTTTTATAAATTTCTCTCATTTTTTTACTTGAAAATGCCCTAATTTCACCATCTTATTTGAGAGATAATTTTGCTGGATATACAATTTCTGGTTGGCAGTTTGTTTTTTCAAGGTTTTATATATATTATCCTGTAGGCTTCTTTCCTGCATGGTTTCTGCCAAGTAATCAGAACTTAGTTTTATCGGTGCCCCTTTGCAGATGATCTTTCATTTTCCTGAACTACCTTCAGGATTCCTTCCTTGTCTTTAGGTTTGGAAAGTCTCATTATGATGTGTCTTGGTGTTCTTCTATTGGGATGTATCCTGCATGGAATTCATTGTGCTTCTTGTATGGTTATCTTCTCATCTTTCATATTGGGGAAGTTTTCTGTCAGCATGTCTTCAACAATTCTTTCTGTGCTTTTTGTTGGCTCCTTCCCTTCTGGTATTCCAATCATGCATAAATTATTGCTCTTGATGGTGTCCCACATAACTCTTATACTTTCTTCATTTTTCTTTGTTCTTTTTTATTTGTTGTTGTTCCTCAAACAGATTAATGTCAAGATATTAGCCTTCTATTCTACTGATCCTGTCTTCCATTGTTTGAGTTCTACTCCTATGACTTCCCTTTGAGTTGTCTTTTTCTCCAATTTATTATTAAGCTCTGGATTTCTAGTTGCCGTTTCTGAATTGTTTCCAATTTTTTATTTATTTTGTCATTTTGTTCTTTTATTATTTTCCTGAATTCTTCTAGTGTTTTGTCTGTGCTTTCCTTGTTTTTTTTTTCCCCCTTGGTTTTGTCTGCATTCTCTGTAGTTTTGTCTGTGTTTTCCTGGATTCCTTTGAGGATCCTATACATATTGCTGTTGTTGTTGTTAGGTGCCATCAAGGTGGTTCTGACTCATAGCGACCCTATGCATAACAGAATGAAACACTGCCAGGCCCTGAGCCATCCTTACAATCATTGTTATGCTTGAGGTCATCGTTGCACCCATTGTGTCATTCCACCTCGTTGAGGATCTTCCTCTCTTCTGCTGACTCTGCACTCTGCCAAGCATGATGTCCTTCTCCAGGGACTGATCACTCCTGACAACATGTCCAAAGTATGTAAGATGCAGTCTTGCCATCCTTGCTTCTAAGGAGCATTCTGGTTGTACTTCTAAGACCGATTTGCTCGTTCTTTTGGCAGTCCATGATATATTCAATATTCTTTGCCAACACCACAGTTCAAAGACATCAATTCTTCTTTGGTTTTCCTTATTCATTGTCCAGCTTTCACATGCGTATGATGCAATTGAAAATACCATGGCTTTTGTCAGGAGCACTTTAGTCTTCAAGGTGACATCTTTGCTCTTCAACACTTTAAAGAGGTCCTTTTCAACAGATTTACCCAATGCAATGTGTCTTTTGATTTCTCCGCTGCTGTTTCCATGGCTGTTGATTGTGGATCTAAGTAAAATGAAATCTTTGACAACTTCAATCTTTTCTCCGTTTATCATGATGTTGCTCATTGGTCTAGTTGTGAGGATTTTTGTTTTCTTTATGTTGAGTGTAATCCATACTGAAGGCTGTGGTCTTTGATCTTCATCAGTAAGTGCTTCAAGTCCTCTTCATTTTTAGCAAGCAAGGTTGCATCACCTGTATAACACAAGTTGATAATGAGTCTTCCTCCAATCCTGATGCACCATTCTTCTGCATATAGTCCAGGTTCTCAGATTATTTTCTCAGCATACAGATTGAATAGGTATGGTGAAAGAATACAACCCTGATGCACACCTTTTCTGACTTTAAACCAGTCAGTATCCCCTTGTTCTGTCCAAACAACTGCTTCTTGATCTATGTACAGGTTCCGCATGAGCACAATTAAGTGTTCCGGAATTCCCATCCTTCTCAATGTTATCCATGTTTGTTATGACCCACACAGTCAAATGCCTTTGCATAGTCAATAAAACACAGGTAAACATCCTTCTGGTATTCTCTGCTTTCAGCCAGGATCCATCTGACATCAGCAATTATATCCCTGGTTCCATGTCCTCTTCTGAAACCAGCTTGAATTTCTGGCAGTTCCCTGTCAGTATACTGCTACAGCCGTTTTTGAATGGTCTTCAGCAAAATTTTTCTTGCGTATGATATTAATGATATTGTTCTATAATTTCCATGCTCGGTCGGACCACATTTCTTGGGAATAGGCATAAATATGGATTTCTTCCAGTCAGTTGTCCAGGAAGCTGTCTTCCATATTTCTTGGCATACAAAAGTGAGCACCTCCAGCACTGAATTTATTTGTTGAAACATCTCAACTGATGTTCCATCAATTCCTGGATCCTTGTTTTTCGCCAATGCCTTCAGAGCAGCTTGGACTTCTTCCTTCAGTACCATCGGTTCCTGATCATATGCCACCTCTTCAAATGGTTGAACATTGACTAATTCTTTTTGGTATAATGACTCTGTGTATTCCTTTCATCTTCCTTTGATGCTTCCTGTATCGTTTAATATTTTTCCCATAGAATCCTTCACTATTGCAACCAGAGGCTTGAATTTTTTCTTCAGTTCTTTCAGCTTGAGAAACGCTGAAGGTGTTTGTCCCTTTTCGTTTTCAACCTCCAGCTCTTTGCACATGTCATTATAATACTTGTCTTCTCGAGACACCCTTTGAAATCTCCTGTTCAGTTCTTTTACTTCATCAGTTCTTCCTTTTGCTTTAGCTGCTCAAGTTAGAGAGCAAGTTTCAGAGTCTCCTCTGACATCCATCTTGGTCTTTTCTTTCTTTCCTATCTTTTCAGTGACCTCTTGCTTTCTTCATGTACTGTGTCCTTGATGTCATTCCACAACTCATCTGGTCTTCGGTCACTAGTGTTCAATGCATCAAATCTATTCTTCAGATGGTCTCTAAATTCAGGTGGGATGTACTAAAAGTCATATTTTGGCTCTCGTGGACTTGCTCTGATTTTCTTCAGTTTCAGCTTGAACTTGCATACGAGCAATTGATAGTCTGTTCCACAGTCAGCCCCTGGCCTTGTTCTGACTGATGATATTGAGCTTTCTCTGTAATTTTGTCTGTGTTTTCCTTGATTCCTTTGGGGATCCTATACATAAGCCTTTTGAATTCCTTATCAGGAACCTTCATTATGTTTTCTTCCTCACAAAGGATTTCTCGTTCTTTATTATGGTAACTTGCTGGTGCCATCTTACCTGGCTTCTTTAGGTGTGTTCCTGTTGCCTTTTGTCTCTGGGACAGTAAGTAGTTACTGTATTTATTTTTTATTTGTATGATTGTTTACTTGGCCCTCTTTTGTTGTCGTTGTTTTGTTGATTTCTTGCAAGTGTGGCAGGAGTGGTGCTGTGGTCACTGGACTGATCGTGCTGAAGCACCCCCTACCTATCTTTGGGTGAGTGGAGTGGTGGGCAGGTATGATAGCACAGGTCTGTTTATTGATCTTGAGGGGAAGCTGAGGGTGGGTTGGTTGGGCTTTGGCCTCCGTCTGTCTTCAGGTCTTTGGCTGAGGAGCAATGAATGATGCTCTCTGTACAGATGGAGCAGCCATTGTGGTGGATTGGGTAGGTGAGTGGTGGCATGCTGGTCATCTCTCGCTGGTTGGGATGGAACATGTGGATCACAGAGGGAGTGATGCAACGTGGACGTTCACAGAGTTGCTCTACCTGCACCTTATCCGAGGCACAGGGAGAGAGGAAGGAAAGGCAGGTAGATATTTGCTCAGCCTCACTGCATCTGTCTGTTGTTGGCAGTAAGAGGGAGGAAAGTGCAACAGATAAGTATGTGTGCACTCACTCTTCTTACGCTCTGCACTTGGCAGGGGGTTGGAGGAAAGGGCTTCAGTGGGGATGCATACATAGGTATAGCTCCTCTGCCCCTCTCTAGGTGGGTTAACGGATGGAGTTGTGAATGGGGAATAAACACACGGTGGTGATGACTCATGCCAGGTGGGAAAAGGGAGTAAAAGAATACAGGGGGATGTGCCTAGTCACAGCTCCCTTGACATTCACTAGATGGGTTAAGGGACACAGTTGCATCTGGCAGATGTACATACAGAGGTGCTTCCTCAGGTCAGGTGAGGGGATGAAGGAAGGGGCTTCTGGGAGATATGCACGTAGTTGGGTTTCCTCTGCCCCTTGCTGGATGGGTTAAGGGATGGAATTCCACCTGGTAGATGCACACATAGTGGTGCCATCTTGTGCCAGTTGGTGGCAGGGAAGAGAGGAAAGGACTGTGGTGGGATATGTGCAGGCGTGGGTTCTCTGCCCCCCGCTGGGCAGGTTAAGGGAGAGAGTCCTGCCTGGTGGATGTGAGTTCAGCTGTGTTCCCTCACATCATGTGATGGGAGGGAGGAAGGGGCAACGAGGGGATTCAAGGACAGTCATGGCTCTTCTACCCCTCCCTGGTCAGGTTTTAATTTTCCAATTTTTTTGTTGATCTAGATTATTTGCTTCTGCATGTAAATTTTAGAAATAGCTTATCAATTTCTACAAAAATGCCTGTCAGAATTTGGTTTGGTATTGTATTGAATGTGATAGGTTATTTTTTGGAGAAACTGATATCCTAACAATATTATATCTTCCAAGCCCTGGACATGGTACATATTTCTTTATATTTCAGTCTTCATAAATTTCTCTCATATATATTTTAAAGTTTTTAGTGTAAAGAATTTGCATGCATTTTAAATGTTTATTCCTTGATATTTTGATGTCATTACCAATGCTATTTTTAAATTTTAATTTTCCAATTTGTTACCAAACCCATTGCAGTTGAGTGGATTCCAACTCATTGCAACCCTACAGGACAGAGTAGAACTGCCCCTTATGGTTTCCAAGGAGTGGTTGGTGAATTCGAACTGCCTACCTTTTGGTTAGCAACCAAGCTCCTAATCATTGTGCCACCAGGGCTCGAGTTTGTTAGCAGTATATAGAAATAAAATCTATTTTTGATGTTAACCTTGTGACCTTCAGCCTGGCTAAATTTATATATTAATTCTACAAGTTATGTTTTTATACATTCCTTTAGACTACATATATAATGATGTTGTCTGCAAATAATCAGATTTATTTTTTCCTTTCAACTCTTTATACTTTTTGTTTTATTGTGCCTCCAATACAATGTTGAAAAGAAGTCAAGAGAGCAGACTTTTCTTCCTTTCTTTACGATCTTTGAGGGGAAATATTCAGTCTTTCACCAGTAAATATGATGTAGGTGTTATTGATCAAGTTGAGAAATTTCCTTTCTATTCCGTTGGCTGACATTTGAATTTTGGATGTTGAATTTTGTCAAATGCTTTTTCTGCATCTCTTAAGATAATCATATGGCTTTCTCTTTGGTCTGTGAATATGATGGATTACTTTCATTTCTGAATATTGAGTCCACTTTGCATTTATATATTTTTGCTTTCAATTGTGAAAATTTTGTTGAAGTTTGTTGCCTCTATGTAAATTAGAGATATTGATCCACAATTTTGTTTTCTTTTTAATACTATATTTTTTTGTTTGTTTTTGGTGTCAAGGTTATGCTGGTCTTGTAAATGAGAAGAGTTCCTTCTGCCTCTAGCCTCTGAAAGAATTTGTACTAGGATAGCATTATTTTTGCCTTATGTGTTTGATAGACTTCATCAGTAGAACTATCTTTTCCAGGATTTTTCTCAATGGGATAGTTTGGGTTTACAAATGCAATTAAAAAAAATAAGTCCAGAGCTATTCAGAGTTTCTATTTCTTCCTGAGTTAGTTTTATAAGTTTTTGTTGTTCAAGTAAAGTATGTATTTCATATAAGGTGTCAAATTTATAGGCATAATGTTGTTTATAGTAATTAATTCTTGTTATTTTAATATCTCAGCATTTTTAATCATCTCATTGATTTGTAGTAATTTGTGTTTTTTGCATTTTTTGCTTGATCCTTCTTTCTAGAAATTTGTCCATTTATTAGTATTTTCAAGGAATCTACTTAAGGCTTTTTGTTATCTTTTTTCTTTTATCATTGATTTCTTTGCTTACATTTATTATTTCTTTACTACTACCTACTTTGGATACATGTTATACTTTGTTCCTAGCTTCTTAAGATAGAAACTTATGTCATAGATTTAGACCTTTCTTCTTTTTACAATGTTAATATTTATAGCTATAAATTTCCCTCAAAGCATTTTGTTAGTTGCATCCCACAAAATTTCATGTTGTTTTCATTATCATTCAATTTCAAGTAAGTTATTAATTGTCATACTAGACATCAATGGATAAGAGAAAAAGCTCTCAGAGAGGGAACTAAAATGTCTCAGAAAACTTATAAAGTGATTAAACATACTACATCTAAATTATGAAAGTGGCATGAACATAGGGATTCAGAAAGGAAAAGGTGACTCAAGTCTAATAAAGGAGACCTCAGAATTCTAATACACAGTGAACCAGGAACAAAAATTTACACTCCAATCTTTATTATCTCATAAAATTTTTTGCTTCATCATAATTTAGCCATGAAAGAGAAAATGAAATTGAAGAGAGCATATTTTTATGAATAACTATTACCAATTTAAACAGGTGGATGCTCTCAAAATAATTATGCTCCAAAGTCAGAACTTACTTGCAGAAAAGTAAAATCATAAATGCTTGCAATGTCTGGAGATTAAGAAACACTGAACAACAACAAAAAAAATCAAATTTCTGGATGCCAATCTGGTTCCAGGATACTCGAGGATTCTTGCCCAGCCCCAAGGCAAACATTTTTGTCACTCATTTAAAGTAACAATCCCAATAAGACTTTTCAGTGCCCTTTTTATGTCCTTGTTCCTCAGACTGTAGATAAAGGGGTTCAGCATGGGTGTGACTACGGTGTACATCACTGAGGCTATTGCACTGGCCCTGGAATTTTGGATAGTGGTGGAACTGAGGTAGACCCCAACACCTGTACCATAAAACAGGGAAACAACTGAAAGGTGAGAACCACAAGTGGAAAATGCCTTATATTTCCCCCTTGCTGATGTAATTCTCAGTATGGAAGAGACAATCCGAGAATAAGAAAATACGATGCCAGTGAGGGAAATAATGCCCATCACCCCAGTTGCAAAATACATCTCTATGATATTGAGGAGGGTGTCAGAACAGGCAAGTTGGATAACCTGATTGATTTCACAGAAGAAGTGGGTAATTTCCAAGTTAGTACAGAAGGACAGTCTCAACACCAGTAAACTACGAAGCAGAGAGCCTAGAACACTCAATATCCAGGAAAAGAGCAGCAAAAAGCCACAGAGTCTGGGATTCATGATGACCATGTAGTGCAGTGGGTGACAGATGGCCACAAACCGGTCATAAGCCATTATAGAAAGGAAAAAAACATCCAACTGCAAAAAAAGGATGAAAAAATATACTTGGGCAAGGCAGCCTTGATACGTGATGGCTTTGTTATGGGTATGGATGTTCAGTAGCATCTTCGGGATAGTGGTGGAGGTGAAACATATATCTACAAAGGACAGATTGGTGAGGAAGAAGTACATGGGAGTATGGAGATGAGAGCCAGTGATGATGGCCAAGATGATGAGAAGGTTACCAATAAAGGTGATCAAATACATGGACAGGAACAAACCAAGAAGAAGAGATTGCAGTTCCTCCTCTTCTGAGAGTCCAAGAAGAATAAATTCTGAAATTTGTGTGTGGTTTTCTGGTTCCATGTAGCTAGTGCTACTGTCAAAAAAGCAAAAAGAAGAACAACACTTTACAAACAAATAGGCATCATCAATCAGCAGCACTGCTACAGATTATAATTTTCACATAATAAACATGAATACAAGTACTGTATTTTACGCATAAAATAAATAAAAGCCTGTATTTTGCCAGTGGATCAGCTGAATAATCAGAGGATTTAATAATGCAGCCATTCTTTCTGCCTTTGACTGGCCCTTTCAAGTTGGTAAACTAATCTCTAATCATAACCTACCTCATAAAGCCAGCACTCTTTCTGCATACATTTCTCTGAGATACAGTCATCTAGCTCCTTGCTCCTCAGAGTGTGATCCATGGACTAGAAGCATCAGCCTCACCTGAAAGCTTGTTAGAGATGCAGAATCAGTAGACTGCCCCTACTGAATCAAGACCTCCATTTTAAAAAGTTCCTAGCTGTATTAGTTTGCTAGGGAAGCCAAATTACCTTGGTAATTATTCCTAGGTAACATATTACCACAAATTGGGTCGCTTAAAACAATAGAAATTGTTTCTCTCACAGTTCAGGAGGCCAGAAGTTCAAAATCAAGGTAACCGTAGGGTTAGTTCCTCTGAAGACTCTCTCCTAGCTTGTGGTGGTTGCTAACAATCCTTGGTTTTCTTGGGTTGTAGACACATCATTCCAATCTCTGTCTCCATCTTCCTGTGGCCCTCTCTGTGTTTCTTCTTTTCTCATGAGGGCATCAATCATTGGCTTTAGAGACAACCCTAAATCCAGAATTACTTCACCTTGAGACCCTTAACTACATCTGCAAACACTGTATTTTTTAATAGGGTCACATTCTGAGGTTCCAGCTGGACATACATTTTAGGGGTACACAATTCACTACCCTGGGTGACTCATATACAGATTACAGTTTGAGAAGCACTGATCTGGCTGACAATGGGTGCCACCAGGGATAAGAAGCCCCTCATTTTAAGTGTTTTTCCTTTTACATCCTGCTTACCTGTGATAATACATTACTCTTCAAAAAGCTGAAATTTGCCTCCTTGTTATTTTCATCAGCTGCACTTAATTCTGATGTCTAAATTGAAAAGGCCCTTGGGGGATATTTATCAAGAAGATACTCTCCCTCTCTAAGAACTGGGCTCTGTCTCACAAACACTATGATGGAGCCCTGCAGTCTAACTTACACTGTCAAAGCTGATTTGATCTGGAGGTGACATGACAGAAGATAGCTCAATGAGCACCTTACCCCATCCCTCTGTCCCCCCTACCCATGGAATTTGGAAGTTGAAACTTTGAGATTATAATTAGGTGGGACTTTGAAATTCTCATTGTGGTGTTCATATTCTGCCAAGAGCATGGAGAAGCCTGGAAATACACTTGACAGAATGAGAGGGAAGAATAATTTAGACATGCAAAAAAATATTTGGACAAGAGACACAATGGACATTATGGGGATAATGGAGAGAAAAGCTGCATTAGACCCTGGTAGCTTTTAAGTTCCAATCAGACACTCAAATACGCACCCTCTGGAGGGGATGGTAAACATATTGGAGGAGATGGTGAACATCCTGGTTGAGAGCAGCAAGTCTGGAGACAGAGTACCAGGGTTTGATGACAAACTCTGACACACTTATTAGCTGTCTAACCATGGGACAGGTACTTAACTTCTGTGTGCTTGTTTTGTTTTTTTAAAGTGTAAAATAGAGATCATCATAGGCTTATAACATTTTTGAGAGGAACAATTGAGTTACATATGTAAATCACTTGGGACACTGTCTACAAACAGAACTCTTACATAAAAGTATTAGCTATACACTTTATGTATTAACTAATACTATCATTGGAATCGAACCTAGATTATTCGTATTTTCATTATGCTCAGACTAATGTCTTACATAGTTTCAAGAAGTATAATAAAGTTGATCCTAAAAATACTATGCTCCTGATTTTAATGCACATGCTTCTAAATGTTTTTCAATTAGTATGATGTTGATGTAGATCTTAAATACAATGCCTTCATCAGGTAAAGAGTCTATTTAGAGAACTATATGAGAATTTTTTTTATAAACAAAGGAAGATGAAATTTATCTTACACTTATGTAGTGTATCTTGAGATCATATTCACAACTCACAGCTCAGAAAATCTTTTGTCCTATAAAACAGTCAAGTAGTTTTAAAGATTTTAATGACTTTTAAAAAAGCTTTATGGTCATACAGATATTGGTTGGATCTGGGCTCCATCACTTATTAGCAGAAGGTTGAGAAAAATAAAAGATAATATATGTATACACTCACACACGCGCATACGTAGTATTGTGTTACATCACCAGTGGATAAAATGTTGCCATCCAATGTTGACCTTCAAAGTGATTTTTAAAAGTTATGTTTCCACACTTTCCTAACTTTTCACAATAAGCATCTATAAAGCAGAAATCAATTTCAGAAACTAAACAACAGGTTTTTTTTTTTCACTTTGCTGAATGAATTCCAGGTATTTCAATACATTATTAATGCCACACAGTTGCCTATGAAACTCATGCATTTCATGATGTGATATGAGAATAAGGAAAAATGTAAGATGGTAGAGAAAACTGATAAGGGGAAACAACATAAGAGAGAGAAAATGCAGAGAGGGGAGATAAAAGTAACAAAAGATGTGGATGAGTTACTACCTATGTGTGCAACTTCATGCCTGATGACTCATGTTTTCTATTTCCTGCTCTACTGACTATTAGAAATGACAGAGGTGATAGTGAGTTAAATAAACTCAAGATATCTATCAATGTTCCCTATCTGAAATCTTTATTGACCATGAGTCTAGTTACAATACCAGAGAAAATGGTGACAAAGGAGCCTCAGAAACAATTACTGAAGAGAAATTATCAGAAAGTGGAAGATAAACAAAGCTAGTAGTAGTGGCATCTGGTACTTGGATAATTCATAATTTTCAAATTCTCTGACCATTGGGAGGTCAGGCAAAAATCTTCTGGGGAAAAAGAAAGAAATTTAAACCCTAGGAATGTACTTACTTTTCCAGATCAACTGAAGATTTCAAGAAATCTACCTCCAAGATTTCAGTGAAGATGAAGCAAATCTTCCTGGGTTTGGGAAAAAAAAAACATAATTTTGTTTGAGGCAAAGGGTGATAACATAAAGATCATAGAGTAGTTTGAAACAGAATTTGACAGTTTCAGATGTTAAATTTGCTCTGGGACACTGTTGGCAAAGCACACTACACAACTGGTAGATGTTACTCCTTCAATGTTTCCGGAACCCAACAATTCTATGCCTTAAAAAATTAAGAAATGTCTTGTTCTTAGGTGCCATCTAGTCAGTTCTGATTCATAGTGACCCTATGTACAACAGAACAAAACCCTGCCCAGTCCTGTACCATACTCACAGTTGTTCCTATGGAAACATAAAAACATAGCAGAGTAAAAATAGTGGCATTTTCTGATTTCCACTACAATGGGGTTGCAATGGGTTCTAATTGAGTCTACTGCAAGTTTTTTTTTTTTCTAGGAAGAATTGCTTTTGATAAGCACAGTACCTTTTTCTTCCTTAATTTTATCTGACCACAAATAAAATCTTCACCCTTAGAAAAATAGCCTATTACTTAAGCCAGTTAAATAGTTGATATACAAATTCAAGATAATAGTGAAAAAGCCCTATATTCCTCTGAACAAGAAAGGCACAGAGATTGAGAACCTCTGGAGAAGGTATAAAATAAAATGCAAGATGAAGGATGGAAAAGAAGAGAATCTGAAAGTATTCTCCCTGAGGACAGGAAGCAGACAAAGATGTCCTTTATCACCACTCTTATTCAACATTGTATTGATGTCCTAGTGAAACACTAAGGCAAGAAAAGACAATAAAGATATCCACAATGAGAAGGAAGAAATAAAACTATCTCTATTCGCAGATAATATGATCCTATACATAGAAAATCCTCAGGACTCCACAGAAAGCTGTTGGAACTAACAGAAACATTCAGAGAAGTGGCAAGATAAAAGATCAACATTAAAAAATCAGTTGTATTCTTCATCAACAAAGAGAACTGTGAAGAGGAAATCAGGAAAACAATACCATTTATAAAATCCCCCAAAAGATAAAATACTCAGGAATAAATCTAACCAGGTACATAAAAAACTTATACAAAGAAAACTACAAAATGCTACTGGAAGAAACCAAAAGAGACCTACATAAATGGAAAAACACACCATGCTTTTGGATAGGAGACTTAACATTGTGAAAATGTCAATATGACTCAAAGCAATATATAGATATAATGCAATCCCAATCCAAATCCCAACAGCGTTCTTCACCGAGATGGAAAAACTAATCACTAACTTTATATGGAAGGGAAAGAGCCCCCCTAAAAGTAAACCTTTATTTAAAAAGAAGCACAGAGCAGGAGGCCTCACATTACCTGATCTCAGAAACTAATCTACAGCCACGGTAGTCAAAAGAGCCTGGTACTGGTATAATAATAGACATAGAGATCAATGGAACAGAATTGAAAACCCACCTATGGACAACTGATCTGCAAAAAGGACCAAAGATGATTGAATGCAGAAGAGACATTCTCTTTCAAATGGATCTGGAAAAATTGGGTACCTATCTGTGGAAAAATTGGGTACCTATCTGTAGAAAAATGAAACAGGATCCATACCTCACACCATACACAGAAACTAACTCAAAATGGATGAAAACACAAATATAAAATTTAAACTATAAAGATCATGGAGGAAAAGTTAGGAAAAATGGGAAATGCTATGGGCTCTAATATATGGCATAAGTAGATTGCCAAGCATAATTAAAAATGCACACAGAAGAAGATGAAGTAGATAAAAGGGACATCCTAAAAATTAAATTATTATGCTGAACAAAAGACTTGTCTAAAATAGTAAAAAGAAAACTTATGCACTGGGACAAAATTTCTGCTATGACATATCCGACAAGGGTCTAATCTCTAAAATTTACGCAAAACTTCAACACTTCAACAAAAAAAGATAAATTATCCAATTAAAAAATGGGCAAAGGGTATGAACATGCACTTCACCAAAAAAAGACATTCAGTCCGCTAACAAACATATGAGGAAACGCTCACAAACATTAGCAATCAGAGAGATGCAAATCAAAAGTAGAATGAGATACCATCTCACCCCAACATTACTGCCACTAATAAAAAAAAAAAGAAAATAACTAATGTTGGTGAGGATGTGGGGAGATTGGAACTCTTAAACACTACTGGTGGAAATGTAAAATGGTACAACCACTATGGAAAATGGTATGGCACTTCCTCAAAAAGCTAGAAATAGAATTACCATATGATCCAGCAACCCCACTCCCAGGTATGTACCCTAAAGAAATAAGGGTTGTGACACAAATAGGCATATGCACACCCATGTTCTTTGCAACATTATCAACAATAGCAAGAATGTGGAAGCAACCGAAGTGTCCATCAACAGATGAATGGATTAACAATCTGTGGTACATGCACGCAAAGGAATACTACAGAATAATAAAGAATAATGATGACTCCTTGAAACACTTCACAATATGGATGAATCTTGAGGGGATTATGCTGAGTGAAATAAGTCAATTGCAAAAGGACAAATACTATATGAGACCTCTTTTATAAAGTAACAGCAAAAGGTTTACACACAGGGGGAAAAAAAGCTCTTATATGATTATCAGGGATTGGAAGGGGAGGGAGGGAAAATTACCAAAGTGATAGTAGACATGAGTTAATATTGGTGAAGGAAAAGACAACACACAATATGAGAGAAGTCAGCAAAACATGACCAAGGCAGGAGAGGACACTGAGTTAAACACCTAAATAAAGGACAACAATGGTAACTACTATAACATAGACAATTCTGCAACAATAGAATCAATAAACAATAATCTATGAATGGACACATAGGTATGTCAAGCATGAGGGAGTGGGTAAGGGAGCACACCCACTGGCAGATACAGGTTCGGTAGTAGAAATTTCTAAATACATGACTGTAGGCGGCACTGGGTAGGTGCTCCTTACCTATTAATGTAGACAACAGAGCACGCAAGTGGCACAGTCAGGGAAACCTCTTAGACATAACTAAACACCTCATAGGATGAAGTTCCCAAGCTTGAAGGCAAAGGACCATAGACTCCAGGGATATCTACATCATTTGGCACAACACATTTCTTAAAGACAATGTTCCACATCCTACTTTGGGAAGTAGCATCTGAGGTCTTAAAAGCTTGTGATTGGCCATCTAAGATACAACTATTGGTCTCTTCTACTCCGGAGCATAGAAGAGAAAAAAAAAAAAAACTCAAGGGAGAAATTAGTCCAAAGGACTAATGGATCACATGAACCACATCCTATACCACCCTGACACCAGAAGAACTAGGTGGTGACTGGGTACCACTACTGACTGCTCTGCCTGTTATTACAACAAAGGGTCTCAGACTGAGTATGGTTAAAATGTAGAACAAATGATCAAATTCACAAAAAAGACCTGACTTACTGGTCTCACAGAGACTGCAGGAACCCTTCTAACTCTGAATTGAAGACACTCCTGAAGTCCACTTTTCAGCCAAAGATGAGGTGGGCCTAAAAAATAAACAATAACACACGTGAGGAACGTGCTTCTTAGAACAATCAAGTATATGAGATCAAATGAGCAAAACCAGCTGAAAACAGACAAGAAGATGAGAAGGAATAGGAAAACTGGGGAACTACAACCAGAGAACCTGGGGTGGAAAAGGAAAGGAGGGAGCTGACACAAAGAGAGATTGCAACCAATGCCATGAAACAATTTGTGTACATATTTTTGAAACAGAAGCTAATTTTCTCTGTAAACTGTCACCTAAAGCACAACAACAATTTTTAAAAAGTAGTGATTAAAAAAAAAAAGAAGGAGTAGAGGCTGAAAAGGGAAAAATATAGAACGAAAATACAAAGGTTGGTGATTGAGAAGGAAATCTGGGAGATGAATTGCTATGTGGGGATTTTTAAGAAAAATTTCAGACATTGAATTGTAAACTCTCTCCTCTATCTCCTTGAATAAATCATTCATAAAATATGTGTTTCTTAGTAATGCTTTTGCCTGTGGAAATTCCTTATGATGAATACAAAAAAGAACTAGGTCTCGCATCAAGGCTGTGATGGGGTAAAGCCAAGATTGTGCATGAGAAAATGTGGGCACGTGCAATTTTCCAATTAG